>NC_139020.1:170713307-171313552 GCF_964662115.1 Mustela nivalis
TACAGGAAGCATCTGCTTCCACACAGCAATGAGTTAGTCATTATATGTGGCCACAGTTTATTTCCTAAAATAATTTTAATGCACGCTTGGCACATTGCTTTTGTTACTTTCACAAAGTCTAGGAAAAGACTATAAATTCTTTTAATGAACAACTTTTTAGATAAGGCATTTGTTATCTCAACTCTGGTACTAATCAGCTCCTAGCTGAATTAAGAAACTCCCATTCTCTAGGTCTCAGATTATTCACCTGTAATAATGAAGAATAGATAGATGGTTGATGTGGGTCTTCATTTCTGATCTTCCAAGAGTTGGTGCTGTCCATAACTACTAACTTTGTTCTTCTGGTTTTTCATATACTGACAGTGTTAATTTCATGTAGAGGATTGAAATGTGGTAGAGACTTCTCCATTTACCTTTTCTCTCCCCAATCTCTCTCCAGACACCATCACTTGCCATCTTTCCGTAGAGTGTAGCTTCTCCTCTCCCTATTTCCTTTACCTCTTTCTTAGCCTCTAAGAGGCTCCTTTTTTGGTCCTTCCTCCGTCATCACATTATCTCTTCATTTCTGCATGTTTTCACCACTTCCCTCCTTCCTGCCTTACTTCTTTCCCCTCTTTCATCCTCCCCTCCTTTTCTGCAGGTTTGTTTTGAAATCCCCTGGAGCACCCTTGTGGATCTGCTGTCTCTCACAGTGCTGAGGTCCTCAGGTGAAATGCCTTTGCTGAAGGTGTTAGGCAGAATGCTAAGTGTTCTCAGGACCTGTGAAGGTCAAGTAACTGTCTATTGGAATAAATGGAGCTTCACAGTGAGTCCAAGTTGACACAATGGGAAGACCCAGTGGATTTTCCTTCTCTGTTAGCCCATGGTGAAATCAATCATAATACACCTCCTTGAAAATTGAACTCAGGGAATTGGAATCAGTGAGTTTTCTTTGTAATGGTGCCTGAAGAAGTAGAAGAAGGAAAACTGAGAGATAAATGAGCCAGGCAGCCTTTTAAGAAAAGTATCTTAAAATACTTTTCCATTGATGATTCATGCTTGTCCTCTGTCCTCATTGTCTTGTGTACAGAACCACTAGAAACGATTCATTATGAAACCCAAATCCCTCAAAACTCCCGAATTGGGATTTAAATATGTATCCCATCCATTTTTTATATAATCATGAAGCAGGCATAGAAGGCTTGTGACCACGAACTTGATATCTTTGATGAATTAACCCTGCATTATGTACAAAGTTGAATGTAATCTAGTAGTAATATATATGTGTATTAGAAAGGCACTGTAATTGCTTATAGCTAAATGAGTTAGGAGTTTTTTGGCCATATAGAAGACGAAGAAGATTTGTTCTGTTCTGAACTCGAGTGGTTGGGTGCAAATTGCAGGAAGGCAAAGTTTGGCAGAGTATAAGGAAAGAATTGCTAACAAGCAAATCTTCTTTAAGTAACAGGTCTCTGTGTTTCCAGTTCAGGAGAGGCTGGAAGAAAGAGAGTTTGCAAGGATTTGAAGCAAATATTTACTTAGTACCTACTTAAAGTCAAGCACTTTTCTCAGTTCAGGCACCAGCGATGAGCAGAGATAACTGGAGGATTGAGGTATCACATGTGTGAGTTTAAGATCCTTTGGCCCTTGAGAATAATTCTTTTTTTTTTTTCCCCTTGATTTCAGGAATGGAGATTTTAATTAACTAAAAATAAAAGAAACCATCACACATGAACTGTCATTTTTTTCTAGAATTAGAATGAGGCAAAACTTACTTATAGCTGAAATTATATGAAACACAATGGACAAATGAATTAGTCTTTGTAGATATTGCACGTCATAGGGTCATAATTCTGAATAATTACAAGTTACAAGTCCCAGAAGAAAGCTAGTCATTTGTGCTTGACTTGGATGATGAATAAGTAGGCATTCACCTCTTTTTAGATTTTTTAAAGGCGAATGTTGAAATGCATTTGTAGTTCTAATCATAAGGCCTATAGAGGAAACTGAGAAGAAGGGGAAGTTTATCTCTGGTCCCTTTCTTCCATTTTTGCGTTCCTCTCCCAGCTCCAGACAGAATCTTCTTTTATTTGCTTCAGAGATAGTGGTACCCTCAGGGCCCAAGGCTCCCATGCTTCTCTGTGTCTCCTATCTTCCTTCACCCTTCCAAAGGTAGATCTTTCCAAATCATACAATTTTATCAATTCTCCTCTCATCTCTCAAGTAATATTCTTTCCTTGATCCTGCTTCCCAAACTGTTACCATAACAGTAAGAACATGACCACATTGAGGAGACCACATTGACTGGTATAATGCTTCTTAAACATATAAATTATATATGTGTATACTCACCTCTGTGGCTCTTATTAGGATGTCAATTAAGCTTCAGCCAGTCTGGCTTGGGGACTTGAAGTTCTGCATTTCCAACAAGCTCCCAAATGCTGCTGCTCCTGGACTGTCAATCGAAATATGAGTAGCAAGAATTTCATGGATTTGGAATTAGGAACTTCTCACTTAGTTTTATGATCTTGGGAAAGTTACCGACCTCCCTGGGCCTGGTTATCTCTTATATGAGAATGGGGATAAATCTATCCCCCTTTTCTTGGTCTACTCTTCAGTCTAAGTTCATCTGCAGTTGGTACACAGATAACTATTTTATATTTCATAGCGGGGCTTGTGAAAGCCATTTGGTCACATTTTTATGTCAAAGTAATACAGACGGCAATATTCTCATTGGGGTGCATTGGAATATCAAGAGTGAACTCTCTGTTTAAACATAATCCCTACTGTACTGGATCAAATCCCATCATCTGACCTTCTTGTTAAGTTCCCTTAGGAAAAAACAAAACTTGCTTCCTGTGGGTCCATGTGACATTCTTATAGTCAGGATCACCTGGGGAAAGTTATTGCCAGGGAACCCAACTTATCCTTGGCACAGTCTCAGAATAAATTTGAGCCAACTTTTCTGCACTGGTCTGTTCTTGAATCTGGCACTTAGCAGCTCTCTAAATTTAGTGGGCATTTTCTGCTTTAATGAATATCTAACTGTGTAAATATAGATGTTGTTTGGTCAGCACTTTCCCTAGCAGTATTTTCCAGAGATAATTTGCCAGCAATGAAGTCCTGAGGCAAACATGCTTCCCCTCTACCAGCCTTGCACAAACAGCTGATCTAGGCTTGGGGACATAAATAACCTCTGCAGAGAGACACTTACCTCCAGAGAGTCCCAAACTTTGTCGAGAGTCCAAACTTTGTCAGGGCAGTCTTTGTTTTAGAAGCAACTGGCTTTCACATTTCTGTTGGTTGAGTCTCTGGATTTTCCTTAAGCCTCGATACTGGTGGCCATGGCCCTTCTTCAGGATTGTTTATCTTTTTAGAGCCAGAAGTTCTTTGAAATGAGCTCTAGTGGTTCTTAACCTGGAGTCAGTGATGGCTTTGGGGGTGCTTAGTTTACAAACCCCTCAAAATATGTGTATACTTTGGAGGGTATGGAAGCTGAGAAGAGGAGGGGCTCATAGCATTCATCAGATTCTGAAGGAGTCTGTAATTTAAAAAAAATATTAAAAATCTCTGATCTGATTAGGTCCTCTCATCCCTCTTTTTTTTTAAACACATAAAATAATGATTATCCTTTACCTGAATTTTTTAGTTATTAAACAAGCAACAAATTTATTATGTTAGGTACTGTGGAGTGTGCCAGGAAATGCAATGAGCAATCACTGCTATTTTATATCTTACATTATTCATTAATTCATCAAGTAATTGAGGATTAAAAATTACATGGCATCCCTGATTTAGGCTGGGGATACAGCGATAAAAGACACTATTTCTACTTTTAGTAAAACTTCAGTGTCAATGAAGACTCGTGACTGTACAGTCGTTTGTGGTAAACATCAGTGTAGCACATATCCCCCCTTCTCTACTTCCTCTTCTCAGGGGAGTTATAGGACACATGTAGAACTGCCAGAGGTACATGGATTCAGCTCAGTGAATTGGGAAACCTAAGGGACAATTCTGAATTTTCTGCAACAGTACAAATATGTTTCTCATTAAAATAAAAACAAAATAAAAACAGACCAACTCTTCCCTGGGAAAGTTTGGGGAGGAGTTAGCAGTATCCCAGGATTGGGGGAAACAACCACATTCGTCAAATAGTTTCCAAATCTGCCTGTATATTAGAACACTGGAGAGATTTTTGTTCTTTAATGCTTATCAAAGTAATTCATGACACAGTTATAAATATCTAGGAATTCACCCAGATATCCCAACTGTTTGGGTGAATGGGAGAGGTCCCAAACCATTATTTTGTGCTGGGGCAGCACAGTTCCAAAGGTTTCCTTTGAACTAGTCCTGGTTGACTAAGTAGAATAGCTTGGCTTGGGACCTTTCCCCTCACCCAAACAGTTTAGGCCTTCAAGGCCTATGATTAAAATGCCAGATAAGTGCTATAGATGTGTTCAAAGGAAGGAGAGATCACTACAGTAGCCATCATTAGTCAGCTTTCTGACTGAAGTGGCATTTAAATGACCCTGGAGAAATAGGTTGATTTTGAGGCATACCCTGACCTTCATGTATTGGTAGACTATCTTAAAGATCTTTTGAACACTGGAAATTGTGGGGGATTTCAGTTTCTCTCTCAGCCATTCCAAAAGACCTTCTGTTTACTCACATGGACCACACTTATTGATGGTTACCTCCAGATGGGGTTGGGGGGAGTGAGATAACAGGTCATGGGAGTACTCTCACTGCTACATTTCCTTGAAAACAGTATACATCAGCTTGCAAAATGCTGTGGCAGAAAATACAGTAAACCAAAATGAAAATATGCTTGTGACTAACTTGACCTATTCTCATAACAGTCTCTAAATACTAATCTCATTATGTGCTTCGAATGCCATATATGAAGACGGATGCTTTTAAAGGTCGTCAAATGAATGCATTAACAGTTTTTTGTTGGCTTATCAGGTGAAAAAAAAAAAACAAGAAATGCAAGCTTTTTCTCTTTTCTAGGGATTTTATTTTTTCTTCTTCCTTATTCCTAGTCCCATTGTGTTTTTTTTTACTTTACTCTTTACAGAATTACTAATAATTTCTGTTCCTTGAAAGCTTAGTAATCTTCAACAGAACAAAAATGTATTTGTTTTTCATTTATGGTTGTTTTTTCTCTTTTAATGGGTATCTATCTCCTATGGGAGCAAGCCATACTGTCCTCTGCTGAAGGGACAGTAAAAGTAAATATTACATTAATGAAAATATAATTTGAAATCCTTGGGAGAAATGTACTGCATAAAGTAGTATCACATTTTTCAAAGAAGTGCAAGAGTTAGATATAGTCAAGGAGTGGGATAAAAAGTTACATAGGAGTATAGGAAATAAGAAACAGTTTATAAACTGTTTATAAACTTCCAGGAAAAGGAAGTATGTTTCCTCTTTATTTAACTAGGAGAGAAAGCAAAGAACAGATGATTTCAGAGTGCCCTGATTTTTCATACTTAACAAAATGCTTAACTTTGCTTTGAAAACCAAAATAGACAAATGATAGCATTCTAGGTTGGGATAGCAGGGAGTTACATAAGAACAGAGTAAGAGGCAGTTTTCTGAATCCTTTTAAAAATGATCAAAGAAATTGTGGCTAGGAGAAAAGAGAGAAACCCCAGGGAAGGCTTGCAAATACATCTGACATGAAAATAGGAGCTCCATTTTGCTACATTCAAGTCATAGTCTAGAATTTTGGAGAAGCTGTGAGGTGTTAATTCTCGAAGGGGAAAGCCATGCCCAGATATCCTGTGGAGAATTGAGTCAACTACCATGGAAATTAGGATAAATTCCTGTTCAAGGCCCAAGATCAGCACTAGAATTAGGATGTAGACAGTTTTGAGTTGGGGGAATAGTGGTCTAGTAAGTACTGAGCTAAGTAAGAGATTACAGAGTTGGGGAGGTGAGTGCTGTGACTTGTGTAAAACTGATGAATCACAGACCTGTCCCCTTGGGGCACATAATACATTATATGTTAATAAAAAAAAAGAGAGATTTCAGAAATGCCTTAGGAGGTTTTTATGGCTCACTTATCTTGGGTTTGGCAATGGCTATGCGGTCTTTTGGAGTTTCTGAGCAGCTTAGAGACTGAACAGTTCTTGTCACTGAAGTACAAATGCCCTATGTGCACATCCTCAAAAAGCCCAGATAAACTCTGTGGTCTGTTTATATGTGGTACGCTGGAGTCACTGCCAAACTGGTCCATACAATTTTTTAGGAAAAGATGGAGACCCTGGAGGCTTAAAGAGGGAAGCTTTTACTTGTCAACATAACTTCTATGTCTAGAAATTATTAAAGCCAGTTGTACAATTAGGCTAAATGTACAGGGTTTATCAAATGGTAGACCTGTTTCCTTGAGGAAGATAACCCTGAAACCAGTTGTGTGCTGCTAAATGATTAACAACTGGATCTCCAGAAAAAGTGCATATACATATGTACACAAGTTTATTATACATTTTATTGGCATAAAGATATATAGCACCCAATTTATTTTTGATAATAAAATATACAATACTCTTTATTATAAATTCCATACAATTGATTCTTGCAGAATGCTGACATTGATTTTCTCCCAAATTCTTGTATCCAGAGCCAAGTTGTGGTTGCATTTGATGAATGAGTATAGTTGTGATATGAATGTTGATTGATATTTTCTTTTACAATGATGACTGATGTGAAAATCAGACAGTGAGGACATGTGCTGGAAATTTACTCTTTTGTCAATGATGTCAGTGATTTCTTTGCTTAATTGGGTAATTTTCAAATACTGGCAGGGTATTTCCTAAACTTCTTGTGCAATTCACAATGTAATGGCCATAGACACAATAAACTCTTATGTTCAATCTGTATTATTATTAGTTTTACTATCAAGAAAACAATAAATTAAGCCCAGATTTTTAGCATTTGCCGATTTCTGTGGTATAAATACTCTCACTATGGTTACTTCAATTCACCAGTGTGAATCACTGAACATGGGGGTACTTGTTCATTACCACACCAAAATATAATAATTCCAGTATACATCTAAAACACATGTAAATAACCTCAAGAACATTAAATCAGCTGGCTATATATTTGAGGGTTCCTACAATCATGCTTGGGTTTGATAATTCACTAGAACAACTCACAGAATTCACAAAAGTGCTATACTTATTGATTACACTTATATTGTAGGACAATGCAAACAATTGTTTAGAAAATTGTTTAGAAACAATTAAAGGAAGAGATGCATAAGGTGAAGTCTGGGAGGGGTCCAAACATGAGGCTTCTGATTATCTTTTCCTTGTGGAGTTCTGGATAGAATTATCTCCTGCCAGCTATGATATGTGAAACCTCATAATTCCCAACCTGGGAAGTTCACCTGAGCCTTTGGTGTCCAGAGATTTTGCTGGGGCTCTTATCACCTTCTACACAGATGGCTAAACTTTTTGTCTTCACTCTTCCTGGAGATTTAGGCTATACCTTTAGTCTTTATTTCTTCTGGAGGTTGGAACTAAATGGTGTATCACAAAGCTCCTATCCTAAATCACAATGTTAGACTCTCCAGTGGTTAAAGCCACAGGAAACAGATACACTTCTATCAGGCAGGGCATTTCAAGGATCTAGAGATCATCTCCCACTAGCTAGGGGCAAAAAGCAGACCAGAGGACCTCTTTATGGATAAAGTTGATTTTTTACTGTATAGATTTTGATTAAGGATTATGTTGAAACTAGACCAGTTTGGGTAGCATTGTCATCTTAACAATATTAAGTCTCTCAAATCATGAACACAGAATATCTTTACATTCACTTAGGTCTTTAATTCTCTCTGCCATGTTTTGGTGGATCTCTTTGTGCTTCTTTTGTTATATATATTCATAAGTATTTATTATTCATAAGTATTTTATTATTTTTTGGATGCGAGGGCAATCTGGCTGCAACTTCTGTTACCCTGATGATCTCCAGTGTTGATTTGGCTGTTCTAGCTGGCTAGATGGGTGTCCCCATCCTCTCTCATTGCTCCGTCTGTGTCTCTCCTGAAGCTTGCTCCGTTGAAGAGGAAGACCTTCTCTCATTGCTCCGTCTGTGTCTCTCCTGAAGCTTGCTCCGTTGAAGAGGAAGACCTTCTCTCATTGCTCCGTCTGTGTCTCTCCTGAAGCTTGCTCTGTTGAAGAGGAAGACCTTTCCCTTATAGAGGAGGACCATTCTTCAGTCAAGGTTATATGACTAGCTGCATGCCCCTTCTAGAACCTGCAAACAAGCTCTCAAGGTCCATTTGTAGGAGAATGTAGGGTAATTAAACTTCCAAGACTCTAAACACATTCAAATGAGGTACTCCATGTGGAAGTCCACCTTTTAAAAAAATTTTTTTATTATGTTATGTTAGTCACTATACAGTACATCATTAATTTTTGGTGTAGTGTTCCAAATTTCATTATTTGCATATATTACATAGTACTCCATACAATATGTGCCCTCCTTAATACCCATCACCAGGCTAACCCATCCCTGCAACCCCCTCCCTTCTAAAACCCTCAGTTTGTTTCTTGGAGTCCATAGTCTCTCATGATATCTCTGATATCTCCCCCTTCATTTTCCCTTCCTTTTCTTGATGTCCTCCATGCTATTCTTTATGTTCCACAAATAAGTGAAACCATATGATAATTGACTTTCTGTGCTTGACTTATTTCACTTAGCATAATCTCCTCCAGTTTCATCCTTATTGCTACAAAAGTTGGGTATTAACCCTTTCTGATGGCTGAGTAATATTCTTTTATGTATATGGACCACATCTTCTTTATCCATTTGTTGGTTGAAGGGCATCTCGGCTCTTTCCATAGTTTTGCTATTGTGGACATCGCTGCTATGCACTCTGGGGTACATTTGGCCCTTCTTTTCACTACATCTGTATCTTTGGGGTAAATACCCACTAGTGCAATTGCTGGGTCATTGGGTAGATCTATTTCTAACTTTTTGAGAAACCTCCAAACTGTTTTCCAAAGTGGCTGTACTAACTTGCACTGCACTACTACCAACAGTGTAAGAGGGTTCCCCTTCCTCCACAACCCCTCCAACATTTGTTGTTTATTGCCTTGTCAGTTTTTGTCATTCTAACTGGTGTAAGGTGGCATCTCAATTTGTTTTTTTTTTTATTTTAATTTTTAATTTAATTTTTATTTTTTATTAATGTATAATGTATTATTTGTTTCAGGGGTACAGGTCTGTGACTCATCAGTCTTACACAATTCGCAGCACTCACAATAGCACATACCCTCCCCAATATCCATAATCCAGACACCCTATCACTCTCCCCCAACCCCCGAGCAGCCCTCAGTTTGTTTCCTGAGATTAAGAGTATTTTATGGTTTGTCTCCCTCCCTGGTCCCATCTTGTTTCGTTTTTTCCCTCCCTTCCCCCCACAACTCCCCTGCCCTGCCTCCCAAATTCCTCATATCAGAGAGATCACATGGTAATTGTCTTTCTCGGATTGACTTATTTGGCTTAGCATAACACCCTCTAATTTCATCCACATCATTGCAAGTGGCAAGGTTTTGGGTTTTTTGATGGCTACGTAGTATTCCATTGTATGTATGGATATATATATATATATATATATATATATATATACCACAACTTCTTTATCTATCCATCTATTGATGGACATCTAGGTTCTTTCCATAGTTTGGCTATTGTGGACATTGTTGCTATGAACATTTGGGTGCATGTGCCCCTTTAAATCACTACATTTGTATCTTTAGGGTAAATACACAGTAGTGGGATTGCTGTGTCATAGGGTATTTTCAACTTTTTTTTTTTAAAGATTTTATTTATTTATTTGACACACACACACACACAGATATCACAAGTAGGCAGAGAAGCAGGCAGAGGGGGGTGGGATGCAGGCTCCCTACTCAGCAGGGAGCCCGACACGGGTCTCAATCCCAGTACCCCGAGATCATGACCCAAGCTGAAGGCAGAGGCTTTAACCTACTGAGCCACCCAGGTGCCCCTATTTTCAACATTTTGAGGAAACTCCATACTGTTTGCCTGAGTGGTTGTTAACAGCTTGCATTCCCACCAACAGTGTAGGAGGGTTCCCCTTTCTCTGCATTCTCTCCAGCATCTGTCATTTCCTTACTGGTTAATTTTAACCATTCTGACTGGTGTGAGGTGGGGTCTCACTGTGGTTTTCATTTGTCTTTCCCTGATGCCAAATGATGTTGAGCACTTTTTCATGTGTCTGTTGGCCAATTGGATGTCTCCTTGTGTCTGTTCATGTCTTCTGCCCATTTTTTGACTTGATTATTTGTGTTTTGGCTGTTGAGTTTGAGAAGTTCTTTATGGATCTTGAATACCAGCCCTTTATCTGTAGTGTCATTTTCAAATATATTCTCCCATTCTGTGAGTTGGATCTTTGTTTTGTTGACTATTTCCTTTGCTGTGCAGGAGCTTTTTATCTTGATGAAGTCCCAAAAGTTCATTTTCTCTTCTGTTTCCTTTGGCTTTGGAGAAGTATCTTGAAGGAAGTTGCTGTGGCCAGTGTTGAAGAGAATACTGCCTATGTTCTCCTCTAGGATTTTGATGGATTCTTGTCTTAAGTTGAGGTCTTTCATAGGTCAATGGTGCTCAGAAAATTGGATAGTTATATACAGAAGAATGGAACTCAACCATTCTCTTATACCATACACAAAGATAAACTCTAAATGTCAGTCTGCCTTTCTTTAAAAGGGAAAAATAGTAAGTATTTTATTCTTTTTGATGGTGTTGTAAATGGAGTTTTTTTTCTTAATTTTAGGATTGTTCATTTCTTAGTGTATCAAAATACAGTTGAGTTTTATATATAAATTGTACCCTGTAATCTTGCAGAACTTATTAGTTCTAAATAGTGTGTGTGTGCAAAAATTCCTTAGGATTTTTTCTATACCATATATTGTCATCTGCAAATGGAGATAATTTTTCTTCCTTTCCAGTTTGTGTCCTTCTATTTCTTTTTCTTGTCTAATTGCCCTGGTTAGAACCATCTAGACAGCCATCTTCCTACAGTGTAATTATACCTTCGGATTAGAACCAGAGCAATTGTACTATAAAATAAAACTGTTTAGAGTAAACATCCTTGTGTTGTTCCTGATCTTAGGAGGAAAGCTTCAGTCTTTCATCATTAGGTATGATATTGTTGCATTATTTTTACAGATGCCCATTTTAGGTTGAGGAAGTTCCCTTTTATTCTTCCTTTGTTGAATATTTACATACTTTAACTTTTACTAGTGGTTGTTATGTAAAAAGTAGCTTATAGAATTCCTAACGATGTAACTGTTGGAATTCTCCAGCCCATATAAAGTCAGTCTTAGCACTTTACTGTAATTGACCCTTTCTGTCTTTATTTCACACACCATCTCTAACTATGGCAAATGTAGGCCTCTTAGATACCATTTGAATGAGTGCTATGTCGCTGTAATGCTAACAAAGGCCTTCAAAAAAGAACTAAATGAAAATTTTTATCTTCATAATAAAAATTAATTACCACATTCCTTTCTGAAAATACAAAATATGTATTGTATTAAATAAGTAGCTTGCTTTGAGACTAAACTTTTTCAAGTGCCTGTTAACTTATATAATTTAGTAAGGTGATTACTATATAAAACTAACATTTTCGTTTTTTTTTTTTTTTTTAGGTGAGGGAGGGGCAGAGGAACAGGGAGAGAGAGAAAGAAAAACCTTAAGCAGACTCCACACCTAGTGTAGAGCCTGACACGGAGCTCCATCTCACAACCCTAAGATCCTGACCTGAGCAGAAACCAAGAGTTGGACACTTAACTGAATGAGCTATCAAGGCTCCCCCAAAATGAACATTTTCTAATATATTATCTAGAAGCCTGGCTATCCTAACTCAAGTTTAATTTGTAAAAGATACTCCTAATGAACATCAGGACTATTTTGATCATGGAAATTTCTGTGGTTGTAAAGTATTAGCCACAAAGCAATACCCAGTAATAACAACAAAAGCTTTAGTACTATAGCCATGGAAAGGCCTCATTAAAAAACACATTTCAAGGTGCACTGTTTTGGTTTTGCCTCATTACATGTGCAATTAAAGAATAAACAATAAGGAAAAAATAGTTTTCTGCTCTCTTTTACCTCTGTTACCTTTAGGAAGTTTAATTAGTTTAAGAAATTTGCAGAGGAAATAAATTTGAATATAAAACTGTCATGTAGTCTGAAAGCATGTAAGTGGAACTCCATAATGGTTTATAAGTGCTATTATTTTTATGGAAATGGTAAAAATGACATCAATGTAGTCAGAATTTGTCATTTATGCTTTTTATTTATATTTAACCATTGTTTTTTGTTGCTAGATTTTATTAAACCATTAATTTGATTATGTGAATTGGTTAGACAAAAGCATTTGGGATTTCTGTCTTCATGATCTAGCTTTTGGAGGTTCAATTATTGAGACATTTGCTTTTTTTTTCTCATTTAAACTAAGTTGCTTTTTTGGTTCTCATTTAAACTAAGTTTCACTTTTAGGCACATAGGCACATAAATTTCCAAGGGCCCTTGGAAATTTATTGGTACTTCTTATTTGCAATAGGGGTGAGAATTTTGGTCAGAATCAGATATGAACCCCAGAATTTAAGAAGTCAGATACCAGAAATCCTCAGTTAAAAGATTTTGAGGTAAAACATGGCTCAAGAGAGTTTGACAGTTCTCAAAAACAGTTTCTAATTATGATATGGTCAACAAGGAAAGGTCTTAGAGTCCAAAGAAAAGGCACCAAGTCAGAGAGTGATGTGCTACCCGTTTAGACTTATTGGGACAAAGTAGATATGTTTGAGGTTATCTTTCCATCTTACAGTGATGTCCTTAGCCTTCTCTTATATCAGTGGACATGGCTTCCTGGAGGCTATCTTCCTACAGTGTAATTATACTGGAACTAGGAAAAGAATCTGGCCCAACCATTATTAGAATCCTTTCCCCCAGACACTGATTAGTAAGAGAACGAATTTCTTTATGTATCTAGAACTATAGCATAGGAACATGGGAGTTCTGAGGCGGCATCTTCTCTCTGCTTTATCTATTGAAGGGCATAGAGAACCAATTAGAAGGAATGAAACAGATACACATGTGTAGAGATTAGATGAGATAGAATACATACTGTTTAAAATGTCAAGGAGTTTTTGAGCATGGGAAGGAACTGTCATTATTCTTTATCTTTATTTAATGCAGTTATTATTCTCTTACTTATATAGGAAACTATTTTTGTTGAGTAAATTTAGGTATTGATTACAGATTTTGATTAAAGCCCTTCAAATAACTTAAACTGCAGTTATAAATTTACTGTGGTTGATTCTTCAAATTCCTGAAATGGCAGAGGGAAACATATATAATAAAATGATTACAGATCTTCTTGATGCCCCTTTACCAAAGGGAGTTATAAAAAATACTAATACCTTCTACTTAATTTTGTTTTTATTTTTTGGCTTCAGCTCTTTTTTACTGTTTTCAACAATTATGATTTCTTAGGATTTCAGGTGCTCAGATAGTTTTTTATATTTTCTTCAAGTTGTTTTTTGTAATCTTACCAGTACAAACATTAAAAAAAAATTAGGCAGGTTTGTGTTTTAATGAACTGAATCTTATCTTTTTCCTACAGATTTTGATTTTTTTTGAGACTTGATTCATTTTTTTAATTCTTTTTTAAAATTTATACTTCAGTTAGTCAGCATACAATGAAATATTAATTCTGGTGTACAATATAGTGCTTCAGCGCTTCTGAACAACACCTGGTGCTCATTGCAACAAGTGTACTTTTTAAACCCCATCACCTATTTAACCTATCCCCACAAACATCTCACCTCTGGTAACCATCAGTTTGTTCTCTATAGTTAAGAATCTTTTTCCTGGTTTATGTCTTGCTCTCTTCTGCCCCCTCTTCTTATTTGTTTTCTTAAATTCCAGAGATGAGTGAAATCATATGGTATTTTTCTTCTCTGCTGACTTATTTCACTTAGCATAATACTCTCTAGCTATATCCATGTCATTGCAAATGGCAACATTTCATTTTATATGACTGAGTAATATTCCACTGTAGGTATATATACATACACACTTTATCCATTCATCAGCTGACGAACACTTGGGCCGTTTCCATAATTTCACTAATGTAGCTAGCTAATGCTGCTATAAACATCTGGGCACATTTATCCCTTTGAATTAGTACTTTTGTATTTTTCAGGTAAAAACCTAGTGCAGTGCTGGATTAAAGAGTAGTTCTATTTTTAACTTTTTGAGGAACCTCTGTACTTTTTCCACAGTGGCTGCCTTGGTTTGCAATGGTGCAAGAGGGTTCTCCTTTCTGTGCATCCTCTCCAACACTTTTTGTTTCCTGTGTTGTTAATTTTAGCCATTCTGACAGGTGTGAGGTGATATCTTCTTGTGGTTTCGATTTGTATTTCCCTGATGATAAGTGATGTTGACCTTCTTTTCGTGTGTCTATTGGCCATCTGTACATCTTCTTTGGAAAAATATTCATTCATATGTTCTGCCATTTTTAAATTGGATTATTCATGAGTTTTATAAAAAATCTTTATATATTTTGGATACTAACCCTTTATGAGAGACATCATTTGCAGATATCTTCTTCCATTCCATAAGTTGCCTTTTAGTTTGTTGATTGTTTTCTTTGCTATGCAGAAGCTTTTTATTTTGATGAAGTCTCAATAGTTGATTTTTGCTTTTGTTTCCCTTGCCTCAGGAGATATATTTAGAAAAATGTTGCCACAGCTGATGTGCTCAGCACATCAGAAATTACTGCTTGTACTCTGTTCTAGTGTCGCCCTCGACCCGCAAGGATGACAAGAAGCCTGGTATGGTGTTAATGCTTCATTCCTCTTTATTTCGTCAACTTTCTTAGCTTATATGCAGCAGGGTGACCAATAAGGGGCCAAGCAATGGGGAGAGCCAATGAGAGTCTTGTTACTATGCTGATTAAATTTGAAACAGCCAATGACTAGGTCCTCCTTTAGGCGGGCTTCACCAGAAAGTGCGTTGTTTACTTGCATCGTATTTTGCTGGCAGTGAGCCAAGCGCCATCTTGTAATGGCGGGGACTTTCCTGGCCGGAGGCGGTCCCCGACATTCTAGGATTTTTATGGTTTCAGGTCTCACATTTGGGCCTTTCATCCATTTTGAATATATTTTTGTGTTTGGTGTTAGAAAGTGATCCAGTTTTCATCCTTCTGCATGTTGCTTTCCAGTTTTCCCAAAACCATTTGTTGAGGCTACTTTTTTCCCCACTGGAAATTCTTTCCTGCTTTGTTGAAGATTAATTGACCATATAGTTGTGGGTTTAGTTATGGGCTTTCTATTCTGTTCTATTGATTAGTGTGTCTATTTTTGTGCCAGTGCCACACTGTTTTGGTCACTATAGCTTTGTAGTATAACTGAAGTTTGGAACTGCTATGCCTTTGCTTTTCTTTTTCAAGGTTGCTCTGGCTATTCAGGGCCTTTTGTGGTTTCAAACAAATTTTAGAATTGTTTGCTCTAGCTCTGTGAAAAATGCTGTTGGTATTTTGATAGGGATTGCATTAAATGTGTAGATTGCTTTGGGTAGTATTGACATTTTAACAATAATTGTTATTCCAATCCATGAACATGGAATATCTTTCCATTTCTTTGTGTCATCTTCAGTGTCTTTTTCTTTCATCAGTGTTTTATAGTTTTCAGGGTACAGATCTTTAACCTCTTTAGTTAGGTTTATCCCTGGATATCTTACTGTTTTTGGTGCAATTGTAAATGGTATTGATTCCTTAATTTCTCTTTCTGTTGCTTCATTATTGGTGTATAGAAATGCAACAGATTTCTCTAGGTTGCTTTTGTATCCTGTAACTCTACTCAATTCTTGTATCTGTTATTCAGTTTTTTGGTGGAGTCCTGTGGGTTTTCTGTATAGACTATCATGTCATCTGCAAATAGTGTAAGTTTTATATCTTCCTTTTTGAAGATGTACCACACAGAAATACAAGCATTTGTACGATACAAAAATACAAATAGTGTAAGTTTTACATCTTCCTTGTTGAAGATGTACCACACAGAAATACAAACATTTGTACCATACAAAAAAATACAAGATACCACCACAGAAATACAAACAATTATAAGAGAATATTATGAAAAACTATATGCCAACAGATTGGACAACCTGGAAGAAATGGATAAATTCCTAGAAGCATATAAACTACCAAAAGTGAAGCAGGAGGAAGTAGGAAACTTGAACAGACCGATAAACAGCAAAGAAATTGAATCACTAATCAAAAAACTCTCAACAAATGAAAGTCCAGGGCCAGATGATGCCACAGGCAAACAGTCTACCAAACATTTAAAGACGTGTTAATACCTCCTCTTCTCAAACTATTCAAAAAAATAGAAAAGAAAGGAGAACTTCCAAATTCATTTTTTGAATCATACCAAAACCAGATAAAGACTCCACTAAAAGAACAACTGGCCAATATCCCTCATGAACATAGAAGCAAAAATTATCAATAAAATACTAGCAAACTGAATCTAATAATACATTAAAATCACTCACCCCAACCAAGTGGGATTTATTCCTGGGTTACACGGGTAGTTCAATATTCACAAATCATCAACCTGATAGACCACGTTAATAAAAGAAGGGGTAAGAATCACATGATCATTTCAGTAGATACAGAAAAAGCATTTGACAATGTACGACACCTATTCATGATAAAAACCCTCAAAAAAGTAGTTTTAGTGGGAACATGCCTCAACATAATAAAGGACATATGTGAAAAATACACAGCAAGTATCATCTGCAATGAGGAACAACTAAGAGCTTTTCCTCTATGGTCCGGAACAAGACAGGATGTCCACTCTTACCACTGTTATTTTAACATAGTACTAGAAATCCTAGCTACAGCCATCAGACAACAAAAAGAAAAAGCATCCAAATCAGCAAGGAAGAAGTAAAACTTTGATTCCTTTCTTGACAAGTGATCTGTTCTTTATTTCATATAGCATGAAGTTTGTAACTACCATGTTGTCTTAATTGTTTGATATAAAATATGTTTCTTATTGTAATTTATTATAATTAGTATACTTGCTGTAATTATGAGTTTCATTCCCTTGGAGGTAAAGATGTAATTATGTGTCATTTTCTTGCTTCTTTAGAACAATGGGCTAATTAATCATCTTGAAACATATACTGTTGTCAGAGATAATCAACTTCAGGACTTTCATTCTACTTGGTCATCATAGTGAACCGTGTGGATTTTTTCTTCCTATTTGTGACTGGGTCTTACTTTTTCTAATGCTCTTTGTCTCACATATGTTAGTCACCCTTTTACTGCTGACATAGAGAGAAGCTGGTACACATGTATGGTTTATAGACAGACATGCTTACCAGAAGAATAAATATCTACTATGTATTATTTCTTTTTGACTTGTTAAAATCAGTGAAGGTTCAATTCTCTATTGTATTCACTCTAGATTTATATCACTACATTTTGGTACTTTTTACATTAATTTTTCTCTTCTGAGTATCCTTATGGGCTCATGGCCTTTTATACATTCAGCTCTAAACTGGGTCTTTTGTCCTCTAGAATTCATGAAAGCAATCCTTTTCGGAAACAGTAGATTTCCAAACCCATTGTAAGTTTGCTCTTCCATAAGACATGGAATCGATTACCCTGTTAAGTGTTGGTAACATAGCAGGGAAGAATACTAGAGACCGAAGTCTGAGTACACATGAAACTGAAGGGGATAAAAGTGCTGCTACTTTCATTGAGTCGCTATGGTCTGAAAAAAGTACTTTTACGATTAGTGGGAACATGCCTCAACATAATAAAGGACATATGTGAAAAATACACAGCAAGTATCATCTGCAATGAGGAACAACTAAGAGCTTTTCCTCTATGGTCCGGAACAAGACAGGATGTCCACTCTTACCACTGTTATTTTAACATAGTACTAGAAATCCTAGCTACAGCCATCAGACAACAAAAAGAAAAAGTTCAAACTCATCTTTTCAATTTAACTTTTTTGTTGTTTCCTACTTTCCTTATATTATCAGTTTTATCAGCCACAAACACTGTTGGCTTCTTTGACTAAAGAAAGTGGCTGTATTCATGACTAATGGAAGTGGCTGTATTCATACCTCTGTTTGGGTGGGCATATCCATTTATTCTTAAACTTCTGTTGCTAGAGTTAGTTCAAGTGAGCTTCTGCTTCTTGCAACCAAAGGTCTTAACAAACATAAGTTTATTACGACTAAGTAAACATTTCTTTTAGGGCTCCATAAAGATAATACAACCTAGTGCTTTTTCTGTCTCTTCATATTAGCACTGTTCAATAGCACTTTCTGCGATGATGATGATAATATTCTTTAACCTTTGCTGTCCATTACAATAACCACTGTTCACATACAGGCTTTTGAGCAATTGAAATGTGGCTAGTGTACCCGAGGCACTGAATTTGTTTTATTTTATTTTTAATTTATTATTTTTTAAAGATTTTATTTATTAATTTGACAGAGAGAAATCACAAGTAGACGGAGAGGCAGCCAGAGAGAGAGAGAGGGAAGCAGGCTCCCTGCTGTGCAGAGAGCCCGATGCGGGATTCGATCCCAGGACCCCGAGATCATGACCTGAGCCGAAGGCAGCGGCTTAACCCACTGAGCCACCCAGGCGCCCCAATTATTTTAAATTAAAGTAGCCATATGTAGCTAGTGTGGCTAATATGTTCTACAGCACAGCTTTAAATACTATCTCCACATTTTTAATGAAATATATGCAAAGTATATATATATATATATTTTTTTTTTTTTAAAGATTTTATTTATTTATTTGACAGAGAGGTCATGAGTAGGCAGAGAGACAGGCAGAGAGAGAGAGAAGAGGAAGCAGGCTCCCCACTGAGCATAGAGCCTGATGCAGGGCTCAATCCCAGGACCCTGAGATCATGACCTGAGCTGAAGGCAGAGGCTGAACCCACTGAGCCACCCAAGCACTCCCAAAGTATATTTTTTATTACAAATATTTAAAGAGTTATAGGATCATAAAATGTTTTTTTTTTAAGATTTTTATTTATTTATTTGATAGAGAAGATCACAAGTAGGCAGAGAGGCAGGCAGAGAGAGAGGTGGAAGCAGGCTCCCCGCTGAGCAGAGAGCCCGATGTGGGGCTCGATCCCAGGACCCTGAGGTCATGACCGGAGCTGAAGGCAGAGGCTTAAACCACTGAGCCACCCAGGTGCCCCCATAAAATGGTTTTATTGAGAGGATCCTTAACTATTTTACAACTATTTACAAATGAGAAAAATGAGACCCAAAAGAATTAAATAATGTATTCAGAATCATGCAGTTATCAACTGAATAGGAACTCCAATTAAAGTTTTTTTGAATCTCAGCCAATGCATTTTTTTCATATGTACCGTATTATAGAAAATTGTCCTTTAAAGTTAATATAAGTATATATTAGATATTGACTTCCAGTGGCAAAGCAGTAAAATTTTTTCCTTCCATTTTTTTTTGATTTTAGGTATAGATATGTTGTGTTCTTAAGTCAATACATTGATTAATTGTAGATAAGGATTCTTAAAAATGAAATCTTGAGATTTTGTTTCTTGTTGTTGTGAAGTTCTGAAGGCAAAACTAATTAACATTAGCTTCCAATGAGTAAATGTGTATGCTTTCTGGGAAAACTATTTTTAGTCCCCTGAACTTCAGAGTTAATTTCCTCTTTTTTCCCCCTCACTCAATTAAGAAATATATTATTTAGGACTACAGCACTGTGCTAATGTATTTCTAAAAAAGGGAAGAGATGACCTGCTGCTGTGTAAAATTGTAGCAAGAAATCAACAGGGAAGGGATTAGAACAATTAAAATCTTACATTCACAAAGGGAGGAAATGAAGTCTGATTAATAAGATTTATAGTCTGTATTTATAAGAAGGAGAACAACACTGTTTCAAACATTATTTGTACCAAACTAAACTCATTATCTTCTCCAACTCCCCAATATATAGGAAAATTCTTCCTTCGAATACCAAATTGAATGGGCAAATGCATGCTTGTATCATCTTTTAAGAGGAGAATTGGATTGTCTTAATGTCATTTTAAAGAAAAATCCATTTATTCTATCTTCTCAAATGCAGGGAGGTGATGTGTAAAGCTAATTTGCTCATAAGTGGAATTTTTATTTTTCAGAGAGAAAGAAAAAAGAAATTGATGTAATTTTTTCCTCTGGCTATTGGTATATTCAAATCCTATTTTATTTATCACATAGGAGTCACAAATATTCTGGTAAGTAAAGGGAGGGAGGGAAAGATGTCAGAAAAGGAGCCGAATCTCCTTTTACACCAGGGTAGGTATAAAGATGGAGAAAGGAATAAATGCCTAAGAGAAATCACCCACTCGGATGAGTCCCTATATCTGAATAATGTCTGTGCTGTACCTTTGTTTCTGATTCCTACTCTCTTCTTCCCCTATATAACCTCAGAGATTATATAGTCCAAATCTCCCCTTGTATAGAGGACATTGAAGTGCAAATAGCTGAAGTGACTCTCCTATGTTTACACAGAATGTTAAGACAAATTTGGAAGGCAGAACAAAGGTTTTGTAATTCCCAGCACAGGGTTCTTCTCTCCCTATTGTGCTTCTGCTTACCACGGAGCACTGGGTGTTATACGCAACAATGAATCATGGAACACTGCATCAAAAACTAATGATGTACTGTATGGTGACTAACATAACATTAAAAGAAAAGTTTAAAAATGGCTGAATTTTTTCTTCCAACTATTTCATCAATAAAACAAGTACAATACATTTGTTTGATTCTGAGTCTTGTCAGAAATTATATCTGAGTAGTAGAAAAGGATTTTCTTCCTACAGACAATATTGAAAACAACCTCCCATTTGCCATTTAGCCTTTTCCTCTCATTGTGATCTTTAACAATATTTGTTAAATGTCCACTGTATGCAGAATATAGAAGTTAGCTTTGTAAGGAGTTAGTTTATGACCTTTAGTGTCCATATTGGTGAAGCTAATTTTTGCTGTGCTGTGGTATGACTTCCCCACCCAACCTTCCCTCTGAAGATCTAGGTCTCCCTCATCTAAAACATCACCTCTTCAGAAATGCTTCCTTGCCCACCTTATCTTCTGCTGCACCTCTCCTCCAATCTACGCAACTCTGTGTTACTTTGCTGTCTTTTCTTCTAGTTGTAATCTTGTCTGAATTTACTCTTTTTCTATTATTGTCTTTCATGTATCTTATTCTGTATTATTTAAGTTCCATGAAAATAAGGATCATCTCTCTGTCATACCCAAATTATAGAATGATGTCTGGTACTGGTGAGCTGTTCACTCTGTAGATACAGAATGAGTAAAGTTGTGATTGAGTGGGAACACATCCACTTTTCCCCTGGTGCCCAGGTGGTGGATGCAAGGATGATGGGCATCAGCCACAAGGAAGCCCAGTCTCCACCAATAGCCTCTGAGGTCCTGTTGAGCTGGGGCAATGGCCCTGGGACCCTCTCCTTTTAAAGGCAGTTTTTCCTTAGCCCCTGGGGTTCTTTCCTGCTAACTAACCACAGTTAGAGCCACATTAGTCACTTTCAGCAGTAATATTAAACTTCAGAGTTGAAGTCTTTGTAAGGACTTCATTTTTTTAAGTGTCTGACTTTGGCTCAGGTCATGATCCCAGGATCCTGGGATTGAGTCCCATATCAGGCTCCTTGCTCAGAGAGGAGCCTGCTTCTCCTTCTGCCTACCACTCCCCCTGCTTGTGCCTGTGCACCTCTCTCTCTCTCTCTCTCTGACAATAAAGAAATACAATCTTAAAAAAAAAAAAAAAGGACTTCAGATTCCTAGTGGCAGTTTTCTTTTATTCTCCTGTCTAGGTTTGCATTCTTCTCATCTCAGTAGGCCTGTACTATTTTGTCTTGATAAAGTGAAATTCATATAACATAAAAGCATTTAAATTTATCAAATTGGTTAGCATTTAATACATTCACAGTTTTGTAGAGCCACCATCTCTATCAAGGGCTAAAACATTTTCATCACCTCCAAATAAAACTGTGTGTTCATTAAGCACTTTCTATTCCCCACATGTACTGCCTCAGGCCCCTAGCAACCACCAGCCTGCTTTCTGTTTACATGAATTTGCCTGTTGTGAATATTTCATATACCTGAAATCATATGGTATATGCCCTTTTGTGTCTTGCTTATTTTACTTAGCATAGTACTTTTGAGGTTTATCCATATTTTAGCATGTATCAGTACTTAATTTTTTTGTGGCAAAATAATTCTCTATTGCATGGATATACCACAATTTATTCAGTTATCTTTTGGTAAACCTTTGAGTTGTTTCTACTATTTGGCTATTTGTCTGGTGATGCTATGAACATATACATACAAGCATCTTTTTGAGTCACTGTTTTGATTTCTTTTATGTATATATCTATAAATAAAATTGCTAGGTCATATAATAATGCTCTGTTTAACTTTTTGAGGACTGTGGTATTTACATTTAAAATTATGTCTGTAGGCTACAAGGATCCTCCTGGGTGATTCTTGGCAGAATAAAAGGTCTATGTTAAGTTAATGTTCCCAACTCTATTAGTTAAAAACAACTGTCATTTTTAGAAGGTAGTTACCTTTGTAGAAAACTTACTTCCCCTTACCCAAACAGCCCTATTATGAGAAGATTAAGTGAGATCTAGCAACTATGCATGGAATCTTGTATGCAGTAATTTGTAATTTATTAACTATTTGACTTTGATCTTGGAGGGGTCATTTAATCATTCTGGCCTCAGTTGTTTCATTGTTAAAAATATTTTTCATGTGTCTGTTAGCCATTTGTATGTCTTCTTTGGAGATGTGTCTGTTCATGTCTTCTACCCATTTTTTGACATGACTATCTATTTTTTGGGTGTTGAGTTTGAGGAGTTTTTATAGATCTTGGAGATCAGCCCTTTGTCACGGACTCATGAAAAAATGTTCGTCATCATTAGCCATCAGGGAAATTCAAATCAAAACCACATTGAGGGGCACCTGGGTGGCTCTGTGGGTTAAAGCCTTTGCCTTCGGCCCACGTCATGATCCCAGGGTCCTGGGATGGAGCCCCGCATGGGGCTCTCTGCTCAGCAGGGAGCCTGCTTCCTCCTCTCTCTCTGCCTGCCTATCTGACTACTTGTGATCTCTCTGTCAAATAAATACACAAAATCTTTAAAAAACAAAACAAAAACCATATTGAGATACCACCTTACACCAGTTAGAATGGCCAAAATTAACAGGACAGGAAACATCAGGTGTTGGAGAGGATGTGGAGAAAGGGGAAGACTCTCATACTGTTGGTGGGAATGCAAAACTGATGCAGCCACTTTGGAAAACAGTGTGGAGAGTCCTAAAAAAATTAAAAACAGAGCTACCATATGACCCTGCAATTGCACTACTGGGTATTTAGCCTAAAGATACAGATGTAGTGAAAAGAAGGGCCAATGTTCATAGCAGCAATGTCCACAATTACCAAACTATGAAAAGAGCCCAGATGTCCTTTAACAGATGAATGGATAAAGAAGATATGGTCCATATATACAATGGAATATTACTCAGCCATGAAAAAGGATGAATACCCAACTTTTATATCAACATGGATGGGGCTAGAGGAAATTATGCTGAGTGAAATAAGTCAAGCAGAAAAAGTCAATTATCATATGATTTCACTGACTTGTGGAGCATAAGGAATAACATGGATGACATTAGGAGAAGGAAAGGAAAAGTGAATTGTGGGAAATCGGAGTGGGAGATGAAGGAGAGACTGTGGACTCTGAGAAACAAACTGAGGGGGATGGGTGAGCCTGGTGGTGGGTATTAAAGAGGGCATATATTGCATGGAGCACTGGATGTGGTGCATGAACAATGACTCTTAAAACACTGAAAAATTAAATAAAATTAAAAAAAATGTTACTCATGAAATGGGAGCCTGAAAATAAAACTAGCTATATGGAATCTTGAAATGTAGTGTTGGCTAGAAAAAAAAAAAACTTAATAGTCAAATCCAGTTTCCTTAAAATACAGTTGAGGAAGCTATATCCTTAAATGGTTATGTGACTAGCCCAGGGTCACAGTGTTGTTGCTAAATTTATTACCCTGGTCTGAAGTTTGGTCCAGTGTTTCCCATCACATACATTAAGTTCTGCTAGTTTAGTTATTTCCTATTTGCTACCAATGATGGATTGCCCAATATAAACTGAAAATTGGGCCTAGTATCTAAAATACCTTACCTCATTTTCTCACAATAATCCTGCTTTTTACCAATCAAGAAAAAGAAGACCAAGGAGTTTTGGCAGTTTGCCAGTGGTTATACAAGTAGGAAATGGTAGTATCCAAATTGGAAATCAGGTGTGTCTGACACTGAACTGCTAAGTTTTTCTGACACTACAAATTTAGGAGGTTGTGAAGGGGAGAGTAGAGTGTAGAACCATCAGCTTAGGCTGCTAGTTAGAGTGATCTACCTAGAATTCACCTGCCTCAAACATCCTCCTTGTAGCATTTTGGAAATCCCCTTCTCCAGACCTTTTCATCTGAAGTCTGGAGTGGGAGAGGGACCCTTTCTTTCTTCCGGCTTGCCATTTGGTCTTGAATTTCCCACAGGTATAATTGTGACTCCAGGTGGCCAGGCAGTATTATGATTATTTTCCCCACAGGGTAGACACCAAAGCTGGTATTCCAGATCAGATTTGTGCAAGGATATCATGAATATCCTATAATTTTAGCTGCTCAAGATTACTTCTTTGAAAAACCTTTTTCTACTTGCTTTGCCAAATTATAGAAGCCTGAAATCACAGATTGTGAAACCTGACAGATTTTATAGAGAGCCTGATTCTTAAAGGTATATTAGATTGGCTTATTCAACAAAATATATTGAATGTTGTATTAGGTGTCCAATACTGGACTTGTCACTGAGTATACAAATGTGAATAATATTGACCTTTGACTTCAGAAATTTCAGTCTTGTGATAGAGGTGGGAACATAAATATATAAATTATAATACAAAGCTGGCAGCTTTTATGTGTTTGTAATCTATGGGTAAAAACATTATTCATGGACATTGTCCCCTGTCTCAGCTTTCTCCTATCTGTGAGGATATGCCTGTGTTAGTCCTGAGTTTGGTTTAATAACCAGAATGGCCTGTTGTTTGCTAACATTTCCTAAAAAGGAAAATCTTAGCTTGTTAGTACACATTCTTCTGGGATGACAAGACAAGTCCAAGTATAAAAGTGTGGTGGTATAGCAAGATTTCAACTTCTTTCTCAAATATGGCTATACCCTACTTAAAGGTAGAGGTCAGTGGCAGCTGAATAGCCTATAGGGAACCAAGGAACAAGGAACAAGCTTCTCAAGGGTAAGTGGCATGTGCTCCTGTTCTGTGCAGCCACTTCTATTAAATTTTGTAGTTAGCCATTAACTCAATACATTGAGAACAGTCGTGTGTGTGTGTGTGTGTCCTTTTCCTGTAGATTCAGAGCCTAATCTGCAATGCCACAGGAGATAAGAACACAGGGTTCTGGGAGTAGTGAGGAAGAAGAACTTAGTTTGCATGGCTTCACAGAAAAAGTCACATTGCAGCAAAGTCTTGAAAACTTAGTATGAGTTTTCCAGTTGAAGAAGTTGAGGAGGAAATTATAGGCAGTGTAAACAGAATGAAGTGATAAAAGAGCCCGAGGCATTCAGGGACCAGTGGGGAGTCCAATGTATGTGCTGTGAGGGTTGTGTCTGTGTATTAAGGTAACATTGACTGAAGTGTGGGTTGTAATCAGACTGTGGAAAGGACTCTGAGGCCAGGAAAAAATTACTGTACTGATAATGAGCCAGTGGAAGGTTTTAGGTAGGAGCAGGATGTGATCAGATTTGGCTCTTAGGAAAATAACTGGCAGTAATGAAGAGAGTGGATGAATTGTCAGTCATGGGAAGAGAATGGCATCTGAAGGGAAACATTAGGGCTAAAATAAGGTAGTAGTGGTGAGGATGAGGAGCCTAAAATGGAAAGCTCTTTCTCATCTGAAGATTGAGGGAGTTGTTGAGAATGACCACATGGTTTCTAATTGGGTCAGATCATTCTGCTGGATGAAGATTGTAGCAGACTAAGAGGATTTGGATTTTGGAGTTGGGGAGAAATGGGAAAATGATGAAGTCAATTTTGTACATGCTAAGTTTGAGGAGTTTTTAAGACATTAGATAAAGATACAGATAGTTGGATTAGAGATTTGGCAGTCACTGGCTTATAGACTGTCAGTTCAAACTTGGGAGTAAGGTCATCCAGTAAGAGTGCATGGATTAAGAGGAGGATAAATATAAAATGGAACCCTAAGGGACATCAAAGTTTAATGTAATGTAAAGAAAAATCAACCATGGTGATACTGAACTAAGAGGAGGAGAGCTTGGGGAGAGGGCCATCCTAGAAATTAAATGAGGATGGGGAAGTGATTGAATGCAAATATTGCATAGTTCTTCAGTAGTATGAGTATTGAAAATAGTCCATTAGATTTGGCATTTAGGCTTTTTCAAATGGGTTTGCCACCAGAACATAGGTGTCATGAAAACCACTGCTAAACCTAAACCAAAATGGGAAAGGAAAACACTCAAATAAACATTGTTGTCATTGGACATGTAGTAGATTCGGGCAAGTCTACCACTACTGGTCATCTCATCTACAAATGTGGTGGGATTGACAAAAGAACCATGGAAAAATTTGAGAAGGAGGCTGCTGATATGGAAAAAGGGTCCTTCAGTATGCCTTGGATCTTGGATCAGCTGAAAGCTGCACATGAATGTGGTATCACTGTTGATATCTCCCTGTGGAAATTTGAGACCAGTAAGTATTATGTCCCAGGACAAAGAGACTTTTATCAAAAACATGATTATGGACACATCTCAGCCTGACTGTACTGTCCTGATTGTTGCTACTGGTGTTGGTGAATTTGAAGCAGGTATCTCTAAGAATGGGCAGGCCCATGAGCATGCCCTTCTGGCTTACACACTGGGTGTAAAACAACTCATTGTTGGTGTTAACAAAACAGATTCCATGGAGCCACACTACAACCAGAAGAGTTACAGGGAAGTCATTAAGGCAGACAATACCTACATCAAAAAAATTGGTTACAGCCCCAACAGAGTAGCATTTGTTCCAATTTCTGGTTGGAATGGTGACAACATGCTGGAGCCAAGTGCTAAAGTGCCTTGGTTCAAGGGATGGAAAGTCATCCGTAAGATGGGAATGCCAGTGGAGCCACACTGCTTGAGCTTTGGATTGCATTCTGCCACAACTCGTTCAACTGATAAGCACTTGCATTTGCCTCTCTAGGATGTCTTTAAATTTGGTGGTGTTGATACTGTCCCTGTGGGCCGAATGGCAGCTGGTGTTCTTAAACCTGGCATATGGTCACCTCCTCTTAGCCAGTCAATGTTACAACTGAAGTAAAGTCTGTTGAAATGCACCATGAAACTTTGAGTGAGGCTCTTCCTGGGGACATTGTGGGCTTCCGTGTCAAGAATGTATCTGTCAAAGAAGTTAATTGTGGCAATGTGGCTGGTGACAGCAAGAATGACCCATTAAGGGAAGCAGCTGGCTTCACAGCTCAGGTGATTATCCTGAACCATCCAGGCCAGATCAGTGCTGGATATGTACCTGTACTAGATTATTGCACAGCTCACATTGCTTGCAGGTTTGCTGAGCTGAAGGAGAAGATAGGTTCTTGTTCTAGATAAAAATTGGAAGATGGTCCCAAGCTCTTGAAATCTGGTGATGCTGCCATTGTTGATATGGTTCCTGGCAAACCTATGTGTGTTGAGAGCTGTTCTGACTATCCTCTTTGGGGCCATTTTGCTGTTTGTGAGACAAGACAGACAGTTGCTGTAGGTGTCATCAAAGCTGTGGACAGGAAGGCAGCTGGAGTGGCAATACCGCCAAGACTGCCCAGAAAGCTCAGAAGGCTAAATGAATATTATCCCCAATACCTGCCACCCCAGTCTTAATGGTGGAAGAATGGTCTCAGAACTGTTTGTGTCAATTAGCCACTTAAATTTAAAGATTTTATTTATTTATTTGACAGACAGAGATCACAGGTAGGCAGAGAGAGAGGAAGAGAAGCAGGCTCCCTGCTGAGCAGAGAGCCTGATGTGGGGCTCGATCCCAGGACCCTGGGATCACAACCTGAGCCGAAGGCAGAGGCTTTAACCCACTGAGCCACCCAGGCACCCTAATTGGCCATTTAAATTTAATAATAAAAGGCTGGTTAATGATTACAATACATCATAAAACCTTCAGAAGGAAAGGATAATGTTTTGTGGGCCATTTGTTTTTGTGTGTGTATGGCAGTTTAAAGTTATTATTTTTTAAAATCAGTACTTTAATGGAAACAACTTAACCAAAAATCTGTCACAGAATTTTAACATCCTTTAAAACAAAAGTTTAGTAAGAAAAAAAAAAAGATTTGGCATTTAGAATATCAGTATTGACTTAATAATATAGTTACTATGGTGTGTTAAGGAATAAATTAGAAGTAAAAAAATGTTTATAATGAGTATAAATAGTAATTTCAAAATTCATTTCTGTTTTTATCAAGGCTATACATGTGCACATTTAAAATTTAAGATAGTGCTGTGAATTGTGTAAGACTGATCAATCACAGACCAGTACCCCTGGAACAAATAATACATTATATGTCAATAAAAAAAATTCAAACAGTACTAAAAGGCTCATTAAGAAAAAAGATGGCAGTCCCTCTTTCTGAAACTAAAATGTTGGACTTCATTCTCTTTCTTAACTTTCCTCTTTTATTTCTATTTCTTTGATATTTTTGGTCCTATTTTCTGGAAGTTTCTTTGTTCATTAAACTCTTCTATTACCTTTTAAATGTGGACAGACAATCACAGTTTAAATCTTCAAGGCTCTTCTTTGTTCTCTTATATATTGTTTCATAGTACCCTGTTCTTGTTTCATGTATATGTTATGTTCTTTTATCTTTCTGAGGAAGGAGAGACAAGCCTAAAAGTCTGTTTAGACTTCCAAAGAAAACTCTGGAGAAAATTTCTATTCTTTGCTAAGAGAGGAAAGGTCCCATTCATTCATGCAAATGGAATTTTCATGGGCCTATCCTAACAGGCAGCCAGATTTGTCCTGACATGGCTGAGTATTGACATGGACACAGTTTAGTTTCAAGCCAAGAATCCTTCTACAAAGACACATAGGCATTTTGTTTTGTATGTTCAACAAATTCAAACCTTTCTGAGCCTCTAGGTGGCACAGAGGGATAATTAGAAAGACATAGCTCTTGTCATATCTCAACTTGAATATTAATTGGGACCAAATAGTCCATGGAAATGAGATCCAAGAACCTGATGAGTTAACGTATCTGTTTATTTCATGTGGAGCAGAAAACCAAAGTGAGAATCGGGGCAGAAATTCTGTTTAAGTTATATTTTTTGAATTCTAACTCCATTGTCCATATTTTCATACACATTTTCTCAGGGAATTCTCATAATAATATCATGAGTTAGGTGGTGTTATTGTCTTCATCCTTTTTAAAAAATTTTCGTTTATTTTTTAAAGATTTTATTTATTTGTCAGAGGGAGGGAGAGAGAGAGAGAGAGAGAGAACAAGCAGGGGGAGCAGCTGGTAGAAGCAGGCTTCTCACCGAGCAAGGAGCCTGATGTAGTACTCAATCCTGGAACCCTGAAGTCATGACCTGAGCCCAAGACAGACACTTAACCGACTGAGCCATGGAGGTATCCCCAATCCTCATTCTTGATAAAGAAACTAAAGCCCATTGGCGTAGTGAATCCTACCCAACTAAGAGAGACTAATAGGATAATCAAGGCCTTTGACTGCCAAGTTCGAACCTCTTTTCACTAAACTGCCTATTTTTTCCTAAAGCAAAAAAAGGGGAGAACCAAGAAAATAAGTTGCAGAGAAGATGGGGAAGAAGCTGCCCTTAACTTGCTGATCACCTATTTATAATTTTTTGAATATTAATTAGCATTATAATTTTAATTTCTTCTCAGGAATAATTTGTTATTTGGTCAAATGCGATGTTTTCCTTTACATTAATTTTACTCCATGATCCTTCCCATGTTTGAAGGATGGGAAAGGAAGGACCACGGTTTTGTTAACCTTTCCTTTAGTTAACTTTCTACAGTCAGGCTTTGACTTTTCCATTATTATAAGGTAAGAAAGATGAATTCATTGTAGGAAAACTAGGAAGTAAAAATAAATTAAAAAAATGAAAATAACCTATAAGTCCTCTGCTTAGAGAGAATCAGAGTTTTTAGACTTTTATTTTTCATGGAGCCATATTGTTAAGAATGGAGCCATACTGTATAGAGTTCCATAAAATGTTACAAGCTTCTCATGTCAGTAAATATAGATCTGTCCATTGCTTTTAATGGCTGAAGAATTTTCCATTATATGATTATAACTAATGCTTTGTTTTGTTCACTCAAGATTCATTAGCTGATCACACGCTTTGTTTTATACAAAATAGTTTTCCCAAATAGTTTTCCTTTGTATTTTGCAATGCCACGTATTTGACTTTATTGCATTCCAAGTAATGGCAGATTTGGACTCATGATTTTATAACTGCCAATCTTAGTAGGCATCAAGCTGACTTGGTAAAAATTGCTGGAATTGTCCAGCAAGAAGTAAATAGTTGTGTAGCACTTATTTTCAGGATAACCTAAGTGAAGATACCAGATAAGAAGTGATTAAAGTACAGACCAAAGAGGTTCTGAGTGAAAAGCAAGGGTCACTCCTTTATTGCTTTTCACATAAAAAAGGGAATAAAAGGGAAAGAAACTCAGGAACAAAGTGTAAATGAATTTGACTTGCTGACCCTTGAGAAATTTGGGATTTGAGCACTGAATCTTAAACACCTTCAGAGAATCACGGAGTTCAAAATTTAATAGATTAAGCTGGGATATGGGAAGATAAAACCCAATGCTTCCTCACACTTCAGTGTAGCAATAAATATCTCTTTTGAAAATTTCAGATCATATATGGGAAAGCTTTGCTGGAAAACAATCACATGTGGTAGTGGTTAGAAATTGCTTACTCTGAACAAAGGAGAAAGGTGGATCTGGGGGAATAATAGTCAATGTTCCTGTGTTTCTTGAAGACATTTAGATATGGACAGTGTGGGCCCTGATGATGGGAAGTGAAGTAATGTGGCAAATCATTCTGTGAAGTAACAAATTAAATGAGTGACCAGGAAATTTGGATTGGTCCCTGTTTTACATTAACTTTCTGTGTTACCTTGTACAGGCCAGTTAACCTTTTTGTGTCTCATGGTTTTCATCTACAAACTGGGGATGGTGTTAACCCTGGACTGATCCACCTTGTAGACATTGTGGGAATCAAATGACTTAATGATATAATGAATTTAGAGATACACTGAGAGGACCATCTTCTACAGATTAGAAGCTCATGAAAAATAACAATAACTTTCATTTACTTCTTTTTAACCAAGTGCCTGTTTTTGTTATTGCTGTTGTTCCTAGAATACAATTGTTGAAACTCAGAACTATTTCCCTTGATGGAACTCCACACTAGAAGACCTACCAACTCAAACAGTAAATTGTCCAGAGTTAGTCATTATATGTTTACAGGGTAGATGTCTTTAGTTGTGTATTTCTTAGATATAATTTCATGTCTAGAAAAATCAGCATTAAGGCATTTAGACTAAAACACAAAATTATTTCATTCAAAAGTAGACTCAAGCATGGAGAGAATGTAGTTAGCTAAAATAAAAATCAGGAAGGAAACAACCTGTTTACCTAGCCCAAGGATTAGATTATTTCTCTCCACAAAAAAAGCTACATATTTTAAGTACATGGAAAGAATTTTAAAGAGGCAGTTGTTCTTGTTTGTGGACCAAACTATCTTTCATTTTGTGTGTGTGTGTGTGTGTGTGTGTGTGTGTGTGTCTAATACACAAGGGCACATAATTCAATGATGCTTTCAACTTCTGAAATTCTTGAAAGCTGTAGTATATCTTAGACAAAATCTTACTATTAAATTGCTTTCCCAAATATTGCTATGTCTTATAATTTTAACCAGGAAGCGAAATCTCCCTAATTTAGCCTCTCCAGACCATTCCAGACCAGCTGAGGTGCCTAAAGGAAGTGGTTTAACTTGCTAGGGGTATCATTAATCTTTATGTTGACCTCTTAAGGTATGTATAAAAGTAGGACATTATGTGATATGAACAGTAGAACAATAATTTACATTTACTAGTGCCATTCACTTTCCTGGTTAATGAGAGAAGCACATTAAGGACTCTGAAATTATGTGAATATGTACTTAACATTTAATAAAACTGGGATTTTCTAGCATCCTACCTTAATTGGGAAAATTACACTTTGAATTTAGAGATACTTTCATCACATGGGAGTTTAGACGTCTTTTGTCCTAGAAGTCTGTTACTGTAGATTACACAGGGATATGATAGATAAAAGAAGATAAAAGCCTTGATTCTGCCATTGAGAGTGCTGCATGGCACCTAGCTCACCCAAAGGACTTAATATCCTTCCCCAATGTAAGTAATTTTCTCTTTTTTCATTGGTAGTAATTGTCCTGGATCAAAAAGTTCAGTGGTGTAATAGGACAGTTTGATCTTGAATTTAGGCTTTTGGTCCCTCAATTCAAATGTGGAATGTCTCCCAGCTCCATCTAAGAAATTAGCTTATAAAACCTCTTCTAAGAATCAACAGATTAAGTTGGATCTAGGAAAAGTCCATTCAATATCTTTTGATATTAGCTTTCAGAGAAGGAATACTTTTAATCTGTTTGCACTCTGCTATATGTAGGATGTTTTATAAATGTCCAAGAAAATTTAGAGGAGGCAAGTATATTTTGTCCATTCCTTCCCTTTTGGAGAGGCATTTAGATCTGCAGGATAACTTTCAGTGTTTTGCTCCCACCCTCCTACTCTAAGTCTTTTTTCCTAACCCTGATTTGGGAGTGGTGGTAGGTCTTAATTTCCCAACCTGAAGAGGAACTAAGGGATTTATTTTTATTTTAAATAAAATGTTTATTTTATTTAAATTATTTAATTAATTTAATTTAATTTATTTAAATTATTAAATTATTTTATTTTAAAGAGTACATCTTTCATGTAAATATTTTTAATATTAATTTTTAATAAGTTTAAAAATTTAACTTTAGTATAGCTAACATTATAGTGTTATGTTATATATATAACATATATTATATATATATATAACATATAATATATGTTATGTTAGCTTCACGTGTACAATATAGTAATTCAACAATCCCGTACATTACTCAGTGCTCATCAGGATAAATGTACTCTTTACTAGTATTAATATTTTAATATTAGTATGTTAATATTTTGGTGTACTTTTTCCCCTGAAAATGCTTTTAATGTTGTTTATATCATCTGCAAAATTTATTGATTATATAGTTCTGTGTTGGTGTAGTTATATTGTGAGCACTTTCCATTGCCATTGTAATTCTTTTAAAGCATTAATTGTTGTGTAATTTTTATTTAAATAGTTGTAACATTATTTACTTAACCCCTCTTCTGTTGTTGAATATTTGAGTTATTTCCAATTTTTTTATAATTTAAAATTTTACGATTGAAATCCTTGTACATTATTCTTTGTACCTGGTTCCCCAGACGTTTCCTTAGGATATGTTTCTCAAAGTGGAAACACTGGAATGAGAAGTAGAAACACTTTTAAGACTTTTCATTCTTGCTGTAAAATTACTGTCTAGAAAGGATATACTGAACTATACTCCCAGTGAATTCAAGTAGCTATCTTGCTTGATCCTTGCTAATACTAACAATTACCAACTTTAAATTTTGTTTATTTTATGAGCTGAATATATTTTATTTTCCTTAATTTCCATCTCTTCTCAATTTAGAAGGCAATTGTATTTTCTCTTCTCTTGGTGTCCTCTGCCCAGTTTTACTGATACATCTGTTTCATTTATTAATGTATGTGAACTTCTAAAATTTTAACTATGGGAAGCCTTTCTTCATAGTTATTTTCTTTTAGTCTTATTTCTAATATGACTTGCTATCTAGATACTTTTAATTCCTATGAAAACATTATTAATATTTCCCTTTCTGACTTCTTACATAGTTTTATGCTTGGAAAATTTTATGCATTAAAAAATCAAATGACCCTTTAGCTGTATTTGCTTTAACATCTTTCTCTTAGTGGCAGTCATCTACTTTAGCATTATTATTTTAAAAATCCTCTCTTAAAAAAAAATCCTCTCTTTTTACCAAACACATCTTCACAATTACTGATGAAAATCAGAGGGAAGTAAGCGGATGTGGAGTCAGAAGACTCCCATGCTGCCACAGGCATGAGAAATTACAACTTTTTATGCAGATTGATGGTAAATTAGTATTAGATTGATTGACAAGTAAGATCAATCCACATCCTATGGGTTAGCAGGCATCTTAATGGCCTTGAAAAAAAATTTTTTTTTGTAAATATCTGCAGCTTTTAATGTGTGAAAGCACAGATTGTTCTCACTGTGTTGAATGGTAGTGGAGGGGATAATGAGATATCTGGAGTTTACTATTCTCCTTTCTCTAGCTGATTTTACTCAGGCTGATTACAGCCCTATCACCCCTGCTTCTTTCTCTTTCCCTTTTTTTTTCCCCCATTCACCCCTGAGTTTAGCCTTTTTTTAATCCAAAGTGATCCTAGACTCACTAAGGTGGCTTTATGAAGTAGTTTAATTGGATACAGTTTTCATTGATTTTTATGTTGGTTACTTAAGGTATTTCTCTCTAAAGGACAGCGTATTTTAAGCAAAATAAAGGAGGAAAAGTATAAACTGAAAAGAGGTACTAGAAGATGCTAAAGATAAACAACTCAGCACCTTTTCATGCCTCTGACAATTTCTTCTCACTTTTTTAGTAACCCTTAGCAGTTTCATCTATTCTTGATACAGATTAATCCTTTTATTGGAAGGGACCAGGTACACACTAATGCTAAGATGTAAATGAACAACAGATAACTTAATAATCTGTTATCCTTCCCGCCATTTACATGTGAACATAGATGTATATATGAACAGAAACAAGTTCTTTGTCCAAGAAATGTTTTGTTCTATCTACCAGTCACATTTTTTGTACATGGCCTTATAATTCTATTTGTAAGTTTCCTTAGTAGATTGGTTCCTTGCTTGCTTGGTGTGCGTTTTGATTTATTTACTAGAATTATTGAAGGGGTCTAAGGAAAATTTGAAGTGGAATTAATTGTAGAGTAGGTCTGTTTGTCTCAAATTATAAATGGAGGATAAAATGAGAGAGAATAACCACATACATCTCCCTATGACATCTGTTTTCTTTTTTGCTCATGTCTTTCCTGTGATTAATTTATATATATTCATCTTTTCTATAACTGCCACTATAATGTCTGTACTACTTTGTGACCTATGTTCCCCTTAACATTATTGTAAACATTCTCCAGGATTTCTTTCAAGTAAATTTTAATGAATTTTAATAACATAGGGTCAGTACATTTCAAAATTTTTTGACTATGCTTTACACTAAGAAATAAATTTTACACTGTACTTGGTAAACATACATAGGTGTACATATACATTGTAACATACATATTTACATAGAAATAAGGTTTTGTGGACCTTCTTACTCTCCCAAGGGGTGATGGACTCCAATATTTTCCATTCCATTTTTCTTTTTACCGTTTTCATTAAAAAATGCTGGTTTTGATCAACTACAATATTTTCATCATTCACTGTGAATTGCAATGTATGGTTTGAAAACCACTGTTCTAGCCTTTGTTATACTGAGCTTTAGTCCCCTCTTGTTAGGCATTTGGATTATTTCCAGAATTTGTTTTCACTGCCTTCCATCCCTTCCTGACCTTTCTCTTTCTTGCTTTTTTTTTTTTTGTTGTTGTTATACAGAACATTCTGTACCATGTATTTAGTAGTTTGCTTCTGTTGAATCATTCCCAGGAATTGAATTACTAGGTCAAATATTTGAAAGAAAAGTATGGTTCTCTATATTTGCACTTTATGTAGAGAATAATTTCTTCTAATGGAAGGCTGAAGAACTAATTGTAGACGGTAAGGCAGTTCTGATAGAAGTTTAGGAGACAGATGGGATATACAACATAGGGAGGTCTTTATTTACATATAACCATTAAACACCTACTAAAAAAGAGACAGGACAGTATTGTGAGGAAAGGATCAGAGTCAGAAGATTTGCCTTTCCATCTCAACACTGTCATTTGCCAGTGTTTTGTCAATTCTGGGATCCTCAGTGATCACTACCTCTCTGGGCTATTATGAGGAGTAAATGAAATAGCACACCACTATAAATGATACTTCTTTATTATTATTGCCTCTATTCTTTTTAAAAAATATTTATTTATTTACATATAATATATTATTTGCCATAGGGGTAACAAGTCTGTGAATCATCAGGCTTACACATTTCATAGCACTCACCATAGCATATACCCTCCCCAATGTCCATAACCCAGCCACCCTAGTCCTACTCTCCTACTCCCTAGTGACCCTCAGTTTGTTTCATGAGATTAAGAGTCTCTTATGATTTGTCATCCTCCCGCTCCCATCTTGTTTCATTTTTCCTTTCCCTACCCCCCACAACCCCATGCCCTGCCTCTCAAATTCCTCATATCAGAGAGATCATATGATAAATGTCTTTCTCTGATTGACTTATTTCACTCAGCATAATACCCTCTAGTTCCATCCATGTCATTGCAAGTGGCCAAGTTTTTGTTTCTTTTGATGGCTGCATAGTATTCCAGTGTGTGTGTGTGTGTGTGTATTTTCTTTATCTATTCATCTGTTGATGGACATCTAGGTTCTTTCTATAGTTTGGCTATTGTGGACATTGTTGCTATAGATATTCGGGTGCACATGGCCCTTCAGATCACTCTATTTCTATCTTTAGGGTAAATACCCAGTAGTGTGATTGCTGGGTCATAGGGTAGCTCTATTTGCAACTTTTTGAGGAGCCTCCATACTGTTATCCAGAGTAGCAGCACCAGCTTGCATTCCCACCAACAGTGTAGGAGGGTTCCCCTTTCTCTGCATCCTTGCCAACATCTGTTGTGTCCTGACTTGTTAATTTTAGCCATTCTGACGGTCTGAGGTGGTATCTTATTGTGGTTTTGATTTGTTATTTCCCTAATGTCGAGTGATGTTGAGCACTTTTTCATGTGTCTGTTGACCATCTGTATGTCTTCTTTGCAGGAATGTCTGTTCATGTCTTCTGCCCATTTCTTGATTGGATTATTTGTTGTTTGGGTGTTGAGTTTGATAGGTTCTTTATAGATTTTGGATACTAGTCCTTTATCTGATATATCATTTGTGAATACCTTCTCCGATTCTGTCCATTTGTTCCATTTCTGTGAAAAGAGTTTGATGGTATTTTGACAGAGATTGCATTAAATGTGTGGATCACTCTAGGTAGCATAGACGTTTTAACAATATTTGTTCTTCCATTCCATGAGCATGGAATATTTTTCAATTTCTTTGTGAAGACAAAAAAGGCTCACTCTCTCTCTCTCTCTCTTTTTTTTTTTTTTGGTAGATCTAAATTCAATTAGCCAACATATAAAACATCATTAGTTTCAAATGTGGTGTCATTTTGTTCCATTGGCATTTATGTTTGTCTTTATGCCAATGCCAGTACCACACTATATCTTTGTAACATATTTTAAAATTAGGAAACTTTTCAGTCATTTGTATATAGCAGTACTTGTCAATGTGTGTCCCTCCCCCAAAGAAGATAACTATTTTTTTTTCTTTTAATTTATTTGTCAGAGAGAGAGAGAGAGCACAGGCAGACAGAGTGGCAGGCAGAGGCAGAGGGAGAAGCAGGCTCCCCGCTGAGCAAGGAGCCCGATGTGGGATTCGATCCCAGGATGCTAGGATCATGACCTGAGCCAAAGGCAGCCACTTAACCAACTGAGCCACCCAGGCATCCCAGAAAATAACTACTTAAACAGAATACTAAAAAGAATGGAGATTCTATGGTCAAATATGTTTTAAAATAGTATATATTTTACCCTATTATATATGCATAATAGAATTCTGAAAAGTTTTGAAGTGAAAAAATTGGGAAACCTAGAGTTTAATCAACCTCCATGAACACTGAAACCTTTGTACCTTCAATACTTATTAGCATTCCCCAGACATGGTATTTCAGAAATACACTCCAGGAGCGAATCAATAGTGAAGTCTTTGTATCCAAAACAGAGTGATGCAGATGTATTACAACTATAATATTCCACACTTATTTATATATTTTTTACATATGTAGATAATACTTTCATGGACTTTAAGAGATCAAGAGGAATTTTGATGTTTTCTTGTAATTACACACAGCCTTTCTGTGGTGGCCAGCCACATCTCCATTCACACTGCCTTTGAATATCTTTCTGGCCAATACCATCACTTTTCCTGCTCCAAAATCACCATCGTGCTAATTTTTGTAATATTTAAAAAAATTTTTTTCTGATTATAGAAGTCATACATGTTTATTGCAGAAAATTTAGAAATTCCAGGAAATTTAAATTAGGAAATAAAACCACTTAAACTCCCAAACTCCATACCCAGAAGTAACCATTTTTTGTATTTCTTTATTAAAGCTTCCATTTCATACACTCATACGCCCACAAGCAAATCAACCCACACATGCACCCTTATAAGAAATAGGCATTGTGGGGCACCTGGGTGGCTCAGTGGGTTAAAGTGTCTGCCTTCAGCTCAGGTCATGATCCCAGGGTTCTGGGATTGAGCCCCACATCGGGCTCTCTGCTAGGCAGGGAGCCTGCTTCCTTTCCTCTCTCTGCCTACTTGTGATCTCTCTCTGTCAAATAAATAAATAAAATCTTTTTTTAAAAAACAGAAAGAAATAGGCATTGTTATAGGTTGCGGTGTATTCCCCAAAATTTATGTTTTGAAGCTCCAGCCCTCAATGTGACTGCATTTGGAGACACACCCTTTCAGACAGGGGTGCAGACACCGAGAAAAGGCCATGTAAGGTAATAGCAATTAAGTGGCCATCTGCAAACCTCAGAGAGAAGCCTTAGGATAAACCAAGCCTTTCAACACCTTCATTCTGGACGTAGATCAGAATGATGAGAAAATACATTTCTGTTGTTTAAGCCACCACCCCCTCTGTGGTATTTTGTTATGGTATCTATGATAAACTAATATAGTAAACTAATACAAGTACATATTGTGCATAACTAATTTTTATCATGTACTTAATATATACCTCATTGTAAGCTATCAGTAGAATTGGTACAGTGAATCATTCCTATTGTCTTCTGAGTGACAACTCTTTCTAGATCTTTTCCTTCCTTTCTGACTCTTCCTTCATGTTCTCTTTGGCTGTTTACCCTTTCCCCCACAATATCTCAATATTTGGAGGATCCTAGGGCTGTAATTTGATCTTTTGTCCCTTTACCCCCTTTAGTGGGTAACCTTATCCATGTTCCTGGCTTTTTACACCATCTGTATGTGTATGACTTTCCAAATTTCAGTCTTCAGTCTGAATCCCTTCTCTAAACTCCTGACTTTTCTCCCATCATTCAATGCTTAAAATAAGTTGTGTTTTATAGATGAGGGAATGAAAGCTCTGAGAGATTAATTTACTTACCCCAGGCTTCAGAAATAGTAAGTGCAGGAAACTGAATGCAATTCTAAAGCAATCTAACTCCAAGGCTCCCTCTATTATGTCTTTTCTCTAGTAAGGTGAACTTGTTTCCAATCATTAATATATATGACCATTTTGTTAATTCAGTTAACAAACTGAAAATTAACCGAATTAACAAAATGGTCTATACTGAACAGTCAGCTACGTTCCAGACTTTGTTCTAAGTGCTAAGGCCATAACAAGAAACTAAGCAGATCAAGTCCCTGTTCTGGGGATCTTATATTTTAATGGTGGAGACAGAACTAAAAAAATCATGAAAAAGTTAGATGTCAGGTGATAATAAACACTATAAAAATGTCAGTGGGAAATGGGGGGGTTGGGAGATAGTATTTTATAAAGGTGGTGAGAGAAGGCATGTTTAATAAGGTAACATTTGAGAAAAACCTAAAAGAAGGCAAAATCAAGCAATAGAGATCCTCAGGGAAGGGAGTTCCAGGTACAGGGACAAGCAAATGAAAAGACACAGATAATGTGGGACATGATAGGTTATAGTAAAGCACTTAGATTTCACTGTGCATGAGTTACAAAGCCATGATCAGAAAAGTGGCATATTTGATATTTTAAAAGGAGCAAAATTTTATAGATTAGTCTATAAGGGGAGAGGGAGGGAAAGGGGCAACCAATTTGGAGGACATTGCAATAAGTTGAGAAATCATGGTGACTTGAAAATTGATACAAGGACAGTCATGCTGAGAAAGGAAAGAGTGGTTGAATTTGAGTCGTATTTTGAAGGTAGAGCTTATAGAATCTGCTGAGGGGTGAAGTGAGTATGAAAGAATCAGAGATGAATGCATGTCCTTTGGTCTGGGAGCAAAAGACATGGAATGGAAGGATCAACTTCTGGGGGCAAGTCTTGAACTTAGTTTTTATGAATTAACTATTTACGTAGAGTTTTCAAGTGTATAATTTGAAGTTCAGAAGCAAGATCTAAGCTGGTTAGAAAATAATTGAAGAGACAAGATGGCGGGGAAGTAGGAGGAGGCGCCGTTTCAGCCTGTACCCTAAAGTGAGCTGATTACCTACCAAAGAACTCCAATCACCCATGAAATCAGCCTGAGATCAGAATTATACACGTCTGGATCTCTACAGGGGCAGAAGACGCCAGTGGGCAGGTAAAGCGGAGTGGGAACGTGGGACTGATATCAGAAGATAAACAAAAGGGGGAGGGAGCCACCAGAGGTGACCTATTGGAAAGTAATACCCCAATATGTGAGTGCCTGGCGTCTGGGGACCAGCATTAACTTGGGAGTCTGGTTGAAAGCACTCAGAAAGAGCAAAGGATCACAGGGGGAAATTGTGGGAATTGGGGCGGCTAGCGACTGGGGCTTAAGTCCCGGGACCCAGGACAGCCTCCCCTGGCGCTGAGCCAGAGAGAGTGTGGCAGAGAAACCAGGTCTTGGTCCCTGAACCGCCAGCATGCCTGAGAACACGTGGGGTCTGGCTCCTGTGAGGGGCTGGGAGCCTCACCAGCCAGCAGAATGCCGCGCCCTACTATCAGAGCCTGAGACATGCACGCCCCCCCCCCCCCCCCCCCCCCCGAGAGAGGTGCATGAAGGCCCAGCCCCGTGCTCTTAGACCCATGCCAAACTATTAGAGCCTGAGATGCGCGTGCCCCACACCCTCCCCTGAGAGAGGTGCGCGCAAGCCCCGTGCTCTTAGACCCAGAAAGAGTAGGCACTCCCAGCCCAGGCCAGTGGGAAAATCTCAGTGTGGGATCACTGCTTGGAACCTCTCTGGTGGTCTGGAGCTGCCCAGACAGCCGCCACTGCGGTGGTTTGGGGTACAAGCAGGAGATCCTGTGTCCCCAGGGACCGTGACTCAGAACCTGCTTTGCCAGCTACCAAGGGGGAATTTATATGGGCTCTGCAGCACCCGCAGGGGAGCAGACTGAGGCTTCTCTCTGAGAGGGAGGTCGGGGTACAATTTGCTTTCCTCTAAAGCTCGAAAAACCATCAAAAGCTGTCAAGGCGAGAGAAGTGAACAACCATAAAAATCTCCAGAGAAGAAAAGCCTGAAAAAAACAGTTTCCTCAGAGCCCACCCCTTTGTGGGGGGTGGGAGGACTTAACTCAGGGAACATCATTGACTGAAAACCCACATGGCAGGCCCCTCCCCCATAAAACCAACCAGTTTCATTTTTTTATATAAATAATTTTTTAACCTATTGACCATCACAGTGAGATGTCCAGTACATCAAATTCCATAATAACCTTCTAACCTGAACTTTTTGATGTATACACCTGTGTTTTTCTTTTGCTTTTCTATTTTTTAATTTTTTAAAATTTTAGTTTAGTTTAGTCTAGTTTATTCCTTTTTAATTTTTATTTCAATGCTACCCCTATAGGTAAACCAATTTTTAATCCCCCTTTATCTTAGGAAAGTTGAGTCCTTTAACAAAGATATCAAGATACATCCAGGAAGAATCAAAATAACCTTCCTTGCCCACACTAAGAATTTATAACCACTCTCCCATCTTTTTCTTCCTCCAGTGTTTCTGTGTATTTGTGTTTGTCCTGATAGTATATAAATCTTATAATTGGGGTTCTTTTTGACTAGGTTCTTCCCTTTTTTGAATATATATATATATATATATATATATATATATATATATATGTATGTATATTTTCTCTTGTCATATACTTTTAGCAGTCTTTTTGCTTGTTTTTGTTGGTATACTTCATAAATCTTACCTTGGGGCCCATTTGGGCTGAGCCTTCTCTTTTATCTTCCCTTTCTTTCATGTCTCTCTCTCTCTCTCTTTTCTTTTCTTTTTTCTCTCATTTGGGCGGGGAATCCTGATTGCTCAGAAGCAAACCAAGGTGCGCTTTGACTGTACCACGGTCGATACATCCAGCTATGTCCATTCAGTCATCTCTCATCAAAATGACAAGGAGGAGGAATGCCCAACAGAAGAAAAATACAGAGGATGGGCCTTCTGCAACAGAGCTAATGGCTATCGACATAGACAATATGTTGGAAAAGGAATTCAGGCTAACAATTATCCAGGCAATAGCTAGGTTGGAGAAAGCATGGGTGACCAAATGGAATTGATTAGGGCAGAACTGAAAGCCACCAGGGATGATGTTTAAAATGCTCTCAATGAGTTCCAATCTAATCTAAATTTTCTAAAAGCTAGGGTAACTGAGAAAGAGGATAAAATTAGTGATCTGGAGGACAAACAGAGAGAAAGGATCAGGAGGAAGTCTGGAACAAACATCTTAGAATCTACAAAAACAGAATCAGGGAATTAAATGATGCCATGAAACATTCCAAAGTCAGAATTATTGGAATCTCTGAAGGGGAGGAGAAAGAAAGAAGTCTAGAAGATATAGTGGAACAAGTTGTCCATGAAAATTTTCCCAATCTCACGAATGGAACCAGTGTTCATGTACTAGAGGCAGAACAGTTTCCCCCCAAGATTATAGATTCTCGAAAGTCCTTGAGACACCTAATAGTAAGAATGAAGAATTATAATTGTAGGAAGAACCTCTTGAAAGAAGCTAGGACAAAGAAGCTCCTTACCTACAGAGGAAAGCCCATCAGAATAATGTCAGACCTGTCCACAGAGACCTGGCAAGCCAGAAAGGGCTGGCAAGATATGTTCAGGGCACTAAATGAGAAGAACATGCAGCCAAGAATACTTTATCCAGCAAGACTGACATTCAAAATGGATGGAGAGATAAAGAGTTTCCAAGACCGGCAAGGCTTAAAAGAGTATGCGACCACCAAGCTGACACTGCAGGAAATATTAAGGGGGGGGTTTCTATAAAAGAGGAAAAATCCTAAGAATAGCATTGAACAGAAATATAGAGACAATCTACAGAAATAAAGACTTCAAAGGTAACACAATGTCAATAAAAAAATATCTATCAATAATCACTCTCAATGTGAATGGCCTAAATGCGCCCATCAAATGACACAGGGTTGCAGATTGGATAAAACAACAGGACCCATACATATGTTCTCTATAAGAGACCCATTTTGAACCTAAAGATACACCCAGACTGAAAGTGAAGGGATGGAGAAGCATCTTTCATGCCAATCGGCCTCAAAAGAAGGCTGGGGTAGCGATTCCTATATCAGACAAATTAGATTTTAAAGTAAAGACTGTAGTCAAAGATACAGAAAGACACTACATAATTCTTAAAGGGACTACCCACCAAAATGATCTAACAATTGTAAATATCTATGCCCCCAATATGGAAGCAGCCAATTACATAAGAAAACTATTAATCAAGATAAAAAGTCATATTGATATGAATACCTTAATAGTAGGAGATCCTAACATGCCTCTCTCAGAAATAGATCATTGAAGCAGAAAATCAATAAAGAAACAAGAGCATTGAATGACCCATTGGAACAGAGGACCTCATAGATTTATACAGAACATTCAACCCTAAAACAACAGAATACTCATTCTTCTCAAGTGCACATGGAACCTTCTCAAGAATAGACCACATACTGGGTCACAAATCAGGACTCAACCGATACCAAAGGACTGAGATTATTCCCTGCATATTCTCAGATCACAACCCTTTGAAACTGGAGCTCAATCACAAGGAAAAGTTCGGAAGGAGCTCAAACACCTGGAAGATAAAGACCACCTTAATTAACAATGCTTAGATCAACCAGGAGATCAAAGAAGAACTGAAACAATTCATGGAAACCAATGAGAATGAAGACACTTCGGTCCAAAACCCAAGGGATACAGCAAAGGTGGTCCTAAGGGGGTAATACATAGCCATCCAACCCTCCCTCAAAAAAATGGAAAAATCCAGAATACACCAGCTGTCTCTATACCTTAAAGAACTGGAGAACAACAACAAATCAAACCAACTCCACATGTAAGAAGGGAAATAATCAAGATTAGAGCAGAGATCAATGTGGTAGAAACCAGAGATACAGTAGAACGTATCAATGAAACTAGAAGCTGCTTTTTGAAAGAATCAATAAAATCGATAAATCATTCACCACACTAATCCAAAAGAAAAGAGAGAAAGCCCAAATTAATAAAATTATGAATGAAAAGGGAGAGATCACAACTAACACCAAGGAAGTAGAAACAATAATCAGAAGTTATTATCAACAGTTATATGCCAATAAGCTAAGCAACCTAGATGAAATGGGTGCATTTCTAGAAAACTATAAACTCCCAAAATTGAACCAGGAAGAAATTGACAACCTGAATAGACCGATATCTAGTAACGAGATTGAAGCAGTGATCAAAAACCTCTCAAAAAACAAGAGCTCAGGACCTGACAGATTCCCTGGGGAATTCTACCAAACTTTCAAAGAAGAAATAACACCTATTCTCCTGAAAATAGAAGAAGGAAAACTTCCAGACTCTTTTTATGAAGCCAGCATTACCCTGATCCCCAAACTAGGCAAAGATCCTACCAAAAAGGAGAATTTCAGACCAACATCACTGATGAATATGGATGCTAAGATTCTCAACAAGATCCTAGCAAACAGGATCCAACAGTAGGTTAAAAAGATTACCCACCATGACCAGGTGAGATTCATCCCTGGGTTACAAGGATGGTTCAACATTCACAAAACAATCAACTTGATAGAACAAATCAGTAAGAGAAGAGCGAAGAACCCCATGGTCCTCTCAATTGATGCAGAAAAAGCATTTGACAAAATCCAGCATCCATTCCTGTTTAAAACGCTTCCAAGTATAGGGATAGAGGAAACATTCCTGAACTTCACAAAATCTATCTATGAAAAACCCATAGTGAGTATCATCCTCAATGGGAAAAAGCTTGCAGCCTTCCCATTGAGATTGGGAACATGACAAGGATGCCCACTCTCACCACTCTTGTTCAACATGGTATTAGAAGTCCTAGCAACAGCAAGCAGACAACAAAGAGAAATAAAAGTTATCCAAATTGGCAAGGAAGAAGTCAAACTCTCTCTCTTCGCAGATGACATGATACTTTATATGGAAAACCCAAAAGACTCCACCCCCAAACTTCTACAACTCATATAGCAATTCAGTAATGTGGCAGGATACAAAGTCAATGTACAGAAATCAGTGGCTTTCTTATACACTAACAATGAAAATACAGAAAGGGAAATTAGAGAATCGATTCCATTTACGATAGCACCAAGAACCATAAGATACCTGGGAATAAACCTAACCAAAGAGGTAAAGGATCTGTACTCGAGGAACTACAGAACACTCGTGAAAGAAATTGAAGAAGACACAAAAAGATGGAAGACCATTCCATGCTCTTGGATCCGAAGAATAAACATTGTTAAAATGTCTATACTGCCTAGAGCAATCTATACTTTTAATGCCATTCCAATCAAAATTCCACTGGTATTTTTCAAAGAGCTGGAGCAAATAATCCTAAAATTTGTATGGAATCAGAAGAGACCCCAAATCGCTAAGGAAATGTTGAAAAACAGAAATAAAACTGGCGGCATCACATTACCTGATTTCAAGCTTTACTACAAAGATGTGATCACCAAGACAGCATGGTCCTGGCATAAAAACAGAAAAATAGACCAGTGGAACAGAGCAGAGAGCCCAGTCTCTCTATGGACCCTCAACTCTATGGTCAAATAATCTTCGACAAAACAGGAAAAAATATACAGTGGAAAAAAGACAGTCTCTTCAATAAATGGTGCTGGGAAAAATGGACAGCTATATGTAGAAGAATGAAACTCGACCATTCTCTTAGACCATACACAAAGATAAACTCGAAATGGGTAAAAGACCTCAACGTGAGGCAGGAATCCATCAGAATCCTAGAGGAGAACATAGGCAGTAACCTCTTTGACATCAGCCACAGCAACTTCTTTCAAGATATGTCTTCAAAGGCAAAGGAAACAAAAGCGAAAATGAACTTTTGGGACTTCATCAAGATCAAAAGCTTCTGCACAGTCAAGGAAACAGTCAAGAAAACAAAGAGGCAACCCACGGAATGGGAGAAGATATTTGCAAATGACAGTACAGACAAAAGGTTGATATCCAGGATCTATAAAGAACTCCTCAAACTCAACACACACCAAACAGACAATCATATCAAAAAAATGGGCAGAAGATATGAATAGACACTTCTCCAATGAAGATATACAAATGGCTATCAGGCACATGAAAAAATGTTCATCATCACTAGACATCTCGGAGATTCAAATCAAAACCACATTGAGATACTACCTTACATCAATGAGAATGGCCAAAATTAACAAGACAGGAAACAACGTGTGTTGGAGGGGATGTGGAGAAAGGGAACTCTCTTCCACTGTTGGTGGGAATGCAAGTTGGTGCAGCCACTTTGGAGAACAGTGTGGATATTCCTCAAGAAATTAAAAATAGAGCTTCCCTATGACCGTGTAATTGCACTACTGGGTATTTACCCCAAAGATACAGATGTAGTGAGAAGAAGGGCCATCTGTACCCCAATGTTTATAGCAGCAATGGCCACGGTCTCCAACTGTGGAAAGAACCAAGATGACCTTCAACGGACAAATGGGTAAGGAAGATGTGGTCCATATATAATATGGAGTGTAATGCCTCCATCAGAAAGGATGAATACCCAACTCTTGTAGCAACATGGACAGGACTGGAAGAGATTATGCTGAGCGAAATAAGTCAAGCAGAGAGAAACAATTATCATATGGTTTCACTTATTTGTGGAGCATAACAAATGACATGGAGGATAAGGGAAGATGGAAAGGAGAAGGGAATTGAGGGAAATTGGAAGGGAGGGTGAACCATGAGGGACTATGGACTCTGAAAAACAACCTGAGGGTTTTGAAGGGGCAGGGGGGGGGGTGGGAGGTTGGGGGAACCAGTTGGTGGGTATTAGGGAGGGCACGTATTGCATGGAGCACTGGGTGTGGTGCAAAAAACAATGAATACTGTTATGCTGAAAAGAAATAAAAAATTAAAAAAAATTGAAGATAACAGCTTTCAGTCTGGTTAATTTTGGCCATTCTAACTGGTGTAAGGTGGTAGCTCATTGTGGCTTTGATTTTATTTATTTCCCTGATGGCTAGTGATGTTGAACATTTTTTCATGTGTCTGTTTGCTATTTGTATGTCTTATTTGGAGAAGTGTCTGTTCATATTTTCTGCCCATTTATTGAATAGATTATTTACTTTTTGGGTGTTGAGTTTCAGAAGTTCTTCATAGATCTTGGATACCAGCCCTTTATTTATGATGTCATTTGTAAATATCATCTCCCATTCCGTGGGTTGCCTCTTAGTTTTGTTGACTGTTTCCTATGCTGTGCAAAAGCTTTTTTTATTGATGAAGTCCCAAAAATTCATTTTTGCCCTTGCTTTCCTTGCATTTTAAGACATATCTTAAAAGAGGTCACTGTGGCCAGTGTTGAAAAGGTTATTGCCTATGTTATCCTCTCGGATTTTGATAGATTTCTGTTTTACACTGAAGTCTTTCATCCATTTTGAGTTTATCTTTGTGTATGATGTAGGAGAATGGTGTGTTTCATTCTTATGCGTGCAGCTGTCCAATTTTCCCAGGACCATTTATTGAAGAGGCTATCTTTTTTTCCATTGTATATTCTTTCTTGATTTGTTGAAGATGAGTTGGCCATAGAATTGAGGGTCTATTTCTGGGCTCTCTATTCTGTTCCATTGATCTATGTGTCTGCTTTTGTACCAGTACCATACTGTCTTGATGATGACAGCTTTGTAATAGAGCGTGGAGTCTGGAATTGTGATGCCACCAACTTTGGCTTTCTTTTTCAATATTCCTCTGGCTACTCGACGTCTTTTCTGGTTCCATATAAATTTTAGGATTATTTGTTCCATTTCTTTGAAAAAAAATGGAAGGGATTTTGATAGGGATTGCATTAAATGTGTAGATTGCTTTAGGTAACATAGACATTTTAACAATATTTGTTCTTCCAATCCATGAGTATGGAACATTTTTCCATTTCTTTGTGTCTTCCTCAATTTCTTTCATGAGTATTCTATAGTTTTCTAGTACAGATTCCTTGCCTCTTTGGTTATATTTATTCATAGGTGTCTTACAATTTTGGGTGCAATTGTAAACGAGATTGACCCCTTAATTTCTCTTTCTTCTGTCTTGCTGTTGGTGTATAGAAATGCAACTGATTTCTGTGCATTGATTTCATATCCTGACATTTTACTGAATTCCTGTATGAGTTCTAGCAGTTTGGGGTGGGGTCCTTTCGGTTTTCCACATAAAGTATCACATCATCTGCAGAGTAAGAGTTTGACTTCTACTTTGCCAGTCAGATGTCTTTTATTTCTTTTTGTTGTCTGACTGCTAAGGCTAGGACTTCCAGTACTGTGTTGAACAGCAGTGGTGATAGTGGACAGCCCTGCCATGTTCCTGACCTTAGGGGAAAAGCTCTCAGTTTTTCCCTATTGAGAATGATATTCGCTGTGAGTTTTTCATAAATGGCTTTGATGATATTGAGGTATGTACTCTCTATACCCCCCCTGTGAAGAGTTTTGATCAAGAATGAATGCTGTACTTTGTCATATGCTTTTTCAACATCTATTATTTTATATGGAGATGTTGAACCAACCTTGCAGCCCAGGATTAAATCCCACCTAGTCATGGTGACTAATCCCCTTAATGTACTGTTGGATCCTATTAGCTAGTATTTTGGTGAGAATTTTTGCATCCATGTCCATCAAGGATATTGGTCTGTAATTCTCCTTTTCGATGGGGTCTTTGTCTTTTTTGGGGATCAAGGTAATGCTGGCCTCATGAAGTGACTTTGGAAGTTTTCTTTCCATTTCTACTTTTTGGAGCAGTTTCAGGAGAATAGTTATTAATTCTTCTTTAAATGTTTGGTAGAATTCCCCTGGGAAGCCATCTGGCCCTGGGCTTTTGTTTGTTGGGGTATTTTTGATGCTTGCTTCAATCTCCTTACTGGTTAGGGGTATGTTCAGGTTTTCTGTTTCTTCCTGATTCAGTTTTGATAGTTTATATGTCTCTAGGAATGCATCCATTTCTTCCAGATTGTTAAATTTGCTGGCATATAGTTGCTCATAATATGTTCTTATAATTGTTTCTATTTCTTTGGTGTTGGTTGTGATCTCTCCACTTTAATTCATGATTTTATTAATTTAGGTCCTTTCTCTTTTCTTTTTGAGAGGTCCGGCCAGGGATTTATCAGTCTTAATAATTCTTTCAAAGAACGAGCTCATAGTTCATTGATTTGTTCTACTGTTCTTTTGGTTGCTATTTCATTGATTTCTGCTCTGATCTTTATTATTTATCTTCTCCTTCTGGGTTTAGGATTTCTTTGCTTTCTCCAGCTCCTTTAGGTGTAGGGTTAGGTTCTGTACTTGAGACCTTTCTTGTTTCTTGAGAAAGGCTTGTATCAATGTATTTTCCTCTCAGGACCACCTTTGCTGTATCCCAAAGATTTTGAACAGTTGTGTTTTCATTTTCATTTGTTTCCATGAATTTTTTAAATTCTTTTTTAATTTACTGGTTGACACATTTATTCTTTTTTTTAAAAAATTTTTTATTTTTTATAAACATATATTTTTATCCCCAGGGGAACAGGTCTGTGAATCACCAGGTTTACACACTTTACAGCACTCACCAAAGCACATACCCTCCCCAATGTCCATATTCCCACCCCCTTCTCCCAAACCCCCTCCCCCCAGCAACCCTCAGTTTGTTTTGTGAGATTAAGAGTCACTTATGGTTTGTCTCCCTCCCATCCCATCTTGTTTCATTTATTCTTCTCCTACCCACTTAAGCCCCCATGTTGCATCACCACTTCCTCATATCAGGGAGATCATATGATAGTTGTCTTTCTCTGCTTGACTTATTTCGCTAAGCATGATACGCTCTAGTTCCATCCATGTTGTTGCAAATGGCAAGATTTCATTTCTTTTGATGGCTGCATAGTATTCCATTGTGTATATATACCACATCTTCTTGATCCATTCATCTGTTGATGGACATCTCGGTTCTTTCCATAGTTTGGCTATTGTGGACATTCGGGTGCATGTGCCCCTTTGGATCACAACGTTTGTATCCTTAGGGTAAATACCCAATAGTGCAATTGCTGGGTCATAGGGCAGTTCTATTTTCATCATTTTGAGGAACCTCCATGCTGTTTTCCAGAGTGGCTGCACCAGCTTGCATTCCCACCAACAGTGTAGGAGGGTTCCCCTTTCTCCGCATCCTCGCCAGCATCTGTCATTTCCTGACTTGTTGATTTTAGCCATTCTGACTGGTGTGAGGTGATATCTCATTGTGGTTTTGATTTGTATTGCCCTGATGCCGAGTGATATGGGGCACTTTTTCATGTGTCTGTTGGCCATCTGGATGTCTTCTTTGCAGAAATGTCTGTTCATGTCCTCTGCCCATTTCTTGATTGGATTATTTGTTCTTTGGGTGTTGAGTTTGCTAAGTTCTTTATAGATTCTGGACACTAGTCCTTTATCTGATATGTCGTTTACAAATATCTTCTCCCATTCTGTCAGTTGTCTTTTGATTTTGTTAACTGTTTCCTTTGCTGTGCAAAAGCTTTTAATCTTGATGAAATCCCAATAGTTCATTTTTGCCCTTGCTTCCCTTGCCTTTGGCGTTGTTCCTAGGAAGATGTTGCTGTGGCAGAGGTCGAAGAGGTTGCTGCCCGTGTTCTCCTCAAGGATTTTGATGGATTCCTTTCGCACATTGAAGTCCTTCATCCATTTTGAGTCTATTTTTGTGTGTGGTGTAAGGAAATGGTCCAATTTCATTTTTCTGCATGTGGCTGTCCAATTTTCCCAGCACCATTTATTGAGGAGGCTGTCTTTTTTCCATTGGACATTCTTTCCTGCTTTGTTGAAGATTAGTTGACCATAGATTTGAGGGTCTATTTCTGGGCTCTCTATTCTGTTCCATTGATCTATGTGTCTATTTTTTTTCCAGTACCATGCTGTCTTGATGATGACAGCTTTGTAATAGAGCTTGAAGTCCGGAATTGTGATGCCACCAACGTTGGCTTTCTTTTTTAATATCCCTTTGGCTATTCGAGGTCTTTTCTGGTTCCATATAAATTTTAGCATTATTTGTTCCATTTCTTTGAAAAAGATGGATGGTACTTTGATAGGATTGCTTTAGGTAGCATAGACATTTTCACAATATTTATTCTTCCAATCTAGGAGCATGGAACATTTTTCCATTTCTTTGTGTCTTCCTCAATTTCTTTCATGAGTACTTTATAGTTTTCTGAGTATAGATTCTGTGCCTCTTTGGTTAGGTTTATTCCTAGGTATCTTATGGTTTTGGGTGCAATTGTAAATGGGATTGACTCCTTAATTTCTCTTTCTTCTGTCTTGCTGTTGGTGTAGAAAAATGCAACTGATTTCTGTGCATTGATTTTATATCCTGACACTTTACTGAATTCCTGTACAAGTTCTGGCAGTTTTGGAGTGGAGTCTTTTGGGTTTTCCACATATAGTATCATATCATCTGCGAAGAGTGATAATTTGACTTCTTCTTTGCCGATTTGGATGCCTTTAATTTCCTTTTGTTGTCTGATTGCTGAGGCTAGGACCTCTAGTACTATGTTGAATAGCAGTGGTGATAATGGACATCCCTGCCGTGTTCCTGACCTTAGCGGAAAAGCTCTCAGGTTTTCTCCATTGAGAATGATATTTGCGGTGGGTTTTTCATAGATGGCTTTGATGATATTGAGGTATGTGCCCTCTATCCCTACACTTTGAAGAGTTTTGATCAGGAAGGGATGCTTTTTCAGCATCTATGGAGAGTATCATATGGTTCTTGTTCTTTCTTTTATTGATGTGTTGTATCACATTGACTGATTTGCGGATGTTGAACCAACCTTGCAGCCCTGGAATAAATCCCACTTGGTCGTGGTGAATAATCCTTTTAATGTACTGTTGAATCCTATTGGCTAGTATTTTGTTGAGTATTTTCGCATCTGTGTTCATCAAGGATATTGGTCTATAGCTCTCTTTTTTGATGGGATCCTTGTCTGGTTTTGGGATCAAGGTGATGCTGGCCTCATAAAATGAGTTTGGAAGTTTTCCTTCCATTTCTCTTTTTGGAACAGTTTCAGGAGAATAGGAATTAGTTCTTCTTTAAATGTTTGGTAGAATTCCCCCGGGAAGCCGTCTGGCCCTGGGCTTTTGTTTGTTTGGAGATTTTTAATGACTGTTTCAATCTCCTTACTGGTTATGGGTCTGTTCAGGCCTTCTACTTCTTCCTGGTTCAGTTGTGGTAGTTTATATGTTTCTAGGAATGCATCCATTTCTTCCAGATTGTCACATTTGTTGGCGTAGAGATGCTCATAGTATGTTCTTATAATAGTTTGTATTTCTTTGGTGTTAGTTGTGATCTCTCCTCTTTCATTCGTGATTTTATTTATTTGGGTCCTTTCTCTTTTCTTTTTGATAAGTCGGGCCAGGGGTTTATCAATTTTATTAATTCTTTCAAAGAACCAGCTCCTAGTTTCGTTGATTTGCTCTATTGTCTTTTTGGTTTCTGTTTCATTGATTTCTGCTCTGATCTTTATGATTTCTCTTCTCCTGCTGGGCTTAGGGTTTCTTTCTTGTTCTTTCTCCAGCTCCTTTAGGTGTAGGGTTTGGAGGTATACCTGAGACCATTTTTGTTTCTTGAGAAAGTCTTGTGCCGCTATATATTTTCCTCTCAGGACTGCCTTTGTTGTGTCCCACAGATTTTGAACCGTTGTATTTTCATTATCATTTGTTTCCATGATTTTTTTCAATTCTTCTTTAATTTTCTGGTTGACCTATTCATTCTTTAGAAGGATGCTGTTTAGTCTCCATGTATTTGGGTTCTTTCCAAACTTCCTTTTGTGGTTGAGTTCTAGCTTTAAAGCATTGTGGTCTGAAAATATGCAGGGAATTATTCAAATCTTTTGATACCAATTGAGTCCAATTTGAACCGAGGATGTGATCTATTCTGGAGAATGTTCCATGTGCACTAGAGAAGAATGTATATTCTGTTGCTTTGGGATGAAATGTTCTGAATATATCTGTGATGTCCATCTGTTCCAGTGTGTTGTTTAAGGCCTTTATTTCCTTGCTGATCTTTTGCTTGGATGATCTGTCCATTTCAGTGGGGGGAGTGTTAAAGTCCCCTACTATTATTGTATTATTGTTGATGTGTTTCTTTGATTTTGTTATTAATTGGTTTATATAGTTGGCTGCTCCCACGTTGGGGGCATAGATATTTAAAATTGTTAAATCTTCTTGATGGACAGACCCTTTGAGTATGATATAGTGTCCTTCCTCATCTCTTATTATAGTCTTTGGCTTAAAATCTAATTGATCTGATATAAAGATTGCCACCCCTGCTTTCTTCTGATGTCCATTAGCATGGTAAATTATTTTCCACCCCCTCACTTTAAATCTGGAGGTGTCTTCAGGCTTAAAATGAGTTTCTTGGAGGCAACATATAGATGCGTTTTGTTTTTTATCCATTCTGATACCCTGTGTCTTTTGACAGGGGCATTTATCCATTAACATTCAGGGTAACTATTGAGAGATATGAATTTAGTGCCATTGTATTGCCTGTAAGGTGACTGTTACTGTATATGGTCTCTGTTCCTTTCTGATCTACCACTTGTAGGCTCTCTCTTTGCTTAGAGAACCCCTTTCAATATTTCCTGAGAGCTGGTTTGGTGTTTGCAAATTCTTTCAGTTTTTGTTTGTCCTGGATGCTTTTAATCTCTCCTTCTATTTTCAATGATAGCCTAGCTGGATATAGTATTCTTGGCTGCATGTTTTTCTTGTTTAGTGCTCTGAAAATATCATGCCAGCTCTTTCTGGCCTGCCAGGTCTCTGTGGATAAGTCAGCTGTCAATCTAATATTTTTACCATTGTATGTTCCAGACTTTTTTTCCCGGGCTGCTTTCAGGATTTTCTCTTTGTCACTGAGACTTGTAAATTTTACTATTAGGTGACGGGGTGTGGGCCTATTCTTATTGATTTTGAGGGGCGTTCTCTGAACCTCCTGAATTTTGATGCTCGTTCCCTTTGCCATGTTGGGGAAATTCTCCCCAATAATTCTCTCCAGTATACCTTCTGCTCCCCTCTCTCTTTCTTCTTCTTCTGGAATCCCAATTATTCTAATGTTTTTTCATCTTATGGTGTCACTTATCTCTCGAATTCTCCCCTCGTGGTCCAGTAGCTGTTTGTCCCTCTTTTGCTCAGCTTCTTTATTCTTTGTCATTTGGTCTTCTATATCACTAATTCTTTCTTCTGCTTCATTTATCCTAGCAGTGAGAGCCTCCATTTTTGATTGCACCTCATTAATAGCTTTTTTGATTTCAACTTGGTTAGATTTTAGTTCTTTTATTTCTCCAGAAAGGGCTTTTAGATCTCTCGAGAGGGTTTCTCTAATATCTTCCATGCCTTTTTCGAGCCCGGCTAGAACCTTGAGAATTGTCATTCTGAACTCTAGATCTGACATATTACCAATGTCTGTATTGATTAGGTCCCTAGCCTTCGGTACTGCCTCTTGTTCTTTTTTTTTTGTGTTGAATTTTTCCGTCTTGTCATTTTGTCCAGATAAGAGTATATGAAGAGGCAAGTAAAATACTAAAAGGGTGGCAACAACCCCAGGAAAATATGCTTTAACCAAATTAGAAGAGATCCCAAATCGTGAGGGTGTAGAATGGGGATAAAAAGAGGTTCACAAAGTCAGAAAGAAAAAAAAAAGAAAAAAGAAAAGAAAAGAATTAAAAAAAAGAAAACAAATAAGAAAAATATAAAAAAGAAAATATATATATATATTGGATAAAGTAGTTAAAAAACCTTAAAAAAGAAAAAGGTAAAAGTTAAAAAAAAGACAATTTACCAGAAGGCAAGAAAAAAAAAATGAAAAAGAAAAAAATTAAATTAACTGCAAGACTAAAAAAAAATCACAGGGAAAAAGCCACGAGTTCCGTGCTTTACTTTCTCCTCCTCTGGAATTCTGCTGCTCTCCTTGGTATTGAAACCGCACTCCTTGGTAGGTGAACTTGGTGTCGGCTGGATTTCTTGTTGATCTTCTGGGGGAGGGGCCTGTTGTAGTGATTCTCAAGTGTCTTTGCCCCAGGCGGAATTGCACTGCCCTTATCAGGGGCCGGGGTGAGTAATCGCTAGGGTTTGCTTTCAGGAACTTTTGTTCCTTGAGCGCTTTCCATAGAGTTCCGGAGGACGGGAATACAAATGGCGGCCTCCTGGTTTCCGGCCTGGAGGAACCGAGAGCCCAGGGCCCCACTACACAGTGCGCCCTCAGAGAACAGCGCCCAGTTACTCCCGTCTGCCTGACCTCCGGCCACGCTCCGAGCTCACCGAGCCTGCGACCTGTTCAAGGTAACACCGAGCTGTGAGCTTACTGTCGGCTCTGTCTCTGTAGCCGGCTTTCCCATTCCAATGCCCACAAGCTCTGCGACACTCAGACACCCCCGATCCTTCTGTGACCCTGCGGGACCTGAGGCCACCCTGAGCCCAAGCGACCCCGTGTGGGCTTTGCCCCGGTTTAGCCTCTGGAGCGATGTCCCTCATTGGAACAGACTTTTTTTTTTTTTTTTTTTTTTAAGATTTTATTTATTTATTTATCAGAGAGAGAGAGAGTTAGAGCGAGCACAGGCAGACAGAGTGGAAGGCAGAGGCAGAGGGAGAAGCAGTCTCCCTGCGGAGCAAGGAGCCCAATGTGGGACTCGATCCCAGGACGCTGGGATCATGACCTGAGCTGAAGGCAGCTGCTTAACCAACTGAGCCACCCAGGCATCCCCGGAACAGACTTTTAAAAGTCCTGATTTTGTGTGCCGTTGCTCCGCCGCTTGCCGGTAGCCGGCCCCTCCCCTCGGGGTCTATCTTCCCGTCGCTTTGGATTCACTTCTCCGCCTGTCCTACCTTTCAGAAAGTGGTTGTTTTTCTGTTTCCAGAATTGCTGTTCTTCTTCTCTTCGATCTGCCGATGGATTTTCAGGTGTTTGCAATCTTTAGATAAGCTATCTAGCCGATCTCCGGCTAGCTGAAGTAGTCTCAGCCTGCCGCTTCTCTGCCATCTTCGACACATATATTCTTAATAGGCTGCTCTTTAGCCTCTGTGTACTTGAGTTCTTTCCAAATTTACTCTTGTGGTTGAGTTCTATTTTCAAAGCCTTGTGGTCTGAAAATAAGCAGGGGATGATCCCATTTTTTTTGGTACCGGTTAAGACCTGATTTGTGACCCACAATGTGATCTATTCTGGAGAATGTTCCATGTGCACTAGAGAAGAATGTGTATTCTGTTACTTTGGGATGGAATGTTCTAAATATATCTGTGATGTCCATGTGGTCCAGTGTGTCATTTAAAGCTTTTATTTCCTTGTTGATCTTTTGCTTTTATGATCTGTCCATTTCAGTGAGGGGGGGGTGTTAAAGTCCTCTAGTATCATTGTATTATTGTCAGTGTGTTTCTTTGATTTTTTATTAATTGGTTTATATAATTGGCTGCTCCCATGTTAGGGGCATAGATATTTGAAATTGTTAGGTCTTGTTGGACAGACACTTTAAATATGACGTAGTGTCCTTCCTCATCTCTTATTATAGTCTTTGGCTTAAAATCTAATTTATCTGTTATAAGAATTGCCACCCCAGCTTTATTTTGATGTCCATTGGCATGGTAAATTGTTTTCCATTCCCTCACTTTAAATCCGGAGGTGTCTTTGGGTCTAAAATGAGTTTTTTTTGTAGACAGCATATCAATGGGTCTTATTTTTTGATCCATTCTGATACCCTATGTCTTTTGATTGGGGCATTTAGCCCATTTACATTCAGGGTAACTATCGAAAGATATGAATTTGGTGTCATTGCATGGCCTGTAAGGTGACTGTTACTGTAAATTGTCTCTGTTATTTTCTAGTCTGTTAATTTTAGGGTCTCTCTTTGCTTAGAGGACCCCTTTAAATATTTCCTGTAGAACAGATTTGGTGTTTGCAAATTTTTAAATTTTTTTTTGTCCTGGAAGCTTTTTATCTCTCCTTCTATTTTCAGTGACAGCCTAGCTGGATATAGTTTCCTTGGCTTCATATTTTTCTTGTTTAGTGCTCTAAATATATCATGCTGGCCTACTACATCTCTATAGATAGGTCTGCTGCCAATCTAATATTTCTACCATTCTATATTACAGACCTCTTGTCCCAAACTGCTTTCAGGATTTTCTCTTTGTCACTAAGACTTGTAAGTTTGACTATTAGATGATGGGGTATGGACCCATTTTTATTGACTTTGAGGGGGGTTCTCTGTGCCTCCTGGATTTTGATGCTGGTTCCCTTTGCCATATTAGGGAAATTCTTTTCTATTATTTGCTCCAGTGTACCTTCTGCTCATCTCTCTCTTTCTTCTTCTTCTAGGATCCCAATTATTCTAATATTATTCATCTTATGATATCACTTATCTCTTGAATTCTCCCCTTATGGTCCAGTAGTTGTCTCTCTTTTGCTCAGCTTCTTTATTCTCTGTCATGTGGTCTTCTACATCACTAATTCTCTCTTTTGCCTCATTTATCCTAGCAGTAAGAGTCTCCATTTTTTATTGCACCTCATTAATAGTTTTTGTGATTTAAATTTAGTTAGATTTTAGTTCTTTTATCTCCCCAGAAAGGGATTTTATTTCTCCAGAAAGGGATTATCTAATATCTTCCATGCTTTTTTCGAGCTGAGCTAGCGCCTTGATAATCATCATTCTGAACTCTAGTTTTGACATATTACTAATGTCCTTATTGATTAGGTCCCTAGGCATTGGTACTGCCTCTTGTTCTTTTTTTCCCCCCCTTTGGTGAGTTTTAACACCTTTCATTTTATCTAGATACGAATAGATGAATAAGAGAACAAAATACTAAGAGGGTGGTAAAGACCTCAGAAAAACATACACTAACCAAATCAGAAGAGACCTGATACCAGGAGAGAAGAAAGGGGGGGGGATATATATATATATGCACACACACACACATTGAACTGGTGAATAGAAGACAGCCACCCCCACTTGATTCTGGGTGTATTCTGGTCTCTTAGAGGATATGACATTCCAAAATTTTAAGGGAAAAAAAAAATATATATATAAACACACACACAAAATATACACAAAAATAAGGGTAAGCATGATAAAGCATTGGAATCTCACTGTAAAGATGAAAATTAAAGAAGATTCTAAAAAAGGAAGTGATAAGTTGTTTGGAAAAAGAAGGGAAAAAAGAGAGTGTGATCAGGCTGGAGACTAGAACAAAGTCACGCACTAGGTTTAGGGTCTATTTTGATCTATGAGAAGAAATTGTAACCCAATATCTTAAAGAAAAAAATCCCTATATGTATACAAGAAAATAAGGTTAAATGCAATGAAGGGATAAATTATAACAATGACAATTTTAAAAGATTTTTTAAAAAAGTTATTGATAAGATAAAATAGTTAAAGATGTTAAAATAGGAGAGGAAAGGTTAAAAAAATAGAATAAGAAAAAATAAAATTAAAAAATTTAACTTTAAAAGAGTCAAAGATCATGGGAAAAAACCCATGAATTCTATGTTTTGCTTTCCCCTAGCTCTGAGTTCTATAGTTCTCATTGATGGGTGAACTTGGTCTTGGCTGATGTTCTTGTTGATCTTCTGGGGGAGGGCCCTGTTGCAATGATTCTCAAATGTCTTTGCCCGAGGTGGGATTGCACTACCCTTGCCAGGGGCCAGGCTAAGTAATCTGCTTGCATTCACTCTTGGGAGCTTTTGTTCCCTGAAGGCTTTCCATAGAGCTTTGGAAGATGGGGATGAGGATAGCAACCTCCTAATCTCTGGTGCATAGGAGCCAAGAGCTCTGGGCCCCACTCCTCAGTGTGCCTTCAGAGTAAAACAGTCAATCCCTCCCATTTCCTTGGTCTCTGGTCATACTCTGTGCCCACCCAGCCTGTGACCAAATGTTTCTATCTCTGGTGCACAGCCCCTGTTGGAGTCTCCAAACCCAGCAGATTCCTCTGCACTGCTCCTCCCAGAGGAGGAAGGAGGGGGGTCTCTCCAGATCTGTCACTGGTGGGGTCCCGGTTTGAAGAGCAGTGGTTGACTGTGCCTCAGATCACGGATTAAGGTAACCCTGAGATGAGAGTGCACTCCTTGGATCCATCTCTCTAGCTGGCTTCCCCGCTCCAATATCTGACAGTTCTGCCACACTGAGACACCCCAGTCTCTCTGTGACCCCATGGGTCCTGAGACCACACTGTCCCCGCAAGAGCTCCACCCCCCACTTAGCCTCTGGAGCCACGTCCTTCAATGGAGCAGACTTATAAAACTTCCAATTTTGTGCTCTGCTGCTCCACCACTTGCTAGGAACCATAAACTCCCCCCACTATTTATCTTCCCGCCACATCGTATTCACTTCTCTGCATGTCCTATCTTCTGGAAAATGGTCAGTTTTCTGTTCCTAGCATTGCTGCTCTTCTTCTCTTCTATATCCTGCTGAGTTTGTATGTGTTCAGAATGTTTTGAAAACTATCTATCTGAACTCCTGGGACCTGATGATATTTCAGTCTCAATTCCTCCACCATCTTACTTCTTCTGACTTTTTTTTTTTAAAGATTTTATTTATTTATTTGACACAGAGAGAGAGAGAGAGAGATCACAAGTAGGCAGAGAGGCAGGCAGAGAGAGAGGGGGAAGCAGGCGCCCCACTGAGCAGAGAGCCTGATGTGGGGCTCGATTCCAGGACCCACGTGGGTGGTCTTGTACAGAGAGGGGAAGAAATTCTCGCAAATCACAGTTCCTACAAAGTGTATTTCATGTCTATAGAATGAAAGTAGCCTCAGCTCAAATTTTAGTGTTACTAGAGGCTCTAGTTTCTGTAGCTCATTTTTTCCAGGATATTGATTTGAAGAGCTCACAGAAGGATGAGTTTGAAAACGTAACAGAATGGAAAACAAAAGGAAACGCACCAAGGTCTTTGTGTGATTTTGTCCTTTTCTGAATGGGTTGGAGAGACAGTGAAGTTTTTTCTTTCTTATATTTTTCTTTGTTCTAAAATTATCATGGAAAAAATTATGTACCTGATAGTGTAACTTTATTGTTAAGATACTAATATATACAGTCCATATTTACCTAGGGTGAATCCTAATTTGTTTCACCTTCTGGAGTTATTAAGGGCTTCTGAGGCAAGTTTGATATCCACAGTTAACTGAAGAATGGATCTTTTTGCTTCAAATCAGGGAACCCTCATTGGGAGGACAAATTAATTTTATAAGTTCAAGTAGAGTCAATTCTTAACGTCTCCCGGGGCTGCCTAGCTTGTATATTATCAAGTTTCTACTTTCCCCACCTCCTGCAAGTTGTTATTTGTTAGTTACTTTACTCTTTGCACTGGAAAAGTGATTTTAAAAAAGGATACACTTAAGACAGTTGGAATTTCCTATTTGTGCAGGGCAGTTTTAGGACAGTGAAAATACTCTTTATGATACTGTGATGATGGATATATGTATGTTTGCCCAAACCCATACAATTTATAATACCAACAGTGAACCAGAATCTAATTTATGGACTTTGGGTGATTATGATGTAACAAACGTACCACTCTGGTGGGCATGTTGATAATGAAGGAACTCTGCAGGTTTGGGGGCAAGGGGTATATGGGAAATTTCTATATCTTCCTCTAAGTTTCATTGTGAATCTAAAATTAGTCTTTAAAGAAGTCTTTAAAAATGTCATTGTAGCAGAGATTGGAAGTATTACCTAAAATGAGGCATTTGTGAATTTCAGTTATCACTTGAAGGGTAAGTGTAAAGATTAAGTGAGATACTGATTGCAGGATGCCTGGCTTAGGGCCTGGTGAACAGTGCTATTTATATATCCTAGCTGAAAAAATTAGAAATACAGCTACTGCAAACAGAAATATTTTTCTTTTCATTTCTTCTCTATTATTTTCCTTGTGACTGCTCTTAAAATTTCACATTGACACCCAATAACAGAGTACCTTAAAGTCACAGTGTCTAAACCAGTTTTCTTTTTTTCTTTTGGTACAAAAATGCCACAAGAACCCTAGAGAAATCTTCATAAGGAGATTTATACTGGGAGATTCACTGTAGTATTGTTTGTTGTAGTGAAAAATATGTCAATAGAGAAACAGATAAAGAAAATATGACATATTCATATGATAGATTAATGTGTAACTGTTAGATGATAGATCTATACATGTCAGCATGGGTGGAGTTCCAAAACATAATTTTGAATGACAATCTTAGTTACCAAATTATGGAAATAGTAAGTGTAACATAAACATTTACATTTGTATCATTATTAATACTAATAATGTTCATGGGATAGGATAAAAATGCATTATATAAAGTATAAAACCTTTTGTAAGAATATATATTAAATTCATGATAGAAATTTATCTGGGCAAAGAAACCAATAGAACAAAACTGGAACATGGAACATAGAGTACTTCAATTTTATCTCTGTTGTTTTATTATTTTTAATAAAAAAAGCATTTCTTATAGTCTCTGAAACAAACAGGCATTCAAATGAAGAGACAAATAGGTAATCACAGTAACATGAAAAGTCCTAACTTTCTTTATTGATGTCTGTATTTCTATCAGTATTGTCATTTTCCAAATTACCTGGGATCAAAAATCTAGGAATTTTTTTTTTATATTCTCCTGTTTTATGACCTACATCAGTCTTTCATTGGAGTTTTGTTACTTCTTTTTTTTTTTATTCTTATTTTTTAAATTTATTTTCAGTGTTCCAGAATTCATTGTTTATGGACCACACCCAGTGCCCCATGCAATACGTGCTTTCCATAATACCTACCACCAGGCTCACCCAACCTCCTACACCCTGCCCCTCCAAAACTTCAGATTGTTTGTTAGAGTCCATAGTCTCTCATGGTTCATCTTCCCCTCCAATTTCCCCCAACTCTCTTCTCCTGTCCATCTCCCCATGTCCTCTGTTTTATTTCTTATGCTCCACAAATGAGCAAAACCATATAATTGACTCTCTCTGCTTGACTTATTTCAGCATAATCTCTTCCAGCCCTGTCCATGTTGTTAAAAAAGTTGGGTATTCATCCTTTCCAATGGAGGCATTACACTCCATACTATATATGGACCACATCTTCCTTATCCATTTGTCCGTTGAAAGTCATCCTGGTTCTTTCCACAGTTTGGAGACCATGGATATTGCTGCTATAAACATTGGGGTACAGATGGCCCTTCTTCTCACTACATCTGTATCTTTGGGGTAAATACCCAGTAGTGCAATTACATGGTCATAGGGAAGCTCTATTTTTAATTTCTTGAGGAATCTCCACACTGTTCTCCAAAGTGGCTGCACCAACTTGCATTCCCACCAACAGTGTAAGAGGCTTCCCCTTTCTCCACATCCTCTCCAACACACATTGTTTCCTGTCTTGTTAATTTCGGCCATTCTCATTGGTGTAAGGTGGTATCTCAATGTGGTTTTGATTTGAATCTCCGTGATGTCTAGTGATGATGAACATTTTTTTCATATGTCTGTTAGCCATTTCTGTGTCTTAATTGGAGAAATGTCTGTTCCTCTCTTCTGCCCATTTTTTGACATGATTATCTGTTTTGTGTGTGTTGAGTTTGGGAAGTTCTTTATAGATCCTGGATATCAGCCCTTTGTCTGTATTGTCATTTGCGAATATCTTCTCCTATTCCATGGGTTGCCTCTTTGTTTTCTTGACTGTTTCCTTTGCTGTGCAGAAGCTTTTGATCTTGCTGAAGTCCCAAAAATTCATTTTTGCTTTTGTTTCCTTTGCCTTTGGAGACATATCTTAAAAGAAGTTGCTGTGGCTGATGTCAAAGAGGTTACTGCCTATGTTCTCCTCTAAGATTCTGATGGATTCCTGCCTCACGTTGACTTTTTTTTTTAGTCCATTTCGGGTTTATCTTTGTGTTTAGTGTAAGAGAATGGTTGAGTTTCATTCTTCTACATAGAGCTGTCCAATTTTCCCAGCACCATTTATTGAAGAAATTGTCTTTTTTCCTGCTTTGTCAAAGATTATTTGACCATAGAGTTGAGGGTCCATATCTGGGCTCTCTACTCTGTTCGACTGGTCTATGTGTCTGTTTTTATGCCAGTACCATGCTGTCTTGGTGATCACAGCTTTGTGGTAAAGCTTGAAATAAGGCAATGTGATGACCCCAGTTTTGTTCTTCTTTTTCAACATTTCCTTAGCAATTCAGGGTCTCTTCTGATTCCACACAAATTTTAGGATTGTTTGCTCCAGCTCTTTGAAAAATGACAGTGGAACTTTGATTAGAATGACATTGAAAGTATAGATTGCTCTAGGCAGCATAGACATTTTAACAATGTTTATTCTTCTGATCCAAGAGCATGGAATGGTCTTCCATCTTTTTGTGTCTTCTTCAATTTCTTTCATGAATGTTCTGTAGTTCCTCAAGTACAGATCCTTTATCTCTTTGGTTAGGTTTATTCCCAGGTATCTTGTGGTTCTTGGTGCTATAGTAAATGGAATTGATTCTCTAATTTCCCTTTCTGTATTTTCATTGTTAGTGTATAAGAAAGCAACTTGTTTCTGTAGACTGATTTTGTATCCTGCCACATTACTGAATTGCTGTGTGAGATGTAGTAGTTTGGGGGTGGAGTCTTTTGGGTTTTCCATATAAAGTATCGTGCCATCTGCGAAGAGAGAGGGTTTGACAGAGAAATAATTCTTCATTGTTTCTCTTTGTTGTCTGCTTGCTGTTGCTAGGACTTCTAATACTATGTTGAACAAGAGTGGTGAGAGTGGGCATCCTCATTGTGTTCCTGATCTCAAAGGGAAGGCTGTCAGCTTTTTCCCATTGAGGATGATACTCGCTGTGGGTTTTTCATAGATAGATTTTATGAAGTTGAGGAATGTTCCCTCTATTCCTATACTTTGAAGCATTTTAATCAGGAATGGATGCTGGATTTTGTCACTTGCTTTTTCTACATCAATTGAGAGGACCATGTGGTTCTTCTCTCTTATTGATTTGTTCTATCACATTGATTGATTTGCAAATGTTGAACCATGCTTGCAACCCAGGGATGTATCCCAGCTGGTCATGGTGGATAATCTTTTTAACCTACTGTTGGATCCTATTATCTAGGATCTTGTTGAGAATCTTAGCATCCATATTCATCAGGGATGTTGGTCTGAAATTCTCCTTATTGGTGCGGTCTTTGCCTGGTTTGGGGCTCAGGGTAATGATGACTTCATAAAAGTCTGGAAGTTTTCCTTCTGCTTCAATTTTTTGAAACAACTTCAGGAGAATGGGTATTATTTCTTCTTTAAAAGTTTGGTAGAATTCCCCAGGGAATCTGTCAGGTCCTGGGCTCTTGTTTTTTGGGAGGTTTTAATCACTACTTCAATCTTGTTACTGGTTATTGGTCTCTTTAGATTGTCAGTTTCTTCCTGATTCAGTGTTGGAAGTTTATAGTTTTCCAGGAATGCATCCATTTCATCTAGGTTGCTTAACTTATTGGCATATAACTGTTGATAATAATTTCTGATGATTGTTTCTATTTCCTTGGTGTTAGTTGTGATCTCTCCCTTTTCATTCATAATCTTATTATTTTGGATCTTCTCTCTTTTCTTTTGGATTAGTTTGGCCAGTGGTTTATCAACCTTATTGATTCTTTCAAAAAACCAGCTTCTAGTTTCATTGATGCATTCTACTGTATCTCTAGTTTCTATCTCATTGATCTCTGCTCTAATCTTGTTTATTTCCCTTCTTGTGTGTGGAGTTGACTTAATTGGTTGTTGATTCTCCAGTTCTTTAAGGTGTAAAGACAGCTGGTGTATTCTGGATTTTTCAGTTTTTTTTTTTTTTTTAAGATTTATTCATTTATTTGACAGACAGAGATCACAAGTAGGCAGAGAGGCAGGCAGAGAGAGGGAAGCAGGCTCCCCGCTGAGCAGAGAGCCTGATGTGGTGCTTGATCCCAGGATCTGGGGATCATGACCTGAGCTGAAGGCAGAGGCCTTAACCCACTGAGTCACCCAGATGCCCCGTCTTTCAGTTTTTTTTTGAAAGAGGCTTGGATGGCTATGTATTTCCCCTTTAGGATTGCCTTTGCTGTATCCTATAGGTTTTGGACCAAAGTGTCTTCATTCTCATTGGTTTCCATGAATTGTTTCAGTTCTTCTTTGATTTCCTGGTTGATCCAAGCATTCTTAAGCAAGGTGGTCTTTAGCTTCCTGGTGTTTAAATTCCTTCCAAACTTGTTCTTGTGGTTGAGCTCCAGTTTCAAAGCATTGTGATCTGAGAATATGCAGGGAATAATCTCAGTCTTTTCATATCGGCTGAGCCCTAGTTTGTGACCCAGTATATGATCTATTCTGGAGAATGTTCCATGTGCACTCAGGAGGAATAAGTATTCTGTTGTTTTAGGGTGGAATATTCTGTATATATCTATGAGGTCCATCTGTTACAATGTGTCATTCAATGCTCTTGTTTCTTTATTAATTTTCTGCTTGGATGATCTGTCTATTACTGAGTGGTGTGATAAAATCCCCAACTATTAATGTATTTATATCAATATGACTCATTATCTTGATTAACAGTGGTCTTATGTAGTTGGCTGCTCCTATATTGGGGCATAAATATTTACAATCATTAGATCTTCTTGGTGGATAGACCCTTTAAGTAAGAGGTAGTGTCCTTCTATATCTATGACTGACTACAGTCTTTAGTTTAAAATCTAATTTATCTGATTTGAGAATCACTACCCCAGCCTTCTTTTGAGGCCCGCTGGCATGAAAGATACTTCTCCATCACTTTCACTCTGGATGTATCTTTAGGTTCAAAATGGGCCTCTTGTAGACAACATACATATGGGTCATGTCATTTTATCCAATCTGCAACCCTGTGCTGTTTTATGGGCACATTTAGGCCATTCACGTTGAGAGTGATTATTGACATCGTGTTACCTGTGAAGTCTGTTTCTATAGATTGACTCCATAAATTTATATTCAATGAAATTCTTGGGTTTTTTCCTCTTTTTTTTTTTTAAAGATTTTTATTTATTTATTTTACAGAGAGCAATCACAAGTAGGCAGAGAGGCAGGCAGAGAGAGAGAGGGGAGGAAGCAGGCTCCCTGCTGAGCAGAGAGCCCAATGCGGGACTCGATTCCAGGACCCTGAGATCATGATCTGAGCTGAAGGCAGCGGCTTAACCCACTGAGCCACCCAGGCGCCCAGGGTTTTTTCCTCTTTTATAGTGCTCTCCTTCCTTAATATTTCTTGTAGTGCCGGCTTGGTGGTCACATACTCTTTTAAACCTTGCCGGTCTTGGAAGCTCTTTATCTCTCCATCCATTTTGAATGTCAGTCTTGCTGGGTAAAGTATTCTTGGCTGCATGTTCTTTTCATTTAGGGCCCTGAATACCTTTTGCCAGCCCTTCCTGGCTTGCCTGATGGGCTTTTCTCTGTATGTAAGGAATCTCTTTCCCCTTGCTTCTTTCTAAAGCTGCTTTCTTTCCCCCATCTCCTGTCTAAAATTATGATTCATCATTTTCACAATCATGTGTCTTGAGGTCTTTCTAGATTCTATGATCTTGCGGGGAGATATTTCTGCCTCTAGGACAGGAACACTGGTTCCATTCACCAGATTGGGAAAATTTGCATGGAGAATTCATTCAACTATATCTTCTAGTCTTCTTTCTTTTTCCTCCCCCTCAGGGATTCCAGTAATTCTGACATTGGAATGTTTCATAGCATCATTTATTTCCCTAATTCTGATTTCATGGCTTCTAAGCTGTTTGTTCCAAGCTTCCTCCTGATCCCTTTTCTCTATCTCACTAATTCTATCTTCTGCCTCAGTTACCCTAGCTGTTAGAGAATTTAGATTAAATTGGATCTCATTGAGAGCATTGTTAACATCATCACTGGTGGCTTTCACTTCTGCCCTAATCAATTCCATTTTGTCATTAAAGGCTTTCTCCAACCTAGCCATCTCCAACCTTGCCTATCCAGGCAATCATCATTGCCTGGATAATTGTTAGCCTGAATTCCCTTTCCAACATACTGTTTTTGTCCAGAGTTATGTTACTTCTTTTAGAATTCCTCAGATCTGGACCTTTTCTTATGTCTTTAATATCACTGTTCTAATTCACAAACTTTTTACCTGTGTGAGTAAGTCTCATGGCAGAAACTTAGGGAAAATGTAAGTTGTATGATGAGGGGTAACTTTATAAATGTGTGAACATAAAAAAAGCAACAAGGGTTATTATAGGCTGGTAATGAGAAAATCGTACATTATATCATCCATAGACCTGAAAAATTAAGGGAAGAAAACTCTTATTATGAGAGAGTAACAGAGAGAGGGAGAAGGACTAGAGAAGGAGAAAGAGAAAAAGAAAGAAAGAGAGAGAAAGGGAGAAAGAAAGAAAAGGCACAGAGAGAGGGATGGCAGGAGGGGGCAGTGGAGATTGAGAGAGAGAGAGAGAGAGAGAGATATTGAGAATAACCAAGAATCTTCTACCTTTAGCTGATGACACAACTTACCTCAGGGGTCCAATAGTGAGGTATCTGGAGAATACATATCCTGACTTCTCTCTTCTCTGATTCTCTGTTGACACACACCTCTGGATAACCTCAGTGATTATCCAAGATATGGATCTCCTCCAAGAGCAGGAGCACTGTTGCAGGTCCTACAGGTCAGCAGCTGGGGTGTGAAGCAGGGTGGAGAAGAGTGGGGTGTGTATCTGCAGCTCTAAATGGAAATGCTGCATGCTATCTCATCTTCTAATGTTTGAACTTCTTAAAACACAGATGTAGGATGTATGGACAAAAACTTATTTTAATCAAAGTAAACCAGACTGTTATCACAAAAATGAAAAATGAGAAGGGAATAGAAGTTTCAGTTTTGACTTCTCCAGATTTTCACATTAGTTGCCTTCCAACTGTGTGGTCTTGAGCAAAATGTTTAGCCTCTGTTTCAATTTTCTTTTCCATAGAGTGGACATGATTGTAGTAGTTTTAATAAGGATTAGATGAAATAATTTATGTTCAGCTCCTAGAATAGGGCCTGATGCTTAGTAAGTATACTCATTAAATATTAGTGTTGATTCTCTGCTGTGATGAAATTTATTCTCCAAGGCTAAGAAAGAGAGCCAATCTTTAATCACTGTGCTATTCCAGTGAGAATTCTTTAATTACTAAGGACAAATATAAGATGTGAGATAGAGTGTGAAGCAACATTCTAGGACTGGACATCCTCTTTCTGTTTTGCTTTTGCAGCTCTTCACTTTCTTCAAGTTCTAGCAAAACAACAACAACAACAACAAAAAAAAAAAACAAAAAACCAACCAACCAACCAACCAACCAACCAAACAAACAAAAAACACAAAAAAACCCCCACCTTTTTAAAATGCTTTTTTCCAATTCTGCAGCCCAACAGAACTTCTTTAAGTCTCTATTACATTTCTTTTAGAAGCCAAATACTAGATTGTGTGGTTCTATAGGTCACCTTATTCCAGCCTCCTGATATATAAAAATATGTATTTCTGTTTACCCAACTAGATCAGAAGCTTTTTGAGGAAAGACATAATCTTTATGTTTTTTAATTCTTAGAAGTACTTATTAATATTCAGTGTTACCTCTCTTATTGCTTGCCTCCCTCCCTCCCTGCCTGCCTTCTTTCTGTTCCTCCTTTTCTTCCTTTCATCCATTTTCCTTCCTTCTTTCTCTTTCCTCTCCACTCCTTTCTTCACCCCATCAGTTAAGCTGCAGTAATTTATTGAGGAGCTACCAGATACTGTGCTACTGTTGAAGGGATGCATATGAATTGAAAAGAGAGGGACTCTGCCCTCGTAGAGTTTACGGTATAGTTGGGGAAACAGGGCACATGAATAAATTAACTATAGTTATAATGAGTCCATGTATAATGCTATAGAATGTAGAAAATATTATGGACTACTAGAAAATCACACTTGAAGTCTCTGAATATTTGTACTATAGAAAGATAACCTTTGAAGAATAGGCAAGACCTCAACAAGAAAAGAGTTGGGAAATGGTCAGAAATTAAGATGAGAGGATACCCTCATTGCTGGCTCAGTAGAGAGTGTGCCATAAAGGCAAAAGAAGGATGGGCTCTACCCTCGTGTTCTGAGGTTTCTAGGATATTTGTTATAGTAAGGTTAGCTTAATGGAGTTTATATTCAAATTAAGGGTTTCATGAAGGGCTCTTTGACATTGACCTGTTTATCAAAACTTTCAAGAAAAACACCTGGTATTAAGCTGTTTTTAACAGTGCTTACTCATGTCTCTTGATTTTTTAGTATCAAGTTTTAGTGGTAAGTTGGTATCAATAGAAGTCTTTGTATGGATTTAATGATGTTAAGAAGCACAGCCCAGAATTATTATATGCAAGTTTCCATTTTAAGGAAAACTCACGTTCTCTGCCTCTCTGAAAATTACTTATATTAAAGTCTATGTAGCTAAAAGGACTAGAGGGGGTCACATGGCTATGTGCTGCAAATTAATGATATGATAATTATAGCTAGAAAATAATTAACTAGATCTTTACTATCAAATGAAAACAGAACAGAGGAAGAAACAACAGATAATTAAGTCTTGCTAGATAAACATCCTGAGACTTCTCCAATTATAGCATGTAATATACAGCATAAAATATGTATGGAACCAGGAAGAGGGAAAGGTATTTTGTGCCATTGCTCATCTCAAGCAATTTATTAGCTAATACCTATTAATGATGTTAATAGCTGATATTTCTGTAGTATCTCATGTGTTGGCTACTGATGTGTGCTTGACACATATAATAGCATTTAATTAATTATTGGAACAATGCAACTTTAGGTCAAAGTTCATTGAGGAATGAGAGGGAAGTGAAAAACATGAGCTACTCTTTTGAGAAATGCGTCTTTGAATAAAAGAGGAAAGAGGTAGAAGGAGGAAATTGCTCTCGAAATTGTGTAAAATATTATTTCTTCCACTTTTCACACAGAGGAAAACTGGAAGAACAGAGGAACAGTGGAAGAAAGAGGAACAGAGATTGCATGTGACCCAACCAATATTTAACAGAGACAGCAAAGGAATTTCATGCCATTTTATTGGCTTCTAGGGCAGTATATTATCTTTAGCTAGCTGATTGTACCAGTCCCTCAAGTCAGGAAAGCAAAGAACATTGATAGTCCATGTTGGATTTCTGAGAGAAGGCTGTGGCATGAGGCTAAATTGTTTCTAGGAGCCCTGAATAAAAATGAGGTCAAAGAGAAGTCATCATCATTCTTATTTTCATGTTATACCATCACTGGAAGAGTGTTCTAATTTCAGTAGGTCTTTAGTAACTAACAACAACAACAACAACAACAACAACTTTGATAGGTCACTTAGCTTGTGTCAGATGCTAAGTGAAAGCTTTATATACATTGTTCTTCACAACAATGCTATAAAGCATATAATTCTATTATCTTCACTTTAAAGATGAAGAAGCCTAGACAGGGAAATAATTTCTCCAAGGTTATGTTGCTACTAAAATTGAGTTTAGTCATTTGTATCCAAAGCCCAGATTATCAACCACCTTCTCAGCATATCTTGCTAGGGAAGGGAGTGGAAGAATGTACAGAGTAAGGGGTTAGTTTATACTCCACAACCATGTGTTTTCATCTAGGTCCTGATTTAGAAGAAGAATTTATTCTATGGAAGTCACTATTAACTGGGTAGTATATCTAGATGGACTCTGATCTTTTCTTTCCTTTTTTCTTTTCTTTTTTTTTTTAAACTTAATTTTATTTTTTCAGTGTTCCAAGATTGATTGTTTATGTACCACACCCAGTGCTCCATGCAATACGTGCCCCCCTTAATACCCAACACCAGGCTCTCCCAACCCCCCACCCACCTCCTCTCCAAAACCCTCAGTTTGTTTCTCAGAGTCCACAGTCTCTCATGGTTTGCCTCCCCTTCTGATTTCTCCCAATTCACTTCTCTCCTTTTCTTATGCCATTTCATGACTCATGGAGGATAGGCTTGATGTTGTGTTTGCTAAGGGCTGTAGGAGCCAGTCTGCTTCAGTGTCACTAACAGATTTAAAAAAATCCTACTATATCAGATGTGAACAGAATGCTACAGATCTGCTTAATGAGTCTTGAATGTAAGCAGTGCATTGGCATATTTAAGATAAATTGCAATTGTGAGCTATTCCTTTGTGACTTCATCTGAAGTCTTTGAAAGGAGGTTATGGTTCTCCGGTAGTTTTAATCTTTACATTTTTCCCCCTTTGGCTTGAAACCATAAAGGATAAATTATCTTCAGAGTCTTTCTTGGTAGAAGGAAGAAATATCTGAAGGTCTCAAAGTAAAATCCTGTACCGACATTTAGCTAACATGATCATACAATTGTCAGAGAAAAAGATACTGTGCATAAAAATATGGAGATATTTAGTACAGAAAAAAAAATTGTGTGCATTTAGAGTCCCAGAAATTCTTCAGAGGAAACAGCTTCTTTTGCCTCTCAAAACCATTAGTCATTCCCTCACAAAAGGTGTTTCTGGTATCTTGAAGAATACAAAGGAAATACATTTGGGAGTCCATTTCGAAATGAAATAGAAAATTAAAAAAACAGCTCTTAGCTGGAGCAAACAAATAATTTTTCAGGCTCTGCCAAATATTAATATATAATGATATGTGTCCCTGTATATCTATAACGTTGAAATGTGTATGTCTGCTGGTTCTTAATCTAGTTTATTAGAGGTATCCTCTACTTAGAGGCAAAGATGCTTCTAGGCATTAAGTACATTTTGTAATTTTGTTGCTCCTCAGAAAAGATATCTCCAAGAATAGCCTGAGGAAATGAAATACCTCAGCACTTGCAATAAGTGATACAATTATAGGAGCCTCAGTTTCCAGTTGACACTCTCCCACCCAGTTGTTCTGAGGTTGACTTCTGTGTGAATTTTGGTATTAAAGGTGAAAATGGTGTGAAACAACTCTGGAGAAAGGAAGCTTTGTAGTCTCAACCCCAAGAGGAAGATGATTTATTCCTCTAAGGTGCTTTGGCAGAGGCACTATTTTGAAAGGCAAAAAGCCAGAGAAGGCCTGAGAAATCATGGCCATTGTTTCTGACAGCAGTTGGGGGTGTTGATCAGATTAAGCAAGACCAGCAGGCTGTATTTTGAGTGAGCCCTGAGAATTCCCGGGAGTGTGTCTCTCTTTATGTATGCCACACCAGGCCTGGCCCTTGGCTGTTGTCAGTCTGATGGATAGCTGGAGCTAAGGCTTTAGGTGCAAGGACAGCTGGAGGTAGGAAAGGGTGACACTCCTGAGAGAACTCTGGTTAATCTAGGGCTATGCATCTTGAAGATTTTAGAAGCCGCAGGATAAATGTTTTCCTGGAGCATCAATTTGAGGTAAAAGGTAAAGATTTGAGGTAAAAAACATCTTTCTGACATTAAAAGGAAAAAACATGAAAAAATAAATAGCTAAAATAAAAGGAAAAAACATGGATGTATTTTGAATTGGAAGGCAAAAATCACATGCATTTTTAAGATAAAACCAGAGGTTTTAAGGAAATAATAAGCTGTTAGTGGCCATCTTTCCCTATGCCCCAATCCAGTGAGTATATGAAAACTCTAGCCTACTTTTAAGGGTACTGCATTTGTTATTTTAAACAATTAGTTACATTTTGTGTTCAACAGGGAAGGGATAAAAGACTTCTTATTGTTTAAACTGCAACTTTTAAACTGAAATTTCAGGTCTGAAAATTGTTAGTTTACAGGTTCAATCTGACACTCAGATCAGATTTAATCAATAGACATGTTCAGGGGCGCCTGGGTGGCCCAGTGGGTTAAAGCCTCTGCCTTCATGATCTCAGGGTCCTGGGATGGAGACCCGCATCGGGCTTTCTGCTCAGCAAGGCACCTGCTTCCCTTCCTCTCTCTCTGCCTGCCTCTCTGCTTACTTGTGATGTCTCTCCGTCAAATAAATAAATAAAATCTAAACAAAAAGAGACATGTTCAGCTTAATCCATACTGTTAAATTTACTGATAACTTGCTATCATTTATAAACCAAATTTCTCATAATAATCCAGTTTTTCTTCTTAAAATATTCAGGGGACGAGGAGATTTGGCAACATCAAGCATGATTTCTTGCATGGCAGTATTCAGCTAGAACTAAATAATGCCCCTTCCATCAAACAGCTTAGTCCAGTTCCCCCCAGCCCACTTCTCTCACTGCTATCTGCCAGATTTCTGTTGACATTTCTATTTGTGACTCATTCTTCAGGCAAAGTGCCATTGGGATTGTTCTTGTGGCCTTATTTTTATAGGATTCACCCTCCTCATTCAGTCATATGCCCTCATGAAGATCATGGCTATCGTGGTAATCTACAAAGGGAGTTAGATTTCTTTGCATTAAGTCCTTGCTTAAGTATCGATCTCAAGTGTTTGTGGACTAGCTGCTCTGTGCAATGGCTGTATGAAGACTGAGCCTATAGGCTGGTGTTTGCTAACTTGGTAGGGACCTGCAAAAACTGCCCATCCCCACGTTTTGCCCATTTTTTGGGCTCAGGGAATGTAACTCTAAGTTGTCATCATTCGTTTGAAAACTTAATATGAAAGAGGCATGTGTCAAGTGGAGGAGGAGGTGTAGAAAACTTAACTGCTTGTTAGCTGTAGTGTTAGAGAAAGACCCTTGGAAAGGGAATCAGGGTCCTTGGATTACAGTCCCAACTCGGCACTGCTGTATGCTCTCAGGCATGATGACTGGTGACGCTTGGCTTCCTCTTTTGATTTGGATTCTATCACCTGCCTTTTCAATCTTACAAGCTTGTTGAGAAGCTCAAATGTACTAATGTAAATGAACCAGCTTAGAATGTTATAAAAACTTTACAAATTTAGACATGATGTTTATATGACATTCTAATTGGTGGGCTATGTCTATGTATTTTTCTTCACATTGTGACCAGTCCAGGTCACACATATGAACATTTCTTTTCTTTTCTTTCTTTCTTTCTTTCTTTTTTTTAAAGTTAGTTGTATTTTCTGATGGTGTTGTGGTTTCCATTTTTAAAGACTGAAGAGAAAACTCATTACAACAAGATATGGCCAGATAGGCCCTTAAAATGATAAAAGAATATCTTGCTATCCCTTATTCAATGAATATCAGAGTTATCTACCACTAGCTCTAAACAAGAAATAAGAAAGGTATATAAAAATGTGTTTGATTTCTGTAGGTGTGGAGGTCACTGGGACTGAACTTTATATTCATTATCTGCTAACACTATTTTTCTTCCATGCACTGTGAATTTGTGAGGGTCTTTCTCCTTTCAGGCAGTCAGGAATATGAATTTTATATTGATCTGCTTACGGTAGTTGGTGTAACAGCATCTTGTAGCGGACATGCTGCTGGTCATATCTCTTTTTACCTTTTTAACTTTTATTATTACTTTTTTTATTTTATAGCTTTACCTTTTATATTTTAGTGTTCTCGTTGGTGGCAAAAAACATCAATGTTTCTCCTTGAACAATTCTGAACATGTTGTTTGATGTTTTCTGGCTTAGCTCTTAAATCTTGTGTGGTGTGGATTACAAAGAAAAGAGACATTAGGGATTCTATCATCAATCTCATTCTTCAGAGCTTTCAAAATAAAACTTTGAAAGGCACTAGATTTTTTTTGCAGCCAAGGAGGTTTCTGGCATTTACATTCATAGAGATGGCTTGCACAATAATCCTTTTGAACAAGAAAGCAGAACACCATTTGTTCTGTTACTTAAGGTGTCCCATGGTCAGAATTTTAAAAACCATTTTAAAGTTTAAAACCTAGTTTCAGACAATTAGATATACTATAGTCTATAAACAATTATGTCTTTTTTTAAAAAGATTTATTTATTTATTTATTTATTCCACAGAGAGAGAGAGATCACAAGTAGGCAAAGAGGCCGGCAGAGGGGGCAGGAAAAGCAGGCTCCCTGCTGAGCAGAGAGCCAATGCAGGGCTTGATCCCAGGACTCTGAGATCATGATCTGAGCCGAAGGCAGAGGCTCAACCCATTGAGCCACCCAGGCACCCCCAATTATGTCTTTTTTTTTTTTTTTTTAATTTCTTTTCAGCTTAACAGTATTCATTGTTTTTGCACCACACCCAGTGCTCCATGCAATCCATGCCCTCTCTAATACCCACCACCTGGTTCCCCCAACCTCCCACCCCCCACCTCTTCAAGACCCTCAGGTTGTTTTTCAGAGTCCATAGTCTCTCATGGTTCACCTCCCCTTCCAATTTCCCTCAACTCCCTTCTCCTCTCCATCTCCCCTTGTCCTCCATACTATTTGTTATGCTCCACAAATAAGTGAAACCATATGATAATTGACTCTCTCTGCTTGACTTATTTCAGCATAATCTCTTCCAGTCCTGTCCATGTTGCTATAAAAGTTGGGTATTCATCCTTTCTGATGAAGGCATAATACTCCATAGTGTATATGGACCACATCTTCCTTATCCATTCGTCCGTTGAAGGGCGTCTTGGTTCTTTCCACAGTTTGGCGACCGTGGCCATTGTTGCTATAAACATTGGAGTACAGATGGCCCTTCTTTTTACTACATCTGTATCTTTGGGGTAAATGCCCAGTAGTGCAATTACACGGTCATAGGGAAGCTCTATTTTTAATTTCTTGAGGAATCTCTACACTGTTTTCCAAAGAGGCTGCACAAACTTGCATTCCCACCAACAGTGTAAGAGGGTTCCCCTTTTTCCACATCCTCTCCAACACATGTTGTTTCCTGTCTTGTTAATTTTGGCCATTCTAACTGGTGTAAGGTGGTATCTCAATGTGATTTTAATTTCAATCTCCCTGATGGCTAGTGATGACTTATTAAATTCAATAATCATGTCTTTGAAGAAGCCTAGAAATTGTTAAAGAGACTTTAGATAGTAGTAGTTTAGATAGATTTATGCTATATATGAATTTTCAGATTATGCTGTGGGTGAGATAGAATTATCCTAGACACTCATATTTAGAAATACCTTACTTATGATCAGTAACCCATTCAATATTTTTTTTTCTGTTTATAATGTCATTGTCAATTTATCATAAAGTCCTAAGTTTCTTGAAGTGTGTTCCATAGAACACTGATTCATGAACTGCTTCTTCAAAGTAGAGTTCCATGGTGAAAATCATTGTTAACATGGTTTGGTTAACGTGGTTACATCTTAGGAGAGTTCCTCTCCTTTGAACATACTTCTCCATTCTCCAAGGGGATAGTTGGAGCCTAGAAGTAAGTAGATGACTTTAGGACCACAGAGAATGCTGTAATTATCTCCTTAGCTATAGACATTATATTATTATTATTATTATTATTATTTAAGGATTTTACTTATTTATTTGACAGAGAGAGAGAGAGCACTAGCAGGAGTAATGGCAGGCAGAGGAAGAGGGAGAATCAGGCTCCCCACTGAGTAAGGAGCCTGATGCAGGGCTGGATCCCAGAACCCTGGGATCATGACCCAAGCCAAAGGCAGATACTCAACTGACTAAGTCACCCAGGCATACTTGCATGTTATATTATTAACAACAGCCTTTTGACTTCATCATTCAAGCTTCTTATTGACATTGATTATGAGCACTCGTTCACCATGACTAGGGTTTCCACATTCTTGACCACCTAAATTGAGATACTTGAAAAAAGGGGCTGCTATTAGTAGTGATCCTTCACAAAAGGCATAATTGGGCCTATTGGGTAAATTGGACATACGATTACCCTATGTTTGATGAACTTAGCTTGCCTTCGAAGCCTAGCTTACATCCTAATCTCTCCATAATGACTTTTTTGGTTTCCTCAATTGGAATTGAGTGCAATGAATTACTGCACTGAAATCCTTTTCATTAAATTTATCATTTTATACCTTGTTTTAATAGTTACTTAGGTGTACATTCCATATTTCCCTCATTAGGCTCCAAGCTCATGAGGACATGATCTACATATACAGCATCTTTCTATGTCCAGTGCCTATACATATTACTCTGTCATAAGTACTGATTAATAGTTTTGAATGAGTGAGTGAATACATGGATGGATAAACGATCTCAACACCAAAAAACTGATAGCCTTATCAACTGTTACCTTTTTTCTCGTCTTAAAACAAATGATCTAAACTTAGTCCATTTCACCATCACATATTCCTCCTAAACCTTACTTCCTCCAGGCAATTTTGACTCTCTCTTTTACTTATTTTCTATGTCAAGATCTACTTAGGTAACCAGTAGAGTTCCTTCTTCTCCATTACCACTGTCAAAATCCAGATCCAGGGTCTACTGTATTATTTTTGAATGTATGCTATAACCTCCTAATTATCTTGTTTTGAATTTCTTTTTGATTCCCTTTTAGTCATATATTGGCCTAGTCCATGTAAAGTACAATTTCAATATTTCCAATAGCCCACAGGCTAAAATCTGAACTCAAACTGTCATCTCAAGCCCTTCAATAATTGGGTATAATTTATAGATTCATCCTTGCTTCTTGCATTTTTTTATTCCTCTTCTTTAGAATTTTTAGTCCTTGTCATCTAATTCCTATGCCTAAGAAAATAGGTTCAAATCTGGTTCTCATCATTTTCCAGCCTTATCCCTTGCTGTTTCTTTTTGTATTGTGCACTCCATCCACTATCAAACTATTTGCAATTCTTAGATCATTTAAACATGTATGCCTTTGCATGTGATATTTATTCTGTTTAGAAAAACTTATCTTTTATGACATATATTCCTACTCATTCTTTTAGACTTATCATAATCATTACCTTCTCTGCCATATTTTTCTTCATCCTTCTCTACTCCCCAACCACGGCTGGGTACTCATTCTCTGTGTTTCTATTTGTGTAGCTCTAGTACAATATTTATCACAGTGAATTACTGACTAGTCTGTTTCTATTTCAGGTTAAGTTTCTTGAGGCTAGGGACATAGTTTTACTTTATTTGTATCTCTTGGGCCTAAGAAAAAATATATAGTAAGTTCTTAACAAATATTGATAGTGGTATTGAAATAGCTAATGTTTATTAAGTACTTGCTATGTGCTAGGTATTGCCTTGTTTAATTTAATCCCTCATACACCATTTGAGATAGGCATTCTTAATATTCCCATTTTATACATGAGGAAAGGTAGAGGTTCAGGAAGGTTAAGTAACTTGCCCAAGGATAGACAGCCATATGACAGAACCAGGATCAGAAGTCAGGCTACTGAATTGCAAAGCTCATACTTTTAAGTACTGCATATATTTATTCAAACTTTGGCATGCTTGTGGAAGAACTTCTTCCTCAATTTTTTCTTTTATACAAAGTATTTTTTTATATTTTATGGCACAGGCCAAAATTTATTTCCTACCCATTTGTTCCATGACTATATCAGACTTGCCTTCTAGTATTCACCCATTTGACCATGTTTCACAAAGTTTAGTACTTTAACATGAATGACACGTATCATTTTTCAAATCCATTTCTTGATTCTTTCTGGACTTGCACTGTGTTCTCTATTTAAATGACTCTCCAGGGCGCCTGGGTGGCTCAGTGGGTTAAGCCACTGCCTTCGGCTCAGGTCATGATCCCAGGGTACTGGGATTGAGTCCCGCATTCGGGCTCTCTGCTCAGCAGGGAGCCTGCTTCCCTCTCTCTCTCTCTGCCTGCCTCTCTGTCTACTTGTGATCTCTGTCTGTCAAATAAACAAATAAAATCTTAAAAAAAAAAATAAATGACTCCCCAGCCCTTCCCCAATAATACACACTAATTACAGTTTTGGATATTTAATAGAACTTTCATAAAAATTTTTTGTTTAATACCATATGTAGTTGGTTACTTTTGTTGTCTTTTTTTTTTTTTTAAATGAATCTCTGCAAATTTGGGGGTAGGCTAAGAATCTGATAAGTTTAACTGATTTTAAACTCATCATTGTCAAATTCTCTTCTTAACTACTTTTAACAAGGAGGAATTATTAAAAAAAAAAACATAGTTCTGGCAGATCAAAACAGTGATCTCACGAATTGCATAGACTCTGTACTTTAAAGAATTCTCTGAAGTCATATAATTCGCCTCTCCCAGAAAACAGAGGGGGAAACCAAGGGACATCCTATGTTGTTATTCAAAATCCCTTAGCCTATGCAGCAGAGTCTGGACAGAGAACTTGGATTTCCTGACTCTTTCAGGTTCTGTGCTCTTTCTGTTACGGAAAGGGACATCTGTGAGTGAACATGTGAAGGGTCAAATGCAAATACTTCACACTTAAAATGTTCCAGAATGGAATCTGACTCTGTATGGAGTTGCTTTTTAGATGCCACACGGTTTTAAAGGAGACTATGACAGTGAGACTGAAGCAGGACCAATAGCCAAGCAGCCCCAAGAGAGGATTAAAGAATTGATTGTTGATAGTTGGTCTGTACACTACATAAGGCCAAGGGGATACCTGGCTGGGATACCAGGGAAGGATTTTCCAATCCCTTCCTTTTCTCTGCTGTGTTGGCCTTTTGGGAGAAGAGGTGAAAACTGCCTGGCTAAGTGTCTAACTGGATTTCATCTGTCCTGAGAAGGGCTCAAGGATTACTTAATGGTCTCCTTAAGATGTTTTCTTCTCTCAAAAAAATTACGTGCTCAAAAAATACAGTTGAAATGAAATTGGAGTATCCAGAATAATGAATGTGTTCTGAAGTAAGTTGTGAAGTTTTGTCCTTGTGAATAAATGACGGATGGTCCCAAGGGACCTTGTACATAACCATTATTACCAGTGAATATGGTGCACAAACTGGTCCAGCCAAGCTGCCACATCTGGAAAAATTACTTTTTACTTTTAGCTTCTGGTGCCTGCTGTTTGATTTCAATAAAAATGAGCTTTTGTTCCAGTGAAAGAGGACTATTGCCCCATTTGAGGTTGTTTTAAAAGCTGCAACAGGTTCTTTTGTCAACAGCATAGTATCTTGTAATGGCTTAAATTAGTTTCGTTTGAACATAAAAAAAGAAAATTTTTCTGAAGGAAGATGGAGGCCAAAGACAGAAAGCTGTGATGAATTTTGAAAGGTGCATTCAATTTCCTATGTAACTCCTGTCTTTTCCCTGCCACACAGGTATACATACATTTTTATGCACAGATACACAGCTTTTAGGCAAATATAGCCAATCTAATATTTACTGAGTCATTATCTTGTTCAAGGTATTAAACTACATGTTATGAGAGGTAAAGGGAGCTATCAGTTTTTAGGGAAGATGCTACATATACATGAGTTACATATTAATTAACTAATTAAACAAATATTAATGGAGTATCTCTGTGCTCGTGATTGAAATGCATAGTGAACAAAATTATATGCGGTCACTCGGCTCATGGAGCTTATAGTTTCGTGAGGGAGACAGTTCAGGTCAAATGCCCAAATAGACAAATGTGTAACTACAGCTGAGATAGTTGCCCTGAAAGAAAAGAATATGGTTCTTGTGTATGTGTAACAAAGGAACTAGTCCAAGATTATAGTGGTGGTTAGGGTATTAAAGGACTCTGGAGTCGAAACTGAAGGACTGTCACGAAGTGAAATGTGGTGAGTATATTAAGGAAGGAACTAACAAAAGATGTGATCAAGGGATAGGAAAAATGAGATTTGGGTTGGGAAAAGCAGAAAGACTTTGGTAGGAGGTGGTGGCTGTGTTCTAAAGAATGGGTTATGAGTTATATAAGTTTTGGGGCATTTAGAATCTCTGATATATATATATATATTTTTTTTTTTCATTCTTTTTTAATTGTGTTATGCTTTACCCACCACCAGGCTTACCCATCTCCCCACCCCCCTCCATTCTAAAACCCTCCATTTTTTTCATAGTCTCTCATGGTTAGTCTCCCACTCCAATTTCTCCCCCTTCATTTTTCCCTTCCTTCTCCTAATGTCCTCCATGCTATTCCTTATGTTCCACAAATAAGTGAAACTATATGATAATTAAATTTTTCTGCTTGACTTATTTCACTTAGCATCATCTCCTCCAGTTCCATTCATGTTGTTGCAAATGTTCATAAAGTGTACTTATTCATCCTTTCTGATAAATGAGTAATATCGCATTGTGTATATGGACCACATCTTCTTTATCCATTCGTCTGTTGAAGGGCATCTTGGCCCTTTCCATAATTTGGCTATTGTGGACATTGCTGCTATGAACATCAGCGTGCATGTGGCCCTTCTTTTCACTGCATCTGTATCTTTGGGATAAATACCCAGTAGTGCCATTTCTGGGTCATAGTGTAGCTCTATTTTATTTTCCAAGGGGTCTAAGCCCGTGGTCTCTGGCATATTGTTAATGACTCGTTCATTATTCTTCCTTTGCATTTCAGTTTTTTATCCAGTGATTGATTGATTTGTAAAACCCTGGAGTTCAGGTATATAAGGGTTCTATGTTACAGAAGGAACGAACGAAAAATAAAAACTCACATTTTAGAGAGTAATGTAGAGTCAAGAACAATGTCCTGTATTTTTTAGTATTATCCAAGTGTTTTCCAGGTGGTTATTACATATCACTTTAATAGACCAAGTAGCTTTCCTTATTTGTGACCTGACATTCTTCATCCTGTCTTCTAGACAAGCAGTTTTACAAAATGAATTAGACATTCTGGAATGTTGCCAATGGTCATGATTTATGTATAAGTAATTGATTACTAATTATAGTGAAAGTATCAAATTTTAAGAAAAATTACCTTATAAAATAGAACAGATTTAAGGTTACCCCATGGGAATACCATTTTCAATCTCTTGAATTCCTCAATCTTAATACTTTCTTGAGTAGGAACAAAAGGATCCATCCATTTTGTTTTCTGTTTCAGGAAACAGAAGGGAGAAATGCACATAGTCTCTTGTTCATTTTGTTAGTGCCAGAGTTTGTGGTATCAAGCATGGCTATGGAACTGACAGATGTGAATGTCATCTGTCACATGTTCCTGTTTTAGAGTCATTGAAGGACCATAAGCTTCTTGAGAGCATAGTCTGTGACTTAATTATTTCTTCTTCTCTTCAAAGAAATAAAATGCTACATCTGTTTGTTCATTCACTCACTCAACAAATGTGTTTTGTGGTTTTCTCTCTTCCTGTCTATCTGTTTAGCATTAAAGTGCTTGTGAGTGTGAAAGCAGGTGAGGAAGCTGACCAGGACAGGCAGTTTGGAGACTTGGCCCTGTCAAATTCTCTTCAGTAAGGAAGGAGTTATGTGCAAGAAAGACAGAAATAAAGTCATTGATGTATATCTATCAATATCTATATCTAGCCTCCATAACAGGTACTGGGGAATTAACTGTGAGGGAAGCATACAATAGCTGTCTTCATGGAACCGATATTTTCCTTGGGGAGTTAGAATGTAAGTAAGATAAATGAATGAAATTTTAAATGTGCTAGGGATAAAATTTATAGAGAAGTTAAAGGAAAAAGAGAGGAGAGGGATGTAACAGCCACGTGGTGATGGTGATGGTGCTTACACTTTTAGATGGATGGCCACTGACAGCCTCACTGAGAAGGTGATATTTACATTAAGACTTGAAGGAAACAAAGGTACATAATTGTTTACAGAGCATTTGTTGAGTGAATGAAAATTGTTCCGGTGAGTTGAGTGAATACAGATTGTTTACCTAGTGGACCAAACAGAGAAAGGAATTCAGAATATTATTTTTGCCTATTCCCTGAGGTCAAATGTCAATTTCATGGTGTCATAAAAAGCAGACTGGCTCTATCTGAACATGGGGAGTAGAAGGAATGGGGTGAAGGAAGGAATGGCCTGGCTGAGGCTTGAGGAAGGAAATGGTGGATGTAAATCACAGATGTTCGGGCAGAATGCTCACCTAATACTAGTTCAGAGGCTGGCTGGCACTCCATCCTCTCACAGGAGAAGGTCTCATAAGAGCTCTCACTGCCTTACCAGTCCTACACCTGTCATCATTTTTCTCCCTTAGATTATGCTTCCGTTTAGGAGGGTTTGTATTAGACCTTCTTAGAATCAAATAGGCATGTGCATTTTTTCCCTAATCAATCTCTCTATCATTAATTTCCCTTCGAAAACTTTTTCAGGCTGTTAACAAAAATAAATTATCAGTAATTGCTAGTAACGGCTGATTTGTCTGGGATTATCACTGAACTATAAAATGCAATTTAGAATCTCATTATGATTATTATTCCATTTCATTCACTAAATATGATGACCTTCTAATTTAGAAATTTAAGATGCTTATTAGATAAATGTTAAAATGGTGCTGTTATAATTGTGATGATCTTTTTCTAGTTTCTTTTCCATTTGCTTTTATAATATTTTGTTTTATTGCCATTGGGGAATGGGGTTGGGAGGTAATGGCCATTTCTCTTATTGTCTTCTCTAAAGCTGGACTTTAAAGAGACTTGCAAACTGTAAAATACTGCCACTCTTCTCATTATCTTAGTTTTTGAAAAAATAAAAGTTTTCAGAAAATTGTTTATATTTTATTTATATTAACATGTAATGGGTTTATGATTCTTATTTTTAAATGTGTTTATAAAGTTTTAAATTTTTCTTAATTTTAATTTCTAATATAGTAAATATCAATAGATGTAACTCTGAACAAAAGCTCTTTGGGTTCCTAGATAATTTTTAAGAGTTGAAGAGCTGTTGGTTTGAGGTCAAAAGTCTGGACATTGAAATCAGACTGATCACCTGTTACCAAGTACTAGGTGACCCTAAGCATTATATACGCACACAGTGCCAGTTACTTCACCTTTAAAAAGGAAAGATCATACTATCTATCTCATAGGACTATTTTGAAGTGTAACTAACAGAAGGTATGGGAAAAACAGTGCATGGCAAGTATTAGGCATTCAATAAATGTTAGCTATTATAATTTGCCCAGCTCTGTGTCTGGGAGTTCCAGAAGCTAAGGGATATCTGTCAGATTAATGCCTTGTTCAAGGTCATACAGAATCTGTACTGGGACCTGTCTTCTGATTCTCACTATCCTATATTGTATCTTCAATAACTTCATCAGCTGTTGGCTCCACAGTTACTCAGAGCAATAGAATAACACATTTTGTTTTCCCTTTCGAAATTAAGAAAAAAAAAACTTTTCTATTAGATGTTTTGGAAGTTAAAATGATCATAATCCTTCTACTTCATTATAATTGTATGACATTTGCAGTTCTCTAACCACTTTCAATCCAATTATCTTCAACTGTGTAAGGTAGTCAGAGTAGGTGATTTTGTCTCCATTTAATAGATGAGGAATTTTGGGGCTCAGGGAAGGTTAAATGACTTGCCTAACATTTAACGACAGATCAGGCATTGGATAGCAGGCTTTCTAACTCCCTTGTGTTATATTATGCAGCCGTTCAGCATTGTAAATATCATCTAATCCAACTTCTTAATTTTACAGGGGAAAATGAGTTCCAGAGAGGTGAAATGACTTTCCAAGGGTACAAAGTTCCCATATAAAGTGGAGAAGAAGCTAAAATACTAAATGTGATTTGGGGATTCTTGTATTTCTTGTTTTGGGTTTGAATTTACTAGAACTTAATGATGATAATTCCATTTTCTTCTGATTCTGGGTTGTATAAATAGTATAGGATTGTTGTTTTAGTGTTTTAAATATTACAGTTTGGGTAATGAATATTTGCCTCATCAGCTAGGTTATTTAATCTCCCTTGTTCCTGTGTTCTCTACGTTTAAAATCTCAGACTCATTGTATTGTGGATCTCTTTGGAGGTAATTGGCATTAACATGCACCAAGGGATACATCCATTGCTTCCCAGGACTGAGATTTACTTCAGACATTTGCAAATTTCAATTTTGTATACTTTTTTTGGTGTTTTGATGGTCTGTGTAGTTGTTGGATTTCTGGAAGAAGGAGGAGGAAAGGAATTATTGATTCTAATATCAAATCAGGCATTGGCAGATTTCAATTTTTATGCTTTTTTTGTGTTTGGGTGGTCTGTGTATTTGTTGGTTTTCTGGAAGAAGGAGTAAAGGAATTATTGATTCTAATATTAAATCATTGGGGCATTATCTATTTTTGTAGAAAGATGTACAAAAATTAGTCTAGGATGATTTTGGTAAAGTATAAGGAACATGGGAATGATTCAAAGAGTAAGAATGATTGAATGACTAAGACTTGTTCATTTAGAGGTGAGTTGGAGCAGCGTATGGGTAGAGAAAGATGAGTACTCATAGAAGCCTTCAACTTCTCTATTTTCTAACCTGGATCCCAAATTTATATTTTCCACTCAGCAAAACCATAGCCCTGAGTCGCTCATATCCACCCTCCTTGGAAGATAATTATTTTGAGAGTAGCTTTGTAGTCTCACAGAGCTTCCAAAGCAATTTATAAAGTAACTATTTCCAACCACATATATTTTTTCTCTACTTGAGTTTTGATAAATGTCTCATGTTCTTTGTCTCATTATATTAATAATAATTTAGTGCCTCAAACACCATGTTTCAGTTTCCCCTATTTGGTGATGCCTTTATTACCCGAGTGGCTCACTCCTAAGCTGTGTCTGAGCTTGCAATAAAGGAATGGATCTTCTATACTAAGATAGAAGATGGGCATAGGATAGATGGGCAATGTCCATTTCTTGAATAAATGGATCAAGACACATCATGTAAAATTTCATTAAATTTCATTGACTTATAGTCACTTGAAAATTCAAGATGGTCTGTTTGACACTTACCCGTTGTGTTGAAAACCAGGAAAGATGTGGGATTGGCATTTCTGGAGGAAAAATGTCCTCTCCTCATCTTTAAATGAGATAACAACGCACTATGTTTTTCTAAACTCTAGTGATCATAAGTGAGATTCCTCATTTTTGCAAGGTACCAAGAACATTAGCAAAAATTATATACCAATCTCTAAAATAATTTTGCAAAGTAGTAAGTGCATGGTGATAATATTCCTAATTTACAGAGTAATGTTGCTAATTTAATTTGAGAGAGGCTCTATGGACCAAAGATAATACATGCTAAGTGCACAAGTTGAGAAGATACCTAGATCTTCTGTTTCTTAGTCCTATGCTATGTCCACTTTATCACCTTACCTTGTTTCTGGAGAAGCTTTAGTTCTTACCAGTCAAGCAATTTAAGCATATATTGTTTTAGGTTTCTGCATATGGAAGAGTTTTATTATATGCAGATTCTCTCATATATCTCATATATCTTTGTGTAGTAACTAACAAAGCATTGTGTATTTGGTAGGCTTTCAAAGAATACTTTGTAAATATTGAAGTCAGATCTCTCTGAGTAGATGTCATTCCATTGGCTGCTATGACCACTGAGTGGATGATTGCACACAGGCAGATCAGAACCATCCAGTTGGTTCTTGTTATCTGAGGTTTTCTCTTTGGCAAATTACATTTCATGAAAATACCTGCTTTTGTGTAGCCTCCTCCAGTGATTCTTTTGGACCTGGTGGTTTGAAAAGAGCTTTGCCTTTTATGCCACTTGCATTTTCCTGGACTTCACTGGCGCAGTAATTAGGAGCAAGTAGTAGGGAGCTATGAATTTGCTGAGGCTCAAGGAAGGGTTGCCTCTCTTCCTTTGATTCCTGATTTCCAAAGATGGTAGAGTGAGGGCTAGTTACACAACAAATTTACTATTATTCTCCCAAATTACAGCCATTTAAAAAGTTCCATTTCCTCCACGAAGCCCTTCTCTTTTTGAAATAGCAATATTGTTTTTGTAAAAACTACTCATGCTCACTGTAAAAATTGAAACAAAATATAAAGTACTACGAAAGTAAAAATCAACCCAAATCCCACCACTCAGAGGAAACAAGTTAACATTATGGTAGACACACCACTAAGACCATCCCTAACCTCTTTGTTTTTGGAATACCTGTGTGGCCAAAATGTCATACTTGTTTCTGCTTTATATGTCTTACCTCTCCTAGATTATATACTCTTTTTTAATAGAAAGATAAAGACGATATCTCATATATCTTTGTGTAGTAACTAACAAAGCATTGTGTATTTGGTAGGCTTTCAAAGAATACTTTGTAAATATTGAAGTCAGAATTTAAGTTCTACTTTAAGACCCCAATTTTGGATGGTCTGCATTCTCCTTGGAACAGATTGCAAATGGAAGATAGTGATAGGAGAAGACTGGGGAAATTAGATGAAATCACGAAGCGTGTAGATTTTTCTTTGGGTTTTTTTTTTTTTTTGCGGGGGGGTGGTGTTTCACAGTCATGCTGGTATAGTCTCCAGGTGCCCTGGAGATGAGCTCTGGTCTGCTAATGCATTCTCGAAAGTCTAAATGAAACTCCTCACCATGGGTACTGAGCAGTGGCAATCAGCATTTGGGGTTTGATTGCTGAACTTTTGGTGCTTTTAGATTCCAGTGATTTTTAGCAATGTGTGTCTTGGCAAAAGGACAGCGTATTAGCTCAAATGTCATGTTTAAAGGGTAGGCGGCCTGTCTGTGAGGTTCCAATTGTATAGCCGCCAAGAAAGTTTGAATTACAATTTTAATAATAAGGCAGCTTGCGCTCTCTTAATCAAAAGTGAGGTGTTAGAACAAAGCTGAGTCCCAGCAGATAGCCCAGGATTTCAGCCTTTTCAGTCTGGGTACATTTATCCACAGGGTGCACTCTGATCCAGCAGAAAGGCCTAGACCCAGGAAACTTCTAGGTATTTTCTAAATAAACTTCTTAACACTCGGCCTCCAAGAGGAAATTTAAGCATATGGACTCCTGCCAGGCAGTGAGCCAGTCTGGTCATTTATCTGCTGGGCACTTATTACACAGAAAAAGAGTTTAAATAGACATAGATTTTATCATCTAAAATAGACTGGCTTACCCAGTTGCACTTGTCAAAAAGGCCCTCCTTTTCTTTCTTTTTTTTTTTTTTTAAAGATTTTATTTATTTATTTGACAGAGAGAGATCACAAGTAGGCAGAAAGGCAGACAGAGAGTGAGAGGGAAACAGGCTCCCCGCTGAGCAGAGAGCCCGATGTAGGGCTCGATCTCAGGACCCTGAGACCATGACCTGAGCCGAAGGTAGAAGCTTTAACCCACTGAGCCACCCAGGTGCCCCAGGCCCTACTTTTCCATCTTTCATTTTTCTGTAGTGAAATCATACCCATTCTCTCTCTATTCTACCCAAGCATAATGTAATCTCTCTCTTTCTCCTTTGAGCCTTTATTTCTTAAGAGTTCATAAAGATAACATTGCACAATTAAAATAGGAGCAATTGAGTTGGTTATTAAATAGTATTAGTAATTTTAAATTCGGCATTTTATAGTTTTCTCTCACTTCATATAAGCAATCTTTGTGTCAGACCTTTAGATTCTGACCGAGTAAATCTGTTAGAAATTTTTAAATTTAATTTAAATTTATTCTATTAGAATGCAAGTTGGTGCAGCCAATTTGGAGAACAGTGTGGAGATTCCTTAAGAAATTAAAAATAGAGCTTCCCTGTGACCCTGCAATTGCACTTTTGGGGTATTTACCCCAAAGATACAGATGTAGTGAAAAGAAGGGCCATCTGTACCCCAATGTTCATAGCAGCAATGGCCATGGTCGCCAAACTGTGGAAAGAACCAAGATGCTCTTCAATGGGCAAATGGATAAAGAAGATGTGGTCCATATACACTGTAGAATATTATGCGTCCATCAGAAAGGACGAATACCCAACTTTTGTAGCAACATGGATGGGATTGGAAGAGATTATGCTGAGTGAAATAAGTCAAGCAGAGAGAGTCAATTTTCATATGGTTTCACTTATTTGTGGAGTGTAAGAAATAACACAGAGGACTTGGGGAGATGGAGAGGAGAAGGGAGTTGAGGGAAATCGGAGGGGTGGTGAACCATGAGAGACTATGGACTCCGAAAAACAATCTGTGGGTTTTGAAGGGGCAGGAGGTGGGAAGTTGGGCCAGCCTGGTGGTGGGTATTATGGAGGGCATGTATTGCATGGAGCACTGGGCGTGGTGCATAAACAATGAATTCTAGTACACTGAAAAGTAATTTAAAAAATAAAAAATTTAAAAAAAATTTTTAAAAATTATTCTATTTTCATTTAAAATTTTTACTTTTTTATTTTAAAATAATTTCAGACATAAAAAAATTGCAAATATCATGCAAAGAATTCTCATATATCCTTTACCAGGTTCTCTAAATGTTAATGTTTTCCCACATTTGCTTTAGTATTATCTACTTCTATACAGTTTTTCTACTTAGTTGTTCAAACATTGCAAGCATGATCCCTTTCAGGAGAATTGTAGACAAAGACAAACATTTATTTTTACAGTTATGTGTTGAAAGCTTTTCCTACGTGTTCAGTATATAATGATAGTAAAATAATAAAACACTACTAACACTATTAGCGTTTAACATTGATGGAGTAAGTGCTGTATGCCACATATGCGCTTATGTATCAGTCAGGGTCCCACTGGAAAAACAGCCAATGGGATATTTCTACATGCCATATATAAATATATATGTGTATGTGTACACACACACACAAGGAATTGTCTTCTGTGACTGTGGGTCCAAAATCTGTAGGTGAAGCCACTGGGAAGGCTAGAAACTCTCAAATGGAAAATGATACTGCAGTTCCCAGGTGGGATTTCTTCTTCCTCAGGGAAAACTCAGTTCTCCTTTTCTTCCTTTCAAATGACTGGATCGGGTCCACTCATAACAATCTCTTTTACTTAAAGTCAGCTGACTATAAATGTGAACCACTTCTACAAAATACCTTTGCAGCAACATCTAGTTTAGTATTTGATTGATTAATTGGGAATTAGAGGCTAGCCCAGTAGACACGAACAAACTAACCTTCACATAGTGTCCAATGTATTACTCATAACTCTGTGACAGAGGGCATTATTATCTCTATTTTATAATTGAGGAAACTGAGGGAAAGTAATTTGCGCACAGTTAAATTAAATAGTAAGTAGCAGAAGTATAATCTGAGCCCATATGTTTTGGCTTCATAACCCTTTCTCTTGACTACTCTAGTATATTCTCTCCCCAAGAACTAAATAATTGGCCATCAGCTTCTTTGCAACATCTAAAAAGAACTCAGATGTATAAAGTAAATAACCAACAAATTTAATTCAACAATAAACATTAATCAGTTTTACTCTGTGCTGGGAACTATGCCAGGTAATAAAAATACAATGACACAAACTCCCTCTCAAGAAGCCCATCTAACTAGAACCAGGTGGTGAAGTATTATTGCTGCAAATGAAGCAGAAAGAGCACTGACCTGGGGAAATAAGTGGTCTGAAGTTTAGGAAAATGGAATTCTGGTCCTGGCTGCTACAAAGTACCATCCTACCCTGGCCTGCTGAATAAAGGCTACATTAGGCAAATAACATAACTCTTTTTTTTGGACTTCAATTTCTTTATCTGCAAGATATGAGGAATCAAAGTTTGATAACTGAGGTTATCATTCCAACAGGCTTGAACTCATCATTACCAAAATATGTGCAGTTGTTAGACTAAGGATTTGTTGTGTATTACCTCATTGAATCCTCACAACTCTTTTCATTCCATTTTACAGATGAGCCAACTGAGGTAAGATAATTTAGTAACTTGGTAAAGGTTACCAGCTAGAAAGTGGAGGAGTCTGGAGTTGAACCTAGATAATATGGCTTTGAGTTCAAATTCTTAACATCTGTCTTATACTTCTCTGAAATGTATTGGGAAGGTCTTAGCAAAATTTGAATATGTGATCTCTGGTTTACAAAGCCACTGCTTTAATAATGCTTGAACATAAACAGCCTTTACAATATATATATAAAATTATCAAGTACAAATGTGTTTCATGATATATGTGTTTGTTTCTATTAAAATGTATGTTATGTATGTGTATGCTTAATGTAAAATCTATACTTTTTCCTTTTCATACAATTGTTTGGGTGCTTAAGCAGAATTTAATGCCTATCAGAAAATTGATAAAAATCTGGATTTTGTCCAGTGTTTTACATTCTGCCTTGAGATTTTGAAGCAGGGCTTCCACTCATGCTGGACTCAATTAAAAAAAAAAAAAGTTGGTTAAAGTATTATCATAGGTCTGTTTATTTGTAAAAAAAAAAAAAAAAAAAAAAAAGTTTTAAAAAGTATAATCATAGGTCCAGGGAGTCTGAATTTAGGGAAGGACTTGGAGAAAGATAAGCTGGGAAATGCACCTCAATACCACCTTGGCCAAGATACAAGAGGAAGTGAAAGGCTGCTGATATGACCATTGTGGATCATAGCCTAATAAACTCTTTGAGGTCTGCTGAAAAAATAATTGTGTGATCTCTTGGTATCCAGCTCTGGCATTCATTACTAAAAATCTGAATTATGATAATAAAGCAAACGGAACATGCATTTTGTGAAAGGAACTCCAGAGTGGTTAGTTTGCACCAAAGCTGTCAAATCTAGAAGGAAAGAGGGGCATCTGGGTGGCTCAGTTGATTAAGTGGCCATTTTGGGCTCAGTTCATGATACTGGGGTCCTGAGATTGTCCACTTCTAGCTCCCTGCTCAGCAGGGCATCTGCTTCTTCCTCTCCTGCTCCTCTCCCTTGCTCATGTTCTCTCTCTCTCTTTCTCAAATTAATAAATAAAAATCTAAAAAAGAAAAAAAACTAGAAAGAATTGCTGCTTGTGACATCCACTGAAGTATGGGTAAAAGTGGTCCTCACTGCTGGAATCATAGGACTCTTTGGGAGTAACTGATGTGTGGGGATTGATTAGATTCTAATTGCTTTATTTTATGAATGAAGAAGTTGAAATCTAGAGAGCAGTGACATGCCCAGGTTTGCATGCAGATCATGAACAAAGTCGGGGCCCCAACATGCTGTTCCTTGAGGTCCTTCCTTCAGTTTTGAAGAGACAACAAATGTGATTTAGGGAATGTCCCCAGATTTCCACAGCCTCAGTTTCTCCATCTGTATGTTTAGAGAGATGCAACTAGGTCAGAAATATTGTGTACATGAGCTATTGCGACTTCATCAAGATAAAAACCTTCTGCACAGAGAAGGAAATAGTCAACAAAATTAAAAGACAACCAACAGAATGGGAGAAGATATTTGCAAGTGACATATCTGATAAAGTGTTAGTATCCAAAATATATAAAGAACTTATTAAGTTCAGCATCCAAAAAACAAATAATTCAGTTAAAAAATGGGCAGAAGACGTGAGTAAACATTTTTCCAAAGAAGGCATCCAGATGGCAAAAGACACATGAAAAAATGCTCAACATCACTTATCGTCAGGGAAATACAAAATACAAAAATACAAATCAAAACTACAAAACTACCTCACACTCATCAGAATGGTTAAAATTAACAACACGGGAAACAACAGATGTTGGCAAGGATGTGGAGAAAGGGGAACCCTCTTTGACTGTGGGTGGCAATGCAAACTGGTGCAGCTCCTCTGGAAAACAGTATGGAGATTCCAAGAAAAGTTAAAAGCAGAAGTACCCTTTAACCCAGCATTTGAACTACTAGGTGTTTACCCAAAGGATACAAAAATACTGATTCAAAAGGATACATGCATCCTGATGTTTATAGCAGCATTATCTACAATAGCCAAATTATGGAAACCAAATTATGGAAGAGCCTAAATGCCTATCAACTGATGAATGGATAAGAAGATGTGGTAGATACAGATATATAGATATGGTATATATACATACACACAATGGAATATTACTCAGCTGTCAAAAATGATGGAATCTTGCATTCACAAAGCCATGATGGAGCCAGAGTGTATTATGCTAAGCAAAATAAGTTGGTCGGAGAAAGACAAATACCATGTGGTTTCACTTGTATGTGGATTTTAAGAAACAAAACAGATGAACATAAGAGGAAAAATAGAGGCAAACCAGAAAACAGACTGTCAACTAAAGAGAGCAAACAGGTTTATTGGAGGGGAGGTGGGTGGTGGAATGGGTTAAAAGGGTGATGAGATTAAGGAAGGCATTTGTGTGATGAGCATTGTGTGTTCTATGTAAGTGATCAATCACTAAATTCTAAACCTAAACTAATATTACTTGGTATGTTAACTAACTGGAATCTAAATAAAAACTTGAAAAAGAAAAAAGAGAAAGAAATGCTGTATACATGTCATTATTGCTATCTCTGTCTCCTTCAGGATGCATAGCAGATACCATGAATAGCTTATGGCCAGTACGTAATAATAATAATATGTCAAGTAGACTATGCTAGATGTTCCAGTAAATACATTATATACATTATTACATTGAACTCTCACACTTAAACTATGAGATAGTTTTATTATCCTCATTTTATAAATTAGAGAAGTGATGGTTAGAGAGATTGAGTAACTTGGTCAAGGTTACACCATCAGAAAACAGTGAAGCAAGACTTTGATCCTTGGAAATTTAACCTCAGAGCCCATATTCTTGAGTACTACATCATATTGCCAGAATAGCATATGGGTTTCTGCTTCTACCTCCCTTTACCTATCAGACACACCCCCCTTCCTAATGTCCTTAAAATCCTTCTCATCTGATTGCCCCATGCAAACACCATTTGATCAGATCAGAGTGAGCATTTAAAATAAACTTTTTAAAATTGTCCCTGAATTAGATAATCTCTAAGGACTCTTTTGATTCTAAGATTTCCATAAGTAATTTTAAGGGTTGAAGAAAGACATTATTTAATATTTACCTAAACTTGCATATAGGGTATTTTGGCTGGCTGAGCTGGTGTCCCGGATGTTTATGTTTCTTGGGCTGACACTGAACTGCTATGGTTAGAGTGGGAAGGACTGAAAAGGATGAAATTGCTCACCAGACACTTTGAGGTAGCTCAAGTAGAACTGCTCTAGAGTCCAGATGACAAAGAATGTCACTTGGGAAAGGTCATTCCCTTTGAGACTAAGAAACCCATGCCACCAAGGACACTCACATGCAATGTCTTTGGCAAAACATTGCCATGTTTGTGATAGACACATGCAGAGACTCCTTTAGGAGACTATGGTAGTACAAACTCTAGATTCACACTGCCTGGGTTCAATTGCTGGCTCTGCTATTGATTAGCTGATGGCTGGGGACTAGTTATTTAATCCCTCTGTGGCCTTGTTTCCTCACATACAGAAATGGGATAATCACAGTATCTAACTCATGGGTTGTTGTGTGGATTGAGTTGATATACGCAAATAACTTAAGACAGTGTCTGGTATATAATAATCACCAGAAAAGTATCGATCCATTTATTGTGTTATACATTTTTTTAAAGCTTTCTAATAGAGTTCTTAAAAGCTCTAAATTGTAAATCATTTCTGTAACTAACAAAACAAGAATCTAATTACCTTATTCATCAAGCTGACTTTTGCTATGTTGTTTAATACTTGGAGATGGAGTGGTAGATTAACAGGGAGTTGATAGTTTACAGATAGGTTAGTAAGCTTGACCTATTCATTGCCCTGGTGCTCACTACCCAGTATTTTCTTTGCCTGGTATACCCACCTTATATCTGTCTGGTTTGGTTTCGGGGAATGTCCATAAATTTAACCTTTGTGCCTGCTTAGATTGCAGCACCGCTTTGAGAAGGATTCCGGTGTCATGTTTGGGCTCAATGAGAAATAGAGCCATCTGCAGTCAGGAATGTCTGCCATAAGTGTGGGAAAGTGAGAAGCTGCATGCTTGTTATCAGGTTGACCACATAATGTGTGAGAACCAGTGCAAAATAAAAATGTAGGCACACTCATTCAAAAGCGGGAAAAAAGGATCATTACATATATGAAAATATAAAGCTTTTTCCTTTCTTCCATAGTCTCTATGTCTTGATTTGTCATGGTATTTTTATTTGCTATTTAATATTGTTCTAAATTTTAAGATGTAAAAAGATGTAAAAATTTGAATTAGTTGAATGAATTTTACCATTCATCTTGTATTGTTCAATGCCAGTTTTAAATACAAATATAAAGACATTTAACTTATATACAAAATCACCCAAATTACTCAATTTGTTTTTCATAGCTTGTACATATATGTTCTTATCAGAGCACTGAAAATGTTTCACAGAACTGTATCTACTATTATTGTTTCTCTTCTTGGAATGCAGTCTATCAATACTCTCTACTTTAGGCTTACCGATGACAGAAAGAAAAAGAAATATGGTTACCTCTATCTTTCCCTTTTCTTCTGTGTCCTCATTTTTAACACGAATCGTTGCCTAATACAGGAAATTAGCTAAATAAGGAAGGATATGATAGGGTTCATTGGTTGTTCATGTTTCTTAGGATGCTCCTGTTTTCTTCAGTGTTCGGAACAACTTCTGGTTCAAATGAAAATTGTGGCACCTTGGGGCTGTTCACTTACTCGGTTGTAGTTATATCATACTGAACGTTGTACTCACTTTGCGTCTTACTGAACTCCTACACATTGCGGGTCTGCTGGAATGCTGTACTCATAGTGTATTTTGAGCACAATATGCAAATGGAGTGGCAAGAAATGGAGGTAGACACTTATATTGCATATTACACATATTTCTTCTGCTCCTGCACATTCTCCATTGTCCCAGCACATTTCACTTAAAAAAAAAAAAAAGTAAGTTCAAAGATAAAATTACTAAGGATTTCAAGTTAGGATTATAGCAAGTATGGGGCCCTTCTGATCATCATGTGACTGCACAGGTCACATCTCTATGAAACGGACTCTGCTTGCATTTGCTGGTCAAATACTATCTTCCTTACAGGATCCCAAGACCTGGCTCCTTCTTGGAAGATTTTTTTTTTTTTTTTAGAAGAGGCCATGTCTCTGATTTCATGAGCATGAAGACTGTAATTTGATAACCCATACATAATGGTAAATCTTTTTTTTTTTAATTAACATATAGTGTATTTGTTTCAGGGGTACAGGTTTGTGAATTATCAGCCTTTTAAAAAAATTTTTATTTTATTTTTTCAGTGTTCCATTGTTTCATTCAGTGTTTCATTGTTTATGTATCACACCTGGTGCTCCATGCAATACATGCCCTCCTTAATACCCACCACCAGTTTCACACATTGCCTCTGCCCCCTCATCAGTCTTAACACCATTCACAGCACTCACCATAGCACATACCCTCCCCAATGTCCATAATCCAGCCACCCTATTCCCCCCACCCACCCTGGCTCTCCAGCAACTCTCTGTCTCCTGAGATTAAGAGTCTCTTATGGTTTGTCTCTCTACTGATCCCATCTTGTTTCATTTTTCCTTCTCTTCCCCCTATGACCCCCTGTCCTGCCTCTCAAATTCTTCATATCAGAGAGATCATATGATAATTGCCTTTCTCTGATTGACTTATTGTGTTTAGCATAATACGCTCTAGTTCCAACCACATCACTGCAAATGGCAAGATTTCTTTTTTTGATGGCTGCATAGTCTTCCATTGTATATATACACCACATCTTCTTTATCCATTCATCTGTTGATGGACATTTAGACACTTCTTAGAAGACTGGCTTGATTATGATAGACAAAATTGATCACTACTGCTGGATCACTGTCCTGGATTTCTGTAGAACTCACCTTTATTTCCCTGTTACATACTATAAACTGTCTTTTGTGATTAGTTATTTCTTGACATGTTCTTTCTCCCCATAACATTATAAACTTCTTGGGACAAAGTTACAATAATGGCTTTATATATCATGCAAGATTGGTCTTGCTGAGGTTTGAATCACAGTTCTATTGACTTATTGGGTATTAAAATATAATATTTGGTTGCTATTATTATTATTATTCTCAAAGAGTTCACATACTGGAATCATATTGCCAGTGCTCAAGTTGTTAGTTCCTAGCTATGACCTAGGACAAGATACTTGTATTTGTCTTGATTTTTCTTTTTCTCTTCCTTTTTTTTTTTTTTTAAAGCTTTGTTTATTTGAGAGAGAGAGAGGGAAGGAGCACTAGCATGTGAGTAGGGAAGGGGCAGAGAGAGAGAATCTTCAAGCAGACTTCCCACTGAATGCTGAGCCCAACTCAATCTCATGATCTATGAGATCATGACCTGATTTGAAACCAAAAGTTGGACGCTTAACTAACTGAGCCACCCAGGTATCCCTTGTCTTGTGTCTTGATTTTACTTAACATTTTGTGATAAGAATTAAATGCTGTAATTTAATGTTTTCTAAGAGTACAGAGTGTCTGTCACATGACAAATTTTAGTTGTTGTTGGTTCTTCTTCTTACTGTTATTATCAGTTTTGTTCCCAAGAGTGCCATTCTGGTCATTTTCGAGATGAGGAATATGAGGGACATTGAGAGGACGCAGCCATCCAGTTGAAGACCTTTTATCTTTAGAGTGGTATAATCCAATATGGGTTAACCATGTGCAGCTATTGAATACTTGAAATGTGGCTGGTCTGAACTGAGATGTGCTATAAGTATGAAATGCACATTGGATTTTTGAGGACTTTGTTTATTAAATAAAGAATGTAAAAATCCCACAAATATTTTTATATTATATTTTATATTACATGTTGAAATGATAACATCTTGGACATATTGGGTTAAATAAAGTACATTATTAAAATTAATTTCATCTGTGTTCTTTTTGAATTTTAATATATGAAAGTTTAAAATTACTAATATTGCCTCATTATATTCCTATAATATAGGAACTGTAGGGACTGACAATTGGAGGTGAAGCCATCTTTAAGTACATATTCCACTGAGTGAAATAATAAAGCTCTTTAAATTCCTTGCTCATCATGATCTTTCAGATTTAATTTTAATGACCACAGGAGGGAATTTGGGGTTTTACTTATCAATGTAAAAAAATTTTAAAGCTGGTAATCGGTTTGCTTCTCAGATGAACTTAATTCTCTTTGACAGGAATCTGAGAGGCTTTCTATTCCTCCATGTGGTCTTAATGGCCTAAAGAAGAGAACAAGCTTTAGAATGGAAGGTTTGAATCTCAGCTTCCTTGTTTAGCTGTGTGACGTCAGGCAAACTATTTAGCCTTTTGTGTCTCAGTTTATCTGAGAAAGAGGACAATAATATCTGCTGAGTGGGATACCTGCTTTCTGGCCTAGCTTGTTCTATATTTGGGAGGATGACTTGTGAACTGTGTCAATCGCCATTCTTGCCCACTGGTTTCAGGTTCAGTTTAGACAGTGGGAGTGGGTACCCTATGGGCATCAGGATTCTGGGAGAGAAGTAAGTGGACAAACTTTTCTGGTGTGAATATAGATATTTGTATTCCATGTTAATGTATAGAGCATCCATTGTGAATGAGGCTGTAGGTAACCAGGTGAACCAGATGCCCATTCTTTGGATGTCCCAGTACTTGCATGGTGGGATCTTTTACAAATGGCTCAAGGGCAAGGAGAGATTATTATTCAGGAGCTCAACAACATAGAAATTCCTTTTAAATACTTGGTGTCCAACCTGCTCACAACAGAGGATAATGTTAAACTCCCAGCTACTTGTGACCATTCTTTAGAGGGAACAGATGGCCACTTGGTGATAGATTAATTATGTTGGACCTCTTATTTCATGGAGTGGACTTTGATTTGTCTTCAAAGGATAAAGACATATTTCGTGTGTATATATTCTTTCCCTGCTCTCTATTCTTCTGCCATCACAGTAGTATCCCAATATTACTTCTGACGCAAGGTCACATTTCCAACAGAATATGTGCCATAGTCAGCTCACACCTATGGAATTCATTGGTTTTATCATGTCCCACATCATCTAGAATCAGCCACTTAACAGAATAGTGGACTGGCTTGGTGAAGGCTCAGTTATGACGCTAGTAGGAAGATAATACTCTGCAAATTTTGGAGTGCTGTCTTTCATGATGACTTAAAACCAATGGATACAGTGTCATCCTTTGTAGCTAGAATGCTGAGGTCTGAAAGCTGACTAAGAAAAAAAAATATTTGTGATTCTTGTTAAAGATGATAAAGAATACTTTATTTAAGAGAGAATAGTATAGGCTGCTGGGGTGGCTCAGTCAGTTAAGCATCTGCCTTTGTCTCAGATCATGATCCCAGGGCCTTAGGACAGATCTCAACATTGGACTCTCTGCTCTGAGGGGATCCTGCTTCTCCCTCTCCCTCTGCTACTCCCCCTGCTTGGGCACTCTCTCTTTCAAATAAATCTTTAAAGAGAGAGAGAGAGAACACTACAATGAAGTTTTGTAGTAGGAAAGAGAAAGTAGAATACAATAAGGAAAAGTGGGACTTTATAGCCAAGGAGCAGGGTAAGGGTTAGTGAATGGAAAATTACTTAGAGGAAACATCAGGGGGAAAAGGGATTCTGGCTCACCCAACCTAAGAAAATTTTTGCTGAAGGCAGGCCAGGGACATTAGACACCACATACGAGATGATTATGAAGATGAAGATCCTGATCAGATATTGAGGATGGAAGATTATGGCTAAACTTATTTAGCAGTGTTCTTGCTAAAATTTGACAATGCAGAGAACAACATGAAAGCTCAAATGTCAGGGCCTTATTGAGAAGAGCACCCAAAGAAGCATGACTGAAGTTTGGTCGGGAGACACTCTTGGTCAGAACCAAGGGTGAAGATGGGAATGGCCTGTCTTACAAATATACCCAATTCAAATACACCCAAACCCATGGGAAGAAGGAAGAACTTTTCTTCTTCTTCTTTTTAAAGATTTATTTATTTAGCAGAGGGAGAGAGAGTCCTAAGCAGACTCCATGCTGAGTGCAGAGCTGGACGTGGGGCTTGATCTCATGACCCTCAGATCACAGTCCGAACTGAAACGAAAAGTCAGATGCTCAACCAACTGTGCCACCCAGGCGTCCCTATGGGAAGAACCTCTGCTTCATGTCCCAGAGACCCTAATGCTCAAAGAAAGTATGCATCCAAATAGGATACAGTCATGGTCCCAGTGAATTGGAAGCTGAAATTGCTCCTGGACATTATGTGCTCCTCGTGTTGCTGGACCATAAGATAGAAAAGAGTTCACTGTACTTGGTGCGGTGAGTGATCTTGATTACCAGGGGAAATGGGTGATTGCTCCACAATGGAGTGAGGAGGACTATATCTGAGCCTTTAGGGATCCACTGTGGTGCTTCTTGCCTAACAGTCTTGGTCAGTGTGATGATCCTGCAGAGCCAACCAGGATGGTCCTTGGCTTCATGAATGATGGAAAAGAAACAGGAACCAGCAGAAACTGAGAGCAGAGTTTATTAAGAAATAAGAAAGCAGATCCATCCTCTCTGGGAGACTTGGAAAGGAAAGAAGCAGGAGTCTTGCCTGGGGGTTTTATTGAGGACAGTGGTCTGGTGAAAAGGGAGTGGATTGTACTGGATAACTTCTTTTCCCTGATCTAGATCTACCTTTTACCCTTTTCTAGCCTCCTCTGTGCTAGGCACTTACATAGGTTCCACCAGTGGGATCCACGAGACTTGCCTGGGGGTTTTATTGAGGACAGTGGTCTGGTGAAAAGGGAGTGGATTGTACTGGATAACTTCTTTTCCCTGACCTAGATCTACCTTTTACCCTTTTCTAGCCTCCTCTGTGCTAGGCACTTACATAGGTTCCACCAGTGGGATCCTTTGCCCTCTGGTTCCAATTGTGTTCATTTAGTGGAGGGTGCTGGTGTGGAAGGTACTAGCAGGTGTGGATAGTGAGTTTAGAGTTTCTATCCCCTTGGCTATTTCCCTGCTGCATCACAAAGTTTGGCTGCTCAACTTCCAGCAGAGCCAAAGTTTCAGTTGCCATTTGCAGCCTCTCTGAATTCCCCAAAACTGTTGATAATCTCAAGTTACTGCAGCATTCCTCCTTAGATGACTTTAAATTCTGCTAGGACCCTGACTGATGTGCCTGCCTTGCCAGATTGTCTTAAGGATTGGTGATAATGAATGCAAATCATTCAGTACAATGACTAGCACTTGGTAGGCACTCAAAATGATAATCCAACCCTCCTCCCAATCCTTTTAAATTCTAAGTTCAAATGATTGCTTAAAGAATTAGCAGTGTTTTAGGAAATAAATGAGATGATGTATGTGAAAGTTCTTTGTAAAGTGTAAATCACTATAAGCAAGGTATACTTATATTAGACTACCGGAATCTTAAAATCATTACTGAAAAAAATATATATATATATAGCCATACCTGTCTTGCCTTAATCAGATGCAATCAGGTGTTTCTCAGAAATGGAGTAAGATAGAAACTTTAACTGCAGATTTCCATGGAAATCTCATTGAGTTAAAAACTTTGTTCATTTTCTTCTGGCTCTAAGTCTTTGGTTTTAGATTTCCCATTCCCAATTCCCTTTCTTTCTAGCCCAGTGAAGCATGAGTATCAAGATGAGCAGACGGAGTGGTAATTGCTTTTCTGTTTCATTGTGGAAAAAAAAAAAGAAAAAGCAATGGAAAAACGCATTTTGAAATATGGAAGAACCTATTACGTCTTCATTGTGGCTTTCCACAGTACCATCTGACATAGGAAGGGAAATAGTGCAGCAAGGCAAACAAACATCGATTTTCCTTCTGCTCTAGAACTTTACATACCATAAGTCAGACTTATTAGGAGGACCTTGAAGGAGAGGGCAGAGAACTGCATCCTGGTCCAAGCCTTACTTTTTCATTTTCATGTGACAAGTGACCATTAGGGTATTTATTTCTTTCTCTGAGCTTGCATTTGCTATCCTGGTTTAATGAAAGCACTTTTGTTGTGTCCCATGCTGTTTTACTAGCCTTCCAAATGAAATAGTTTGTAGAAATGATGTGAACAAAGAAGTTAGCATTTGTTCATTAAAAATCGTGCTGCAGCACAGGCCTTCCCAGGACTGGGGCTAATAATTGTATCTTGTTGGGACAATCAAGTGCAACGGTGACTGAACAAGCCCTTTATAAAATGTCAAGTGCTGTACTGATTTAAGGGTTATTATTTCTAAGCTAACAATCTGTCATAAATGCTTTTGACTTTCATCAAACTGTATTCTCCTTGAAATACAGACCAAGAAACATTTAGTAACTGAATAAGACATGTGATGATACTATCCACGAAAGTAAGTCCTCTGATTAAATAGCACATGTAAAAGTCTCTAGAATAGAGTCTGGCATATGATGAGCCCTCAATAAATGTTTGTTTCTTTCTTCAATAAAACATTGAAAATGCAGATTTTAACTTTACTGAGGAGACTGTCCATTACTAGGACATCTTTCCCATGCAGAAAGTACTTCAGTTGTAAAGTAACAGTAGTAATTACCAATATGCTATACCCTGTAAGGTAATGTTTACCTGGATCACCTTGTTTGACCCTCACTGCACCTGTATGAAGAAAGGAGAATAGGTTCAATTCTGATTATCCTAATATTGCACAAAGGAGAACCAAGGTTTGAGCAGTTAAGTTTCTGACTCTTCCAAAGTCATATGGCTAGACTTTTTGATGCTAATTTTGGCCCTTTCCCAAATACATTTGAGGGAAGCGGAGTAAGGATAGTTGTTGGCTTCCATTTTCTAGGGAAGGATTGAGGAGTTGGCTGAGGAGTTGTTTCTTTCTGGTGCTTGATGATTCATACTGGCAATTATGGAGCTTAGGTTTATGACTGAATCTGTTGTAACAGTAGAACTGTGAGGCTGGGGCACTGTGAGGCTGTCCAGGCTGAGATCTTAGAGGATGGGGTGAGATAGTGTTGGAGAAGAGGTCTGAGGTCTGAGCATAACTAAATTGCCCATGGGGATAGAAGAAGTGGTGGGGGGAGGGTGTAAAATTGCTATAGCATTATCTATATCTTGTCAGGAGTGGATTCAGGGTCTATCCTTGCCGTTTCCACAAAACTCAAAACACACACTCTTCAAGACATTTTTGAAGTCTTATGGAACTTGAAAACTAGAAGGACCTCAGAGGTCATCCTTGGTATTCCTTGTATGTTAAGGATTAGGAATTCCTAAGTTCATGTAGCTTGCTAGTTTTGTACATTGGAGCTTTATTTCATAAATGAATGCTTTTTATAGCATTTACTATGTGTTAGGCACTCTGCCAGGTGCTTACAAATAATAATTCATTTATTCCTCCCAATGACTCTAACAGAAAGTTACTGCAGGTCCACAGTCCCTTACTTGCAATTCTGAATTTCAAAACAAAACAAAACAAACAAACCTGAAAAACAAAATTTTTTTGAACATTGGTACAGACTCATTGGTGGCAAAACTTGATATGAACTGACATAAATCTGCTATTGTCTTTATAGCATGAAGTATAAATAATCATACATTTTGCTTTAAAACATGTCGATGATTTGGTTATGAGTTATTACCCAACACTTTGTTGCAAACATTACATAATACTTAATAAAACCTCATATCTTTCCAAAGTCTGAAAAGTTGTGAATTTCAGAAAAGATCTGACTCTGAAGATTTTGGATAAGGGATTGTGGATTCTGTATTATTATCCCCTCCCCTCCTGAAGCAGATAGATTGCATAACTTGTAAGGGTACACAGTAGCATCCATGGGACTCCGTGCTAGAAAGTCTGGCTTGAAAGTCTGTTCTCTTAATGAATATAGAGCCTCACCATATAGTGGCAAATGAATATATGAGCCTCACCACATAGTTTTCTTCTGACAAGGCTAACCATATAGCTTGAGAGACTGCCATTTATTGCTTTGCCCAGATAGTCTGTATGCATATCATGTGAGGTCGGAAATCCCTTAATTTCATTTCCTATTGTCACCACTTTAGTTCCGCCCTTATTTATTGTCTCCACGCATTTGTTTACCACAGATCACCTAGGGAGATTTTTCAAAATGCAAATCTCTCTATTATTCCTTCTCTATCAACCTCTGCTTCCATGCTTTCTTATTGCGTTTGTAAGAACCTAAATCTTTCACTTGGCATAGTTTAACTCTATCTCTTTGGTCTCAACTCATGCCACAGTCGCCAGGCATTTTGCCTTCTTTTGAAAGAAGGCACTACCTTCTTTCAGTTCCTTAACTACATTGTGGTCCCTCCTGCTATAGGGCTTTTTCCTATGCTGTATCCTCTTCCAGGAGGACTCTCCTTACCTAGATCCCACCTCTGCCATGCCCTAGTGACCTCCACCTTGCTTTTTAGGTCCCAGGTCAAAGTTACTTTTAGGAAGTTTGTAAAATTAATAACAATTTCCATTTTACATTTATTTGTGTAATTATTTCACAAACATCTGAAGGCAAGAGTTATTTCCATTTTTGTTCATTTTTGTGACTTTATCCTCAGTGTCAGTCATCTGGTAGGAGATGAATACAAATTTGTTAGATACAATGAAAGAATGACTTTTGGGAAGAATGTGAGATTTATTTATTTTTTTATTTTGTTGAGACACATGTTGAGTTTTCAGAGATTTGTGTATTTGTTCATGGACAAAACTATCCCCACCATCTTTTTGGGTATCATAGAGTTGGAATTTCAGATACTCTTTAAAAGTTAATGTCTAGGGGCGCCTGGGTGGCTCAGTGGTTTGGGCTGCTGCCTTCGGCTCGGGTCATGATCTCGGGGTCCTGGGATCGAGCCCCGCGTCGGGCTCTCTGCTCCGCAGGAAGCCTGCTTCCCTCTCTCTCTCTCTCTCTCTCTCTCTGCCTGCCTCTCTGCCTACTTGTGATCTCTGTCTGTCAAATAAATAAATGAGATCTTAAAAAAAAAAATAAAATAAAAGTTAATGTCTAGTCTGGAGGACTTAAGCTTTCATTTCCAAAACTGCAATTTCTAAGGGCCTTCCTTTCCTGCTCCTATTGACATAGAAGGGACATTTGAAATAAGAAACAGGAAAGAGAGAATACACTGCTTTCCTGAAAGTTCGAGAACAAACCAAGTTGTGTTAGGTGCTCAGCTGGCTACAGCCCTCATATTAAGTATTATTAGAGCAGCAACGGCATCTAGCTGCTATCTACAGTCTTATGCTAAAGCTGGGGTTGTCTACAGGGAGTAGTGCTGCCTTTTGACTATTTTAATGTAAGTATATTTGGTTGACTCAGTTGGTTAAGTGTCTGACTTGGTTTTGGTTCAGGTTATGATCACAAGTTCATGAGATCAAGACCCAAGTTGGGCTCCAAGCTCAGCGGGGAACCTGCTTGAGATTCTTTCCCTCGGCACCTCCTCTCACTCACAGGTGCACAGTCTTTCTTTAAAATAAATAAATCTTTAGAAAATTTTAGAAGTATATTTGTGGAATTACTATACAGATTTCTAGAAATCTGTCACATGAAAACTTAGTATATATTTAGAGTGGTCAATTTTTCTAATATGTTGCCCTAAATTCTTTCTTTTCTCTATAGTTCATTCCCTCTAATGAAAAGAAATGCAGTTTTTATTTACAAGTTTGTTGAATGCAGTAATCCATTATTTGGGTGTAATTGCTAAAGTAATTGCTAGAGTAGTCCCACCAACAAAGCCTCCCAGATTGACATCTCACAAATTGAAAATTAAATGCGATATAAAAACTATTAACTAAACCTGACTGTCTGGTAAAGAGGCATTGGATTAACAGTTGCTATTGAGTGGGTTTTTTTTTTTTTTTTTTTTTTTCCTGCTTGTATTTTCTTGAACATGTCTTGAAAACTTTTCTTTTCTCAGAATCTATCCAAGGAACTACACTTGTCTTAGTTTGCTTCTAATAATGCTAATTTTTTCCTTCAGCTTTGAGGTTTTTGTGGTTTTTCTTTTTTGGGGTTTTTTTTTTTTTTTCTTCATTATTAGAGGTACTAGTTAACATAGTATCTTGAGGAACTCATCACCTATGTGGCCACCAAATGGCTTCCCCAGCCCCACATTACATATCTAATTTCTCTCTTACCTTCCCAGACTTCTTTCAACAGAATTTCCTATCCATCCTAGGAAGATCCAGCCAATTCCCTGGTACCTTAACCTGGGCACCTTCTTGACCATATTTTTCCTAGGTTTGTCATATCCAATTGCCCGGAATATCTGCTGCTGCTTTCTCATTCTTAAACATGACCCTAAACAGTACTACATTTTAAGGCCTTTTCTAAAACTAATACATACATAACGAGCATTTGTTATGTACATGACCTTTTATAATGGCTGTAGGGGTGTGGGCAGTGCTTAAGATGATGGTGGGATAGTCTGGTAGAATATATGAGCACACCTGCTTGGCAGTGGTGTCTCCTGGTCATTAGAGACACAGATTCTGGTGCCATAATACCTGGATTCAAATCTTGACTTGTACATTTACTAACTGTATAATCTTGTGTTGCATTTAACCTCTTGATTCCTCAGTTTCTTCATTTATAAAAATACAAAGTACTTCTAAACAGTGTCCAGCACATATAAAACAATTATAATTATTGATTTGTAAATCCAGGCTCCTGATTCCTGCTCTGTCACTGTCTCAAATCCTTGAATCTGTGGTTTCATAAGACAAAGCAGACAGAGAAAAGAGCATTTAATTCTCAGAACCTGTGGTTGTGTTAGGTTATAGGGCACAGGAGATTTAAGGTTGCTGAGTATCCTAGATTATCTAGGAGTTACCGGTGTAATCACAAGGGTCTTTAAAAATGGAAGAGGAAAACGGCCAGAGGAATGGCAGTGTGAGGAAGACATGACCAGATATCGCTGATTTTGAAGAGAGAGGAAGATGTTCAGGAACTAAGGGATGTGGGCAGCCGCTAGCAGCTGGAAAGTTCAAAGAAAAGGATTCTTCCTTAGAGCCTCCAGAAAGGAAGGAAGCCTTGCCAGCACCTTGATTTTAGTTTATTGAGACCTGCTTTAAATTTCTGAACTATAGAACTGTAAGATAATACATTTCTGTTGAAACTAATAGAACACTGTATGTTAACTATCCTGGAATTAAAAAAAAAAAAAAAAACCAAGTAAAACCACTTAGATCTCAGTTGAAAGATAAATTTCTGTTGTTTCAAGCCTCTTAGTGTGTGGAAATTTGCCACAGCAGCCAAAGAAAACAAATACACTTGATATATGCAAATAAATAGAGCTGTTTTGAGGGGTTAATGAATGAATACAGAAAAGTAATTCAGAAAATATTCAGAATATACTAAATAAGAGAGGGTAACATTATTTTTCACATTTGTGGGGTTTTAAAATCTGCTTTTTTACTTTTCACATTTTTCCACTTCATTATATTTCTGCCATTTTATCATCTGTCCCATAGCACTTTTCAGCCATTCCCTAAGTCTTTTTGCTGTGTTTGATGACTTGGTTCAGTAGGTGAATGCCCACTCCATGCTGAATAAAGAAAGGGCATCTTCACTCTACTGCAGTATTTCTTTCACCAGCATGCACAGAGCAAGGCAAATTGGGGAAGCCACACAATGGAGTGGTCAAGCTTGTCCATAATGTGCTGGAGCTGGAAAGACCTTTGTTTATATCAGTTGCATGATATTGGGTTTATTGCCTAACCTTCCTGAGTCTCTGTTTTCTTCTGTGTGAAATGGGGATCATTATAATGCCTATATTGCACATTTGTTGTGCAGATGAGAAAGATTGTGTCTGTGAGCCCTTAGTAGGACCTGGCACAGAGTTAAAAGCTCAATACCTGTTAAGAGGTTTTATTACTGTTGTGGATGTTTATTGATTGATTTCTCTGGGACCCAGGGTCAAGAAGGTTGGGTATGGAGATGACAGACCTCCAGCATATTATCTGCAAAGAGCACAGTGTGAGAGTCTCATAAATATTACGTAATATTGGGAATAGGCATGTTCTTGTTTCTAAAAGGTTGTGACAGATAAAGGGAAGGTAGAGGGTAAAGAAGTCTTTAAAAACAGGCAAATAAACATACACCTGAATAAAATATTTTAACTGTTTGCTACAGCATTTGTACAGGTTTCTGAGGATGGGATACTGATGCCAGGGAGAATAATATAATTTGACAAGTTGGTAGATTATCATGGTATTTTTGCTGCAGTCATCAAATTTTTCAGTTTCTACTGATCTTATGTTTCCTTTGATAATTTCTGGACCCAGCACTGACATTTCAAAATACTTTATCATTATATGATAAATTCCTTAAATCGAAGCTGTTTCAGGTGAAGGTAAGATTGCTTTGAAAGCCATATTAAGGTTCTGCATTGCAATTATGTTCATATACTGTTCTTTCTATCCCTTTTGGCCTGCATGCATTTATTTAAAAGTTATTTATCACACAAAGTGTCAGCTTAACAAATGGTATTGCTCAAAAGGTCATGCTTGAGTTTTCTCTGATGTGATTTGTTTTATCAGTCTTTATTATTTCTCAGGCATTCTTCTTTTTTTTTTTAATGTATTTCTATTGATTGTTTTGGAAATGGATTTGGTAGAGACTAATTTTGCGGTGGATGGCAGTTTTTAACCCACAGGAAAGGTGATTGTAGGGCTCCTAAATTATTTCAGAGCCCGTGATTATGGTAAATCTTCAGTTTCCATTTGAAGGATTTTATATGTGTTATATTATTCACCAGCTTGTGCATATTTTATATTTCTCTTACACTGGAAAGGTGAAATTATTAATGGGCACAGATCACATGGGGGCAGTGTCAATTATTTGATGTTTTAGTGTACATCTTGGGGATTGTTTGTCCTCCACTCTCCCTTCTGTACTACTTAATAAGATTAATTTCCTTCCAGCTCTTAAATCTTATGACTATTCCTTTCCCCAATTTCAAAGGCCATATCATAATGGATATGGAAGGGCAATGGGGACTCTGTAGGTTGGGAGATTCTGGGATTGTAGTCCACTTCCTAAAGTGTGCTATAAATTTGTGCATTCCTCTTAGTCTCTTTGATCTTTATTTTCCCATTGTTCAAGTAGTAATTGCTTTGCCTATATCTTAGAGATATAGTGAGAGGCAGTTTATGTGTACAAAAGAGTGGATTAAAAATGCAAAGAAAATGATGGATTATTAAGTAGCAGTTTCCAGTTAGTAATATTGCATTTGAGAGGAGAGCATGTCTGATTGCCAGGTAGTTGCTTGGTATTATAGTAGTGTCACTGGAAAGCAGCCATGTGCAGTGAGTTCTCTGGGAAATGCAAGATGGGAGGGAGAAGCATGTATGTCCAGAGCTGTGGGCTAACCCTGAGACTAGTCGGGTCAGTTCCAGGAAGGGGAGAATAACTATTTATGAAACCCTTAGCTGACCACCTGCTCTCGTCTATCTAGGATGCTCATCTTCTTCCACCAAGCACGACACTTGGGAAGAAGATATTTGAAGACTACAAATCTGCTGAATCAGCAAAGGAGGATCACTGAGGTGACCCTCACTAAACCAGATAACCCTGCCACTTCCCATTTGTTACCTTGATCTCTGTCACTGTCATGAGACACTGAAGAGGCAATTTCATTTTTTTTAATCAGTTTTTAAAAATTTTTTCAATTTATTTATTTTCAGAAAAACAGTATTCATTATTTTTTCACCACACCCAGTGCTCCATGCAATCCGTGCCCTCTATAATACCCACCACCTGGTACCCCAACCTCCGCCCCCCCGCCATTTCAAACCCCTCAGTTGTTTTTCAGAGTCCATAGTCTCTCATGATTCACTTACCCTTCCAATTTACCCCAACTCCCTTCTCCTCTCTAACACCCCTTGTCCTTCATGATATTTGTTATGCTCCACAAATAAGTGAAACCATATGATAATTGACTCTCTCTGCTTGACTTATTTCACTCAGCATAATCTCTTCCAGTCCCATCCATGTTGCTACAGAAGTTGGGTATTCATCCTTTCTGATGGAGGCGTAATACTCCATAGTGTATATGGACCACATCTTCCTTATCCATTCATCCGTTGAAGGGCATCTTGGTTCTTTCCATAGTTTGGCGACCGTGGCCATTGCTGCTATAAACATTGGGGTACAGATGGCCCTTCTTTTCATGACATCTGTATCTTTGGGGTAAATACCCAGGAGTGCAATGGCAGGGTCATAAGGAAGTTCTATTTTTAATTTCTTGAGGAATCTCCACACTGTTCTCCAAAGAGGCTGCACCTACTTGCATTCCCACCAACAGTGTAAGAGGGTTCCCCTTTCTCCACATCCTCTCCAACACATGTTGTTTCCTGTTTTGTTAATTTTGACCATTCTAACTGGTGTAAGGTGATATCTCAATGTGGTTTTAATTTGAATCTCCCTGAGGGCTAATGATGATGAACATTTTTTCATGTGCCTGATAGCCATTTGTATGTCTTGATTGGAGAAGTGTCTGTTCATATCTTCTGCCCATTTTTTGACATGTTTGCCTGTTTCGTGTGTGTTGACTTTGAGGAGTTCATTATAGATCCTGGATATCAACCTTTTGTCTGTACTGTCATTTGCAAATATCTTCTCCCATTCCGTGGGTTGCCTCTTTGTTTTGTTGACTGTTTCCTTTGCTGTGCAGAAGCTTTTGATTTTGATGAAGTCCCAAAAGTCCATCTTCGTTTTTGTTTCCTTTGCCTTTGGAGACATATCTTGAAAGAAGTTGCTGTGGCTGATATTGAAGAGATTACTGCCTTTGTTCTCCTCTAGGATTCTGATGGATGCCTGTCTCACGTTGAGGTCTTTTATCCATTTTGAGTTTATCTTTGTGCATGGTGTAAGAGAATGGTCGAGTTTCATTCTTCTACATATAGTTGTCCAGTTTTCCCAGCACCATTTATTGAAGAGACGGTCTTTTTTCCACTGTATATTTTTTCCTGTTTTGTCGAAGATTATTTGCCCATAGAGTTGAGGGTCCATACCTGGGCTCTCTATTCTGTTCCACTGGTCTATGTGTCTGTTTTTATGCCAGTACCATGCTGTCTTGGTGATCACAGCTTTGTAATAAAGCTTGAAATCAGGTGGCGTGATGCCCCCAGCTTTATTTTTGTTTTTCAACATTTCCTTAGCGATTCGGGGTCTCTTCTAATTCCATACAAATTTCTGGATTATTTTCTCCAGCTCTTTGAAGAATACCGGTGGAATTTTGATCGGAATGGCATTAAAAGTATATATTGCTCTAGGCAGTATAGACATTTTATTAATCAGTTTTCATATGCATAGAATGGGAAGGTTAGACTATAGATCTAGAAATTTCATATAAACTCTTTTAACCCGTTAATAATATCTCCTGAAAATCTTACCCATAAGGTTTTTTTATGGATTGAATTGTGTCCCCACCTTAAAAAGATTATGTTGAAGTTCTAGCTCCAGGACCTCAGAATTTGACCTTATTTGGAAAGAAAGCCCATTAAGATGATGTTACAGTAGAGTAGGGTGGGCCCCTAATCTAGTATGACTTGTGTCCATATAAGAAGATGGCTATATGGGGTGCCTGGATAGCTCAGTGGGTTAAAGCCTCTGCCTTTGGCTTGGGTCATGATCCCACAATCCTGGGATAGAGCCCTGCATCGGGCTCTCTGCTCAGCAGGGAGCATGCTTCCTCCTCTCTCTTTGTCTGCCTCTCTGCCTACTTGTGATCTCTGTCTGTCAAATAAATAAATAAGAATCTTAAAAAAAAAGAAAAAGAAGTAGAAAATGCCTATGTGAAGAAACAGACAGGAGGAATGCCATGTGACCAGGAGGGCTGAGATTGGTGTGATGCAGCTATAAACCAAGAATTCTAAAGCTTTCTGGCAAACAACCACAAGCTACAAAGAGGCAAGGAAGGAATCCATTACAGGCTTCAGAGGGAACATAACATTGCTGGTATCTTGATTTCAGTCTTCTAAACTTCAGAACTGAGAGATAGTAAATTTTCTTTATTTTAAGCAGTCTAGTTTGTGAGTACTTTGATGTGGCAACTCTATGAAGCTCATATAGATCGCTACACATGGTGAGACAGAAGATGAAAAGCAACTTGAAAATTAAAATGCCAATGGTGGTTACTTGATACTCTCTTGTTTTATGTCACTCACAATTTCAAATGCAGTATTGACTTTACTCTAGGGCAGTTTATCACTTATGCTGTAGGAATAGACAAAAAAAGAAGAAAAACTAAGACACAAGAAGGCTAGGTCTCAGTATGGTACTGGCACAAAAACAGACACATAGATCAATGAAACAGAATAGAGAGCCCAGAAATAGACCCTCCACTCTATGGTCAACTAATCTTCGACAAAGCAGGAAAGAATGTCTAGTGGAAAAAAGACAGTCTCTTCAACAAATGGTGTTGGGAAAATTGGACAGCCACATGCAGAAAAATGAAATTGGACCATTTCCTTGCACCACACACAAAAACAGACTCAAAATGGATGAAGGACCTCAATGTGAGAAAGGAATCCATCAAAATCCTTGAGGAGAACACAGGCAGCAACCTCTTCGACCTCAGTGGCAGCAACTTCTTCCTAGGAATATCGCCAAAGGCAAGGGAAGCAAGGGCAAAAATGAACTATTGGGACTTCATCAAGATCAAAAGCTTTTGCACAGCAAAGGAAACAGTTAACAAAACCAAAAGACAACTGACAGAAAGGGAGAAGATATTTGCAAACGACCTATCAGATTAAGGGCTAGTATCCAAAATCTATAAAGAACTTAGCAAACTCAACACCCAAAGAACAAATAATCTAATCAAGAAATGGGCAGAGGACATGAACAGACATTTCTGCAAAGAAGACATCCAGATGGCCAACAGACACATGAAAAAGTGCTCCACGTCACTCGGCATCAGGGCAATACAAATCAAAACCACAATGAGATACTACCTCACACTAGTCAGAATGGCTAAAATTAACAAGTCAGGAAATGACAGATGCTGGCGAGGATGCGGAGAAAGGGGAACCCTCATACACTGTTGGTGGGAATGCAAACCACTCTGGAAAACAGCATGGAGTTTCCTCAAAAAGTTGTAAATAGAGCTACCCTATGACCTAGCAATTGCACTACTGGGTATTTACCCTAAAGATACAAACGTAGTGATCAGAAGGAGCACATGCACCCAAATGTTTGTAGCAGCAATGTCCATAATAGTCAAACTATGGAAAGAACCTAGATGTCCATCAAAAGACAAATGGATAAAGAAGAGGATAAATTTTTTATTCATAAAAAATGGATAAAGAAGAGGTGGGATATATATACAATGGAATACCCTGCAGCCATCAAAAGAAATGAAATCTTGCCATTTGTGACGACGTGGATGAAACTAGAGGGTATTATGCTTAGCTAAATAAGTCAGTCAGAGAAAGACAATTATCATATGATCTCCCTGATATGAGAAAGTGGAGATGCAGCGTGAGGGGGTTGGGGTGTAGGTGTGGAACAATGCCTCTTAATCTCACAAAACAAACTGAGGGTGGCCGGGGGCGGGGCGGGGGGGAGGTAGGGAGAGGGTGGTGGGGTTATGGACATTGGGGAGAATATGTGCTATGGTGAGTGCTGTGAAGTGTGTAAACCTGGTGATTCACAGACCTGTACCCCTGGGGCCAATAATACATTATATGTTTATAAAATAATAAAAAAATTAAAAAAAAAAAAAGAAAGCTAGGTCTCTTCCCATTTGGAAACATGTCTGTATCCTATTATTCCATTAGCATGAAAGGAAGAGAAGGCAGAAGGGAGCATAAATAGTGGTATTTCATTCCTTAATAGCCCCCACCCTCTACTTGCAAACATGGCCCAGTGTCCTGGAATTAGGGCTCATCCTTAAGAGTAGGGTAGGAGGGAGGAAAAAGTGGGGAACTTCCTCTCAGTGCATCTGAAAGAAACAATACAACATTGACATGTGCTTTTCCCCACATCCTGAGAACATTTGTATGGAAGTGTGAGTAGAAAAGGAGATATAGTAATATTTAATTTGAGGCATTTGCCTTTCAAAGCTCTTTCAATTACACATTTGGGTCAGTATGGATTGTAAGAGGATGGAAATGTTGTCCATCATTGTTGGTTCTGGTCCCGAGTCTTAGCTATAAGAAAGAGAGCTGGGGAATGAGCAACACTGAAACTACACAGCTCTGTGCAAGGGAGGAGTGTGAAGACAAGAAATAAAGCAGAAGGATAGAGGAATCACGGCAACTGTACAAGCCACTGGATGGAGGTGGTTTGGATCTGCCTGGGAAGGACAGGTAGTTTCCAGTTATTTTAGTAGTCTTCTTTCACTACTTTCTTCTTTCCAACCTTCTTTTGCCATAGAATATGGTACATTTGGTCCTTCTCTAATTATTTGAGTATTGGTATTAGAGGGATATACGGGTAATTTTTTAAAAAAAGATTTTATTTATTTATTTGACAGAGATCACAAGTAGGCAGTGAGGCAGGCAGAGAGAGAGAGGAGGAAGCAGGCTCCCTGCGGAGCAGAGAGCCCGATGTGGGGCTCAATCCCAGGATCCTGGGATCATGACCTGAGCTGAAGGCAGAGGCATTACCCACTGAGCTATCCAGGCACCCCTATACAGGTGATTTTATGCAGCAAGTCATTTTAGCAGGGAGACTGCCAATATCAGCCAAATACAATTGTCAGTCTTAAGGGAAAGTAAGTAATTTTGTATATATCTAAAGGAATTAATTTTTCCTACATTTCAGAGACAATACTTGAATTTGAAAACTCTGTTTCCCTAAAGACCAATTTTTAGTGCCATGCCCTTGACAGGTGCTTTCAGATACATCATTACCTTTTACAAAGCAGCTCTGAAATTCTGTTTTTATTCCCATGTTATAGATAAGGACACTGAGGTACAGCTGTTTCAAGAGCTGATATAAAAATGATCAGTTTCATCATTGTATTAACAATGGATTGCTTTTCGAACAGTGATTGAGATACCTTTTTCTGGGTAATATGTCAGGTTCCAACTAAGTTATTTCTTAATGTTTCCTCCTAAGCAGTCTGTTATTGTAGCAGTCACTAGTGCCATTTACTGAATGATTTTGCTCCTTCATCCCTGCTCTGGGATCTGAGAACACTCCCACACTTGGAAGGTAGCCAGTGAAATATGAGTAGAAATGACACATTATTACTTCCAGGTAGAAGAAGCTCTAAGCGCTTCTGTTTGATTGGCTTTGCTCTCTTTCCCCTCTGTCATGGCAACCAGTTTTGTGTTGTTAACTTCAGCCCTGGAATTAGGAAGGTGTGGAACAATGCCCTTGGACAGCTTGAAACATATGTATAGTGAGAATGAGGAATAAATTTTGCTTTAAGCCATTGAGATGGTCAGGTGTCTATCATAGCAGCATAGCTTTACACATCCTGACTGGTACAGTTGTATGATTTGGGTTTCACACTACAGTTATTTTTTCCCTTGGTTATAAAACCTATACCTGTTAGACTGTAGACTTCTCTTGTAAAGGAACTATATGGCCTTCTTACTCTGTGGTTTTATTTAATGCCTGCTTAGTAGATTTTTATGATGTAAAGATTGAAATAGTACAGACTGATAAGCAAATTTCATTTTGCAAATGTTTATTGAGTTCCTACCATGTACAAAGCATTATGTGGGATCTAGAGACAAATTAAGTAAATAACCTACCTCAGGGAGCTTATAGTCTAGCAGAAATGGGCTAAACTTATACATGAGATATATGTAAGGAAACATACACAGTTTATTAATTCAATTAAACATATTTGTTGAATGCTGGGGTTATAGTAGGGCAAAAGAGACATATTCATTGCCTCATGGAGTTAGGGGAGTTACTATTAGCCATACAATTATATATAAAATTTTAACTTTGAAAATGACTACAAGGGAGAGGTTCATGTCACTTTGAGGGTTTATGAAAGTAGGATTTATTTAATCTAGGGGTATAATGGAGAGTTCAGAGTAACTTTGTGGAAAGGGTTTGGGCTCAGGCAGATATCAGGCCAACCTGGGGCTTAAGTTCTGATACTGCCACTTTGAGACGTAAGACCCTGCCCAAGCCATTTAACATTTCAGAACAGATTTAATGCCTACTTTGTAGGGTAGTTACAAGAATGAGATAAGCTTTTGTTGTGACAGTGTGTATAGTATATGCTCAAAGAATGTTAGTCTGACCTTCCTTTCCCTGTGTTATTGATACCATATGACTAATGCAGGAAAAGTTAAGGTAGAGGGTAGTTATGTCTGGAGGTCAGATATATCCTCATGGAAGAAATGGTGCTTGAGCTCAGACTTGAAGAATAGGAAAGGCTTTGGTAAAAACAATTATAATCGTATGATGAGTCAATAATTACAAGAAACAGGAAATATTAGTAGTTAGGATCATAGGGTTCAGAATAAGACAGACCCCAATTAAAATCTCGGATCCACCACTTATTAGCTCTGTGATCTTTGGCAAAGATCTCCCTGTGTGAAAGTTTTCCCTTCCACAAATTGAAGATAATGTAAATACCTATTCTTTAGGCTTATTGTAAAAATGAAATGATAAAGAAATGTAAAATATTTCATATAGATCCTGGTAAATGCTCAGTATAAATAGCAGCCAGTATTTACTCTTACAAGCAGAGAAGGAATAATCTCTGAGTTCTTTTTTGTAGTGCTTTAGTGCTAATAATGCTTTGTCTGACTGCAAGGGGCTGATGTCATTGAGTCCAGTGTGAGATTTACAGTCCCCTTAGAGTATTAATACCCACCAATTAATAGTGACAGTCACTAAACATTTAGTACCTAATGAGCTGCATCTCCTCAGTATGGGTGGAGTGGCACGGCAAAGGAACTGTGTAATTCAACTCACCAGACTTCCTTCTTGCTGGCTTTCTATGACCTCCCCACTGGGCTGCCTGAGGGGGTTGACTTCATTTGAAAAATGCATTTAGAAATGTCATTGTCTGGAAAGTCCTAAACTCTAAAACTTCCTTGGAATAATGGATACAAAGAATGTCAGAGCCTGTCTCTAGTTGGTTCCTAATCCCAAACTCTCATCGTAAAAATGGGGAAAATAAAGGCTATGAAGGGGATTAAGATTACCAAGATCACACTGCTGGGGATATAGCAATGATGAAGTTAGGCACGGTCCCTGCTTTTATGGAATTAATGATCCAGCAAGGGAGATATAAAAAAAAATGTAGGAAAACAAATAATTCCAGAAGTGAACAGGGTAAAATAATAAAGAATGATGAACTTGGAGGCTATTTTATACAAGGTAGCCAGGGAGGTCTCACTGAAGAGTTAGCATTTAAGATGAGATTTGAAATATATAAAAGCACCAGGCATGCAAAGATCTGAGACAGGAGAATTCCAGACAGAAGGAATAGCAAGTTCGAAGTCTATAGTCAGGGATATATTTTGATGTGTTTGAAGCTAAGTGTGTCAAGCCCAGTGACCTAGGGTGATACTGGTCAAAGAAGTTGGTAAGGCAAATTCGTAGGTTTTAGGCCATTAAGAGGAGCTCAAGTTTCATTGTAAGTACAAAAGGAAGGAAGCCTATTAGAAAGTTTCAAGCAGTGGAGTGACAATATTTGCTTAATGATTTAAAAAGTCATTCTGCTGTTGTATTGAGAATAGGCGATTGCGTGACAAAAAATAACAGGGAGATCAGTTTGGAATTTATTTCAATCGTGTTAGATAAGAGATGGTGATGAAGTGAACTCAGGTAGTAGACTGGAGGAGAGGGAGAGAAATAGACAAACTAAAGATATTTTAGAGACAGAATTTGGAGGATGTTGGGAGAGAGTAAGGTAAAGTGAATGAATGATCAAGATTGACTCTTTGATTTTTTTTTTTTTTTTTTTTTTTGGTCTTTGATTTTTGCCTTGAGTAGCTGAGTATACAGCAGTGTCACTGAGAGGGAGAAGGCTAGGAGAAGACAAGATATGGGCGTATAAGATTAAGAGTGTAGTATTAGAGAAAATGAGTACGAGATGCCAGGGTGACCTCCAAGTGGTATTGTCAGTACCTAGTTGGCTATAAATGACTTGAGAACTCTAATCATCACAATCATTGGCTATAAGCCTATTGTGAAAAGTAAAACTTCATGATGCACTTCCCTCCCCAATGCCATGCAGATATTGTTAAGTGACTGCAGCATGCCTTCCCGAGGAGCCTGTGTACAGACTTACAGCCTCACTCATCATAGTGCTCCTGCAGCCATACCACTACCCCGTTGGTGTTAGTATTCCAAAGACATCTCTTGGCCATTCCTACCATGTTGTATTAGCGCCTTTTCTTCCTTAACCATCTCAGCTTACTATTGGTTTTACTGTAAATGTTAGAGCGAGTGAAATATGATTCATTTTTGACATTTACTAAGAGTCCCTGTGCATGTCCATTGCTCTACAAGGTGCTGGGTGGGAGAATCAATTAATATATGGCTTGTTTCCTCCCTAAAGAAATTGACAAGATACCCATGGGGGGATAATTAAAGGACATTACAGAACATTACAGTGTGTGTGACATTACAGTGTGTGACTAAATGTCTAGATGAATGGTCTGAACAGTGTATTTAGAGGAGGATGGGATTGCCATGTGTTAAAGCAATTCTAGAAGTGTTCTCACCTTTAGAAGGAGATGAGGCTTGCTCTGGTATTGACAAAGACTAGGATTTGGATGAGGGCACCTGGGTGGCTCAGTGGGTTAAAGCCTCTGTCTTTGGCTCAAGTCATGATCTCCAGGTCTTGGGATAGAGCCCTGCATCGGGCTCTCTGTTCAGCGGGGAGCCTGCTTCCCCCCGCCCCGCCCCGCGCCACTCTCTGCCTACTAGTGATCTCTGTCTGTCAAATAAATAAAAAATCTTCAAAAAAAAAAAAAAAAGAATAGGACTTGGATGAGAAGAGGGCAGGATGGTGTATTCAGATAGGATAAAAGCAGTCTGATTAAAGGAGTGAAGAAAGGAAGTGAAAAATAAGAAAGAGGAATCTGGCCAATATGAAGAAGGAAATTGGGGGAAATGAGTTAAAATAGTGATCCTATTATTACTGAGACTTTAAGACAAACCTCTAAGCTTACGTGCTGGATTGTTCTTAAGTAGAGCCGAGTAGCACGAGTTCCCATCTCCCATATTGCACTCTCATTTTCCTTGCTATTGGCTACCTGAGAAAGCCAGTGCCATATATTTTAAGGATTTTTTTGCCCCCCCCCTTTTCTTGCAACAGTGTGCCAAATTTTGTTTAGAATTTTTTTTTTTTTTATTATGTTCAGTTTTGTCAGCTGGCTGACCTAGCAGATAAACCCCCAAATTTTCAAGGCTTAGCACAGCAGGTTCATATTTTGCTAACATAATAATCTAATGCCAATATTCTTAGGCAGATAACTCTTCTGGATACCTCTCCTTCAAGCAATGACTCAGGGACCCAGGCTCTTTGAATCTTGTGGCTTTCCCACCTTCCCTATGGGGCTTTTAGGGCTGTTTTGAGGATTGGCTCCGTTTCAGTCAGATAGCAGAGAAAAGAGCAGGAAGAGTTGTGCGTGGGAGGTGCTTATGAGCCCTGCCTGGAATTCCACTGTCATCCCACTGGCTAAAAATTCAGTCTTAAAGCCAGATCTAATTGCAAGGGAGTCTGGGGGATATAATTTGCCTGTGTGACCAGAAAAAAAAGGAGGTGAATTTGATGATTATCTCTCCCACAAGGTGCTACTAGTCACCTGATTCTCAGGTATGGGAACTCCTGATCCTAAGGGTCATTTGGAGCACCATTTAGGTCAGAAGCCCTCTTTTCGACTGTGGACTCTGAGAAACAGACTGAGGGTTTTGGAGGGTAGGAGGGTAGGGGGTTGGGTGAGCCTGGTGGTGGGTTTTATGGAGGGTATGTACTGCATGGAGCACTGGGTGTGGTGCATAAACAATGAATTCTGGAACCCTGAAAAGAAATAAAAATAAAATGAAGAAAAAAAGGAAATATTTTTCAGAAGGTTCTACTACAATTGTTATGGAAATAAAAAAGCATAATTACTTAAAAAAAAAAAATTCCTCTTTTCCCAGCCCATCACCTCACCCGTTGACTGGGGAGCTGAGTTGATTTCCCCTCCACCTACTGATTTCATTGAACTTCTTACCCTTTAGCTCTGATTCTGGACTCATTTTCTCAGGTTTATTTAGGCTTCTGTTTGAATACCAGCCTTACACCTTTGCCTTTACCTTGATCTCTCATACCCTTACTCACAGACTCTTTCTCTGATTTTTTATCAATTCCATGTGAAGAGTACCACATCTGGATCCCAAACCCATAAAATGGTTTTGGGATGATTATCTGTCTTAATCTACAGAACTGTAAAGCAGGGTCTGGTAAAGCAGTAGGAGAATGTAGGAGAATTTGCAAAATCTGGAAAACACAGTGGTTTAGTTTAGCCTGTTAAGAAAGAGTGTCATTTATAGGGAGTTATTAGCTGGATTGGAGTTATTCATCAAACAGTAATGCTACATATACTTCCTTACATTCATTTTGTGATAAAATAATTTTTAAGCATATAATCTCATTTTGTTAATATAGCACTCCTGCAGAATAGCCATTATTATCAGTATGTATCAGTCAGAGTCAACCAGAAAAACAGAAGGATAGACATAGCTAGGTAGGTAAATAGATTTATTGCAAGGAATTGGTTTATACGAGAGGGGTTGGCAAGACTAGTCTGTAGTCTATAGGGCAAGCTCTCAGGAAGGGGAGGTTGGAACTCCTGGGCATGAGCTGAAAGCACAGATGAAATTTCCTCTTCAAGAAAGCCTCAATTCTGCTCTTAGGGACTGTCAGTTGATTGAATCAGCCCATCCAGATTGTCTGGGTTCATCTCCTTTGTTTAACTCAGCTGACTATGAAGTTTAATCATGTCTACAAAATGCCTTCATAACGATACCTAGATTAGTGTTTGAATGACTAAATGAGGACAAATCCTAGTCAAGTTAACCTATACAACTGATCATCCTGTCCCATTTTACAGATAAGGAAAAGCAGTAAGTTGCAGAGCAGGTTATTTTGGGCTTTTTCTTTCACACTGATATATACTCTTAGGTATTTTTCAAGTCCTTAAGTTTCATATCATGTTTGCATCAGGATCCAAAGAAAGTATCCGGATAGATTTACCAAGCCTGATCTAAATGATACAATAGAGTATGAGAATGACTTATTTTTTCCTTGTCTAAGAGTCTCATCATGAATAATTTCCAGTATGTATAAGGACTTGATTTTAAGAAAGTCAGTGATAGTAGAATTTTCCTCTTTAATTCTTCATTCAGGATTATAAGAGACACAAATCCTTAGCATTTATTTCCAATCCTGAGGCTGAACAAGTTACTGTTTTAATTATAGAAAGCTGAACTTTCATCTTTCTTTAATTGAGCATGGATAATTTTTACCTGTGATCAGTAGCCAAAATGTCATAAAATAACTTATGAAGTCTCATACTCTTGAACTGTAGTAGAAATACCAGTTATTTTCTAGGCTCTACAGTCATAATTTTGGGCATCCATTTCAATTTGTTGGTAATTATTGTCAGCTCTTCATGAGTAATGTAGTTTGGAAAGTGTCACAAAAAGTGCTATTTCCCTTTTGGTGACAGCCAGTACATTTAGAGAAGAGGAGGCCAATGCAGAGACAGATGCTGGCTTCATGGGCCCACAGTTTGAATGACAATTAGAGATCAACAGATCATTATTTTTCACAGCAAGGAGGGGAGGAGGGGGCTTAGAAATCCTGAATGATATGTCAGCTCTTGGATGCTTCTGTTGTGCATTCTAACATAAAAATACAAGGGCATTTTTATTTATTTTTTTTCCCTCCAGCCACACACTAGAAAGACAAAGCTATTATTATAGGTTATGTCTAACCACCAAACTCATGGTCTTTAGTGAGAAAGCACCCTAGAGAGCCAAAATGACTATTGTGACTGTTTCTGCCATAAATTTCAACAGTGGAAAAGACCATTGGACCACTGATTTATTGCAGCCTTGGAGATAGTTAGCAGCCCACGTGCCTGGTAACAATAGTGGTCTAGTCTGAAAGAAGATGAACTTGGTTGTGCTGCCAGGGTGGGAATATTCCCTAGAACCTTGAGGGCAAAACTGATAGGGTGGTCAATTTTTTTTTAATCTCTTTTAGGCAGAATTGTCTTTCTTCTTCCTCTTCTCCTTCTCCTTCCCTATCCCCTTGCCCTTCTTCTTCTTCTTTCTCTCTCTCTTTTTTTTTTTTTTGAGATAGTTTACAAATATAGAGTTTGAAGAAACACATGGTGTGAATAGACTACATTTCTCTCAGAAAGGGCTTTAATATTGTTTCTCAGATCCAGAATATAAGCAGACAGATCAAACAGTCCAAATTCTCTACTGTGGGAGAAACAATAGTATGAGACAGTGGAGGAAGAGAAGGTGGGGGAAACGAAGCTAAGGAGAGAGCTTAGCAGTTTTTAAATTAATAAAGAAAATTAGGAAAGGGCAGTGCATGCCCATAATGAGTTGTTGCCTAGAGAATGGCTTCTGTGGAAGAAATCTGAGGAGAGAGAGGGAGAGGGCTGAGAGAGGAATTGTAAATAAGGTGATGGCAACCTGTGAGCACATATTTTGAAAGGGAGTGTTTATCAGTCAGGAATCCAGCAGAAGGCAGTAGGCATGCTCAATTGAAATTTTGCAAAGAATTTAAAGAAGATACTATTTAGAGATATGTAGGCAGGGCTGAGGCACCCAGGAAGCGATTATGAGGTGCGTGGGACTAGCAGTAAAAAGAAGCTGTTGATTGCATAGGTCTGGAAAGCAAAGAGTGAGTGGAGAGACACGATGGTATTGGAACTCCATGAGACCTATCACTGTGGATTGAGGCTCTAGACATGGGTTGAAGTTGCAGAGGGAATGCAACCATTGCCAGAGCCACAGTGCTGAGGAGGGAGAGAATAATGGAAGAAATACCCCAAACTCTCTCTCTTCCTAACTTCTGGTCTTTCTATTCAGTCCAACCTGAAGTCAGAAGAAACAGGAGGTTGTGTACTGCAGAGAAGGGAATCCAGAGAGTGGATACGGGGAAATAGCACAGAGAATAATCAGCACAGGTGAGAGCCAGTGGATAATGGAACCAGGGAGTTCTGGTCTTGGCTTCGTAACCAACTTTCTAAAAGAGTTCAAGCAGATAGTTTAATCCTTTTCCTTTTTTTCCCCTCACCTCCCACCATATCTTGGTGTTATAAGAAATTGATGACATGGCAGATGCACTTCTTTCATTAATTTAAATGTTGTTACACTTTATAATTTGTAAATCTTTTTATGTCTCTTACCCCAATTACTTCTCAAAACTAGTTTGTAGGGTAACCACAATGTTTTTATTATCCCCATTTTACAGATTAGATGATTGAGTTGGAGAAAGTGGTTTTTTTAAGGTCACAGGCTATTAGATCTTTTGACTTAAACTTGACTGTAGTTTTCTCTTACCACACTTAAGTGTAACATTTCAGACAGTTTTGAGGGACTCAGACAGTTTTGAGGAGTCTGAAACCATATCTTTCATGTGTTCTAGAAAAACAACATCCATGCTTCTTTCACTAAGCATGCTCTTAGAAAGAAAAAAAAATGGGAGGAAAAAAAGTCTTGGTGCCTGTTTCTATAACTTTTTCTCTTAGTAGAAAAGGCAAAAGAAAATGGTATATGAAAGTTTGTGCCTGAAGACATGAACAGACACTTTCCCCCAAAAGACATAGAAATGGCTAACAGACACATGAAAAAATGCTTAATATCACTAGCCATCAGGGAAATACAAATCAAAACCACAATGTGATACTACCTTACACCAGTTAGAATGGCAAAATTTAACAAAACAGGAAATGACAATTGCTGGCAAAGATGTGGAGAAAGGGGAATCCTCTTACACTGTTGGTGGGAATGCAAGTTGGTGCAGCCACTCTGGAAAACAGTGTGGAAGTTCCTCAAGATGTTAAGAATAGAGCTACCCTATGACCTTGAAATTGCACTACTAGGTATTTGCCCCAAAGATACAGATTTAGTGAAAAGAAGGACCATATGCACCCCAATGTTCATAGCAGCAATGTCTACAATAGCCAAATTGTGAAAGGAGCTGAGATGCCCTTCAACAGATGAATGGATAAAGAAGATGTTGTTCATTTATACAATGAAATATTACTCGGCCATCAGAAAGGAAATGAATACCGACTGTTTGCACTGACATGGATGGAACTGGAGGGGATTATGTTCAGTGAAATAAGTCAAGCAGGAAAGGACAATTATATGGTTTCACTCATATGTGGAACATAATCAATAGCATGGAGGACCATAGGGGAAGGAAAGGAAATGCAGAGAGGGAGAAATCAGAGGGGGCGATGAACCACGAGAGACTATGGACCACAAGAAGCAATCTGGGGGTATCAGTGGGGGAAGGTGGTGAGAGGAGGTAACAGGGTGATGGGTATTGTGGAGGGCACGTGCTATGATGAGCACTGGGTGTTATACTTAACTAATGAATCAGTAAACACTGCATCAAGGACAAATTATGTACTGTACAGTGGCTAGATGAACATAAGTAGGAAAAAAAAAGAGTTCGTGCCCCTTCCCCCATGTTTATACATTGAAACCCAATGTGAGGATGTTTGAATGTAGAACCTTTGGGAGGTGATGGGGTCATGAGGTTGGAGCGCTGATGAATGAGATCAGGCTCTGATAAAAGACATCCCGGAGAACTCTCTCTCCACTGGGATGTAGCCAGAAAAACTTTCAGTTAGTTTTTCTAGTGGTTCTATTTTTATCTTTTAAGTAATATGCCTTTTCTATTTTCTGAATTATCAACTGCAGGAAATAAATGGCCTTTATCAAATGTAAAAAGGTCTATGTACTAACTATATCTCCCTATCACCCTTCCATCATCTTTTATTACATTGACATGTGTGCAGGTTTATTTCAGTGTATTAACCACTTCTGTTTTTTAGGAAGAATGTTAACATGATAGATGTGAGAAGAATGGGTTAAAATTGCAGACAGACAAGGAGAGCAGTTAGAAATTATTGAAAGAGTTGAGTGAAGGGAGTTGCTGTGTCTGAATGAGAAGGCAGGGACCTGCAATAATACTGTTTAAAAATCCAGTTTCAATTGCATCTTTGCTATACGGCTTTCTTCACCGAAAGAGAATATGGTCCCTCTGTACCATTTCTTTATTCTGTCTCACTGATGCCAGTAGGTCATTCTTCTCTCAATGTATTTAACTAGATCTGAATCGTTAGAATATTTCTATAGTATGGTTTAGGCATAATTGATTTACTTGTTTTCCCTTCTGAGATGATGCACCTGTATGATTTGTATCTCCTTGAATATTTTAAGCTGTGTTTATTTTGGAAACTTGTCATCTTCACATTTGGAAACCTCTACAGTGCCTGGGATAGTGTCAAGACTTTCTGAGTTCTCCATCAAGTTCTCTGTGACTCACCATATGCTTTCTTCTTAGCCTCTTCTTTCTGCCTCCCTGATCCTAGCATAAAATGGAAAGGAAGAAAGCTGCCCAGTATCTCCTTCACATGGGCACTCTGATAATTAATTAGCTTTTGATTATTTTAATTTTCGAGCAAAGTCCCTCCTCTCTGTTGAAGCAGAGACAGAACTTCTAGTATCAGAGTAGGTTATCATGGTAGTTTCTGCTCACAGTGGGGCTCTGTGTAACTTCTCTGGTCCAAGCAGGTGTTGGTTGCCCAGATCTATTTTCCCACATGGATTCCTTTATGAGTATCATAACAAAGAAGGAAATGTTAAATGATGGGGTGAGAAGGCTCCGCTGGTAGCAACCTTCCCTCAGGCCCATGAAAAGAGTTACAGGATCCTACACACGGGCTTTCTTTTCCATAGAGCCTACATTTCCTCTTTCCCTTTTTGTCCTTCAAAAGTCACCAGAAAATCCTCATTGTACTTAACTTGGTAATGAATATGGTCCAGGGAGCAGGCCTCTCCCTGAGCATCTGGAGGGGCAGTCTTACTGCCCAGGACAGAGCCTGGGCAAAATAATAAGATGACAGTTTATCAGAGACCCAGGTGTATATCACATATAAAAGTGTCTTACTCATGCTCCAGACACTAGGTCTCTGTGTATGAGGAACTGGACTTTCTCTGATGTGGTCCTCTGACTCATCCTCATAATCATTAAGTAGCAGACTTTTTATGTCCCAGACATTGGGCTGAGTGTTCTCCAGACTTAACGTTTTCTTTTTTTAAGCCTGGCAACAATGTATCTGTGTAGTTAATATTATAAACTCCATTTACAAAATTCATATATTAAAAAAACACGAGAGGCTAAATCACTACCCAAGTCACACAGGCCAGTATAGAGATAAGAATTGCACCCAGGGGATTCATCTCTCAACCCTGTGTATGCATTTAACCCCCCAACTGCAGAGCCTCTCTAACAGATCTCACACAGTATTGGTCCTTTATACTATTAATATAAGCTTCAATTAATTGAAAATCCACTATGCAGCAGTTCCTATGCTATCTATCCAAGGTAAATATTATTATTCTAATCCTCACAACAACCCTATAAAATATTTATTATCATGATTTTAGACACTAACAAGTGTGCCAAATAAGCCATAGGTCTTCTTTCAAAAACTATTCTATATTACACTATCTTATGGTAGCCTATACTGGGTCGCATGGTAATGCCTGAAAAAGTATGTTCATGTCCTACCCATCGTGAATGTTGACCTGGTTTTGGAAAAAAAGGTCTTTGCACATTTAATTAAGTATCTCAAGATGAGATCATCCTGGATTATCTGGATGGGTTCTAAGGGCAATGATAAATGTCCTTATAAAAGACAGAGAGGAGAAGACAATGGGGGAAGATAAGACCTTGTGAAGACAGAGGCAGAGATTGTCATGATAGCCAGAAAGCGAGAAGTGCTTAGAGCTGCCAGAAGCTGAAAAAGGTGAGGGGAAGATTCTCCTCTATAGCCTTTGGATGGCAACACCCCTGCCAACACTTGATTTTGGACTTCTGGCCTCCAGAGCTGGGAAAGAGTAAGCTTCTGTTGTTTTAAGCCACTCATTTTGCAGTAATTTGTTATGGCAGTGACAAACTAATGCATATCCGGTTTCATTTTGAAACCTTAGTCCGACTTATACCATACCTTTAAAAATTTAAAATCCCAAGATGGGATTGGGAGGGAGACAAACCATAAGTGACTCTTAATCTCACAAAACAAACTGAGGGTTGCTAGGGGGAGGGGGGTTGGGAGAAGGGGGGTGGGGTTATGGACATTGGGGAGGGTATGTGCTTTGGTGAGTGCTGTGAAGTATGTAAACCTGGCGATTCACAGACCTATACCCCTGGGGATAAAAATATATTATATGCTTATAAAAAATAAAAAAAATAAAAATTAAAAAAATTTGAAATGCCCTTGCCCCTCATATTATTTTTTTTAAAGATATTATTTATTAATTTGACAGAGAGAGAGATCACAAGTAGGCAGAAAGGCAGGCAGAGAGAGAGGGAAGCAGGCGCCCTGCTAAGCAGAGAGCCTGATGTGGGGCTTGATCCTAGGACCCTGGGATCATCACCTGAGCCGAAGGCAGAGGCCTAACCCACTGAGCCACCCATCATCATGTTATTATGATTACCGATGCCTAGACTAGTCTAATTAACTAGACTAATTTTCTGCCTCTTCCACTTATAGCCTTTGAGGACCTCTCTTCCATAGCAGTATGGTCTGTGCACAGTATCCTGGACATGCCTTCATGCCCCGTTCACCTCGGTCCCCTCACTCCCTGTGGAGCTTGTTCTTCTCCCATTCTACCCATAAGCTGCTGATCTCATTCTCAGACTCTGCCTGAATGATACCTCTTCCTGAAATCCTGGAAAGAGAGCCCCAGCCAGAATTAGCTGCTCTGTTTCCACGTTTCCAGAGCTATCTACTGATCCCTCCATGTGTTACTTATATCTGTCCTACAGTGTATCTAGTTGCCTGTAAAATCTTAGAGGCAGGGTAGGAATAACATTTATCTCAGTATTTCTCCTGGTGCCAGCTGTGGAATGTCTCATTGCTGAGGACTGACTTACCTCTGGAGCCCTTGAGATCTCTACATAAAGGTTTCTCAAGCTCTGATTTGCAGGAGAATCACTTAAGGAACTTGTTACAAATACAGATTTCTGAGCATCTGCAAATTCACTGCCTCTGGAGTGGGGCCCGGGAATCTATATTTCTATCAAACAGTCCAGATAATTTTGATGTAGGTGGTTGGTTGACTACATATTGAGAAACAGTAGTCTAAAGTTTGCTTTAGAAACTTCTGTGAGGTCTACTTATTGAAGGATACTTTCATGGGTTTTTCTTGGGATACAACGAGTGACCTAAAATTGTATTCTGCTTGGGAAAAGAAGAATCAAATCATCCCTTTAGAATTCAATCAAAAGAGACTGCACATTTGATCACATTTCTAAACTCTGTTTCAGTCCATTTGAGATCCATTTCAGCTGCTGAGTATTGGGGTTCATTTCCTTATTTAAAACTCACATGCTTTGGGCTCTCAGCAGGTACATGGTCAGGACTGTCTTATTCAAACAGCACAATTATTTTGTCTCTTAAACAATTGTAAGTTCTAATGTTTCTATGCACCGCTCCCTGTTCCACTTGACTTCAAAGAACTCCAACTGCATCGTTTGAGGCATTGATATAGAAGGCTGCATAAGCGTCTCTGTCCACTAAAGGAATAACCCTTTGTGCTGTGTTTCTGTCTTTTCAGACATTAGGAATTTTCCCCTCCTCCCACTTAGAAATGTCTTATGTCCTTGATAACTTCTACATAACACAAATTCCTCAGAGCAGAATTCAGTATGAGATGAATGAACTTTTCTTCTCTGAACTCCAATTTCATCTTGTGAAAGGGGGATAATCACATCTACTTCATAGACTAGTTGTGAAAATTAGATAAAGTAATTTGCTACATAGAAAGCATTTAATATCGTATCATACCTATAGGAGGGTCTCCATAATAGTTAATCTTGTGATCATCTGCAGGTTTAACATTTGTATTTCAGATGGAACCTAAGTTCGTTGTTGTCATCCTCTTCATCATCAACATCAGCAATGTCATCGAGTTGCTGGATTTTAATTAGTGTTTACTTTATGTAAAACACATTCTAGGTGTTTTCCTTGCTATGCTAACAAATTACCACAAATTTCGCAGCTTAATACAACACAAATTTTCTCTCAATACAGGTCAACAGTATAACATGAGGAATTCATGGGATTAAAATCAAGGTATTGGGATGGCTTCATTCCTTTCTGGAGGCTTTAGGGGAAAATCCGTTTCCTGTCAATTCAGGTGCTTGGCAGAATTCAGTTTCTTGCTGTTGTAGGACTAACATCCTTATTTTCTTGCTGGCTGTCAGATGAGGGCTGTTCCCAGCTTTTAGAGACCGCTTGTATATCTTGGTTTATGGCTTTCTTCCTCCATCTTCAGAGCCAGCAATGGTAAGTTAAGTTCCTTTCATGCTTTGGAACTCTCCTGCCATTTCATCTCTGACTGACTTTTCTGCCTTCCTCTTCTACTTTTAAGGGCCCATGTGATAAGGTTGATACCACCCAGATAATCGAAGACAGTTTTCCTATTTTAAGGTCTGCAACCTTAATTCCATGTGCAACATCCTTTTTGCCATGTAACACAGCATATTCGCATGTTCTGGGATTAGGACACAGGCATTTTGGGGGGGGGGGGAGGGGTTGAGGGGCATCCTGTCTACCACACATCCATTATCTCATTGAATTCTCCTAGTGTCCCTGTGAAATGGATTTCATTATCCACATTTTACAGATGGGAAAAGAGAGTCTTAACAAGTTAAAAAAACACTTGCTTAGGGTTGAATTCATAGCATGCTGATGAGTTCAGACTGAAATCTAGGCACTTTGCCTCCAAAATCTGTTTAGAGTTACAATGTGTTGAGTTATAAGTTGGGCTCTGGTGGGGCACCTGGGTGGCCCAGTCAGTTAAGTGGCTGACTCTTGATTATAGCTCAGGTCATCATCTCAGGGTTCTGGGATGCAGCCCCACATTTGGCTCTGCGCTCAAGAAATAATACTATCCTTGGGAGTCCAAGGATTCTCTCTCTTCCTCTCCATCTGTCCCTCCCCTCACTCACCCGTACATGTACGACACCCCCCTCCCCCACCAAATAAAGAATAAATCTTAAAAAAAATAAGATGGGCTCTGGTACTAGGGCCAAGAATCCCTTTTCTGTGCTCATGGCCTAGCCTGGGATGACTAAAAAGAAGAAAAAGTCTGGGCTGCATTCAGTAACTTGATTATCCATAGGAGGCTAGAGAGCCAAATGAGAGCTCTTAAGTTTGTGACAAAGTGTTACTGACATGGGGCACAACACCTTCTTGTAACTCTTTTCACAGCTTTCTCCCAGTTTCAGACCTTTTCTGCTATAACATTATCATCACCAGAACTTTCACCAGAGATTGGAGGAAACATTTTTAGGAACAACATTGTATCTCAGGAAATATCTAGTATCTTTTGTGTGATCATATCTATTACTCATTTAATATTTACTCTTTGCTAAGTGCTTTATGTCACTTAGTGACCCTATAAAGTAGATACTGTTAATAGGTGTACATTACAGACAAGGAAATGGACACTGATAAACAGATTTGCTGAGATTTGAACCTTGGCAGTTAGGCACCAAACTACTACACTCTGTGACTACTGTAAGCTTTTTTTCTCAGATAGAGATCTACTCTTGACAATTTCCACACTTTATCCTTGACTGAAATATCAGATACTAGGTATCATGGCATTTGGGCTCTTGTCCTATATGCAGGTAAATGCCATAATGTACAGAGTCTATATACCCTCTAGGCCAGGCAAGGGTGAAAATTATTTTAAAACATGAAGTTTTTAAATTGTCACCAAGTAGCTCCATTTCATTTGTACATAAGTACAGAGTAGAGGATTTTGATATGTTTAAGTGGGAATGGGTAAGATTGCAGACTCCTAAAGTTTCAGTGGGGAGGCAGAACTTTCTCCCAATTACAGCTGAATCCTTATCTATAAGTCATGGGCCTTAATTTATAGTACTATTTCTTTATGTTTGTGTAGTTCTTTATCCTTTAACCACATTTTTTTTTAAATTTTTTATAAACATATATTTTTATCCCCAGGGGTACAGGTCTGTGAATCACCAGGTTTACACACTTCACAGCACTCACCAAAGCACATACCCTCCCCAATGTCCATAATCCCACCCCCTTCTCCCAAACCCCCTCCCCCCACCAACCCTCAGTTTGTTTTGTGAGATCAAGAGTCACTTATGGTTTGTCTCCCTCCCAATCCCATCTTGTTTCATTTATTCTTCTCCTACCCACTTAAGCCTCCATGTTGCATCACCACTTCCTCATATCAGGGAGATCATATGATAGTTGTCTTTCTCTGCTTGACTTATTTCGCTAAGCATGATACGCTCTGGTTCCATCCATGTTGTTGCAAATGGCAAGATTTCATTTCTTTTGATGGCTGCATAGTATTCCATTGTGTATATATACCACATCTTCTTGATCCATTCATCTGTGGATGGACATCTAGGTTCTTTCCATAGTTTGGCTATTGTGGACATTGCTGCTATAAACATTCGGGTGCATGTGCCCCTTAGGATCACTACATTTGTATCTTTAGGGTAAATACCCAATAGTGCAATTGCTGGGTCATAGGGCAGTTCTATTTTCAACATTTTGAGGAACCTCCATGCTGTTTTCCAGAGTGGCTGCACCAGCTTGCATTCCCACCAACAGTGTAGGAGGGTTCCCCTTTCTCCGCATCCTCGCCAGCATCTGTCATTTCCTGACTTGTTGATTTTAGCCATTCTGACTGGTGTGAGGTGATATCTCATTGTGGTTTTGATTTGTATTAACCACATTTTTAAATGTTTTTCCATTCTCAAAAACATCCTGTGGCATAAGATAGGAAGAAAAAAATCAGATGATGATGGCAATGATTACTTACCATATGCCAAGGTCAAACATTCTACATATTTTGTCTTGTTTAAGCCTGTCAGTATCCTTTGAGGTAGGTAACCGCTGTTATTCTCATTTTAGTGATAAAGCTAATCAAATTCTTCAAGGTACTCAACTCTGTTTTAAATTCAGCTAACTTGACTCCTGGGACTGTATCCTAAACTGAACTCAAAATATTATTTCCATTCTTCAGCTGAACTAGTTAAGATCCAGAATAAGATTAAGTTAAGGTTTGTCAGCTGACACTTCTAGGACTCATACCAAGCTGCCTGCCTTCTATTTGGAGGTGGTAATAATATAGCAGAATTATGTGGAATCAGAAAGAGCTCATCTGTATCATAGCTCCATCAGGCACTACATGTGTGACCTTGGGTAAATCCTGGATGCTCTCTAATTTTCAAATCACTCAACTGTACAATGGGGATAATCATACCTACTTCCTTAGGTTGAATGGAGATAATGTATATAAAATTCCTGGTATGTAGTATTTAGTAGCTGTTGTTAGTGAATGCTTTTTTCAGTACACCAGCTGCCTCTCTAAATGAGAGTCCAGGTCTGGTAAGTTCTGGGCCTGGTAAAATTGCTGTTGATTGGGGAAAATTGTCTCAGCAGCCCTCCATCATTTTTTAGTGTGAGCCTTAGGCTCTTGGCAAGCATCTTAGCTTAGAGGGAAGTTCAGAGAGATGTCCTTAATCTGGGAAATACAATGGAGGAGACCAGGGTACTCAATGCAGATTGGTTAGCTTAGCAGATCTAAAGCAATCAGATCTGAGGGTTGGAGGGCTTATTAATAAGCTTCATGTTTTATCCTTAACTGTTCCTCTACTTGAGATTCTGGTAAATATGATTTCTTATGATCTCTTTTGCTGTTTATAAACTCTGTCTTGCAAGATGAAATTCCAAAGAGAGTTCTGGAAAGCTGAGTGAAATATGGAGGTGTTGAAAATATACGTGAATGCTAAGATTGTCCCCTATGTCAGGCTATAAATATTGGAGTAGATCACCAAAATACACATTGGTGGGTTATTTTTAAAGGTGGATCCCCTGAGTCATCTTTGATGTGCCCCAGAAGTGGAATTCTGTTCAGAATGATTTATGGTTCATGGTGCTATAGTGTGATGTGAGTTACCTCTGGAAGAAAGAGCAGACATCGAATGAATTTAGAGGATAAAAATAGACAGATGAGCATAAATGCAGAAATGTCTCAGGTCTCTCAGTTCATTCGAAGGAGATTTTCAGGGGCATACCCGGGGAAACTTTACTCTCTGATGCCTACTGGCAGTGAAGATTGAATTGTAGAAATTTGTGAATTGTCTGCTCCCTGCTGAGGTTTGTGTGTGCCTCTTCCTGCCAGCATTTCCCTTGAAAAGAAAACAAAATAACAGAAGTAGAAGGAAGCTTGGAAATAAATAGTGGTGTCTAATCTGTCTTGGCGCCTGCTTCTCAATGGACTTGAACAAATGCACAACTGTTCAAGATGTTTAGGCATCCCAGGCAGAAGAAGTGATCAAGTCAAGCACCCTCAATTGAATGTTTGCTTCAAAATGAGCTCCAAAAAACTATCCTGATGGTAAAGTAGGTAGGTGTCTGTCTGAGTTTTGTAATCAAACAGATCTAGCTATTTTAAAATCCCACCTCTGTCACTGAGGAGTTGAAGATTTGATATGAAAATTACTCTCTCTAAACCTCTGTTTCCACATTTGCAAAATAGCAATAATAATACTACCTATTACATTACATAGACTTGTTATAAAGATTAATTTTGAAACCCACATATTATACTAATGTGTCTATATAGTAAGTGCTCAATCGGTGTTATTTCTTAAAATCATTTTAGCATCTGCTGTCCAAATTCTATGGATCTATTAAAACTGGTAAGTTATGACAGAACAATTTTATTCTAGCCTTCTTGTTGCTTGGTGTTTAATAAAAGGTCAGTCTTCACTTCAGAAGGCACATCTTTAGCTAGACCCAGCCACAGTAATTCCCAGGACAATATTTTGAGCCAAGGTACAGGAGAGAAAGCTTTAGCTATTGATAAGACCCTTAGGTATCTCCTGGCTCAATCACCAGGGGCAGGAAACTCAGAAAACATCATATGCAACTGTTCTCACTTCCAGCCTGCTGCCAGAGCTGCAGAAAACAGAAAGCCTAAGCTAGCCAGACCACAGGTGCAAAAGCCACTGGAGACAGGAGCCTATTCCAAAGTTACCTGGCACAGCTGTTGAAAGTGAAAGTCAGCCAAATTCATGAGGTGTCACACCTATTGCTCTTGAAGATGAACAGAAAAAAAATTGATTTGACAAAAGTTAATATCTAATTTGGCTGTTCATAGTGGTCAGCCAAGGTGCTTCAGAATTAGACTAAATGTGAATCTAAGCTCTGACTTTATAGAGGGGGACACTCAGAACCAGAGAGGAAAATGAATTGACCCAGGCTCTGGAGCCATCAGTGTAAAGTCAGGCCAGTGGTCTGGATCTCTGTTTCTATCACAAACCACTGTTGGCCGCTGCCTCTTGGCAATCTGAAGGATGAAAATCATGTAATATACTGTTACTTAATAGTAAGGTTTGAAAAATGATATGAAGGTATAGTACATAAGTAAATGCTTCCCACTACAATCTTCTAAGTCTCCTAGATAGGTAAGACTTAGCTTGGGACATTTTGTATCTTGAAAATAATTTTTTTTTTTTTTTTTTTTTTTTGGTAGCTGATGAGGGAATGGACCCAATAACTTTTATAAGATTTTACCTTTTTTGTGGCTTTGAAACTTATATACTTTTCTAAAATCTATTTTTATTTCTCAAAAGATTTATTTGTGTATTTGAGAGAGAGAAAGGGAGAGAGATAGAGAATGGGGAGGAGCAGAAGGAGAGAATCTTCAAGGAGACTCCCCTCTGAATGCAGACCCTGATATGGGGCTTGATCCCACAATCCATGAGATCATGACCTCAGCCAAAACCAAAAATCAGATGCTTAACTGACTGAGCCACCCAGGGACTCCTAAAAATGTATTTTTAAACAAAGGAAGACAATATGCTTTCCTTTAGAATGAAAAAAAAAAAAAAAAAAAGGCACATGTGATGTTTTTCCCCCAAGGATAAAACCGAGCTGCTTCTTGGAATAGTGATAATGTATTTGAAGAACATACAGTACCATTATTTATGGGCCCCTATTGTCACCAATAGTGAACATTTACAAGAAAGCAAGGCCAGGTGGGGAACACATCCCTGGTTCAAAGAAGCTGAGCTAAGTGTATGTGGATGAAGATTTAACCCTTAATCTTAGACTCTTCAGCACCACATTCTAGCAGCTGAGGTATAAGCATTCTCCTCAAGTGTCACAATTAAACACTCACATGCCCCATCATGCTATGCTGAGTCCTGCAGATCCATTAAACAGACAAGCTCCTGCTAGAAATAGCGAAAGCTCAAACTGCCTCAAATAGCCAGGCAAGCAAACACAATGGTTTGCATCCCTTTACTTTCAAAGCATGTTGGAGAGCAAGTAAAACATTTCCAACTTACCTGAACTCAAGGGCACTAAAACATGACATTTATACCCTCTTCTTTTAAACTTACCTAAATGTCTTGATAGAATTTTTAGGGACTAAGGATATACCCTCCAGAGCAGCACAGTCCTGCAGAAATAGGATGCAAGTCACACATGCAAGCTATGTTTGTAATTTTACCTTTCTATAGCCACAGTTTGAAAGTACAAACAGATGAAATCAATTTTTAAAGTATAATCCAATAATCTATTTAGTTAATCCAGTGTATCTAAGATATTATCGTTTTTACATGTATTTAATGTAGAAATTGTTAATGAGATATCTTACATTATCTGCATGCTAAGTCTTCAAAATCTGGGATGTAGTTCACTTAGTGTGTTTATGTGTCAATTAGACTAGCCACATTTTTGGGGGGTCCAATGCCTATGTGTAGTTTATGGAGATTGTGTTGGACTGTGAGGCTCTAGAGGAAGTGTGAATATAAGGTCCTTCTCAGTGGGGATGCCAGGGATTGCTGACACTGTCTAGGACTGACCTCTAGAAACACTTGTTTCTTTTAGTCAATACACTTAAGAAGAAACACTCAATACCAACCAAGCAATAATCAAAATAGTTGTTTTGTAGTAGATTTTCCCAAACACTCAATGGATCGATCCATTCAGCTATCTGCGAGGTAGATAGGAGGATAGCACCTTTTGATAGGTGCACTAGAGGGGTTAATCCTTTTTTACTTAAAATCACATTTTCTCTGGCACCCTGCAGTGGTCACAGACAATTGCATATGCAAGGTTGTGTGTATAGGGGCTCTGTATTTCCCTCTTGTCTCTGACCATCCTCTGAGGACATTTCATTATAGAGACACACCTTCTTTTGTAAATGCTTGCAATTTAACTAGAGATTTACACACCTTTTCCCCTTGTCCCATTTCAAATAACTAATTATTTTAAGGGTGGAGCTGTTCTTTCTATTCACTCTTTAAGACCATGCAAGCAAAAGTGATTTTGTCACTTTTGAAATTGTCTAATGATGTTTTTGCCTCTAGGCCAAGGAAGAAAAAGTCTCCCTTTTCTCCACAGAAGGCTTGTTTTGTCAGTGGTTACAGTTTTAGTGTTGACACTGTACCTCTGTATTAGTGTTAGTGCAAGGCTCATAAACCTTAGCAACTTCATTATTCACCAATTAGTTTCAAATGAATTTTACTGTCTTGAATCTAATGGTGATCTTCATGGAGTAGACTCCATGTTCATATAGGACTTCACATCTAACTGTTCAGAGCAATGGCACAGAATTGGAGTCACCACAGTTCTTTAGTTAGGAATTCTAATTTGAGGGAGGTCTCTCAAGGTCTCTGAGGACAAATTACTTCCTGTTGTCACTGCCACCCAGTTCCATTAATTGCCCCTCACCTTTCCTTAGAGGCCACATGCAAATATGAGAAATGACGTGGAAGTAGACCAGAAAACTTAGGTTTCAGTCTGAGCTCTTCTGCATGTTGGTGTAGGACCTCAAACAGATTGCTTAGGCTTTCTAAGTATCAGCTTGTTCATCTATGAAATGAAGGTGAAAAGCCTCATTATCACACATTGTTTTTTTGTGAGCATTAAGTGAGATAATGACCTTGAAATGACTTGTGAACTATGAAGTGTTCTGCAAATGTCAGGACGGAATGTTATTGAGCCACGGAGGAGTGCAGACCTGTGAAGATCATCCTCATCCTGAGACCCATTTTGAGATGTAATAAAATTGGGATGTTGTCTTATATCCTCCTCTTTAGAGAGCCCCTATTTGGCAAGGCAGTGACTTAGGGAAGAGGTGAGGCCTCATGTGCACCTTAGCTAAGGAGCAATCCCCATGATCACGCTGTTCTTTTTTCCCTCTCTACGCAGACTTATATCATTTCCCTTGCAGCTGTCATGGATGTAATTTTCATCCTGGTTTTACCTGACTAAAAGATTGGGAAAGAGTAGTGTTATTACATGTTCCAAGACCGGGGTAAGTAGGATTTTTATGTATTCTTAGTCCTTTGTCAGAGAAAACTTCTCTGAGTTTGGTTCATATTACAGGCTTTTTCTGGTTACCCATAGAAAGGATGTGAATTTAGATGGCTCTCATTATCTTATATTTCCAGAAAACCCATCTCAGATCTAGCTGGTCTAGTTCCTTCCTTCCTTCCCTTCTTACCTTCCTTCTTTCCCTACTTCCCTTTCCTTAATATTAGGGTAATAGCATTTAGAATTAGGGTAACTTACTAATTTGGGTACCATTTAATGACCAGATTTGTTTAAATAGTATTAACTACATTAACATATAGGAGTTTTGTCTGTTAGGACCATATTTTATTCGTGCCTTTTGTCTTCTTATTTCCCAAAGCCTAGTATAGTGCCTCATAAGTAGTAGATACCCAATAAGTGTCTGTTGAATGAGTGGTGAATAGTAATAACACTTTTAAGGGTCTAAAAATGTGTTGGGAACCCTTTGAAGACACTCTCATTTAATCTTCTCAGTGGCGTTTTGAGGCAAATAATAGTGTCCCTATTTTATAGATGAGAAAGCCAATGGCAGAGTGCTTCAGAAATTTATCCAAGTCATGCAGTGGCAAGATGTATGCATTTGAAATTAGGTTATTATTGCTCCAGTAGCCATGCATTTTTGTGCCATATATCTGTACCTTTAAATGCCTGTATTCTTGTTTTAATATGTAGTTTCTTAGATAGTATAGCTTCTAGAAGAGGGGAAAATGGCACTAGAACAGGGGCTATAGCAAAATCTATATTTAAAAAAGAGAAAGGGCGGTGCCTGAGTGGCTCGGTAGATTGGAGCCTCTGCCTTCAGCTCGGGTCATGATCCCAGGGTACTGGGATCGAGCCCCACATCGGGCTCTCTGCTCGGTGGGGAGCCTGCTTTCCTTTCTCTCTCTCTGCCTACTTGTGATCTCTCTGTCAAATAAATAAATAAAATATTTTTAAAAAAGAGAAAGTGTCTGACATGGAGATGAGATCCTTCTCTTCCCTATACTTACTCTACTATTAAATTTCTACTTAACTTTCACAAAAATAATGAAAATTTACCAAATACTCACGTACCAGGAAGTGATTAGTAATTTATATACATTTAATTTTGAATTTCATTAAGCAGGTGCTATTATTTTTCTTTTTTCCTTTTTTTTTTTTTTTTAACATGAAGAGATTATGACACAGAGAGAGTAAGCATTTTGTCCTCAGGGTAGTCACCGAGCAGGTCCTGGCTTAGATGTAAACCTAGGTGTGTATGACTCCAGCATGGAATCTCTTAATGACCTTATTATACTTTCATTTTTTCTGTCTTTATAGTCAGAACCAGCAGTTCTATATTCACTTATTTGTGACTGCTGATACTACCTACTAGATTGTGAAATCCTTGAAAGTTGGGCACTTGTCTTTAACTTTTGTATTGCTCCATACTATTTAGCTAGTGCTCAGTATGAGCTCATTTCATACCTATTGGACAATTCTTAGACTCAGCCGGATGATCAGTTAGTCTCTTTGTTAACACTAAGAACTAAAAGAAATGATTGTTTTTACTTTATCGTTATCACTGGTGACATCACTCCTGTGCTATAACAGACACTTTTTGCATCCTGTGCCACATTCCCTTGACCTACCTCTAAATTCTGGTGCTGCCCTGCTGGATAGGTTCCCATGCAGGATGTCCACATTTCAGCCTGAGGGCCTTTTACTTGTCTCTGTTCTGCCTCAAGGCTTTTTCTGAAGTCTCTGAAGCTCTTTTATTTTGGGCTGCACAGAATTGTGGAGGACTTAATGCCCCCAGGGGGAAACTTCACCCCATGAAAAATAAGATAAAGGCCTCTACTTTTGTTCTAGAGAGAAATGTCTTCGGTAGAGTCTACATGGTCTCTTGGGAGTTAGTCTTCAGCTTCACTGAACATCAGTTGCCCACTATGGTTACCAACAGCTCATTTTCTCATACTTCTCGGTCTCCCTCTCTCCATTCCCTTACTACTGCTTGCTGGAGTATCTTCACAGTAAATTTCCTTGCACCCAACTCCTTGTCCATATGAGCTTTTTTGGGGGTGGTATTGGGTGGGAAAGGGAAAAAAAAAAACAAGTAAGATACATGTCTATTTGCTAATGGATTTGAGCTATAGGCCACATATAATGTTACGTAATGTGACTAAACCATGTGTTTGGATTAATTAGAGAAGTTATCTCAGAGGAGACAGCATCAGAGGCCTTGGATAGATGGTTTCAAGGTTAATGGAGACACAGCTTAATTTTCAGAATTGTCCTTTCCCCTTCTAAGGGTTCACAATGGGTAACCAATTATACTGACGAAAAGGTGCGATGCTTAAAAGGGTTGCAAGAATGAGTCAGTCAATTTGCTGAAAACGAAGGTGACCACAAATGCAGTTTACTTCCATTTTTAGCAGCATTAATGATTTTTGTATTAGAAAAGACTAACCCACAGTGCATTCCTAAGTCTATGGTCCTCAGCACTTGCAGTTGATAAGTTTTATGATTCCTTTTTCCTCTTGAGTCTCTATCAAGGATTTATTTTTAAAAGATGCCAGATATGATATTCATAATCACTGGGCCGTCATCCCACCAAAAAAAAAATTTTGAGAGAAGAACATGGCAGATGGTGTCATGAAAATTACATTGAAGAAACTCCCTCATCATGATGAAAGATGCAGCAGTGAAATCCTGGCATACATATGGGTGATAGGAAGGATTTATACCCAGTGTGTCTGGGCTTATAATAACTAATGTATCAACTTGTTTGAGAACTTTTTAATTAGGAGGATCAGCAGGATTTGTGGATGAGTCATGAAGAGAAGACCTTTCACTTTGAGTAAATGAGGACAGACGAACTATCAGTAGCAATAACTGCATTTATTTCATACCCAAGTATAAATGGCTCTATTCTAATGCCAAGGGTCTGATCTCGCTATGAGCCAAGTCAGGCTGACTGGTTCCTTGGCTCTGACTGCCCTCCTCACTTCTTAGCAGCTATCACATAAATACATACATGGGTCTAATGCAGTATGAAGTGAACTTCAGATTTAAAGCTGACCTTGTCACTTGCCTTTTGAGAATCTTTCATTGGTTTCCCATTCCATGAGCATGAAATCCAGACTCCATATCAGAGGCCTTAAGGCTTTGTACAGTTTGGCCCTTTCCTCTTAGTTCTATAACCCCATTTTGAGGGACTCTCCCCTTTGCTCCCTGATTTAGCCTTACTGTCATCCAATAGGTCCAGGATAATTTCATAATGCTTAATAAGCTGTTATTAACACAGTATAATAATACAACATCATAGGCTATCATCTTATTTTTAATGAGGTAATAGTAATGAAAAATTATATCCTAAATTGTTAATACTATATAATAATAGTCATTATTGTTTACAACATTAGCATATCTGGAATCTTGGAATATTTAAGGGGCAAAAAGAATTTCTAAGCAAAGTATTCTTTAACTGGGACTGCTCCTTACAGAATGAGAAATGTTTGTGCATTTGCTATAGTGTTTGTATTTGTTGATCTGCCTGAGTATGGTCAGACTGCAAGATCCTAAGAAGAACAATCTGGATTTGGTGAATTGAGAACACTTAAAGTCCTTGTTCTTAGGGCCTAGCAAGTTGTATTATGTAACTTATTTTTTGTTTGCTTGCTCAATGACTGTTTCTCTTATGAAGCCATTGTGTATTTCCCCAGAAGTAGTATAATGCCTGACCTCTAACAGCTACTCAATAAATACTTGTTGATTGGACAGTAGACAAAGTAAAATATCCACTTTAGGGTTAGTGGACAAAAAATGTCATTTTTGGTACATAGGATGAAATTTTGGACTTTCAAATTTTATGAGTTGAATTTAAACAATCTAGAGAAATTGTACAGGTTTCAGATCTAAACCTTTTAAGCAGTGGTCGATAACTCTTGTGTTGGTCCTAGCTAGAAAGCTATTGGCTTTGTTTGGAAATTTGTTTTTGACATGCTTAGGACAAGTCTGGTGTTGGGCAGAGATGTCCTGATATTTGTGGATAGTCCTTGGTCCATTGAATAGAGTTCTGAACTTCCCATGAGTACAGTGGCCCACAGAAGTTGGGCCTCTTGGGAACTACATTTTGCATTCTTGCCCCATTTTGAAATGTGCTATTATTGCCAAGGTTTTTTTGTAACTGTGAGATTTACTGTTATGAATTGGTTTTATCAGAGTAGCACTTAGCACTTTGGACAGTATAGACTTAATAAGTTTTTAGTGAATGAGGGAAAGATTTACATTTTCTATTATTAAGCAATAGTCTTATGACATTCAATCCCTAATTTAGTCCTTTCTCATATTGGGTAGGACTGACCCATGTAACCAGTAGGATGTTGTGAAAATGACAGAGTGTGACTTCTGAGGCTAGGTCCTGAAATACATGTGGCTTCCCTCTTGTTCTTTCTTGGATCATTTACTCTGGGAGAAATCAGCTATGATGTGGTGAGGATACTCAAGGAGACCATGGAGAGGTTAATGTGGTATGACTGAGGCGGCTTGCCATTAATACCCATGTGTGTAAGTTACCTTGGAAATGCATACTTCAGCCCCAGTCAAGCCTTCAGATGGCTGCTGCCCCAGCCAGCCAAGCTGCTTTTAAGTTCCTAATTCATGGAAACAGAGATAAAAATGTTTGGTGTTTTAAGCTACTAAGTTCTGAGTTAATTTTTTAATGTGACAGTAGGTAACAAATATACATAGAGATCAAAGCAGTGACTCAAACAAGACCTCAGTAGAAACCAGGTGTTAAAGGCCTATTGTCTTTATCAATTCTTTGCCCATTTTCCTGTTGGTATGTTAGTGATTTTGGTGTTTACTAAAAATGGTTATTTGGTATCTGTCATATTATTTGCCATTGTTTTTTTCCATTCAATAATTTGTCTTTATTTTGGTAATGTTTTTTTTTATATTCAGAGGTAAGTTCATTTGAGGGTGATATACTAAGTCATTTTCCTTTGTGTTTTCAAATTGCTTCTAGTTTTTTTTTCCTGCAGCCTTAATATATATTCAATTCGTTTTTAAATGGTTATATTTTAATCTTTAAATATCTATAATGTATTCTGGTCTATAGTGAACTACTTTTTGGTGTCACCTTCCAGCCACCTGGTTACTATAAAATCTAGAATTATTCTTACATGGTACTACATAGTTCATGGTAGAAGTTTAAAAATTGCTAAACGTACAGTAGATTATGTATCATTATTCCCTTTACTTATATGATCTGCCACTTTTCAAAGAAGACTATGTACACTGGTATGTTCTATATTAAGTAATGCTGATTGCTACCTAATATATTGTTTCTACAAATTTCTTGCCACTTAAGTTTTAGATGGTTCTATTTTAGATTTTCTATAAGCATAAAAGTCCATAGGTCTGTGACTTCATATATCTCTGCTTATTCAGAAACTTTTTTAACCCACTTTCATGTACAATATCACCTTGACTTTTTCTCTTCCTTTGGGGTTGTGTTTGATCTACTAGCTTACACTTGCAGAAATGTCAATAGTCAAATTTCTTTTAATTAATATTTTTATCAAAGCTGACATTCTAGCACCCTCATTTATAAGTCTATTAGTAAATTTTTCATTATTTTTTTTAAAGAATTTTATTTATTTGACAGATCACAAGTAGGCAGAGAGGCAGGCAGAGAGAGAGAGGAGGAGGAGGAAGCAGGCTCCCTGCTGAGCAGAGAGCCCAATGTGAGGCTCAATCCCAGGACCCTGGGATCATGACCTGAGCCGAAGGCAGAGGCTTTAACCACAGAGCCACCCAGGCTCCCCTTCATTGGTGTTCTTAAGGAAGAAAAAAATCCACCAACTTTTTTGAGACTTTTAAAAAAGTTTCATTTAAGTTCAAAATAAAATATCCATTCAGTGGAAGGAATTTTAGTTGTGACAAAGTCAGCTTATAATATCTGTGGTTGGAACTTGACCTAGGAGTTTGAAGTCAGGTATCTATGTTTTGAATTTTTTCCAAACATTACACTCAGTCACAATCTGCGTGGCTGGTTCTGGCATTTCACCTGTACTGTATCAAACTGGGTCAGAATCCATTGGTGGCTCTGATGAATTCTGTCATTTGTTTTCCTAAAGGCAGGCCCTTCTTTTAAACATAGTGAATCTGTGTCTTTTACTCTTGCTGCTGGAAGATTTTCAACTTTTTCAAAAAAAGCCACTGTGGTGGCTGTTTTACATTTGTTATATTCCTTTCCTTTTAAACAGAGGATCCTAGTCACTGAACACTATCAGCTAGTATTTTATTTTATTTTTTTATTTTTAAATTTTAATTCCAGTATAATTAGCATACAGTGTTATATTAGTTTCAAGTGTATAATATAGTGATTCAGCAATTCTGCATATTAAGCAGTGCTCATTATGATAACTGTACTCTTAATCCCCGTCATCTATTTCAACCATTCCTTCACCCATCTCCTTTCTGGTAACCATAAGTTTATTCTCTATAGTTAAGAAATTTTTTTTTGTCTCTTTTTTCTTTCTTTATTTTGTTTCTTAAATTACATAGATGAGTGAAGTCATATGGTATTTGTCTTTCTCTGACTGACTTATTTCACTTAGCATTATACCATCTAGATTTATTCATGTTGCAAATGACAGTATTTCATTCTTTTTTATGACTAATATTCCATTGTGTATATATATCCATTCATCTATTGATAACACTTGGATTGCTTCTATAATTTGGCTGTTGTTTTTTTCATTTGTTTGTTTGTGTTTTTTTAAAGATTTTATTTATTTATTTGAAAGAGAGAGAGAGAGCTCATGAGAATGGGGTGAGGGGCAGAGGGAGAAAAAGACTCCCCACTGAGCAGAGAGCCTGATACAGAGCTTCATCCTGGGACTCTGGGATCATGACCTAAGCCAAAAACAAATGCCTAATCAACTGACACCCAGTTGCCCCCATAATTTGGCTATTGTAAATAATGCTACAATTGACATAGGGGTACATGTATCTTTTCAAATTAATGTTTTCATATTCTTTGGGTAAATACCCAGTAGTGTGATTACTGGATCATATGGTAATTCTATTTTTAATTTTTTTTGAGAAAACTCCATAATGTTTTCTACAGTAGCTATACCAGGTTTCATTCCCACCAATAATGCATGAGGGTGCCTTTTATTCCACATCTTCATCAACAGTTGTTTCTTGTGTTTTTTATTTTAGTCATTCTGACAGGTGTGAAGAGATATCTCATGGTGGTTTTGATTTGCATTTCCCTGATGGTGAGTGATACTGAACATCTTTTCATGTGTCTGTTGGTCATCTGTATGTCTTCTTTAGAGAAATGTCTGTTCATGTTTTCTACTTATTTTAATTGGATTATTTGGGGTTTTTTTGGTTTTGAGTTGTATAAATTCTTTATATATTTTGGATACTAATTCTTTATCAGATATACCACTTGCAAATGTCGTCTCCCATTCTGTATGTTGTCTTTTAGTTTTGCTGATTGTTTCCTTTGCTGTGTAGAAGCTTTTTATTTTGATGAAGTCCCAGTAGTTTATTTTTGCTTTTGTTTTCCTTGTTTCAGGAAACATGTCTAGAAAAATGTTGCTACACGTGATGTCAAAGAAATTACTGCCTGTGGTCTTTTCTGGAATTTTTTTATGGTTTCAGGTTACACATTTAGGTCTTTTATTCATTTTGAGTTAATTTTGTGTATGGTGTAAGAAAGTGATCCAATTTTATTCTTTTGCATGTAGCTGTTGGTTTTCCCAACAGCATTTGTCGAAGAGACTGTATTTTTCTCACTGCATATTCTTGCCTTCTTTGTTGAAGATTAGTTGACCATGTAATGGTGGGTTTATTTCTGGACTCTCTATTCTGTTCTGTGTATCCATTTTTGTGCCAATACCATCCTGGGTTTTCTGTTGTTGTTATTTGTTTTTATTTATTTTTTTTTAATAATGGAGCCCAACATGGGGCTTGAACTCATGACCCTAAGATCAAGACCTTAGTTGAGATCAAGAGTCAGATGCCCGACTGACTGAACCACTCAGGCACCCCCAATACCATGGTATATTTTTTTAAGTAGGCTCCATGCCTAGTATGGAGGACAACACAGAACTTGAACTCAGTACCATACTGGTGGGGTTTTTTTTTTTAAGATTTTATTTATTTATTTGACAGAGATCACAAGTAGGCAGAGAGGTTGGCTTAGAGAGAAAAGAAGGGAAGCAGGTTCCCTGCTGAGCAGAGAGCCGGATGCGGGGCTCTTTCCAGGACCCTGGGATCATGACCTGAGTTGAAGGCAGAGGCTTTAACCCACTGAGCCACATAGGCACCCCTGTATCATACTGTTTTGATGACTACAGCTTTGTAGTATATCTTGAAATCCATCAGTTAGTATTTTAATAATGCCTTTGAATTGGGAAGAGAGTTGTTTCAAATGATTTGTATGCTTTTATCTTCCTATTAACACCCAGCATATCTTGTACTTAAAGCGTTAAAGCAATATTCTATGCACTGTTTCATACCCTCTCACAGCTACTCTATGACATTCACTCCTATGCTTAAAACTTTTCTGTGGCCACTTTCATGGGAGTTTCAGTTTCTCAAACCAGCTTTGTTTTCTGCTACTTCAGGGTCTTTGAACATGATACTTTCTCTTCCTGGAATGTGCTTCCTCTTTCCTCCTTCTTCCTTTCACCAAGTTAACGACTATTCACCTATCAAATCCAAATCGAGGGATCACTTGCTCAAGAACAATTTAGGAACTTTTATTGATGATCTAAAAAGATCACCATTAGTCTTTTAATTCTCATTTATTTGTAGGATTATTTAATGTTAACTCTCCTTCTAGACCATTCATTCCACGAGAACAAGTACTAACTGGATCTGGCCCAACATTGTATCTTCTGCATCTATTACCATGCCTTGTATATGTAAATACTCAAATATTTGTTGAATGAATGGTTCCTAAATTATATATGTGGAAACTGAGGCACAGAATTCTTGAATAGCTTCACCAAAGTCTTATAGCAACTAAGTAACAGAGGTAGGACTCAAACCTAGGCCTTCTCTTTCCTAGTTTTGTGATTTTTTCTGTTAAACACAGCTACTCTATGCTTCTAATTTGACCTTTTTTAATTTACCTTCCATCTTATAGTTGTTGTTTCTTTGGTTTCTTGCAAGGGGCTAGGATAGCTCAGATCACACCTTGAGTGTGATTGCAGCCTCAAGGAAGATGACAGGTGTGTATCAGTGTGCCTGAAAAGGGACATGGGAAAGAAAGATGAAAATCCTCTTCTTCAAGAGTCTTTCCCTTGTAATGTGTTACAGTTTCAGGGAAATAAATGGAACTATTAGAGGTAGTACAGAGACTCATCAGGTGAGGGCTATGGGGGAAGTTTGAAGCATTGTTTTGTGCTTATGACAATATGTATTTAGCCTGCAGTTGGAAGGTCTAAAGAATACTATACTCAGTCTAGATATGATTAAATGTTTGTAGTCCCACATCTTCTACTAATTAGTTGTCAGACTTTCTGCAGGTATCTCTACATCTCTGGCCTCAGTTTCATGTCTAAAAAATGCTAAGTGAATGAGTAAATAAGTCTTGGGGTGGAAATGATCACAGAATAATTGGCAAAAAATCTGACGGTAGGTCTGTAGGAATGACTTTTTCTCTTTTCCCTCATATTCCTTGCTAAATGAAGTAGAATGTGCTGTGACTTGAGGATGTAGGATAGGAATTTATTCTGTGATATAATCTTGCTCTTCCAAAAGTGTAGCGGGATTGGTCCCACCTATCTTTGGATTGATTATGGCAGTATTACATGGCTCATTGTAGGTCATTTCTCATAAGGGAGGATTGAATCCTGGTATGTTTATTTTCAGTTATGATAATAAAATGTTAGTATCAGACAGGACTTTGAGAGTCAGTAAATATAGCTACTTATTTTATTTATTGGGAAAGCTAAGGCTTGGAGAGGAAAAATGGAGAGCTCAGACTCAACTGAAGTCTTTGGACTTCAAGTTCAGTGTTTTTTCCACTAAACCACATGGCTTATTTTATACCACACTGTTATTTTCAGCACAATTTAAAAAATGTTAAAATTGTCTCTGATATAATAATAATCAAATCTGGAAAACTTAATGAAGCATTGTGGTCTTTTTTCTATGTTTTCTGATGGAAACATACTTTTTGTAATCACAAAAGTAATACATCCTCCTTGTAACAAAACCCAATCCATTCAGAAGTGCACAAACTTGAAAATGAAGGATTCTCCACAATCTAAATTTTCCAGAGATACTTATCATTAACTTGGTTCACAATTTTTAGGTTTTTCAAACATATATATTTTTTCATATATATCTATATATCACAGTTTCTACGTGGCTATATAGATAGATATCTTACATATACATATATACACATATATATTTAAAAATTGGGTCATATGCTATTTGCATTCTAATTCTTTTTCTTGGCAATATTTAAGAGACCCATGGACAGCAACACATAGACATCTTTTCTTGTTGGTACATTTCCTCCACTTATGTTGGAGTTACATCCTGACGAAGCCATCATAAATTGAAAATATATTTTGAAAGTGTACTTAATACCTTTGATCTGTTGAACACCATAACTTAGCTTAACCTACTTTAAATGTGCTCAGAGAAGTTCCATTAGCCTGTGGGTGGGCAAAATCATCTAACACAAAGCTTATTTTATAATAAAGTATTGAATGTCTTGCGTAAGTTAGGGCATACCGTACTGAAAGTGAAAGACAGAGTGGTTGTAAATGTATTGGTTGTTTACCTTCAGAATCAGGTGCTGACTGGGAGCTGCAGCTTGCTGCTGCTACCCAGGATTATGAAAGAGTCTCATACTGCATATTGTTAGCCTGAGAAAAGATCAAAATTGAAAAGATTCAGAGTTTCTACTGAAGTAGGGTTTCTATTGAATGTTTATTGCTTTCACCCTTTTTTTGTAAGGTTGAAAAAGTGTAAGTCAAAGACAGTTTGTACATCTAATGTCTTCTTTTTATGGGGTGAGTGGTAGTTTGTTGTATTACTCTCTTTCACTTAAGCATCCCTCTCCTAATAGATATTTATATTGTTTCCAGTCTTTCACTAATTTAGGGATTGCTGGGGGTGCCTGGCTGGCTCAGTTGGAAAAGCATGCCAATCTTGATCTCATGAGTTTGTGTCCCACATTGGGTGTAGAGATTACTTAAATGAATAAATAAATAAAATTTGAAGGGAAAAAAAATGCAGGCAACGCTGCAGTGACTAGCCTTCTGCATGCATCTTTGCATAGTCCTGTTTCTTCCTGATAAATTTCTAGAAACCACACTTCAAGTTGATCATAATATTTAGGTGCAAAATTGTGTAAGTAGAGCAATACAGTTTGTCAATTCCTATGGTAGTAAAGAAAGGGGATTTCAGACTGAGGTGATTTTAGATACAAAATCCTGAAACACATGAGCATTTCTTTGGTCAAGCTTTGTAGTTTTGTAATCACATTTTTGCAGGATCCGCTCAGTGCTGCAAATTCCAGTTCAGTGGATCCTACAAGTCCTTTCTAGTTGCTCTGCAAGTAGTGCTTCACTTGGCTAAAGTTCACTATAAATGGTTTGAATCAAGCCAAAGATGCCTAGAGTTTAGGTTTTTCCTTCCATCCCAGGCTATTTTAGGTTGTTATGTAGGTTATTTTACCTACAGCTATTTTATGAGATCCTCAAATATTGGGAGGGACTACCAATTATGTGTCAAGGAGTGAGACAAAGAAGAAAAAATGACACTTAACTGTTGATTAACTGTCATTTGTGGGGCACCTGAGTGGCTCAGTTGGTTAAGCATCTGACTCTTGATCTCAGCTCAGGGCTTGATCTCAGGGTTGTGAGTTCAAGCCCCACACTGGGCTTCCACATTGGGCATGGAGCCTACTTAAAAAAAAAAAAAATGTCATTTGTGAAAAGACAAGCTGATGACATCACTGAACTGACTTTTTGCCTCAAAGAATCACCAGAAAGGGAAGAGCCCATATGGCTTGGGTCTGCTGTTCCCTTTAGTTGCTTGAACTTGGCTCTCTCTGTGATCACCTATGATACAGCCAGTGCTTTCAGAACCATTTAGTAGCTTCCCCATACCCCAAACCTTAACTCAACCACTGTTGTCCATGTCTGCTTTGGAGGATTATATCTCCTGAAACATAAATCTAGACAGAGAAGATCTGAGAGTGAGGAGAGCTATAAGAAGTCATCTGGAAAGGTGGCCTCTTACCTCTGGAATTTCTCTGACAACATCGCTGAAATGTCACCATCTTTAAGTGGCTCCTGTTGATCTTCAGAATAAAACTTATATTCCTACCCTAGTAATTTAAATCCTCTGTAGTTGACATATAGATGACCTTTTCAGCCATATTTCCTTAATTCTCCCAAATAAGACCTATACTCTGGTCATTCCTCACCTTCTCCTCTCTGTCTTTTCTTTATGCCATTTTCTCTGCCTGTTAATGCTATTTATGTGGCTTAAATATCATCATTTCCACCATATCTTCCTTCTTGAACTCCTGTGGTACTTCAGCTATATTTTTTTTGTGACACTAATAACTTTCTATCCTGTATTTTCTGTGTGTCTATCTTGCATCTTCTACTACAGTATAAACACTTTGAGAACAGATCAATAGGACTGTGACTGTCCTTTGTATTTCAGTACCCAGGACATTGCCTAATACCCAGTAAGTATTATTATGGAAGTCGATGGGCAGAGCGATCCAATCTTCTGCTGCCTATCCCTGTGCCAGGAAGGCTGAAAGAGGAAATCCATTCCACTTTGGGGATAACTTAAATTATTAGGTCATCTGAATCTTATTATCATAAAACAGTGCTATATTCCAGTTACCTGAATATTCAAGTACAATACCTAGAGTCACCCACTTCTACTCACCTTGCACCCATTTTTTCACCTGAAGAACTGAGCCTAATGGACCAATGACCAATGGGAAATATGTGGGAAGCCCAGCTCTCCAAAGACAATGAAAACATTCATATTCAGATAAATGTCTGAAAATGGGCAGCTCATATTCAGATGAGTATCCTGATAAGCTAACACCCACAGATGAATTCTCTGGTTTTGTAATTTTGTATTAAAAAACACTCCCATATACCATGAACCTTAAGAGATATATATATATATAAAATATATATATATATATATATATATATATTTTGCAACTTTTAGAAACTTTATATTCCAGCAACCTTATTTCCATTTTGTTTGAGTTTGTGGAACAGTAGCTTAAGAGACCTCTCAGTGTCTGCTGCCACCCATTCAGTGGCCTGAATAGTGGGGACTGCAAATCAGTCTTTGGTGGCAGGGTGAGCACTCCAGTCTTCAGTAGGGAACTGCTGAATGGCACAGAGGCACACCTTCAGACCAGCCTGAGGCTTCAGGTTGAATAGCAGTGAACTTGGAAACTGGAGCAGTACATTCACCCTGAAATTCCTCCTTGGTCACAGTCTTTCAGTAGCAAACTGTTCTTCCTTCTCAGTCTTTTCAGGTTCTATGTAAAAGTTGAGGTTGGGCATGACTTCCCATGGGTGTTTACAGGAAATGGTGCAACGCATGTGTAGAACTTCTCAGCCAGCATCCACTATGTCAGACCCACTGAATGATCTCCTTTGTTATTGCAAGGGATGACAATGTCTGCATAGCACAGAGGATAGTATGTTACACAGAGAAATGGTAGGCAGATTAACATAAGAAGCTTCTGTGAGAAGCTGGTGGTCCATCATAAGATCAGTAACCACCAGAAGTCTTGGCTCCTGGAAGGTTCCCTGGATCTGGTTAGTGATAGTTCCGGGAGTGAACCAGCAATGAGAGTGGCCCCAGTAGCAGTAGTACACTTCAGCACAGCTCACTAGCCACTATTCCTAGACGATGTGACACTGACATCAACCGAGTTTTCAATGGCAACAAGGTGTGAGCTGCCAGCAAAAGTTTCTCTCAGGTTCTCTTGGGATTTATGAGGTAGCTTCCATCAGTTTTCCTTTTGTAGATGTACTATTCCATTTGGAAGTCAAGGTTGGTGACCTACGTGGGTTTCTGCTGCAAGGGATTTGAGAACATCCTCCTCCTTCCCTTGCAGGACATCAAGGGCTCCAGACACTGTGAAAGTTTCCCTTTAAGTGACAGTGGGAACCCAGAACAATGCCATATGGACCTCCCTCTAGGCAGTGTGGAAGGGCTTAATTTATCTATTTTTAAAAGCCCTGTAAAAACCCAATAGTGTCTGCCTAACACCATTCTTTTATCATCTCTGATTTGCCTGCAAGTTAGCTAAATGTAAAGCTGATGTTTAACTACATATAGCAAGTGTTTCCTAACCATCATTGAGGCATTCTGTGCACTGTCAGACTCTTTTTTTTTTTTTTTTAAGATTTATTTATTTGACAGACAGAGATCACAAGTAGGCAGAGAGGTAGGCTGAGAGAGAGAGGGGGGAAGCAGACTCCCAGGGAGCCCGATGCGGGGCTCGATTCCATGACTCTGAGATCATGACCTGAGCCGAAGGCAGAGGCTCAACCCACTGAGCCACCCAGGCGCCCCCACTGTCAGACTCTTATTTATGAGTTGATTTGATCAGGGATACTGTGTGAGGTTGTACAGAGTGCATGCTGCCCAGTTTGGGGATGAGTCATGATATGACCATGGGAATGCTGCCCTCCAAGCAGTGCACTGTGTCCTCTGTGTGGCTACAATGATCTGATGTTCAGGTACATGCATTTCAGTTTTGGAATCTCTGGACCTCTCCTGTTTAAGTTTGCTGGGGCTGTTGTAACAAAGTACCACAGACTGGTACTTAAAGGACTAAAGTGTATTGGCTCATTGTTCTGGAGACTGGAGTCCAAGATCAAGGTACCCTCATAGTTGGGTCATCCTGAGAACTGCTAGGTAGGGATCCCTGTTCCAGGCCCCTCTCCTTGGCTCATAGATGACCATTTTCTCCCCGGGTCTCTTTGTATTGCCTTCCCCCTATGTATGTCTTCTCTGTGTCTAAATTTCCTCTTTTAACAAGATCTCTAGTCATACTGGTTTAGGGCCCACCCTAATGCTCTCATTTTAATTCAATTACCTCTGTAAAGACTCTTTCCAAATAAGTTCACATTTTGAGGAACTGGGAATTAGGACTTCTTTTTGGTGGGATCACAATTCAACCCGTAACAACTCCTAACAGATGAAAGGAAAATCTAGTTCTTCATGGGAAAGCAACCGGGTTCAGAATTCTAGCTCTCCTTATACTAGCTATGTCCAGATTAGAGAGGAACATGTAGGACTGCATCCCAATAGCAGCTTGAGCTGGACTGGAATTAAGGACAGAGTTACAGATGGGAAAGGATAGTGTGGTATTAATTAGGAAACTAAGGAAGAATTCATATTTATATGTTAGGACAGGCCTTATTCCAGATTCTCCTGATAGTGATACAGTCCACTGCAGGAAGTGTACCTGTGTGTAGGTATGGGCAGAATGGGTTATCTCAAGGAAGAAGCAGATAGCTCAGGAGAGTAGTGGAAGCTACACATCCGTGGACTATTTGCAAAGATCCTCTGAGTCTCAGAGGCAGCCCAGCCTACCCTGGTTACTGCTACTATAACAAGATACTCTCACACCGCCTTGCTCAGCATTCCAAGCTTCCTACTCCATCATTCTCCACATAGGTGCCCTAAGAGCCTCCTAGCTTTGAGGATACACATGCTGCCTGTGCGCAGAGATGGCTGAGGCCTTTACCCTGAGACCTCAAAATGCCCAGAAATAGAAAAATAGTCTACAAACCATTTATTTGAAAAACACTGAAATATGTTTATACATATAAATATATAAAATACACAAATACATTATTGTTATATATATATACTTTATATCACACAGAAATATATTTATTATATATTTCATATGTAATACATGTATTAAAATATGTAAGTATATATAAATACATGAATATATAACACATTTAAAATATGGATATATTTATATATATATATTTTATATAATATATATTTAATATACATGTTTTAAAAATAAATATATAATTTATTTCAATATATTTCAAAAATATATAATTTTATTTTATTTATCTTATTGATGTTTTATGTATTTACTGCAGAGACTCATGGTATGAGAGAGAGGAGAGACATCAGAAATTATGGAAAAAACCATATATAAATGTAGATGTAAACATAAATATTTTAACCTTCCTTTTCTTTTTCACCAAGCTCTTGAATGACTATAAAGAAGAATTATTCCTCCCTTGGGGCACCTGGGTGGCTCAATTGTTAAGCATCTGCCTTTGGCTTGGGTTATGATTCCAGTGTTCTGGGATCCAGCCCCCCATCAAGCCTTGCATCGGGCTCCCCGCTCAGTAGGAAGCCTGCTTCTCCCTCTCCCACTCCCACTGCTTATGTTCCTCTCTCACTGTGTCTCTCTCTATCAAATAAATAAAATCTTTTTTTTTAAAAAAAGTACTATTCTTCCCTTGAAAAGTATTATCAATAAAGATATTGTGGGAACTGAGTCAAATAGCCAGAATGCACACATATCATCCCTGGGAGAAAACTTACAACGGCATAGAGTAGCAGAGGTGTGGTTTTTTCCCTTTTCGTAAGATTCTGGGACAACACACAGAAATCTAGCATAGCTGGAAATCAGATTCTGGCAAAGAGATTGCCATTCTTGGAATCTGGGGCTTTTAGGATGAATTATTAGGAAAGCATCAGCTCTTCTTTGCTGTTGTTGGTGGCCAGCCAGGATACAACACAATTAAGAGTGGGCTCCAGCTGCAGCCGCTAACTCAGCATTTATGGTTGGGGATACCAGCCTCTCTCTGCAAGTGATTAGTGGGCTGGAGTCTAAGAGTTGTGATTGCAGCTGTATGATCTAGGAAGCCACTGGCAGGATTTTCCACATTAGTGTTCAGGCTGGGGAGTGGCATAGTAGGGGGAGTAGAGTCCAAGACTGGCCACCACTGACCAGGATTAATGCCTGAAGCAATAGGCCATTGCTGAAATTTCATGCAACTTTTTAGAAAGCTAACTTCTTTCCTGGGAGGCCTGCCTTCCCAGGATAAATCATGGGCATAACCTTTCCCTCTGAAGGGAAGCGGAATAAGAAGCATAGAGAACAGAGATAGGTATGCAGCAAATATTCAACCCTTCTGTTCCATTCCTCTGTTCTTAGATACGACAGAGTTAAGGTTTGAATGCGGTTGTTTTTTATTCCCTGTCCCTGTTCTTTGCAACATCCTTCAGCTATTCATCTTTTTCTTTTTTTTTTTTTTCAGGAATGGTTGTGGAGCCCGTGAGAGTTTTTTGGTTTTGATTTATGTAATAGGTATTTTAACTCAAGGTGGTTTTTTCTTTGTTTGCTTGTTTTGCTTTTGTTTTTTGGCAGTAGCAGTTGTGCCCCCCAAAATCCCAAAATAAAGGTATACTCTAGGATGATGAATTTATCCTGTGATCTTTGTTGGTTGTGAGGGAAACTGGAAATTATATGAATACTTTATTTGTTTTTCTCTATATTAGAACTTTAATTTTTATCACCTCTTTCAGTTCTTCTGGAAGAATCGATTCTTGTTTTAAATTATTAATTAAAAATTATATGTGTTTTGGAGCACCTTGGTGGCCCAGTTGGTTAAGCGTCTGATTCTTGATTTCAGCTCAGATCATGATTTCCTTGTCCTAGGATTGAGCCCTGTGTGGGGCTCCATGGGGAGTCTGATTGAGGATTCTCTCTCTCTTTCAGTCTCTTCCATTCTGCCAACGACGCATGCATACACTCTCTTAAATAAATAAATATTTCTTAAAAATTATATATGTTTTAGGCTATGTGCCATGGATTTCCAGTTTTGTTGCTTTTGTTTGGTGTTTTGCTTCTTAGCAATGCTCAATAGTCACTCATAATTCTTCCAAACTGTTTGCCACAAGTGAAAATAACTACCTTTGTCACTTGAAATAATGAGTTGCAAAATTAAATTGCACATTGGGAGCCATTCCTGAAATTGAAATATTTATATATTTTATAAATATGTAGAATTGTATAGGAAGGTACCCAAAGCCATGCTCTTGGTTAAAACACAATATTTTTATCCATAAGGAGTGAGAGAATCTTCTAGAACCCCTGTAATTGCACTGAGGCCAATTTCTACTATTTTTACCCAGATCATAGACTTATGGGGCAAAACTACCTTGGGAATACAATCTAAGATAAGCCACCTTTGTTTATACTGTTCCTTTTGTTTCTTTTCCTATGATCTATGCCTATTAAAATTTTACGATTACTAATTTCATGAACTCTACTCCTAAAAGATAAATAATTAGTAGCTAGTAAGTACTTATCATGGGCTAGGAATGGTGCCAAAAGATCTCTACAGATACTCTCTTTCCTTTATAAGCATACCTCGGAGATATTGTGAGTTTGGTTCCAGACTATTATAATAAAACAGATATTGTAATAACACAGGTCAAATTTTTTAGTTTCCCAGTGCATATAAAAATTATGTTTATGTTATACTGTATATATTAAATGTGTGATAGTTATATCTAAAAAACAATGTACACACTTTAATTTAAAATTTCTTCTTCTTTTTTTTTTTTTAAAGATTTTATTTCTTTAACAGAGAGGGAGAGAGCACAAGCAGGGGGAATGGCAGGTTGAGGGAGAGGAAGAAGCAGGCTCACCTCTGAGCAAGGATCCCAATGTGGGTCTGGAACTCATGACCCTGTGATCATGACCTGAGCCAAAGACAGATGCTTAATGGACTGAGACACTCAGGCACCCCCAATTTAAAAATTCTTAATTGCTAAAAATGCTAATAATCATCTGAACTTTCAGTGAGTCCTAATCTTTTTGCTGGTCTTGCCTCAGTGTTGATGGCTGCTGCTGATCAGGGTGCTTGTTGCTAAAGGCTGGGTGGTTGTGGCAATTTCTTAAAACAAGACAACAATGAAATTGCCACATTGATTGATTTGTCCTTTCATAAACAATTTCTCTGTAGCATTCAAAGCTGTTAAATAGCATTTATCCACAGAACTACTTTCAAAATTGGAGTCAATCCTCTCAAACCCAGCTGCTGCTTTATCAGCTATATTTATGTCATATTCTAAATCTTTTGTTGTCATTTCAGCATTCTTCACAGCATCTACACCAGTAGATTCCATTTCAATAAACCACTTTCTTTGTTCACCGAAAAGCAGCAACTCTTCCACCATTAACGTTTTATCATGAGATTGTGATAATTGAGACACATCTTCAGGCTCCAATCGTAACATTAAAGATCACTGATCAACATAACAAATATAGTAATAATGAAAAAGTTTGAAATATTGGAGGAATTACCAAAATGTGACATAGAGATATGATGTGAGCAAATGGTGGAAAATGGTGCTGTGTAGACTTACTTGCTTGATGCAAGATTGCCACAAGACTTCAATTTGTAAAAAGTGCAGTATCTGCAAAGCATGGTAAAAGGAGGTATGCCTGTAATGGTTTGATTTTCATGCCTAATCTCTGCTTTCACTGTTCTGGGTGGACCAGCAAATAAGGAAAAGATGGTCTCAGTCCTCATGGTGCTTCCATTCTACTAGGGAAGATAATAAAAATGAAACAAGCTAAAGATAATATCAGAGTAGTAAGTGTTATGAACAATGTAAAATAGAGTAACATGGTAGAAGGTGACTGGGAGTGAGGGGCAACTTTTAGATAGAGGGATCCCAGAAGACCTTTCTGAAAGGAGCCAGCTATGTGGAGATCTGGCAGCAGAGAGAATTTGCAGGCTAAAGGTGTAAGTGAGGCAGGAGTCAGCCTCATAATAGCCCCATGACATCAGTAGGTCCATCTGTGGGAACTGGTTAAGGAGCTCAACTCTCAGTACCCCAGTTCTTTTGGTCACAAAGACAGATTCATTAGCTCATTCATAACATTTTTCTTGAGCACTCACTATGTACCAGACACTGTTTAGACTCTGGGGATGTATGTATTACTGCCCACAGGGAACTCATGTTCTAGTTGAGGGTCTGGGAGGCAGACAGTAAACAAATAATTATAGAGATTAGATAATGGTCAATGTCTTAAAAAAATAAAACAGAGTAAGAAGACAGAGACTAAAGGTGGGAGGTGGGTTACTAGGGGAGTCAGGGAAAACCTCCCTGTGGAAGTGACATTTGAGCAGAGACTAGAATGAAATGATGGAGAGAAACAGACCATGTAGCTACCTGGGAGTGGGGTATTTTAAGTGGGGAGTATTTTAAGTGGAGAGAATAACTTGTACCAAAAGGTGTAAGGTTGAAGGAGCTTCACGAGTTCCAGGCATGGTAAATGGGTCCATGTGGTACAGAGAAAAGACTGGGTCATTCTGAGTGTGATCAAAAATCACTGCAGGATTTGGAGCAGGGATATAAAGTGCTATTACCTACGACGGAGTATCAGGAGAATTAAGAGATCAGTCTATACAAAGCCTGGCACAGTGTGTGCTGATACGTGCCCAAAGACCTCTTGTTTCCTTCTTCCTTTCCTTTCCCTTCCTTCCTTCTTTCCTTCCTTCCTTCCTGAATGGCTATCAAGAAGTATTATTCTTCCCTTGGGGCACCAAGGAGGTGGTGCTTTCCTTTCCCTTCCTTCCTTCCCTCCCATCCCTTCCTCCCTTCTTTCCCTGTCTCCCCTCAGTATCTCCTTATCTGTTCCTTTCTTGCTTCCAGCCTTTGTACATCTATACTGCTCAAGTATGTCTTAGAATAAGGTCACCTAACCTGCTGTTATTTCTTTCCTTGTTAACTTCATGCTAAACTGTAACTTCCTTGAGGACAGGATTTATTTGCTTTATAATTGCTACATCACCCCAGTGTCTTGCAAATTGTTGGAATACAACAAAGTTACTGAACTGGCATAAAAGATTCTTTTCTGTGGGGAATGGCAATGATGTCTGGGAGTTAAGAAGTATGTTTGGGCTGGCAGGACCTTCTTGTTTGTACTGGAGAGTCCTGAATTTGGTCATGGTAAATATACTGGGAAGTCTGAAGCTTTGTGGTGATTCACATAAGAACTTCCTAGCTTGCTAGTAGCTTAGAGCCAGATGCTTACTCCAGCAGGACTTGGGCAAGTCACTTAATCTTTCTGAAGCTCAGTTTTCTCATCTGTACAACTGAGATAATAATCCACAGGATTATTGGGGGATTGAAGGAGATCATGTATATAAAGCTCTAAGTACAGTAGACAGCTCTGAGTAATCAATAAATACTATGCAGTATTGAAGTACTGTCCTGATTCCTGCCTTTCCCCTTAAACAATCAGACCAACTCCAGGAGTCAGTCTGGCAGAAGAGGAAGGAGGCTGTCCCTTGCTGAGGCAGTACATTTTACCTTCTAAGTTATAATTACAACAATGAGTCTGATGCTGGGCAGAAAATCAAGGAGCACTTGTTCCTCCTTTTCAACCTGCTCAATCTATTTGTGTCAGATTTACTTTAATTCTTTGAGAGCAAAGATCTTGCCTTTTTTCCCCCTTTTCTTTTCAATCTTGATGGCAAGGGAGGAAATAACTTGCCTAAGGTCATACATCTAATAAGTGGCAGAGCTGGGATTTGAATAAAGTGTGGCCCATTCTGCAGCTCATGGTTATAGAAGAAAGCATACTGTTCTAAGTTAGAAAACATGATCCAGGCACCTTATCACTTATCCTGTCACCTTGGGAAAATGCATTTACCTGCCTCAGGAACAGGAGAAACCACTCTTCTAATTCCCAATATGACGTCCTTTCATTTGACTGTCTCTGGTTTCATTTTCCATTTGTACCAGTAGATGTTGGAGTGGTCTCTGACTCTGTTCTGCATTTTTGCAATGAAACAGTGATGCACATTGCTCCAGGACCTATAGCTGACCTGCTTCTGTCAGGTGACCTTTCTGTTGAGAGATCTGTATGGTTATTCCTGAGTAGCAACGTCCCCTAATGCTTGATAAAGCCACTTAACATTGCGAAGTACTCAATGTAGTTGTTTTGTATTTAGCTCAGCCACGGAGATAACCTTACATTTCAAAACCCTTTGCTCTAATTCTCTGTCCTTCTCTATATACTCTTCCCCCAGCCTTGCTTTTTCTTTCATCAGCTAACTTCTGCTTTGAGTCCCATCTGTTCTTCCTTTTGTTCATTTTATCTCCACCAGGGACCTGGAAGATAGGAAAACATACATCTGAAATACAGAGTTGTTACCTGAGTTGTTACGTGGGAGAGATCAGAGCATTGTTTCTTTCCTTTTTTTCCTCTTCTCTCTTTTTCCCTTAACAGCATGATAGTATCTTCGTTCTTTGCTGATAACTCTTCCAGACTGCCAATTAAAAGGTTGGATAATGAGCATTTAGTGTTCTGGTGATTAAGACGTGCTCTGCCTCACAGGTCAGCGCCCCTTGAATTAATTGGCACCTTCTCAGTTGGAGTTTCATTCTCACATGTCTTATTCCACCAAGAACAGCATTCAGAATCTCTATAATCCATCGTCATGCAGTTTGCCTAGCCTTTCCTCACTCCATCTATGCCACTCATCTCTTGACTGAATGATTTACCCTCTGCCTCCCTCTTGCTGTATGATTTGCATCCCTTCCACTGTGTTGCTTATTTCCTTCTGCCAGGAACGGTGTAGTTAACAACTGGAAACTCAGGAGACAGTCTATAATGAAATTTTTGCCATCAGTTCTATAACCCTAGATGTTTAACTTCAGCTTTCTCGCATATAAAAGGAGATGATGATAGCTTACTCATCGCACTGGATAGTTGCAAAGTTGAGATAAGATAGTGAGTGTAAAGGATTTGGTGGAATATCTGGCCCATAGTAAATACTCACTAATTATAAGCTGCTATAATTTTCCACTTGTACCTATCCAGATCTTACTGCTTCTTCAGGGGCACCCCTCAAAATGCACTTCTATTTCGTATAAAAGGAGTCTTTGTTGACCATATTCCAGTCCAAGGAGACCTCTTCTTTCAAGTATTCTTATTTTGTGATTTGTATAGAATTATTTGGTTGATATGAGTTTATGTTCAAAGTCCCCACCTGCAGGTGAAGTCCTACGGGAGGCAGAGACCTAAGCGTCTGGCACAGAGCTGAGGCACATCTCTCCAGAGTGGAATTCTAATTTTCTGCTCCTGACTTGAGGGAATTTCATTTTGTTGATGTTGTTTTGGGTTCTTGAGTGTTCTACTGATTTAATAAACGGTTCACTCATTTTTCACTACACCAAGACACTGGTATCCTGGGTGTTTTGGCTCCAAGAGTATAATCAGTTCAGGCTGGTAAGGTTGTGACATGAACTCTTGAGTTCACCTATTAGGCAATCAATGGTAAGGCCTGTTTTGAACCATTACAATCATTTACCTTTGGCATGCTAAAAATATGAGATGTTTTGAAAGAAACTTCAGGGTAAATCATGATACCATCTATGTGTATCTGCAGTTAAGACTTACAAAGAAAAGTTTGGTTTCTGATTTTCAGTAGCAGGTTTTTTTTTTTTTTAACTGCAAGAAATTTCACATATACTTTCCCTCACAAATACCTATAATTAGGTCAGAATTCAGGAAAGTGGGCTTCTATTTGCATAGAATGACATTAATTCTGCATTTTCTCTTAACAAGGTTGAAAGAAAGGATTAATCACTTATTCATGCAAAACCAACTCACATGAATCTTTTATTTATCTTGTTCTGGTAATTTTGCAGAGCTCATTTTTACGTGCCTCAGGTTGCAGATAAAGCAAAAACTCAGAAAGTGATTTACCCTCCACAATAAAGACATGATGGCTGTGTAAACAGGATGTTTCCTATAGGAAATCAATAGGTAACCATGGAAATGACTCTGCAATGGGAAATTCTATTTCCTTATGACCAAATCATCAAAGAAGATCAATTGTAAAATGAAAGGGCTTTGTGCCCATACCTTTCACAAAGTCTCTTGGTCTATGAAAAGGAGAAAACATGCACATAGGTGCTATATTGAAAATGAAACATTACTTTTTACTTTCAGAAGTTTGGAGTAGAATTTTTGAGTGCTGTTCTAAGAGATGTAACTAAGCAAACACATCTAATGGCAAGAAGAATGTCCCAGGATACAAGATGCTTGAATTCTTAACCCTTGCCTAACTTCAAGCAGTGATGAAATCTTTGATTTAATTTGAATTTGATTTTAATCTTATTGGACCTCAATTTCTTCATCTGTGAAATAAGTGGGTCAAACTAGTGCAGGTACCACAGAAATGTTGCCTGTTTATTGTCTTCTCACTTTACCCTCTGTGGAAGACATCGCTAATCAATTATGGTACTTTTTCTCAGTGAGCCTAGACAGAGCCCAAGATTCCTTTATGCTTTTCTCTAGGCAGCTGCTTCCTATGGTTCAGAGTTATCATCTGTAAGGCATTCATCTGCTGCTTTCTGACCTTTAGGGCTCATATAAACCTGACATAAGAATTTGCAAGCTAGCTACAAGTACTGAATGTTTGTTCATGTCTTTTCAGCTAGACTTGAGCACAGAATTAAAAAAAAAAAAAATTAGAAATCCTAATTGTATTGTCTGTTTTAAGCCAAAGGAATTGTTTGGTTTCATTAATGAGTCAAATATTTTTTCAATAAAAAAATTGCTGTTAAACCACACTCATCAATAAAAGTGAAATGATGTTAGTAGCGCTTTGTAGCTGTCCATTTTTATTAGCAGCTCAGAGACACAAAGAGCAAATGTTTGCTATTTGCATGCCTACTTCTTTGTCGCCAATAGAGAGCAGCACATTTATTTTCGAGCATCTTTTCTGGGAGCCATTTATGCATGTACAAGTACACATTGGGTCCAAAGGTGTGGGCTGTGGCAAGTTGCAATGGAAGAGTATATTCACATGTGAAAAGAACCACCTTAATTAAATCTAGATTATGGTGTTGAATTTCCTCTTTAGGCTTTCAAAAATTGCTGTTAGAATATTTACATGTTTTAGCATTTCATATCGATTCTCTTTATTTTAGTCTTTCTGTTATTTTTTCTGTCTTGTTACTTGAGAGTCAGTGTTACATAAGCAAAAGCAGCACAGCTTTAGTCTTCTGAAGGTTTAGATTTGAATCTCAGCTCTTTCTTGCTAGATCTGTGACTTTGAACCAGTCAACCTCTCAGGGCCTCAGGATTCTCCATTGTTAAGCAGGGACGGAAATATACAATCTTCCATAACATCTCACAGGGTGTTATGCATATCAAATAAAATCAATCCATGTGAAAGCATTATTAAATATAGGTTTAAAATAAGTGTTAATCTCATATATGCTAGCATTACTAATATGAATCTAGCTGTTAGCTAAAATGAATGACATAATTTTTATAATTTCTTTCTGAATTATAGGATGGTATCTGTAAATAGATAGTACTGGCTGCAAGGTATACTGGGTTATCCTTGGCGTAGAGGATGTCTTGTTGAAAGCAGGACTGCAGGAGCTAGTATTGTTACAAGGGCTGAACCGTGAAAGGGTATGTCAAAGATCCACAGGATTTATTGTAATTGTTCATTGAATCAAGGCTAATATTGATATTTTAAACCTATCAGACCTAGTATCTCCTGTCTTTAACAGGTATTTAGTAAAGTATTCTTTATTCTCAGATAATGAAATTTATAGATGATAAAATCTGTGTGTATATATACAAATATAATTTCACAGAGGCAATAAGTTGATAATAAGTGAATGCCCTAGTTTTAATACGATGGACTACCAAGAGTAAAGTAATTAAAAAATATATGTATTTCAATATGTAAGTACATGGACTTGACTACTCTCAAAGACATAATGAAGCAGTCATATGCTTATACTCACACAGAGAATGGAAACCATAAATATATACTCATATAGGAGGTTCATGCTTGTGACTCAGGTATGAAGAATGTCACTGCATTATTGGTGAAGTGATTTTCACAAAAATGAACAATTCTTGGTAAAGCTTCCAGTTAGATGGAACAGATTCCCCTTGATTTATAGGCTAGACACTGTTCTGGACAATCTGTTAGGTATTAGAATTTGTGTAAAACAAAACACCTTGAGAATATATGTAAAACAAAGTCAGCATCTAGACTCAGATAATGTCAAAGAGGTTATTTCCCCTATGTGAATGTCTAGAAAGACACAGTACAGCTGTTCCTTGTGTGGGGTTGTTCGTTGCATTGTGGGATGTCTATTTTCACTGGCTCCTACACTCTAAATGCCAGTAAAAGCAGAGTGGTGGTGTGGGTGGAGGCAGCTTCTATTGTGATGACCAAATATGCTGTCAGCTGTTTCCAAATACTGCACTAGAGACAGAGCCATTCCAATTGAGAATCAGTGGTCTAAATAAAGAGTCCATACAGCAGCTTTGGCATGCTAAGAGTGAAAGTAACCCAGCCATTGACTAGATGTTCAGGGAATGGAAACCAGCCCTAGAAAGTACAGGTGGCCTTGACTGGGCAGCTCCAGAGACACACAGCTACCCCAGGCTCATAACCTAGTGAAATCCAGGATAAAGGCAGCAGGGCTAATTCCAGACTCTCACCTGTTGATGGGGCTAAGCCTAGTGATTTTTATCAGCCTTGATCCTGTTTTAATCAGGGACCCATAGGGCTGTGGTCACAGATCTAAGGCAGTGTGGAATCTACCCCGAATACTTCTAGACAAAGTAGGAAGTAAAAAGTGTAGAATTAGAAATATTGGAAGGAAGTTAGGAAAGACGGGTATTGGCTCAGTATTTGGAAACTCTTCAAATGGAACGGTTACTTGGTAAAATAGTGATCTACTGCATAATAATCTCTTACATTTACAAAGGGATTTCATCTTTGCAATTAAGTTTCATGTGTATATTTACCTTCAATTGCTTGTGCCTTTTCTTCTTCAGTAGCCTAATATTGTCATGGATCATTTATTATTAGCCGTCTATAGTGAGTTCATCCATCCTGAAGTAGTAGGATCTTTACATATTGTCTTCCAGAGACACTTCTATTTAGAAGGAAAGACCAGTGTTTTATCTCAGTACACTGAATTGGTTTTCCATTTGGCTATGTGCGTGAGTTCCATCCAGAGATTAAAGTGTGTATATATATAAATATATATATACACACACACACATAAGTATATGTGACCAAGTCCCTCTTCAGGCTATTTAGATCAAGAAGAGTTGATTATGGAATATGTATCTTATAAGAGTCCCACAAGTGATCCTTTCATCATTAAAGGCAAAGAACAACTTTCTTAAAGCATAGGTTCTTTCACCTGTATTGGAACATAACATCTTTAGTCAGGGATTCAGTTAAGAGACTCCGTAACACCTAACTCAGTGCTAGCCTCAAAGTTCTTATTCAGTAAATATTTGTTCAATGATTAATGTAAAACTTCAGGCACTGTGGCTCATGTATGTGTGTGAGTGTGGGTGTGTGTATGTGCGCGCGCGCACATGTGCGTGCATATGCAGCACTTTGGAGCAGTGTGGGCTTTTCTAATACTTCGCAGTTTTTAACCTCATAGGCAATGGCTTACTTCTGCAGATTTTAATCTGATTATAGTCCCACCTCCCTAGGAAGTTAATGGTTCCTCTCCCTTCATTCTTTCCATTATCTATCTATCTACCTACTTATCTATGTTTACCTAGTGCAGGCAGAATTGTGTCCCCACTTTTCCAATTCATATGTTGAAGCCGTAATCTCCAATGTGACTATTTTTAGAAATAGCTTCTTTTTTTTTCCTTTTCTTTATTTAGAGAGAGAGAGAGAGAGAGAGAGAGAGAAAGCACAGCCCTTGCATGGTGGAGTGGGGAGGGGGGTGGACAGAGGAAGAAGCAGACTCCCTGCTGAGCAGGGATTCCCAACCAAGATCATGACCTGAGCTGAAGGGAGATGTTTAACCAACTGAGCCATCCAGGTGCCCCTAGAAATAACTTCTTTGTGGAGGTGATTAAGTGTAAATGAGATCATAAGGAACTGATGTCCTGGTGCATAAACAACGAATCTTGGAACACTGAAAAAATAAAATTAAATTTAAAAAAAAGAAGAAGAGGTGCCAGAAGTGAGCATAAACAGAGAAAAGGCTCTGTGGGGGACAGAGTGACAAAATGGCCATCTGAAAGGCAGGAAGAGAGGCCTCACATTAGATATCACCCTATTAACACTTTGATCTTGAATTTCCAGCCTCCAAAACTCTGAGAAACTAAATTTCTGTTGTTTAAGCCACCTAGCCTGTAGTATTTTGTTACAGCTGTCTGAGAAGACTGATACGGTCTATCATTTATCAATCACCTTTTTTTTTTTGATGTGTAGCAACTTGCCTGGCAAGTAGTAGCTCCTTTCCCACCAACCCCAGAGACATCCCCAAAATGACTAAGTTTTGGGAATTATTTTTATTACAACTCCAGGCACTATAGTTTCTGCTCTTATATTGCAAAGAGAAAGGGGTGATGTAAAGAATTACGTGACCTAGGTATTTTCTGGTATTGAGGGCTTGAGTGACAGGCAGTTAAATATCACATCCGCTGACATCAGGTACTGCTAATGAGATATTTCTTTAACCCTGGGATAGAGGAGCTTGAGAAGCTCATAAGGTCAAAGGAGAGGCAATGTCTTTCAGCCTTGTGGTACATAATGAAATTTAATAAAATCTTTATTTTTAGGAGCAGTGGCTGTGCTTCACTTTGGTATTTCATGAGAATAACAAATTGAGACAATGAGGCTGAGACACTGAGGATTTGTGAAGCATTAATTTTAGTTTATTGTCTCATTGCATTTTTTTTGTCAGTAGACTCATTTCCTCTCATTTTCACACTTACCAATGAGTTTAACACCTTTATAATGAATCACATGCCAGTGATGAAAGAAAGACCAGTCATTTTCTCCCCCTTACACTTCTCTAATATGACTAAATTATACCTAAAGATCGACTTTTTCAGGCCACCCTTTATGAGCTCTAAGAATGTAATAAGAAAACATCTGAGCTTATGAATCTGTCTCAGTGGAGTTTTAAATCAATGGCAAAACAGTTGTATGTGAAAGTCTTTGGATCACAGTTATGGACTTCATTTGAGTGGAAATGTTTCCCTGGGGGGTTTCAATTCTGAACATTATTCTTCCACTTATAAGTTATGTGTGTGCCTATTTCTCTTGAGAACTTGTACTACACATATTATCTGTCATCTTCTCCACCCAGTTTTCCATCTAAAAGGTTGCTCATTCACTCATTGATTGATTGATTCATTCATTCCTATGTTCATCAAACGTACAGTGATCTAAAGGCAGACTTTGAAACCTTCACAGATTTGTTTGGGATATAGACATTTAACTTAATTTAAACAATTAAAATACTCTCTAGAAAGAGATATAACAATGGAGCACAAAGGAAGGAGCTGTCTCTGGGAGGATGGAGAAGGGGTAATGTCAGAAATCTCTCAGGAAGGACATTAAGGAGTTGGCATAGAGAAAGAGGGAAAGGGTTTTTCCTAACAGGGAGCACATCGTGGATAAAGGTAAGGAAAACATAGTTATGGCCTTTTCTAGAAAGTCTGTGTGATGCAGAGAGGACTTAAATGTGTACAGCTGTGAGGATGGTTTATCATATGAGGTTTATGTGAAAGCAAAGGCTCTTTTGTTTTTGATGTGGAATATCTTTCATGCTTTAGGCTTGCTGCTTCTCAAACATTCCATTCACATCCACACCTTTGTTCTAATGATTTTTTCTTCCTGGAACACTTCCTCTTCATCCTTTGGGGATTAACTACCCTATGTGGCTAACTTTTTTCCCACCTTCTTGGCAAAATGTATATGTCGTATATGTCCTCATAGTACTTTACTGTTGCTATGCAATCAGTATATAGGTCATTGTTTATGATGACTTTCTCTTTACTGGATTGTGAGCTCTTCAAGTACTGACACTATACATCGTTTTCTTCATTTATTCTAATTGTCTAGCATACTGCCTGGCAAATAGTATGTGCTCAAAAAATGTAGAATGAATATGGGAATGATCACTAATGCTCCAAACAGAATAATTTTTAGAAGAAAAGCCACTTGACACAGTGGGAAAAGGCCTGCACAAGGATACTGGAAACTGAAATCTAACTTCATGTTGCTTCTTGGTCCTAATCAGCTGTGTGCCAAGAGACCTGCTCCTAACCTTCTGGGGCTGCCTCTGTGCACACACAGATAGAGCTACCTGGTTATAAAGCCAGTAGATGGAGTGAAATGATCTATTGAGATTCTTTCTAACAGCTGTGATTTTAAAACATATCTAATGAAGTGATTTTATATTTATAGACATTTTCTTCATTTTCCTTTGAAGTGTCAGGAGACTATTTTTACCTGTTTAACTATTCTCATCAATAATACATGGAGTTGTTGTTGTTGTTGTTGTTTTTATCATTAAGTGTTAGTAAAGGGAGCTGAAATCCTGAGTTTTGTGTCCTGAATCGTCATTAGGGTCAGGAGGGATGTGAGAGCATCTTTAAAACATCTTGCTGTCTCTAGACATTTCTCAAACTGTGATCAGCAAAAGTAATCTTATATTGTTTTCTCTGTACTGACACATTAATGTTCTATCTCCAAGAACTTTTTTGTTGAGTTGAATTCTTAATAAGTTGGTTAGTAGACAGATGACCACAATCTAGGAAAGTGAAAAAAAAAATCATTTTATTAGTATTCACAACCAAAATACTTTGAAATTCTGAAGGAAAAGGGAATTAACTCAGAAATTGTTTTTCATCTAGTTTTTTATTTAGTAATAAAAAAATAAAAGATGGCTAACCAAGTATATCAAGTAGAAAGAGATGGCTTTATAAGATATGCAATCCACTAATGAAGTATTGAAATAAAGTGAATATTTAAAATACCGTTTTCCAGTAAGTCTATCATCTTCCTCCAATTTTTCCTCATCACCACTACCCTACCTCTGGTGACCACAAATCTGATCTCTTTTTTCTGTTTTTTGTTGTTTGTTTTGGTTTGGTTTTTAGATTCCACATATAAGTAAGATCATGCAGTGTTTGTCTTTCTTTGTCTGACTTACTGTAATTAGTATAATGCCTTCAAGGTCATCCATGTTGTTGCAAGTTGAAGTTCCTCATTTTTAATGGCTGAATAATAATATACACACACACACAACTTCTTTATCCATTTATCTATTGATGGATACTTCGATAGTTTCCATGTCTTGACTATTTTAAATAGTGGTGTTTTAAAAGTGGCAGTGCAAATATCTTTTTGTTAGTATTTTTATTTCCTTTGGATATATTCCCAGAAGTGGAATTGCTAGGTCATATGGTAGTTCTAAATTTAAATTTTTGAGGATCCTCCATACTGGTTTTTTTCCCCCCGAGGGGCTGTACCAAGTTACAATGCCATCAGCAGTGTGCAAAGTTTCCCTTTTTTCCCACATTCATGCCAGCTTTTGTTACCTCTTATCTTTTGGTTGATGGCCATCCTAACAGGTGTGAGGTGATATCTCATTGGGGTTTTTGTTTGTGTTTCCATAATGACTAGTGATGTTCAGCATTTTTTCACATACCTGTTGGCCTTTGGTATATATTCTTTGGAGAAATGTCTGTTCAGATCATGTGTCCATTTTTTAATTTGGCTATTTTTTGCTATTGAGTTCCATCAGTTCTTTATACATTTAGGATATTAGTCCCTTATCAGATATATGGTTTACAGATTTTTTTTTTCATTCTGTATGTTCTTTTCACTTTGATTATGGTCTCTTTTGCTGTAAATAAGTTTTTAGTTTGATTAATCCCACTTGTTTATTTTTTGTTTCTTGTGTTTTAGATGTCACATCCAAAAAGTCATTTCCAAGGGCCATGTCAAGGAGATTTTTTCTTTTGTTTTATGAGTTTCATGGTTTCAGGAATTATATTTAAGACTTTAATCCACCACTAGTTACTTTTTGTGAATAGTGTAAAATAAGGGTCCAGTTTCATTCTTTTACATGTGAATATCTGATTAATTCACCATCATTTATTAGAGAGACTGCCTATTCTCCATTGAGTATTCGTGGCCCCCTTGTTAAATATTAGTTGATTGTATATGCTTTTGGTTTATTACTGGGTTTTCAATTCTGTTCTTTTGGTTTATTTGATTGTTTTTAATGCCAGTACCATCCTGTTTTGATAACCATAGCTTTAGTATGATCTTGAAATCAGGAATTGTAATGCTTCCTGCTTTGTTCTTCTTTGTCAGGATTTCTTTAGCTGTTCAAGGTCTTTTGTGGTTCCATATACATTTTTTTTGACTTCAATAAAATTCCTAATGGAATCTTGATAGGGATTGTATTAGTTCTATAAGTAGCTTTTGGTGGTATGGATATTGTAACAATATTACTTCTTCCAATCCATGAATGTGGGATAACTTTCTAAGTTGTGTCTTCTTTTTAAAATACTTATTTTTTTATTTTTTTAAGATTTTATTTATTTATTTGACAGACAGAGACCACAAGTAGGCAGAGAGGCAGGCAAGGGGGGGGGGTGGAAGCAGTCTCCCCGCTGAGCAGAGAGTCCAATGCAGGGCTCAATCCCAGGACCCTGGGGTCATGACCTGAGCTGAAGTCAGTGAACCCACTGAGCCACACAGGTGCAAATAAAATAAACCAAATAAACCAAAACTAAAATAATTTTTTGTTTTGTTTTGTTTTTCTATATATATATATATATGTGTGTGTGTATATATATATAATATATATATATAATTATATACATATATATATATAATTTTTTAAATCTTTTTAAAATTTATTTTCAGCATTATAGTATTCATTGTTTTTGCACCACACCCAGTGCTCCATACAATCTGTGCCCTCTCCAATACCCACCACCTGGTTCCCCCAACCTTCCACCCCCCGCCCCTTCAAAACCCTCAGATTGCTTTTCAGAGTCCATAGTCTTTCATGGTTCACCTCCCCTTCCAATTTCCCTCAACTCCCTTCTCTCTAACTCCCCATGTACTCCATACTATTTGTTATGCTCCACAAATAAATAAAGCCATATGATAATTGACTCTCTGCTTGACTTATTTCACTCAGCATAATCTCTTCCAGTCCCATCCATGTTGCTACAAAAGTTAGGTATTCATCCTTTCTGAAGGAGGCATAATACTCCATAGTGTATATGGACCACATCTTCCTTATCCATTCATCCATTGAAGGGCATCTTGGCTCTTTCCACAGTTTGGTGACTGTGGCCATTGCTGCTATAAACATTGGGGTACAGGTGGCCCTTTTTTTCACTACATCTGTATCTTTAGGGTAAATACCCAGGAGTGCAATGGCAGGGTCATAGGGAAGTTCTATTTTTAATTTCTTGAGGAATCTCCACACTGTTCTCCAAAGAGGCTGCATCAACTTGCATTCCCACCAACAGTGTAAGAGGGTTCCCCTTTCTCCACATCCTCTCCAACACACGTTTCCTGTCTTGCTAATTTTGGCCATTCTAACTGGTGTAAGGTGATATCTCAATGTGGTTTCGATTTGAATCTTTCTGATGGCTAGTGATGATGAACATTTTTTCATGTGTCTGATAGCCATTTGTATGTCTTTATTGGAGAAGTGTCTGTCCATATCTTCTGTCCATTTTTTGATATGATTGTCTGTTTTATGTGTGTTGAGTTTGAGGAGTTCATTATAGATCCTGGATATCAACCTTTTGTCTGTACTGTCATTTACAAATATCTTCTCCCATTCCGTGGGTTGCCTCTTTGTTTTGTTGACTGTTTCCTTTGCTGTGCAGAAGCTTTTGATTTTGATGAAGTCCCAAAAGTCCATCTTCGTTTTTGTTTCCTTTGCCTTTGGAGACATATCTTGAAATAAGTTGCTGTGGCTGATATCGAAGAGATTACTGCCTATGTTCTCCTCTAGGATTCTGATGGATTCCTGTTTCACGTTGAGGTTTTTTATCCATTTTGAGTTTATCTTTGTGTATGGTGTAAGAGAATGGTCAAGTTTCATTCTTCTACATATAGCTGTCCAGTTTTCCCAGCACCATTTATTGAAGAGACTGTCTTTTTTCCACTGTATATTTTTTCCTGTTTTGTCGAAGATTATTTGACCATAGAGTTGAGATTCCATACCTGGGCTCTCTACTCTGTTCCACTGGTCTATGTGTCTGTTTTTATGCCAGTACCATGCTGTCTTGGTGACCACAGCATTGTAGTAAAGCTTGAAATCAGGTAACGTGATGCCACCAGTTTTATTTTTGTTTTTCAACATTTCCTTAGCGAAATTCACATTGATTCTGATTCCATACAAATTTTAGGATTATTTTCTCCAGCTCTTTGAAGAATACCAGTGGAATTTTGATTGGTATAGCATTAAAAGTATAGATTGATCTAGCAGTATAGACATTTTGACAATGTTTATTCTTCGGATCCAAGAGCATGGAATGGTCTTCCATCTTTTTTGTGTCTTCTTCAATTTCATGAGTGTTCTGTAGTTCCTCAAGTACAGATCCTTTACCTCTTTGGTTAGGTTTATTCCCAGGTATCTTATGGTTCTTGGTGCTATAGTAAATGGAATCAATTCTCCAATTTCCCTTTCTGTATTTTCGTTATTAGTGTATAAGAAAGCCACTGATTTCTGTACATTGACTTTGTATCCTGCCACGTTGCTGAATTGTTGTATGAGTTCTAGTAGTTTGGGGGTGGAGTCTTTTGGGTTTTCCGAGAGTTTGACTTCTTCATTACCAATTTGGAAACATTTTATTTTTCTTTGTTGTCTGATTGCTGTTGCTAGGACTTCTAATACTATGTTGAACAAGAGTGGTAAGAGTGGGCATCCTTGTTGTGTTTTGTTGTGTTCCTGATCTCAACGGGAAGGACGCAAGCTTTTTCCCATTGAGGATGATATTGGCTGTGGGTCTTTCATAGATAGATTTGATGAAGTTCAGGAATGTTCCCTCTATCCCTATACTTTGAAGCGTTTTAATCAGGAACGGACACTGGTTTTTGTCAAATGCTTTTTCTGCATCAGTTGAAAGGACCATGTGGTTCTTCTCTTTTCTCTTACTAATTTGTTCTATCACATTGATTGATTTGCGAATGTTTAACCATCCTCGCAGCCCAGGGATGAATCCCACCTGGTCATGGTGGATAATCTTTTTAATGTGCTGTTGGATCCTGTTTGCTAGGATCTTGTTGAGAATCTTAGCATCCATATTCATCAGTGATATTGGTCTGAAATTCTCCTTTTTGGTAGGGTCTTTGCCTGGTTTGGGGATCAGGGTAATGCTGGCTTCATAGAAAGAGTCAGGAAGTTTTCCTCCTGCTTCAATTTTTTGAAACAGCTTCAGGAGAATAGGTGTTATTTCTTCTTTGAAAGTTTGGTAGAATTCTCCAGGGAATCCATCAGGTCCTGGGCTCTTGTTTTTTGGGAGGTTTTTGATCACCGCTTCAATCTCGTTACGAGATATTCGTCTATTCAGGTTGTCAATTTCTTCCTGATTCAATTTTGGGAGTTTATAGTTTTCCAGGAATGCATCCATTTCATCTAGGTTGCTTAGCTTATTGGCATATTACTGTTGATAATAACTTCTGATGATTGTTTCTACTTCCTTGGTGTTCGTTGTGATCTCTCCCTATGCATTAATAATTTTATGTATTTGAGCTTTCTCTCTTTTCTTTTGGATTAGTGTCGCCAGTGGTTTATCAATCTTACTGATTCTTTCAAAAAACCAGCTTCTAGTTTCATTGATACGTTCTACTGTATCTCTGGTTCCTACCTCATCAATCTCAGCTCTAATCTTGATCATTTCCTTTCTTATGTGTGGAGTTGGTTTGCTTTGTTGTGGATTCTCCAGTTCTTTAAGGTGTAGAGACAGCTGCTGTGTTCTGGATTTTTCAATTTTTTTTGAGGAGGCTTGGATGGCTATGTATTTCCCCCTTAGGACCGCCTTTGCTGTATCCCATAGGTTTTGAATTGAAGTGTCTTCATTCTCATTGGTTTCCATGAATTGTTTCAGTTCTTCCTTGATCTCCTGGTTGATCCAAGCATTCTTAAGCAAGGTGGTCTTTAGCTTCCAGGTGTTTGAGTTCCTTCTGAACTTTTCATTGTGATTGAGCTCCAGTTTCAAAGCATTGTGATCTGAGAATGTGCAGGGAATAATCTCAGTCTTTTGGTATTGTTTGAGTCCTGATTTGTGACGCAGTATGTGGTCTATTCTTGAGAAGGTTCCATGTGCACTTGAGAAGAATGAGTTGTTTTAGGGTGAAATATTCTGTACATATCTATGAGGTCCATCTGGTCCAATGTGTCATTCAATGCTCTTGTTTCTTTATTGATTTTCTGCTTTGATAATCTCTTTCTGAGAGAGGCATGTTAAGATCTCCAACGATTAGTGTATTCATATCAATATGACTCTTTATCTTGATTAAAAGTTTTCTTATGTAATTGGCTGCTCCCATATTGGGGGCATAGATATTTACAATTGTTAGATCATCTTGGTGGATAGTCCCTTTAAGAATGATGTAGTGTCCTTCTGTATCTCTGACTACAGTCTTTAGTTTAAAATCTAATTTGTCTGATATGAGAATCGCTACCCCCCCCAGTCTTCTTTTGAGGCCCATTGGCATGAAAGATGTTTCTCCATCCCTTCACTTTCAGTTTGGTGTATCTTTAGGTTCAAAATGGGTCTCTTGTAGACAACATATGGATGGGTCCTGTCGTTTTATCCAATCTGCAACTCTGTGCCGTTTTATGGGCACATTTAGGCCATTCACATTGAGGGTGATTATTGATAGATATGTTTTTATTGACATCGTGTTACCTTTGAAGTCTTTCTTTCTGTAGATAGTCTCTGTACTTCTGTTCAATGCTCTTCTTGGGCTTTTTCCTCCTTTAAAGAAGCCCCCCTTAATATTTCCTGCAGTATCGGCTTGGTGGTTGCATAGTCTTTTAAGCCTTGCCGGTCCTGGAAACTCTTTATCTCTCCATCCATTTTGAATGTCAGTCTTGCTGGATAAAGTATTCTTGGCTGCATGTTCTTTTCATTCAGTGCCCTGAATATATCTTGCCAGCCCTTTCTGGCTTGCCAGGTCTCTTTGGACAGGTCTGACGTTATACTGATCGGCTTTCCTCTGTACGTAAGGATCTTCTTTGTCCTAGCTGCTTTCAAGAGGTTCTGCCTACAATTATAATTCTTCATTCTTACTATTAGATGTCTCGAGGACTTTTGAGAATCTAATCTTGGGGGGAAACCTTTCGGCCTCTAGTACATGAATGCTGGTTCCATTCACAGATTTGGAAAATTTTCATGAAGAACTTTTTCCACTATATCTTCTAGACTTCTTTCTTTCTCCTCCCCTTCAGGGATTCCAATAATTCTGACGTTGGAACATTTCATGGCATCATTTATTTCCCTGATTTTGTTTTCATGGTTTCTAAGCTGTTTGTTCCAGGCTTCCTCCTGATCCTTTCTCTCTATCTGTTTGTCCTCCAGATCACTAATTCTATCTTTTGTCTCAGTTACTCTAGAGTTGAGAGAATTTAGATTAGATTGGAACTCATTGAGAGCATTGTGAAGCTCATCCCTGGTAGCTTTCAGCTCTTCCCTAATATTGAAAACATGATCTCTGGTCGTTTTCAGTTCGGCCCTAATCAATTCTGTTTGGTCACCGATGGCTTTCTCCAACCTAGCTATTGCTTGGATAATTGTTAGCCTGAATTCTCTTTCTGACATATTGTCTATGTTGATAGCCATTAGCTCTGTTGCAGAAGGTCCATCCTCTGTATATTTCTTCTGTTGGGCATTCCTCCTCCTAGTCATTTTGGTGAGAGATGGCTGAAGGGGTGTAGCTGGGTGTATGAACTGTGGTGCAGTCAAGGTGCACCCTGGAATGCATCTGAGCAACCAGGGTTCCCCACCCAAATGAGAGGAAAAAAAAGAGAGAAGGAGAGAGACAGGAAAGAAAGATGAGATAAAAGAGAAGGTCCAGCCTAAATGGTCCCCAAGGTAAGATTTATGAAGTATACAAACAGACACAGACAAACAAAAAGACTGATAAAAGTATATGACAAGAGAAAAAAAATATATATATATTTGCATATATATATAATATATATGCAAGAACCTCGTCAAAAAGAACCCCAAGTGTAAGATTTATATACTATCAAGACAAACACAAAAACACAGAAATACTGGTGGAAGAAAAAGATGGGAGAGTGGTTGTAAATTCTCAGTGTGGGTGAGGAAGGTTGTTTTGATTCTTCCTCGATGTATCTTGATATCTTTGTTAAAGGACTCAACTTTCCTAAGATAAGGGGGGATTAGGAATTGGTTACCTATAGAGGTGGCAATGATTGGGGAAAGGGAATTACCTTGAAGTTTAACTCTATATGAATATTAGAAAATAAAAATTAAAAAAAGGAATAAACTGGACTAAACTAAACTAAAATTAAAACAAAGAAATTTAAAAAATAGAAATGCAAAAGGAAAACACAGGTGTATGTATCAAAAAGTTCAGGTTAGAAGGTTATTATGGAATTTGATGTACTGGACATCTCACTGTGACGGTAAATAGGTTAAAAAATTATCTGTATAATAATAAAAAATTAACTATATTAAAAAATGAGCCAGAATAGTAGGATCGAATTAATAATAAAGATTTTCCTATGAAGTAGTGGTGGTTATTCTCTGGTCGTCTTTTTTTTTTTTTTTCCTTTCCTGGTTGGTTTTCTGGGGGCGGGGCCTGTCACATGGGTTTTCAGTCAATGATGTTCTCTCAGTTAAGTCCTCCTGCCCCCCTCAAGGGGGTGGGCTCTGAGGAAACTGTTTTTTTCAGGCTTTTGTTCTCTGGAGGTTTTTATATTTGTTCACTTTTGTTTTTCTCTCTCTCCTTGACCGCTTTTGATGGTTTTTGTAGGTTTAGAGGAAAGCAGACTGCACTCTGACCTCCCTCTCAGAGAGAAGCCTCAGTCTGGCTGCAGAGCCCAAATAAATCCCCCCTTGGCCGCTGGCAGAGCAGGTTCCCAGTCGCGGTCCCTGGGGACTCAGGATTTTTTGCTTGTACCCCAAACCACGGCAGCGTTGGCTGTCTGGGCAGCTCCAGACTGCCAGAGAAGTTCTAAGGGGGCGATCACAAACTGAAATTTTCCCGCTGGCCCGGGCTGGGAGTGCCTGGTCTTTCTGGTCTGAGAGCACCAGGCTGGCGTTTGTGTGCACCTCTCTCAGGGGAGGGCGCGGGGCCTGCCTCGGACTCTGATGGCACAGCAGGGGGTACTGCAAAAAGGCAGTGCTTCCCTTGGCTGGCGAGGCTCCCAGCCCCTCACGGGAGCCAGGCACCATGCACTCTCAGGCGCGCTGGTGATTCAGGGACCGAGACCTGCCACACTCTTTCTGGCTCTGTGCCAGGGGTGGCTGTCCTGGGTCTGGGGACTTAAGCCCGGACCCTAACACCCTGATTCCCGTAATTATCCCCCGGGTGATCCTTTGTTCTTTTTGAGTGCTTTCTACCAGACTCCTGAGTTAATGCTGGCCCCCAGGTGCAGGGCACTCTCGTATTGGGATATTACTTTCCAACGGGTCGCCTCTGGTGGCTCCCTCCCCCTTTTGTTTATCTTCGGATATCAGTCCAACTTTCCCACTCCACTTTACCTGCCCACTGGCGTCTTCTGCTCCAGTATAATTCTGATCTCAGGCTGATTTCATGGGTGATCGGAGTTCTTTGGAAGGTAATCAGCTCACTTTAGGGTACAGGTTGAAACGGCACCTCCTCCTACTTCCCCGCCATCTTGTCTCCCCCTAGGAAGCTCTATTTTTAATTTCTTGAGGAATCTCCACACTGTTTTCCAAAGTGGCTGCACCAACTTGTATTCCCACCAACAGTGTAAGAGGGCTCCCCTTTCTCCACATCCCCTCCAACACATGTTGTTTCCTGTCTTGTTAATTTTGGCCATTCTCATTGGTGTAAGGTGATATCTCAATGTGGTTTCGATTTGAATCTCCCTGATGGCTAGTGATGATGAACACTTTTTCATGTGTCTGATAGCCATTTGTATGTCTTCATTGGAGCAGTGTCTGTTCATATCCTCTGCCCATTTTTTGATTGTCTGTTTTGTGTGTGTTGAGTTTGAGGAGTTCTTTATAGATCCTAAAATAATTTTTAAAGATTTTATTTATTTGAGAGAGAGAGAGCACATGAGTGGAGCAAGGGGCAGACAGAGAGAGAAAGAAGCAGACTCTCGACCGAGCATGGAGTCCAGCACAGGGCCCAATCTGAGGACCGAGAGATTATGACCTGAGCTGAAGTCAGACACTCAACCAACTGAACCACCCATGTGCCTCTATTTGTACATTCTTTGATTTTTTAATCAATTTTTTGTTTCAGAGTAGTGATTTTTCACCTTCTTTGTTACATTTATTCTTAAATATTTTATTGTTTTGTTTTGTTTATTGACGCTATTGCAAATGGGATTGATTTCTCTTTTTTCCCCAGAAAATTCATTGTTATTGTATAGGCATTTTTGTACATTAACTTTGTAACCTACAATTGTACTGAACTCATTGATTAGATTTAATAGTCTTTTGGTTGGTTCTTTAGAAATTTCTATATAATTTCTCTATATATTTCTATATATATAAAAGGAAATAGAAATAATTTTACTTCTTCTTTTCAATTTTGATATCTTTTATTTGTTTTTCTTGTCTGATTGACCTAAGTAGGACTTCCAGTACTATGTTGAATAGGAGTCACAAGAATGGGCATCCTTGTTTCTAATCTTTTTTAGAATTTTTTAAATGTTTTATTTAAATAATTTCTTTACTCAATTTGGGGCTTGAGCTTACAGCCCCCCGGTCAAGAGTCACATGTTCTTCCAACTAAGGCAGATAGGCACCCCTGTTTCTGATCTTAGAGGAGAAGCTTTCAACATTTTACCATTGAGTATGATGTTAGCTGGGGGATTATTTTATATGACTTTTATTACATTGAAATATGTTCCTTCTCTGCTTAATAGGTAAAAAAAAAAAGAGTTTTTATCACAAATGGACATTGTTTTTTGTCAAATGCTTTTTCTGCATTTATTAAGATTATCATATGAGGGATTCTTTTCTTTCACTCTATTAACATGATTGATTTCAACCATTCTCGCATCCCAGAGATAGATCCCACTTGATCATGCTGAATGATCCTTTATGTGATGCTGAATTTGTTTGCTAGTATTTATTGAGAATTTTTGCATCAATATTCATTAGGGATATGGATTTGTAGTTTTCTAACAACATCCTTTTCTGGTTTTGACATTAGGATAATGCTGGCTTCTTAAAATAAGTTTGAGAGTGTTCCCTCCTCTTTGGTTATTGGAAGAGTTTGAGAAGAATTGGTTTTAATTCTTTTTTAAATATTTGGTAAAATTCACCAGTGAAGCCATCTAGTCCTGGGATTTTTGCCATTGGGAGGAATTTGATTACCAATTCAATATCCTTACTAGCAATTGTTCTATTCAGATTTTTAATTTTTTTCCTGAGTTGGTCTTGATAAGTTGTATGTTTTGAAGGATTTTAACATTTCTTCTAGGTTGTCCAGTTTGTTGGTCTGTAGTTGTTCATAGCAGCCTCTTATGATCCTTTATTTCTGTGGGATCGATTGTATTATCTCCTTTTTTCTCTTAGGAGATTTTTTTTTATCTGGGTCCTCTCTCTTTTTCTTTCTTTCCTTTTTTTAAGATTTATTTATTTATTTCACACACACACACACACACACACACACACATCACAAGTAGGCGGAGAGGCAGGCAGAGAGAGGGGAAGCAGGCACCCTGCTGAACAGAGAGCCTGATGCAGGGTTCTATCTCAGGACCCCAATATCATGACCTGAGCTGAAGGCAGAGGCTTAGCCCATTGAGCCATCCAGGTGCCCCTCTCTTTTTCTTTTGGTTAGTCTAACTAAGAGCTTGTTAATTTTGTTTATCTTTCCAAATAACCAACTCTTAGTTTTGTTAATCTTTCCTATTGATTTTGTGTTTTCTATTCCATTTATTTCTGTTCTAAGCCTTATTATTTCGTTTCTTCTGCCAACTTTGGGCTCAGTTTGTTCTTTTTTGTCTAGTTTCCTCTGGTGTAGAGCTGGGTTGTTTATAGATCTTTCTTTTTTCTTAATGTAGGTGTTCATTGCTATGAATTTCCCTCTTAGAATTGCTTTTGCTGTATTCTATAATTTTGGTATATTGTGTTTCTATTTTCATTTGTTTCAAGAAACTATTTATTTCCTCTTAATTTCTTTTTTGTTCCACTGGTGGTTTAGGAGAATATTGTTTCATTTCCATGTTTGTGAATTTTTCAGTGTTCCTTTTGTCACTGATTTTTAATTTTATGTTATTGTGGTCAGAGAAGATACATGGTATGGTTTTAATCTTTCCTAATTTGCTAAAACTTGTTTTGTGGCCTAATATACAGTCTATCTTAGAAGATGTTCCAGGAATGTGTATTCTGGTCCTGTTAGATAGAATGTTCTCTATGTGTCTGTGAGGTCCCTTCGATCTACACTGTTGTTCAAATCCTCTTTCCTTATTGACTCTCCATCTGGATGATCTTTTGTTGAGAGTGGGTTAAGGTCCTTAACTATTACTGTATTACTGTTTATTTCTCCTTTTAGTTCTGTTTGGTTTTGCTTTATATACTTAGGTGCTCCAATGTTGGACACATAAATATTTACAATTATTGTATCTTCGTGATGGATTGACCTCTTTATCATTATGTAATGATCTTCTTTGTCTCTTTTTACCACTTTTTTGTTTAAAGCCTATATTGTCTGATGACTATGACTACCCATCCCCTTTTCTCTTTTTGTTACCATTCATTTGAAATTACTTTTCCATCCCTTTACTCTCAGTCTGTGTGTGTCTTGAAGTTTAAGGCAGGTCTCTTCGGAGAACATATCATTAGATCTTGGGTTTTTTTAATCCATTCAACCATTCTGTCTTTTGATTGTAGTATTCAGTTTAGATTTAAAGTACCTAAGGATTTACTACTGCCATTTTATTAGCTATTTTGTTTTGTGGATTTATTGTTTCTTACTTCTTACTACCTTTTTTTGTGTTTTGATGTTTTGGGGTATCACTATGCTTTCACTCCTTTATTGTGTTGTCTAATTGTTATGGTTTTTCTCTTATAGTTATTACAAGGCTTATATAAAAATCTTAAAATTATAATCTCCTATTTTTTTTTCTTCTAAATTTTTATTTAAGTTCTAGTTAGTTAATGTAAAGTGTGATATTGGTTTCAGGACTAGGATTCAGTGATCCATCACTAACATATAACTCCAAGTACTAATTATAACAAGTGCCCTCCTTAATACCCATCACCAATTTAACCCATTCCCCATCCACCTCCCTATCTATCCTCATTTTGACCTCTGTTGTTAAGAGTCTCTTATGGCTTGCCTCCCCCTTCTCTCTTCTGGTCCCCCCGCATTCCCATGTGTTCAGCTGTTTTGTTTCTTAATAGAATCTTATGGTATTCATCTTTCTTTGACCAACTTATTCTGCTTAACATAATACACTCTAGTTCCATTCACATCACTGCAAATGGCAAGATATCATTCTTTCTGATGGCTGAGTAGTGTTCCTGTGTGTGTGTGTGTGTGTGTGTGTGTGTGTTACATCTTCTTTATCCATTTATCAGTCAATGAACACTTGGATTATTCCCAGTTTGGCTATTGTTTTTTTTTTTTATATATTTTATTTATTCATGAGAGAGAGAGAGAGAGAGCACAAGCAGGGGGAGCATTAGGCAGAGGGAGAGGGAGAAGCAGGCTTCCTCCCTGGGGCTGGATCTCATTATTGATAATGTTACTATAAACATTGGGGTGCATGTATACCTTGGAATCTGTATTTTTGTATCCTTTGAGTAAATACCAGTTGTGCAATTGGTGGGTGATAGGATAATTCTATTTTTAACTTTTTGAGGAACCTCCATTCTGTTTTCCAGAATGAGTACACCAGTTTGCATTCCCAACCAACAGTTCAAAAGAGTTCTACTTTCTTCATATCCTCATCCTCATTCCTGTATCGCTAATTTTATCTGTTCTGACATGTATGAGGTGTTATCTCATCATGGTTTTGATTTGTATTTCCCTGATGATCAGTGATGCTGAGTATCTTTTCATGTGTCTTTTAGCCATCTGGAGGTCTTCTTTGGAAAAATATCTATTCATATCTTCTGCCCATTTCCTAACTGGGTTATTTGTTTTTTGGGTGTTGAGTTTGATAAGCTCTGTATAGAGTTTGGATACTAACTCTTTATCTAATATGTCATTTGCAAATATCTTCTCCCATTCCATAGGCTGCCCTTTAGTTTTGTGGATTGTTTCTTCTGCTGTGCAGAAACTTGTTATCTAGATGAAGTCCCAGTAGTTCAGTTTTGCTTTTGTTTCATTTTCTTCCAGTGATGTATCTAGTAAGAAGTTGCTACAGCTGAGGTCACAGGTTGCTGCGTGTGTTCTCTCTAGGATTTTGATAGTTTCCTGTCTCATATTTAGGTCTTTGATCCATTTTGAATTTATTTTAGTGGTCCAGTTTCATTCTTCTATATGTTGCTATCCAGTTTTCCTGACACTATTTTTTGAAGAGGTTGTATTTTTTTTTTTCAATTGGATATCTTTCCTGCTTTGTGGGAAAGATATGGATCCATATACTTATGGGTCCATTTCTGGGTTTTCTATTCTGTTCCATTGATCTGTGTGTCTGTTTTTGTGCTAGTACCATTCTGTCCTGATGATTACAGCTTTGTAATAAAGCTTGAAGTCCAGAATCAAGATGCCTCCCACTTTTCTTTTCTTTTTCAGGATTTCTTTGGCTATTTGGTATAAGTTGGTTTTAAGTTGATGATAACTTAACTTCAATTGAATTGCCAAACTTTACATGTTCACTTTTCCCCCTCATAGTTCAGGTTATTAGAGTTATAATGTACATATTTTTATATTGTGTAACTAATAGGGGATTGTCATAGTTATGGTTATTTTTACTATGTTCATTTTTATAACTTTCAATCTACAATTATAAATCTGTCCATCACTGTTACCAAGTTACAGATCTAACTTTCACAATATATTTACCATTACAGTTGAGGTTTGAACTACCTTTTTTTTTAAAGAGAGGGGTTGGGGTAGGGACAGATGGAGAGAGAGAGAATCTTAAGCAGGTTGTCCACCCAGAATAGAACCCGACATGAGGCTCAGTTTCATAACACTGAGATAATGACCTGAGCCAAAATCAAGAGGCAGATGCTTAAAGGACTGAGCTACCCAGAGGTACCCTTTTTAAAATGTTTTTGTGAAGTTAGTTAGCATCCTTTTATTTTCATTCAGGAATTCCTTCTAGCATTTCTTGTAAGGTAGGTCTGGTGGTAATGAACTCCCTCAGATTTTGTTTGTTCAAGAATGTCTTTATTCTCCTTTATTTCTAAAGGACATCTTTGTTGGGCATAGAATTTTTGGCTGACAGTTTTTTTCTTTCAATATTTTGAACATGCAATTGCATTCTCTCCTGGCCTGAAATGTTTTTGTTGAGAATGTTTTGCTGATAAGTCTTATGGGGGGCGGAGGATTCCCTTATATGTAAATTTTTCTTTTCTTTTGTTGCTTTCAAAATTCTTTATTTGTCTTTAACTTTTAATAATCAAAATGTGTCTTGGTGTAGCCCTATTCAGGTTCAACCTACGTGGGATCCTTTGGATCTCATTCGTTGGGATGTCCATTTCTCTCCCTCAGTTTGGAAAGTTTTCAGCCATGATTGCTTTAAATATACTTTCTGCCTCTTGCTCTTTCTCTTCTCTATTTGGATTTCCTATAATGTGAATATTGTTTCTTTTCATTGTGTCCCATGACTCTTATAGGCATTCCTCATGCTTTTTTATTCATTTTGTTTTCCTCCTATGACCAGATTCTTTCTACTATTATATTCTCCAGGTCTCTTATTCTTTCTTCTGCATTGTTAAGTCTGTTTTTGAAATTTTAGATTGACTTCTTTAGTTCAGTTATTGTATCCCCCCCCCCCCCCGCCCCGGGATGTTTGTTTGTTTATTTGCTGGTCTCTATCACTTTGCTGATCTTGTTTTATTTGTAAATTATTTTCCTAATTTCATTTACTTCTGTGCATTCTTGTAGTTCATTAAACTTCTTTAAGAGGATTATTCTGGATTCTTTGTCTGGCAAGTCTTTCCTTAAGATCAGTTATTAGAGCTTTATTAGTTTCATTTGGTGATGCCATATTTACCTGGTTTTTCATGATCCTTGATTCCTCATGTTGGTAAAAGTGCGTTTGAGTAATTAGGATCTTCTTTTAGACTTCAAAGATTTGCAGAGATGGATCTTTCCCAATCAGCACAGTTTGAGTTTGGGGGCCTGTCTGCTGGTATTGTTTTTGGGCAGGTGGGGCCTGCTATTATGGTCTGTTTTGGGGTTAGTTACCTGTTCAAATTCAGAGGTTGGGTATGGACCATCATCTGAAAAGAGTTGGACAGAACTGCTGGCTTGGTTCCCTACTCAAGTGAGGCTAAAGGATGGGCTCTTTTAATAGTCTGATCAGCCTTTCTAGATGGTTGGGAAAGTGTATGATATTCAGTAGTAGTTGGGGCTCTGGATTAGTTTCCTTGCCCTGGCAAGGTAGCAGGATGGGACCCAGAGCTTGTATGGCTCATTTTTTGAGAATCTGATTCAGGCAGGAGTGCACACTGAATTCCCTAATCAGATGAGGGCACTGGTTTTACTCTGCAGATGTGGAAAGCCACAAGCTGTGCTCTCTGTCTAAGTGCCTATGTAAGCAGGGGTGTTGAATGGGCTATACAGCTTCCTATGTGCCCTGGTTAGATTCCCTGGTCACACAGACTGGTAGGTGTATTCAGGGATGAGCCAGACTATGAATTTATTTTCTTGCCCAGGTATAGGGGGAGAAGCAAGTAAAGCTCTTTGTTGTCTAACTCAAACTGACTCATGCCTCAGGTTTTCTGGCTGAACAGCTCCACTGGCTTTGTTGTGCAAACTATGGCCTCTTCCTGTCCATCTTTCAGCTTTAGGACCACTGGGCCACACAGCTTCCAAGTGACATGCTTGCTGGTCAGATGGAGCTAGGATGTACGAAGTGTGGGTAGAGCTATCTCTCAGTTCCCTGAACTGTATGGGGGAAGGGAGGGAACATTCCAGGCAATTCTCAATTTCCCAAACAGGTTATCTGATTGGGATAGGCCAGGAAATACCCTCAACCTTTGCTATGAATTAATCCTCCTGCCTATGCATCACACAGGAACCCTTCACACTTGCAACTAGCTTTACTCTGTGGGTAGTCAGCTTTGCCTACCTGCCTCTCAGCTCAAGCACCCTGGGCTATACTGCTTCCAGGTATATACTGCTTCCAGGCTATACTGCTTCAGCCAGACCTTTGGTCAGATACTCTCCACAGGGGTTGTGGCTATGATTCAGCTTCTTGCCTGGGCATGGGCAAACCAGGATCTAGGGATGGCAAAACTCCTGTTTGGGAATCTGAATCAATCAGATCTGCACTGTGTTATGTTCTCAGATCAGATTGTACCACCAACCTGGTTCTGCAGATAAGCAAGGCCACTGGTTGGGAATATTATGTGGGCACTACAGGTATGAACTAGTTCTGTCAAGATCTATATGCTCATTGTTGCTGGCTGCTCTCCTGACTCCATCACAGTCAGATTTCTAGTGGTCGAGCCATGCAGATTCCCTGGCCATTTCCAAGGCATGAGATCATAGTAGTAGTCCCCACAAAGTGACCCACAATGCTAGGGGCGTGTGTTGTCCCCCTTGAGTTTTCTTTTCTCATCAAAGGTGCTGGGACTCAGGGAATATCTCTCAGTGTGGTGCTATGCTGGGCTGGGAGAGAGGCAGTTGGGTCAGCGTGTAGCTGCTTCTCTTACACTTGTAATGTAGTCTGTCTCCGTCTCTGTGATGCAGGGTAGGGGGGTGCTTCAACCTCACCTCCATATTCTAGGATTCTCTCAGTATTGTCTTGTTCTTAAAGAGTTGTTAGTTGTTCTCGCAAGAGGAAGTAAAGTCAGGAATGACCTCTGTCACCATCTTGGCGATATTACTCCCCACTGATGGTGTCTTTAATGAGAGAAGTAGCTTTTTTTTTTCTTTTTTCTTCTCCCCTTGAGAAGAGAATATTTAAGTCCCAAGCCTTGGTTTTCCCTTGCTCCAAAGGAGAATTTAGAAGTCTTTGTTTTGGATGTTTTAATGTCCTATAGATGTAGAAAGCTGGGCTTTTTCACCTCCACTGGACTTCTCTGCTTTACCATCCTGTTACCCTGTTATATTAACCCCTCATTGCCAGGTCCAGGATCTAGGTAGAGTATTACCCTCAGCTGGCTCTAGGCTTTTCATATATGTGATTAAAAATAATATTTCAACATGTTTTCTGATTATAAAAGTAATACATTATTATTGTGGCAAATTTGGGAAACAGGAACTAGAAGGTATAAATAAGAAAATAAAAGCCATCCTAAGTCTCACCACTCAGAAATAACCCTGTTAATATTCTGTGCATTTTCTCACAATTGAGATCATAGTGTGCATGTGGCTTTTTCCACTGAACATTACATCATAAACACTTATTAAGCCTTTAAAAGGTTCTTTTTTAAAGATTTTAATTAATTAATTTGAGAGAGAGAGAGAGAGAGAGTGTGCACACAGGGGGAGGAGCAGAGGGAGAAGGAGAGAGAGAATCTCAAGCAGACTCTGCACTGAGTGTGGAGCCCAGCTCAGGGCTTGATCTTATAACCCTGAGATCATGACCTGAGCTGAAATCAAGAGTCAGACATTTAACCAACTGAGCCACGCAGGCACCCCTAAAATGCTTCTTAAGAATTGTTGTTGTTTTTTTAATTTTTAAATTTTTTTATAAACATATAATGTATTATTAGCCCCAGGGATACCAGGTCTGTGAATCACCAGGTTTACATACTTCACAGAACTCACCATAGCACATACCCTCCCCAATGTCCATAACCCCACCACCCTCTCCCGTCCCCCTCTCCCCCAGCAACCCTTAGTTTATTTTGTGAGATTAAGAGTCTCTTATGGTTTGTCTCCCTCCCAATCCCATCTTGTTTCATTTATTCTTTTCCTACCCCCCAAACCCCCAACATTGCATCTCCACTTCCTCATATCAGGGAGATCATATGATAGTTGTCTTGACTTATTTCGCTAAGCATAATACCCTCTAGTTTCATCCACATCATTGCAAATGGCAAGATTTCATTTCTTTTGGTGACTGCATAGTATTCCATTGTATATATATACCACCTCTTCTTTATCCATTCATCTGTTGATGGACATCTAGGTTCTTTCCATAGTTTGGCTATTGTGGACATTGCTGCTATAAACATTCGGGTGCACGTGCCCCTTTGGATCACTATGTTTGTATCTTTAGGGTAAATACCCAGTAGTGGAATTGCTGGGTCATAGGGCAGTTCTATTTTCAACATTTTGAGGAACCTCCATGCTGTTTTCCAGAGTGGCTGCACCAGCTTGCATTCCCACCAACAGTGTAGGAGGGTTCCCCTTTTTCTGGATCCTCGCCAGCATCTGTTATTTCCTGACTTGTTGATTTTAGCTATTCTGACTGGTGTGAGATGGTATTTAAGCATTGTTTTTAATGGGTACTTCACATGAAAGAAGATCCATAGTTGACATAATAAGTCTATTGTTACGTAGGTTGTTTTAAAACAGTGACTTTCCACATAAAATTTCTTCTACTCACTAGATTATTTTGTTAGGATAATTTCCTAGAAATAGAATTATAATGGAAAAGACTATGAGTATTTTTAAGACTTCTGATATGTAATATTTTTATAGAATTGTTATGGTGCCATATTCTCTGTTTAACCTCTGAGTGTCTTCTTCTCACACATTGCTGATAATGTGCAATATTTTCTGACACTGTGTGAATTACTATGGCTACCCACTTTGGGCCATTGGTGCCAATCAGCCAGTCAATGAGGGCCTTTAACCTTGATTTAGACCCTTTGATAGAATAAGAGGTGAAATTTGTTTCATAGAAGTTTATATCTAACTGGATAACAAAATTAAGGCATAACAAAATTAAAGCATAAAATTAACAAACAATTCAAGACAGAAACTCTATTATCTTCCTTTATAAGCTACGTTAGGAATCTGAAGTCTCTACAACATAGGGTCTCCTTGATTAGCTTGAGCTCTAAACTGAGCCTGAACCTGAAACTGCTCTGGGTTTCTGGAGAAGAATTTATTATCCTGTCTTCTCAGTGAATGGCATCTTGAGACACCCAACAGTCTCTAATCCCCACAGTCTTCTGGATAATGACAATAATGGTGATGATGCCTAACATTTAGCAATTTACCTTGTGCCAGGCAGAGTTAAACACTTGATGTGCAGTATCACATTTTGTCTGCTTCAGACCTTTGTAATTTGATAGTATTATTCATATTTTATGAGTGATAAAAAAATGGGGCTTAGAGTGATTAAGAGATTTCCCCCAAGGTCACACAATAGACAGGGATAGAGCTATTATAACAACCCAAGTCTGTCAGTCCATGGCCCATTATCTTGAACACAATGCCATATAGCCTCTTGTTCTGGAAGGGCCAAGAGGCTGAGCCACTGCTGGGAAATGTTGCCCAGTCAGACTGTCTAGCTGCTCTTTGCAAAGGCAATTCTAGACAAAGGATTTTGCTATGTTTGTGGCCACAGTGTCAGGAGCAGCTCTCCTTAGTATCTCTTGTCAGGAGTGTTACTGGTTGAGAGTGCTCCCAGGGGACTCGCCTATCAGAGCATTTCTCAGAGACACTTTAATGTCTGCTGGAGTCTGGCTTTCTGAGCTCTCAACTCCTGCACATTTAGCCTCACTTTTAGCATCACTTCTGGAGGGCATCTTATAGTTTTTGCACCTGCAGTTCTGCATTAATTCACAACCCATGGGAGAAATGAAGGAAGCCACAAAAAAACCCTGTATGAAGGCCTGAGTATCCACATCCTTGGCTAATGGTGAGCACTTGTCCTTCTCCAGGAAGCCCTTTTCAGTGTTGCAAAGTTGTAGAATATTAAAGACCCTGTCAGCCTCTCCTTTCAATATTAAAATCCATACCATGTATAGATTTGACAAAAGCTCCCAATTCCTCTTCAAGTGCTCTCCTTGTGGGCTTGCAGCACATATGGAAAGCCAGCCATGGGAACATTTTCCCAAGCTAGAAAGGCAAATTCAACTCTTTTGCCCTCCTCCATGGAGGAGGTACTAGGTCTAAGCATTATAGGAACTCAAAAAAGATGCCAATAAAGGGTGTAATGACCAGAGAAGATTCCTTGGAATATGTGAATCTAGAGTTGAATCTTCAAAATGGCTAGGATTAGAACAGCTGGGCTTGAATAGGGAGCACATTCTGAGAGAGAGAGAAACCTCATGCAAGATGTCAGCATAGAAGAAAGTTGGGCTGACAGCAGCTCCATGCTATGTGCACAGAGATTTTTTTAACCTTCTCTTTTGTTGCTTATGCCCCACAGATGCTCTGTGTAATGTACTATTTACAAGGCCAACGCTAAGTGTCTCTGGATGTGACAGCTCTTACATTACTGCTTCTTCTAGGCAGATCTTGGCAGAAATTGCCTTGGAAGTAGCAGCCACCTCTGAATGTTTCTTTTGCAGGAAAGCTAGCTAACTACCTACTCGGCACTTCCTAGTTGTTATTGAGGCAGGTGTTTTAGGTTTTTCTTTCTTGTGATTTTTTGGTTTGCTTGCAGATGTCAGAAATTCAAAATAGCTCAAATAGCAAGGGGAATGTATTGACTTGTATAACCTAAAGAAAAGTTCAGCTTAGGTTTCAGGAATGGCTTGATTTAGGAACTCGAGTTTTCCTTGTTTTTATTTTGCAACTCTTCATCTCTCGATTTTGGCTAACTAGCTCAAACAGAGTCTGGCCATATTGATGTGCCTAGAAACTTCAAACATTCTTCCTTATAGGTCCAAACACAGGAAACAGAAGACTTTTTCTTATTGGTAAATTTGGGAAAAGTGTCCTGGGCCTGACTATCACTGGGCTGAATTGCATCACATGCCTAACTCAGAACCAAGCCCTGGGGCAAGGAAGGAGAGCTTATCTATCTAGAAGCGTGGAAAGTACAGGGCATATTTTCTTTTATTGGCTATGAAGCCCTTCTTTCCATCCCCACTTTATTTCCTGAGGGGTCATCAAGTCTGACTAGAATCTTTGTATATATTCTCTGACAACTAATGGCTTTTCGCAGTCATTGCCACACCTCTTTTCCCTTCCCACACCAGTCAGTCCCAGAGTCTTGCCTGTTCTATCTCTGAAATATTTCTTGAGTCTGACCTCACTCTTCATTGCCTCTGCCCCAGCTCTAGTTCACAAGCCCCTCTCTCCTGCCTGGTTAAGTCAGGAATTTTTCTAACTTAGTTCCCTGTGTCACTTGCCTTTCTATCTGGTCTGCTCCTTTCCTTTGCTCCTTTCCCTTGCCTACACAATGATGTCCTAATTCCTTAGCAAGGCATTATTTAAACACCTTTTCAGTCTGATTCCAGCCTACCTTCCATCTGCAAGAATCTCCCCCACAAAACATCTATTACAGCCATAGATGCTGATGTTCATTCTTCTCTAAAAACTGTATGCCCCAGCACTCCTGCAGGATTTTGCCCATGCTGTTTTTGCTGGCTGTCTGCCCTTACCTTTTCTCTGCTTGGCTAACTTCTGCATATTTTTCAAAGTTCAGCTCTTCTCCCCTGGGTCCCTGCTCCTGTGTTTCCATAGCTAGATGTCCATGCTATTACTATGCATTTATCACACTATTTAACAATTGACTGTGTACCTATCCCTATCTCTGTGTATCCCATAGATTCACGGAAGAAAAAGAACATAATCCATGCACTTTTATATACCCAGAGCCTAGAAAAGTGTTCAAAAGCAGAGCTTATTTTCAGCAATGTGTATCTGTTCTTAGGTTGTAAATCAAGAAGGATGAAAGACACTTCCATGCATTTCTCTTATTACAGCACCATTCTGAGTGCTTCTTCTGACTTTTTCTTCCCTTTTTTCAATATATTTTAAATTATATAGTGATAAGAAATACAGGAATCCATTCTTATCCTTGAAAATGTATATTAATCCCTTCTGCCAAGGTAACCACTATTATTAAGTTGGTGGATATTCTTCAAGACTTTTAAAAATTATTTATTTATTTAAAATAACAGCTTTATTGAGATATAATCCACATACAATAAAATTCACTCCTTTAAAATGTACAGTTTGACAATTCTTAGCATTTTCACAGTTATGAAGCCATCACCAGTATCTAATGTTAGTCCTTTTTGTCATTAACAGTCACTCCTCACTTTTTGCTCCCCGTCAGCCCTTAATAACCACTAATGTACTTTCTGTCTTGGGGGATTCACCTATTCTGGATATTTCCTGTGAATGAAATCATCCAAGAAGCATTTTATGTCTGACTTCTATTATTTAGCATACTGTTTTCATCCATTTGGCGCCATGTATCAGTTCTTCTTCCCTTTTACGGCAGAATGATATTCTAATTTTAGATAGAATGTATTTTGTTTATCTGTCTATCAGTGGAAAGAAATTTGGGTTGCTTCCACTTTCTGACTGTTATGAATAATACTTTATGAACATCCCTGCACAAATTTTTGTGTAGACATATGTTTTTGGTTCCCTTGGGTATGTGCCTAGGAGTGGAACTGCTGGGTCATATGGTGACTCCATGTGTAATGGGCTGAAGAATTGCTAAACTGTTTTCCATAGTGGCTGCACCATTTCAATTCCCACCAGCGATGAATGAGGATTCCAATTTTTCTACATCTTTGTCACAACTTGTTCTTGTCTGTGTTTTTCACTATGTCATTGTAGTGAGTGTGAAGTGTTATCTCATTGTGGTTTTGAGTTATGTTTCCAATAATGACTAGTAATCTTGAGCATCTTTCATGTAGTTATTATCCATTTGTATATCTTCTTTGGAGAAATGTTTATTCAAATGCTTTGTCTATTTTTAAATTGACTATTTGTCCTTTTATTGAGTTGTAAGCATTCTGAATATATTCTTTTCAGATATATGATTTATAAATATTTTCTTCACAACTTTTTTATATACATTGAAATAAATATATATATATTTACTTATTATTTATTTATTTTACATATATACATATTATATATGTAAAGATTTAAATAGGTTTCTCTTTTATACATATAGATTATATTGTTTGCATAGCTACCTTTCCCAAACATTGTACATGTAAATCTACCTGATTATTTCACTTGCCAAATAGATGGACATGTAACCATTCCCCTGATGATGGGCATTTTGGTGAGTCTCAATATTTTTACTATTATGGACATTATATTATGAGCATCTTTATAAGGGTCCCTTTCCACACATGTGTAATTATCTCTCTAGGATACCTTGAAGAGGAATCACTGAATTTAAGATTATCTGTATTTTATACTTTGATACATATTATCAAAATGTCTATTGGAAAGGCTACACAAATACACTTCACAGTAACAGTGTCTGAGAATACCATTTCCTTGTATACTGGCCAATATTCATATTTAAGTGTTCTTGCCCAGTGGTGAGCAAAAAAGGTACTTAACTATTGTTTTAACTTGCATGTTGTTTTGGTATCATGATTTCCATAACTTCTATTAATTGGTGTTCAGAATAGAACCTGTCTCATTTAATTCTGTAGATCTCTTCTTCACATGGGAGCCCCTTCAGGACATGGAAAAGAAATGATAGAGGGACTGGAATTGTGTGGATTTATATTCTAGCTGTTATGTATAGTGAGGCCAGTTTGAGAAAAACATGGTTCTTCAAAGACTTTCCATTGTATTTAGAGCTGACCAGACTTTTAACCATAATCTACAGACTTTTAACTTCACAAAAATGTGGCATTTTATTTTAATAAAGCTATCAACAGTGCTCCCTTTTTGAGTGACTTTTCAAAAGCATCTTTTGTCAGCAGAGAGCTTTTATTAGCCAGTGTAACCTTCCTGTACTCCATGTTAGCAGAGAGAGAAAAGAAATGTCTTTGGGTACCAAATATGGAAAGTTGTGCAAAAATTCTCAAGCGGAAAAAAGTTGTTCAGCTTTTGAAGCTATGTTTGTCACTCTGTTGTATCTTAACTAAAAATAATGAAGTTTTCACATCCAAGTACTAACCAGGCCTGACCCTGCTTAGCTTCCGAGATCAGACGAGATCGGGCGCGTTCAGGGTGGTATGGCCATAGACATAATGAAGTTTTCCAATGCTAATGTCCAGAAGGTAAAGGTTTATAAGATTATGCCTTCAAACAGACAGTTGGATGAAAAGAAATCACAGGGGATTAATATGAGATACCAGGTGCAGGTGTGTGCATGATAGTTTGGATAGGCTCAACTATAAATGTCTGTGGTCTGAGCCCCTAAAAACAAGATGTTAGGCAAGAAAATCTAGGAGTAAGAGTAATAGCCATGGCCATGGAATGGGGCAGCTAACTAGTGAGAACTTAGTATGATCCAGTACTGATAACTGAGCAGTGCCAATAAACTGTAGGGTGATGGGGAAGACATACATATTGTGGATTCTGGGTACAATCAAGTGGGGAGTTAATGATACGATTCCAGTATCAGTCTGTTGTTGTAAGTGCTCATTCAGTAATCGGAGGGTGTGGACAGGGTCTTACATGGGTGTCAAGTCACTGGAAAGCAAATTGGGATTCTGGGACAGGTCCACTGCAGTGTGGGAACTGATGTGTTGTCAGGAAAAAGCCCTCTGACCTTGGTTAACATGGTAGGAATGGTGAAAGCTGCATCTCAAAGTGAATCTATACAAATCTTCAACTTAATGGCTTAATTTCAAAATCCATGAACAGACAAGCTGGGGCAACTTCTGTTTTGTTAGGGACTGATTCACAAAATGAGGAGGGCACTTAATTGATACTGTGCACTTAGGGCTCACAGTGAGGAGTCTCTGGAGAAGGCAGGAAGGACATGCTGACAGCACTGTCCCCGAGTCCCCAGATACCACTACAAATCATCTCTCATGTTTGCTGGGAACTGGTAGGTAGTGGTGCTTGATGTCTATTAGATTCCAATTCAATTTTGAGGTCTGTAATTCAATGAGGATAGATATAAAAAGGGTTCCTTTTTCATCAAAAGGGTAATTACCTAGTTATCAGTGTGCTGGAAGGATGAGAGCTTATGGATTTTTCATAAAATCATAAGTTCATAAGGGGCTGGGTGAAGTCATTTCATTCTGTCTTCAAGCAGGGATGAATTTAATTCACCCTTGATGGATGGGACACTGTTTAAGAAAGATCTCTAGAGAATAATAGTTGACAACCTTCAATATTTTAGCTATCCTCTATTGTAACATTCCTTCTATCTTGGTGAATATGTTTACATAGAATGGAAGTTCGTAGTCTTTTGTGTCCTTTTTGGGTAGAAAGAACAGTGCTGTTAAGTGTCCATCATTTTCATCAATTCAGAGAACACTTATTGGGTACCTGCTTTGTGCTCATTGCAAGTGATACAAGGGTGAAGCAGTAGAAGAGACAGATTTGACTCTTGCTAATATTTAACTGAAAGACACATGATGGGTAATACTCAATAAACAAATAAGTGATTACACGTGGTAATAAGCGCTATAAAGGGAATAAAGTGCTGCTGTAGAAAGGAGCAAAAGGAAGCTAAAGCCTAGTTTAGATGAGTGAACAGAAGCTTAGAAGTAGAGACTTATAAGTGACGTTTACTACAAGCCCTGAGGTATAAAAGGGACTAGCATTTTAGCATGGAGAGAAGAGTCCTCTTGACAAAGGGAGTAGAATCTGCAAAGGCCCTGAAGTAGAAAGACTGTAGTGTGTTTGAGAAATTTAAAAGGTCAGTATAGCTACAGCAGAGTGGTTGAGGAAGAGGCTGGCATGCAGTGAAGTTGTGGAAGGAACCAAGGGGCCAAATAATATCTGACCTTGTAAGCAATAATGAGGAATTTAGATTTGATTAAAACAGAGTGTTTTTAATAGATCACCTGGGTACTATATGGCAAATGATTTAGAAGAGGGAAAATCAGAATAGAGAGACTGTGTAGGAGGTAATCTGTTGGTGCCTTAGACTGTGTTGGTGGCAGTGAAAAGAGGCTTTTTTGAGATCTACTTAGGGGTGTCATTGATGGGTTGGTTGTAGTACAAAGGTAAAGGGAAGACATCAGTTCAAGGCTGACATCTTGGATTCTGGATAGAGGGATTGGTAAGATGGTAGTTTCATCTAGTAGTTGGAAAACAATTCAGGAGTAGATTTGTAGAGGCAAGGGTAGGAATTGAAAGTTTGCATTTGTACATGTTAAATTTGAGATACCTATGAGACACACGAATGAGACTGTTAACTCTAAGTCTGAAGATCAGAGAAGTTGACACTGGAGAAATAAAATTGGATATTAGTCTGATAAAAGCTATGGGAAGAGGCCATAAGAAACCAATTGAGGACCACTACTCAATAGCCAATAGGACTTTTAACCCAGGTGAAATTTGGGTTGAATTCCCAACTGCAATGTAGTGGATGTGTTTGTAGCAAATGAAGTTTCAGAGCATTGTTTAAGGATCTCAGGGTGGTGTCTATTCTATATATCTTTTTCTTTACAAATTAGCACTGTCAAAATACTCATGTTGGAATTATGTTTTAACAAAGTACCTTTACTGTCCCATCATGATGCCTCTTGCTATTTATTTATTTGGGTTTTGGTGAGATGATTCTTTATTGTTTTTGCTTTTGTCTCACAATGTACCATCTGAACGTACCTAGAAAGTTGGAAAAAACTGGAAAAAAAAAACGAGTTCATGCTGAAAAACAACATTATTGGTTAGTGGAAAATGATAGGTAAAGTAACAATTAGATGTCACATGATAGACTTTCTTTTTTACTCCCCAAATGCTCTGAACATGGCATTGGGTCATCTCAGGAAAGAAGGAACACAATTACAGTGATGACAAGCTTCCTGTCATGTAAAACCTTGTCAGCAATTTATTTTTTTACATGTCACTATTTTCAGGATTCAGAACTCTAGTCATGACTGATAGGGTTATTAGAGAAAGAAGAGGTTAGATTAAGTGAAAAGAGTTTTTACTTGTTACATCTGGGTGATTTGGCTAAATTAATAGTAGTGTTAAGTGCATAGTACAGAAAGTGTTGTAAAAAGGTGTGAGCCAGTAACATAACTGTCCTTAAATGAAACGGGACATTACCAATCTAATTTTGTATTTTTTTCCTCATGATTTTAGGGCTTTACCTGGAAACCCTTTCAAATTTTCCAAAATACCCAGCTTGGTCATTCTCAATATTTGTGTTTATATGAGACAAACATTTCCAAACTGTATTATGTGAGTTTGGCTGTATTATTTGCCCTTCCCCTTTCCCACCTATATTGAGTTGAATGTAGCCATCCGTAAAAAGATATATGCAAGACCTAACTCTAGTACCTGTGGATATGACCCCATTTCTTTGTTTGGAGAGAGTCTTTGCTGATGCAAGTAACTGACAGATCTCTAGTTGAAGTCATCCTGGATTAACTGGGTGGGCCCTAAAGCCAATTATAAGGTCCTTATAAGACATGCAGGGTATAAGACCATAAGAAGACTGAGGCAGAGATTGGAGTGATTTGCCTATAACCCCAGGGACACAATGGTTGTAGCAGCCACCACAAGCTAGGAGAGAGTTATGGAAAGGATTCTCCCTCAGAGCCTCTAGAAGCTTGCTCACACCTGGATTTAGATTCTTGGTCTCCAAAATTGTAAGATAATACCTTTCCATTATTTTGAGCCACCTATTTGTGGTAATTTGCTACAATAGCTCTAGGAAGCTAATATACCACCTTCTATTAGGCATTTTGTAGGTCACAGCATGATGGAATAGAAAGGTATTGGATTTAGAGTTAGGAAACATAGTTTCTAAGCTTAAGGCTGCTATTGGTAGCTGTGTGACCTTGGGTGTGTCACAACCTCTCTCTGAACCATAAAATGAAGACTTGGAAATCCCTTTCAAGTCCTCTAGGTCTACTCTTATTATCCTACTTTAAAAAAACAAACTGGAAAACTGTACAAAGCATAAAATAATGCTTTTTGAGAGTGGACAACAGGCAGCATAGGAGTGTGTTGACTGAGAAAAGAGAGAGAGAAAAAAAAGATGAGCTTTAAGATTATTCCTGCTTGGGACACCTGGGTGGCTCAGTGGGTTAAAGCCTCTGCCTTCGGCTCAGGTCATGGTCCCGGGGTCCTGGGATAGAGTCTTGCATCGGGCTCTCTGCTCAGCAGGGAGCCTGCTTCCTCCTCTCTCTGCCTGCCTCTCTGTCTACTTGTGATCTCCGCCTGTCAAATAAATAAATAAAAATCTTAAAAAAAAAAAAAAAGATTATTCCAGTTTTTGCTTCCAGGCACTTTATGCACTGTATCTCAGAGATGGGGAGTCAGAACAAAGCCAAGCAGCATTGCTTAGTTGAAAAGAAAAATGTTGGAATTTTTGTAGGACAGGGAGCTGGAATTTGTGGTACAGAGTGCTAGAGAGGAGAGAATTATGCAGAAAGATAGCTCCAAAAGTCTTGAACCATTGCTGGATACTAAGATGTAAATGCATATGGTGAAATTTCACAATGATGGACAATGGAGTGACGGGGTAGTGGTGAGCTACATGGTTTCCTGATCTCACACAGCCTGGAAGCTGTTTTAGTTCCAACCAGTCATATTGGAGAGACTTCATTGAACACCCAGCATATCATTAAAGACACCACAAGAGTTATGTCTTAGTAGTAGTACTAAACTAACTTTAAATAAAGAGTATTCTTGACCTACCTTAACAAAACAGAAGAATAAATGTTGAAAAGATCAGGTCCGTTTGCAAGCAATATTAACTGCCTACCAAAAGAAACTTCAACACTCTTTAAAGGAATGCAACAAAATCCAGACACTCAATAATATAACATTTTTAAAGTCCATTATTCAGGAAAAAATTATTAGAAGTAGCAGGAAATTTTAAGTAGCAGGAAATTGTGACTCATAATCATTTGGTAGAGTTAGACCTAGGCATGTTATAAACAATGGAATGAGCAGACAAAGATTTTAAAATAGCTCTAGTAAATGTCCTCAGATTTAAATGAAATTGTGAATGTAGTAATAGGATAAATGGAAGATATTTAAGAAGTATCAGATGGAACTTCTAATATGTAGAAATGCCATTTCAGAAAGGAAAAATTAACAGCAAGTGAATCACACTCTTCACCCCCCACCCCTGAAAAAGAGATCATAGAACTTGAAAACACAGCAGTAGAAACTCTTAAACTGAAGCACAGAGAGGAAAAAAAAAAAGTTTTAAATGTAGTTAACAGTCACTAAATGAGCTTCTGGGACCACAGGCAGTTTAACATATATAATTGGAGTTCCAGAAAAAAAGGATGGGACAGGTACATAAAAAAAAAATAATAATAATAATAGGTGAAAAATCTCCAAAGTTAAAGAATATCTTTCAGTCTTCTGATCTAAGTAGTTCAGTGAGTCCCAAGCAGAAAAAAACAGAAAGAAAACTATGCCAAAATATATTATAATGAAACTATTGAAAACGTGTGATTAAAAAAGTCTTAAGAACAGCTAAAGAGAGGCACATTACCCACAGAGGAAAAAAATAAGAATAATCACTGATTTCTTGTTAGAAATAAGGCAATACATAAGAAAATAGAATGGCATCTTTAAAATGCTGGGCAGAAAAAAAAAAAAAAACACTTAGAATTCTATGTCCAGTGGAAAATATCCTTCAAAAATAAATGTGAAATAAAGAAATTTTCAGATAAAGAAAAGCTGATAGAATTCATTGCCAGCATATTTGTACTCCAATAAATGATAAAAGATATTTCAGGATGTAGGAAAATGATACCAGATAGAACCTTGGATCCACAAAAGAGAATTAAGGGCTCAGGATATGGTAAATATGTGGGAAGATATAAATACAAATAATTTATTTCCTCATGTATACATATATTTCTTTGAAGAATAATTTTCTTTTTTTTTTTTTTTAAGATTTTATTTATTTATTTGATAGAGATCACAAGTATGCAGAGAGGCAGGCAGAGAGAGAGGGAGAAGCAGGCTCCCTGTAGAGCAGAGAGCCTGATGCAGGGCTCAATCCCAGGACCCTAGGATCATGACCGGAGCCTAAGGCAGAGGCTTAACCCACTGAGCTACCCAGTGCCCCAAGAATAATTTTCTTTATAGCAAAAATAATGTCGAATTTATAACATATTTAAGAATAAAATAGGACAATAGCAGAATGGATAGGGAGGAGAAATGTAAGCATTCTGTTGTAAGGGTCTTCCATCGTATGTGAAGTGGTTTAATATTATTTGAAGGCAGACTGTGATAAAATGAAGATGCATATTTTAATTCTAAAGCACCAAAGTTTTACTGTAATAGTCTCCTAACTAATCTTCTGTCTTGAATTTTGTAACTAAATTAAATCATATACTATCTCAGGTTAAAACTCTCCAAAGACTTTCCATGTTAGAGTAAAAGCTGAAGTTTTATAAATCTAGACTTAATCTAATCCAAGTCTGCTTCTCTGATCACATCTCCAACCTCTGTGCCTCTCACTCACTCTTTTATAGCCATGCTGGTCTCCTTGTTATTTTTTGAACTTGACTGGCAAGGTTTTTTGTAAAAACCTTAGGGTTTTTACACTTACTGTGTCTTTTGCCTCTAACACTCTTCATCTCAAATATCTTTTTTTTTTTTTTTTCAAATCTTTTTAGGCTTTACCTGCTCACTGGTATCTTCTCTGAACACTGATTTATAATTGTAAACCTGGGGTGCCTGGGTGGTTCAGTTGGTTAAGCCTCCAACTCTTGGTTTTGGCTCAGGTCGTGATCTCATAGGTTGTGAGAGTCAAGCCAGGCATTGGACTCCCCGCTCAGTGCAGAGTCTGCTTGAGATTCTCTCCCTCTGCCCCTACCCCCAGATGTGCTCTCTCTCATTCTCTCTCTCTCTCAAATAAATAAGTAGATCTTTTAAAAAATAAAATAAGATTGTTAACCTATCATTTGCTTTCCTGACACTTCTTGTACCTCTTCCTTTGAGTATCTGGTAGTACTTCTGTTTTCTTTGTAATATTTTCCTTGGCTTATATGTCCTTGTAGTACTTATTATTTTCTAAGGCATTACAAACTTTCTTATTTATTTTATTTATTTTAAGTCTCTCTCCACAGAGTCCATCACAACATAACCTTTACTTGAACAGGTTTTTTGTTTTACTCTTTCTCCTCTATTTTCTTTTTGTTCACTGATGAATCTACAGGACCTAGAATATTGTCTAATATATAGTAACTACTCAATAAATATTTGGTCAAATGACAGAATCTGCAACTAAAAGCTTGGAAACTCCAGGAAGAGTACCCAAACTCTTTTTTGTTTAGTTTAGTTTTTTGTTATAGCTGCCCCTGTGTATTGGAACCTGTATCTAGTATATAACACAAGGCACTTTTCGTGCCCTCTTCAACAATTTCCCAGCCATCTCCCTGTCCTCGTTTGCCTTAAGGCTGCAAGGGATTGGAAACATGTTCCTTATCACAAAAAGAGAGACTTAAGAGCCCCGCTCTAGGCTTTTTTATTTGCCCTGACAAATACGACAATCTGTTTTTATCTTTAAAGCATTTGTATGTCTGGAAAGTAGCCACTCTGAGAAAGCTGGTTTTTCTGTATTTCAAAGGGAATTTGTGGTCTTTTTGGGGTTTTGATTTCTATCTTTTGGAAAAGTCGGGACCTGCAGCTCTGTTGCACTCAAGGCTTGAAATCTTTCATCCCTGATAGTAGGAGGATAAAAGGCAGCTCTTCATGGTCTACCAAGAAGACTTTAGCTTCACATACCTCTGAATGTAAGCAAAGGCCAAAAACAGACTGACCACAAGACTCTTGCTGCTTCCTGGGATCAGGGTTGAGGAAAAGAGTCCAGTTTGCCCCACACTAATTTATTTTTCAGACATAGCATTTTGAAGGGCCAGGCAGTTTCCAGAGAGAATCTGTTTCCCAGTCTGCCTCTTTGCCTCATGATTGGAGCTCTGATAGGAAAGCTTAGAGCACTTTGGATATAGTCTCAGCCTTTAGCAGTCAAGTTCCTTGGTATCTAGGACACTGAACGAGAAGGGCAACACAAGACAAATGGGCAGATGTTCAATGGTCAAAAGTGCAGTTTGTGTGTACAGCCTACTTCACTACTGATTAAGTACCTTTTAGGTAATGTTTTTGCACCGTATCTGAAGGTTAAGAGATTAGGAGGCTGTTTGCTATTTTAAGCTGGCTTTATCTTTTTTTTTATTTTTTAAGATTTTATTTATTTATTTGACAGAAGAGAGAGCAATCACAAGTAGGCAGAGAGGCAGGCAGAGAGAGAGGAGGAAGCAGGCTCCCTGCCAAGCAGAGATCCCGATGCAGGCCTCGATCCCAGGACCCTGGGACCATGACCTGAGCCAAAGGCAGAGGCTTTATTTAACCCACTGAGCTACCCAGGCACCCTAAGCTGGCTTTATCTTTACATGCGGCCAGACAGATGAATAGTGGTAGTTTTCATTAGTACATTTAATTTTCTTTTGAGTTGATTATCAAAATAGCAGTGCTTCTCCATTCCCCTAACATATTCAGTGCAGCTAATGCACAAGATTCATTTCTTTAGTATTAATGAATAAGACTTCTGGGTCAGGACTTCTGAGCATCTGTTGAGGGTTAGATGTATTAGCTATTGTGCCAACAGATAACAAACTAAATTTTATCCTCCCTTTCTTGACTCTTTCCCTAGATTTGAGCTTGTTTTGTGGCATCCTGGAGGGATAACATGTTGTGAAATAGAAATTAAAAAGACAGGGTGAGACAAAGCCTGTCTTTGTATATGGTCAGGAAGGGGATCCAAGTGACTTTGTCAGGACTGATCTCTTCCTCACTTTTATTTTTCTCTGTGGATCTCTTATTTTCCTGTAGATGTGAAAGAGAGATATATCCTGATAACCTTACTTGGGTTCCTGGATCCAGCCATGCCTGAATCCATAATAGCCTTTAACTTTGAAGTTATGTGAGCCAATGAATTCCCTTTTATTATTCAAGTTAATAGAAACTGAATTTAATTTCTCTTGGTTGCAACCAAAAGAGTTTTGAATAAAAAAATTAAAGCATGAAAGGCATATTGAAGTTATCTGAAACTTTTGTAAATTGTTTGGACAATTACTCTCTTAGGATAAAAGTATCTCTAATCTTAAAAATATGAGCCTGGTTAGAATAAAGGAGATGTATGATACCCTAAACCCAGTCACCAACCTGATTGTATCCCTTACCTAGTTGAAATCCTTCCTCCTCAGACCCAGTCTTTCTTCTTATAGCAGGGAAGAGATGCTAGCAGTATTTGAGTCAAATCCTATTGTCTCAGTGACTCAGATTTTAAGCCCTTCCTCCCTTAGCTCTAAATCTAAAAATTTTTAGATGGTAGACTTTGACTCAGTTGCATCACATGTCCAGTTTTGAGGCGAGGGAGGCAGAGTAATATGATCTTTAGTCCTATTAGAATCAAACATTTAAATCTAGGGAGACATTGTTTAGTTATATTTAGGTAGTGATTTTTATTTTTTTTTCTTTAATCATTTGCTTACTTGTGCATAAAATACTACTTGTAAAAAAGGGAGCATTTTCACTGAATGAATGAGATTTTCAGTGAGTAAGTGTTGACCCCAATGTTAAAATTTAATAAATTTATGTCCATATTATCATTTGCATGTTGCAGTCTCTTGGGGTGGATAGAGCTAGAGTCATCTCACCTGTTCATTTAAGAGAACTGAAGCTCAGGATAGATTAGGAAGTTAGTCAGTACTTTTAAGGAGAACCAAGCAGAAGAGCAAAAGTAATTTAATGTATACTCCTTTTATGTCTACTTTTTTGCAGAAAGGGGTTAACACCTTATGGGTAAGAATAAACTATTAAAATATAAATACTGGGGTGCCTAGATGGCTCAGTTTGTTAACTGTCTGACTTTTGGCTTTGGCTCAGGTTATGATTTCATGGGTTGTGGGATAGAGCACTGTGTTAAGCTCCCCACTCAGCAGAGAGTCCTGCTTGAAGATTCTTTCTCTCTGCCCTTCCCCCAACTCTTGTGCTCACTCAAACTCTTTCTTTCTTTAAAACAAATACATAAATCTTTAAATAAAACAAAATAAAATATAAATATTAAAAACAGTCCATAGTCCATAATTTGTAGTCTGTTACCAAAAGCAAAATTTAAAAATGTAAATTAGGCTTCTCCTACTTTTTTTTTCCACTTTCCTTAACTTTTCTAAATTCCACTTTACTCCTTGTGGAATGAGCAAGAGTCAATAGACCAAAAGTATTTATTCAGCCCTTCTTTAGATTAAAAAGTTCTTAAAAACAAAAGTCTTACATAGTTTCTTTGTTCACCTACATGATTAACTCAGAGGCTCCCACAGAACAAGAAATACTTGCAGAATGAATGTAAAAATGAATAAGTGAATGAATGAATAAGTGATTGAACAAGTAAGTGAAGGAAAAGGGCCATGGTCTATTCTGATTTTCTTACTTTAATGGGCTGTGAGTATTAGAAAAACATATGCAGCCATGAGAGCAAAGCAATCTCTTCATGTATTTTCTTTTTAGAGTTGCATTTTGCTATAATAACTAATACTTTCATTTGAAGAAAAATACTGTGGCTCTTTGATTATCACTGCATAACTAACCACCCTTAAACATAGTGGTTTAAAACAATGATCATTTATTATTCTTTCCCTGTTCTGTGAGTTGACTGGACTCTGTTGGGTTATTCTTCTGCTCCATGTGGTGTTGATTGGAGCCAGTGTGATCACGATGTTCTACTGGCCAGGGATTGTCAAGATGGTTTAGACACATAGCTGGCATTTGATGTTGGCCTACCTATTCAGGCTATGAACTGGAATATCTTAGTTTTTTTTTTTCCATGTAGTCTCTCATGTGGCTTGGGCTTCTCTGTGACAGAATAGTCCCAAGAATGTTCCAAAGGTGTGATAACAGAAATCTGAAGATCTCCTTAGCCTGAGCCTGGGAAGTGACTTAGGCACTTCTACTATATTCCACTGGTCAAATTAAGTCACAGGGCAAGCCCAGTTTCAGAGAAGAGGAAATGGACTTTATTTCCCAATTTGTAGAGCGACAATTTGCAGCCATCTTTCTCCTACACTGGCATATCTTTAAGAAAAAGAATCATTTGGTGAATGCATACATATCTGAATGAATAAATGAAAGAAACAGCACGTCTGCTTTCTAATCTTGGCTCCATCATTCCTAATGTTTGATCTGGTTGAGTGATTTAAACTTTTTGATCCTCAGTTTTCTGAACTGTGAGTTGGGTTTTCTGAGGATTAAATGAGGTTGAGTAGATAAAGCACTAAGCCTAGATACTCAGGTCTGTAGTATTTATTCATGGAATTTTAACTGTTGTTGTTATTGTTATTATTTTCACTGTTATTGTTAAAATACAAAAGCCGACTGAATTTTAATTACAGATAGGCATGTAATACTTCTCAGTGTGTACTTTGGTGTAATGATGTTTGGCCTGGAGAACTTCTGGTACTGAGTGATTGAGCCTTACCATTTATGTAATTAAATAATTTGTTACCCTCAGTGCTATAGGCTTCTCACAGAAACAATACGTCAGAATCATTAGTAGGTCATTGTGATCTTTCAGATCCCCATGAATAGGTAAAACTCTGATGGCTTTGATTTCAAGCATTGATTTGGGTTATTCACTTCTAATAATAAGAGTAAATTAAATATCATTTCCATTTGGAGGGCAAATGGTGTGAAAGAACAAACATATCTGTGTACCTTTAAGTTGTTAGAAGCGTCCATGTAATTTGATAAAAATTACATCATGGATAGAGCTGCAAAGTGATACTGGTCAGGAAGCAAGCATTAAAACACATGATAAATGTGCAATTTATTGTACCATTATATTAATTTCACTGTGCATAAGGGCTGAATGTTAGTTGATATCCATAGCAGAAAAGAAACAATGATTAAAATGGAGCTCTTCCCACCCAAATCTGTTTCTCTTGCAGTTTTAGATATGTCTGCATAAATTGCTCAAGCCGAAAACAGAGCCCCTCTCTGTCTTAACCCTAGTCTTACCCAATCCAAAAGCTGGTAATTTAAGGTTTATCTTCAAATGTATATTCCAATTTAACTACTTCTTTCCATTTTTCACTTTTAATCCTAATCCCAAACTCATCATATCTAACGTAGATTATAATGATAGCTCCTGATACGTCCTAATTCCACTTTTGCCTCCCTCCTTTTCCTTCTCTGCACAGCCCCCTGAAAGTTCTTTAAAACCTTCCAGGGGTGCCTTTGTGGCACAGTCTGTTAAGCTTTTGATTCTGGGCTTCAGCTCAGGTCCTGATCTTAGGGTCGTGAGATCAAGCCCTACTTTGGACTCTGTGCTCAGCATGGAGTCTGCTTGAGATTCTCTCCCTCTCCTTCTGCCCCTCCCCCCATGCACTCACTCTCTCTCTCTAAAATAAATCTTAAAAGAAACCAAACAAAACAAAACTTCCAGTAGCATTTTCCATTAGTCTTAGGATAGAATTCAAATTTGCCCTCTTGTCTCACTTATTCTCTGATCTCATCTCCTATTAGTCTCCCTTTTGTTATGTTGGCTCCAGATAGAGCTGCCCTGTTTTTGCACTTCTAATACACCAAGCTAAAGTTTGTATTTGCCAAAACACTTTGATACTTGTTGTTTTCTCTGTCTGAAATTCTTTGTGTTCAGGTTATCCCCTGGCAGCGTCCTTCTTATCTTTGAGGTCTCAGCTTGGAGAAAATTTCCTGGACCTTCCTTGATGTGGAAGCTAAATTAGTACCCTCCCCCTAATCACATAATCACTTCTATAGCCTCCTTGCATTTACCATGTTATGCAATTATTTTGGCCATTTATTTGTTTAGTATTTGTTTCCTTTTTAAAATCATCAGAGCGGTGGTCTTATTTTTCTATCCTATTCACTACTATAACCACAGCATCTAGAAGGTGTCTGGGTATACTGTAGGTGTTCAATAGATATTAGTTGGCTATTTCCAGGTGCCTAAGAAGGCAGAAATGATCGCTAGCTTCATGAAATATATCCTTCTTTAGTCAATTTTACTTATATACTTATTTTTTTTAAAGATTTTATTTATTTATTTGAGAGAGAGACAGTGAGAGAGGACATGAGCGAGGAGAAGGTCAGAGGGAGAAGCAGACTTCCCATGGAGCAGGGAGCCTGATGTGGGACTCGATCCTGGGACTCCAGGATCATGACCTGAGCCGAAGGCAGTCGTCCAACCACCTGAGCCACCCAGGCACCCCTATATACTTATTTTTTAAAAAGTGTTATTTTTTAAAAAGTGTTACGGCTTTTTAGATGAGAATATGTGAAAGTAACTTAGTATTCTCAGGTATTTTATTTAAATTCACAACCTTATTTTCATTGATTGATCTTCCTTCCTGCTGATTTTAGTGATTGTTCTGCTGATAGCCTAGACAATGTGTAGGAATAGTATAAAGGCTATCATATTCAGGTTCAGGGCTGTCATATTTTATTGATGTTGGGTATGTAGATGATACTTAATAGAAAATGAAAAACTCTATAGGTTCTTCTCTTTTCAAAATTTGCTTTCGGTGATTCAGAGCAAGAGATCAGAAAGATTTTTAAATAAATCTATTAAACTAATAATATGAGAACTGAAAAATGGGCCATTCTATAGTTTTCTTCCTAACTTTGAAATGGTGTTTCATTATTCACAAATTATCTTAACGTTTTGATGCACTTTGTGAAAATAGGTTTTGAAATAGTGCTTACATATTCAGTTTGGGGGTCTTTCAAAAGTGAACAATTTTTGTTTCAACATTAATGAGTACTCATTACAACAATTTAAAATACATTTCTAGATGTTGTAATTCTTCATAGTTCAAATTGAGGTACATTTCATGTGTTCAATAGTCTTGTCACAATTGGGTGGCAAAGTTAGAGCAAGCATTTTTGTAACTCACTGTTTCTATAATTTTTATTTTAAAATACCAGGATTTGGGGGGAAATTTGCTTAAAACACTGCCATATTATTTAATCAAAGATGTATTAAACATATCATGAAGGATTAAAGCTGAATTCTCTTGATCCTTTCAGGGTATTTTGGTCAAATTATTGAGATAAAATAACTGTATAACACTGAGTGCCTGGTAGATGCATTAATTCAAGTTTTCACATGCTAGCACCTTATTAGCCTCATTTCTCAGAAAAGAAAACAAATTTTAAACAGCTGAAATAACTTGTTCAAGATTATGTAATCAATATGGCAGAGTCAGAATTTAATTCAAGTTCTGCCTAGATCCAAAAATTTTTTACTATGCCGCACTATTAAATAGTCTTCCTTAGGGTTGGGATCACCTTATATGTTCTTTGTGATCATTTGAAAGATTAGTGATGAAAACTTGAGGGCACAGGAAGGAAATTTAATGTTAGACTATTAAGCTCAAAGACAAATTGATGGGAAAATTCCTAATTTGGGATACTATTACTAACTTGGGATACTTGGGCAGCCCTGGAATTTCACAGCAGGAGAAGGGTATCTTCAAGGAGATTTACCTCTTCTTCTCTCCCCACTGCTCTTTCACCTCCTCCTCCTTCTTTCTTCTGTTTAGTTGACGCACAATATTACATTAGTTTCTGGTATACAACATAGTGATTCAACCACTCTGTTGAACCACAAGTGTAGGTACCATCCGTCACCTACCACTTTTAATCCAACCTCATTTTGCAGATGACGATGTTGAAGCACTGATAGCCAGGCTTATAGCTAAGTGTTTTGCAACACTGTCTCTTTTTATTTCATAACAGCTTGTTGGGATGGATGATATAATCCCCATTTTTCTCTAGTTAATACCAGAATTTAAAAAGGCTAAATAACTTACTCTTTCAATGGGTGAATTGGGAGTCCAGCCTAAATACATTTAACACCAAACTGTGGTGGTCTCTACTATCCCTCAAGGATCACTTGAGGGATAGTAATCTTTTAGGAAGGAGATATGGGGGAGGGGACTTGAAGGTCCATGGATTGAGAAAGATCACAAGAATCCTACCAAACTCTTGACTTAGTATTGCCAGTGATTCTTTTCCAAGCGCTGACTCCTTAGAAACTACCTTACTACATGCTCTGCTCATACCAGATACCCAGGATTTTATCCTGTGCCTGATTTTAAGATCCTGTTCTTTTGGTTGTTGTTGATTGTGGCTGTTGTAAAACATATTTTAGGCTATTTGCAGAAAGATGAGTAAATTAATTTTTTAGTTGACTTTTTATTTAAATTCCACAGATATGTGATACAATAGATTATTTGTTTTTCTCTGTCTGGCTTATTTCACTTAGCATAATGCCCTCAAATTCCATCCATGTTGTTGCAAATAGCAGGATTCCCTTTTTTCTCATAGCTGAATAATATTGTATTGCACATATATACTACATCTTCTTTATCCAATCATACATTGACATACATTTAGATTCTTTCCATATTTTGGCTATTGTGAATAACGCTGCAGTGGACACTGGAGTACAGTTATTTCTTTGAGATGTTGTCTTCATTTACTTTAGGGATATACCTAGGAAAGAAAAATACTCAGAAGTGGGATTATTGGATTTTATGGTAGTTCTATTTTTAATTTTTTTGGAGGAGAATCTCCATACCGTTTTCCATACTGACTGCAATAGTTTACATTCCAAGCCTTACATAAGAGTTCCCCCTTCTCCACATCTGTACCAATACTTGTACTCTCTTTTTGATGACTGCCACTCTAACAGGTGTGAGGTGGTTTTGATTTGCATTTCCCTGATGATTAGTTGTGTTAAGAACCTTTGGATGTACCTCTTTGTTATTTTCATATCATCTTTTGAAAACTCTTTGGGTCTTCTGCCTATTTTTTAAAATCGGATTTGTTATTTGTTTTTGTCTTTTTTTACTATTGAATAATCTGGATTCTTTATATATTTTTGGATATTAACCCCTTATCATATGTATGATTTACAAATATTTTCTCCTGTTCCGTAGGTTGCCTTTTCATTTTGTAGAACGATTTCTTTCACTGTGCAGAAGCTTTTGTTTGATGTAATCCCACTTGTTTATTTTTGCTTTTGTTGCTTTTGCTTTTGATGTCAAATTTAAAAAATTATCACCAATGGGCGCCTGGGTGGCTCAGTGGGTTAAGCCGCTGCCTTCGGCTCAGGTCATGATCTCGGAGTCCTGGGATCGAGTCCCGCATCGGGCTCTCTGCTCAGCAGAGAGCCTGCTTCCCTCTCTCTCTCTCTTCCTGCCTCTCCATCTACTTGTGATTTCTCTCTGTCAAATAAATAAATAAAATCTTTAAAAAAAAATAAATAAAAAAAAAATAAAAAATTATCACCAAGACCAATGTAAAGGAGCTTGCCTTCTATATTGTCCTCTAATTTTATGGTTTAGGTCGTAAATTTAAGCTGTAACCCATTTTGAGTTGACTTTTGTGTATGATATAAGGGGTCCAACTAATCTTGAATCTGGAAGTAGTCAAGTGGGTTATCAAAAAGGAAACTGAAGAACAAGTTGTGTTAGCTTTCTAAAAATTTAGCCACTTGAATGATATGTTGGAATTATTCTGTTTCTTTTTTCCCCCTAAGATTTATTTATTATTGGAGAGAGAGGCAGTGGGGGATGGGAGAGATAAACTTAAGGAAACTTCATGCTGAGTGCAGAGCTTGGCATGGGGCTTGATTCCACGACCCTGAGATCGATCGCAACCTGAGCCCTAAGCCAAAATCAAGAGTCGACGCTTAACCAACTGCACAACCAAGGTGCCGCCATTCCTATCTTTAATTTCCTTTACTTTTAAAAAATTGTGCTTGCGATTTTTTCATCCTCTTAGCAATAATTTTATGCTTCCATCATATGTGGGATATATTTTATGCTTCTATCAAATGTGGACATAGATGTGTCCCCCATCTATCAGTGGGCTTCGGATGCCTCCAGGACTCTACTTCTTTGGATCTGACTCTGACCTGCCTTTTTTGTTATGTCTGGTGTTCCAAACTTCTGGTTTTTACTGTACCTTGTCCTCCCATGTAAAAATAGCTATTTAAAACAAACCATTTCAGCCACCTTACACTATAGTGTTAGCTTATGCTGAAGAAGGTGTGTAGTAGAACAAATACAAAATCACTCTACCTTGAATTGATTAGAGTCAATAAAATAGTGAACTTATAACAAATCCCGGTATTAACAACTTTGCATTGGAGACTTTGAAAGGTATATAAAACCAGTTGATTTAGCTCTCATTTTGTTCTGTTTCTATTGAAAATGCCTTAATGGTTTTGATTGGCACTAACATAGTCCTCTACATATGGACATTTCTCAAAGAGAGTCATAGAATGCATATTTGTACTCAAGGTAGGAATGATGCCCTTGAAATTGATGCTCAAGGAATACCATATTGGAGAGACTGAGTTATAAGTTCCACTAGTTTTATTTGGAAATAAAGATTCTGTAGAAAATAATAAGGATGATGAAAGATCATCATGAAAAATAATGTGATGATGAAAGTGGAAATCATAATGGTGGATATAATCATAGTGCCACTATACAGAACACTTTCCATTTCTTACTTAGTTCTTGAAACAATTCCATTCAGTAAGTTCTATTATTACCCTTATTATAAGATGAGAAAGACAGTTTAAGATACTTGTTTACCATCAGAAAGTAAGTGGTACAATGAGATTACATTCTAAGTGTTTGCAGAGATTCCTTTTTTTCCTTTTTAGGTCAGTTTAAGGTTCACAGCAAAACTTAGAGGGAAGTGCAGAGATTTCTTATATACCCTCTGCTACCTTACATGTATAGCTTCCTCTCTTACTAATAACCCCCACCAGAGTGATACATTTGTTACAATTGATGAATCTACATTGACATTTCATGCTTACCTAAAGCCTGTAGTTTACATTAAGATCCACTCTTGATGTTGTATATTTTATGGTTTTTAACAAATGTATAATGACATATACCCACCACTATAGTATCATACAGAGTATTTTCACTGCCTTAAAAATGCTCTGTGCTTGGTCTGTTCATCCCTCTCCTGTCCCCAACCCCTGGCAACTATTGATCTTTTTACTGTTTCCATAGTTTTGCCTTTTCCAGAATGTCATGTAGTTGGAATCATATAAGATTTCCTTCTTCCACGTAATAGTATGCACTTACGTTTCCTTCATGTCTTTCCATGGCTTGATTAGATAATTTCTTATTAATACTGAATACTAGTCCTTTGTGAGAGTGTACCACAGTTTATTTATCCATTCACTTAATGAAGGACTTCTTGATTGCTCCTGATTTTTGCCATTATTAGTAAAGCTACCATAAATAGCTGGTGCATGTTTTTATGTAGACTTAAGTTTTCAACTCTTAGGGTATATACCAAAGAGCATGATTTTTGGATTATATGGTAAGAGTATATTTATATATTTTTATATATAAATGGGTGTATATGGGTGTGTGTGTGTGTGTGTGTGTATATATATATTTTTATATATAAGTAACCACCAAAATATTTTCTAAGCTGGCTGTGTCTTTTACATTCTCACCAGCAGTAAGTGAGAATTTCTGTGCTCCACATCATCACCAATATTTGGTGCTGTCAGTGTTCCACATTTCTGGTTAGCCTAACAGGTGTGTAGTAATCTTATGGTTGTTTTAATTTGCAATTTCGATGACATATGTGGAACATCTTTTCATATACTATTTTCCATCTGTTCATCTTCTTTGGCGAGGTGTCAAGGTCTTTAGCCCATTTTTTAATTGTCCTTTTTTAAAGTAATTGAGTTTTAAGAATTCTTGGTATATTTTAGATACCAATCCTTTACATATATCTTTTCAAATATTTTCTCCCTGTTTGTGACTTGTCTTCTTATTGTATTAACTATTGTTTTTTACAGAGCATAAATATTTCATTTTAATGAAGTCCAGTTTGTCAGTTCTTTCTCTCATGGATCATGACTTGGGTATTATATAGAAGTCATTGCCATACCCAAGATCATCTAGGTTTTCCACTATGTTATCTACAAGGAGTTTTATTGTTTTGCATTTAACATTAAGGTCAGTAATCTGTTTTCAGTTAATTTTTGTGAAGGGTGTAAGATCTAGAGATCAATTGACTATATTTATGTGGGTTTATTTCTGAGCTTTTCATCTGGTCCATTGATCTGTTTGTTTATTCTTTCATTAATACTACACTGTGTCTGTTACTATTGCTTTACAGTAAATCTTGAAGTTGGACGATATCAGTCCTCCAACTTTGTTATTCTCTTTCAATATTGTATTGATTATCCTGTGTCTTTTGCATCTTCATTTAAACTTTAGAATCAGTTTGCCAATATCCATAAAATAACTTACTGAGATTTCGCTTGGTATTGCAATGAACTTATAAATTAATTTGGGAAGAACTGACACCTTGACAATATTTTCTTCCTATCCATGAACATGGACTGTCTCTCCATTTCTTTAGTTTTTCTTTGATTTCTTTTATCAAAGTTTTATAGTCTTCCTCATAGATCTTATACCTCATACCATAGATCTTATACCTTATACCAATTTGTACCTGAGTTTTTCATTTTTTGGGTGCTAATATAATTGGTATTGTATTTTTAATTTCAAATTCCTCTTGTTCATTGCTGAAATATAGAAAAGCATTAACTGGGCACCTGGGTGGCTCAGTGGGTTAAAGCTTCTGCCTTCAGCTCAGGTCATGATCCCAGAGTCCTGGGATCGAGTCCCACATTGGGCTCTCTGCTTAGCAGGGAGCCTGCTTCTCTGTCTCTCTCTGCCTGTCTCTCTGCCTACTTGTGATCTCCGTCTGTCAAATAAATAAATAAATAAATAAATAAATAAATAAATAAAAAGAAAAGCATTAACTTCTGTATATTAACTTTGTATCCTGCTACTTTGCTATTATCAATTATTAGCGTTCAGAGTCTTTTTGTCCAGGTTTTCAGATTTTCTTTATAAATGATCATGTCATCTGCAAACAAAGATAGTTTTAATTCTTCCCTCCCAGTCTATGTATCTTTATGTCCTTTTTGTGGTTTAACATTTTAGTTATAACTTATAGGACAATGTTGAAAAGAGTTGTGAATGAGACATCCTTGCCTTGTTGTACCTGATCTTAGTTGGAAAACTTCGAATTTCTCATTATTAAGTATGTTAGCTGTAGGATTTTAAAGACCTTCTTTATCAAATTGGGGAAGTTCCTCTCTATTCCTAGTTTACTGAAGGTTTTTATCATGAATATGTTTTGGATTGTGTAAAGTACTTTTTCTTTATCTGTGGATATGATTGTGTGATTTTTCTTTTTTTAGCTTACTGATGCAATAGATCATATTAATTGATTTTTGAGTATTGAACCATTCTTGCCAAAGCTTGTTCTTCTAGCCACCCTGTAGTAAGGTTCTATTGAGCTTGTATAAGAGACAATCTACTTTGTGGGAAACTAGTCTATCCTAAACAGAAAGACTTTATCATGATTATGCCTAAAACACCATCATCCATGATGTCTGATGCTCTTGATGTTGAAAATTTACAATCTCAGCACACAGCACGTAGATCTCTAGACCTTGACCCTTCGGGTTATTTCAACATAATGTGCCTCATTTTCTTTCTAGCCATAGTACTGACTGAGAGTCATAAAAAATATTTTGGAGGAGAGCCTTACAATATTTTTACCTACATATAGTCAAAATAAGATATAAAGTGGTGCCTGGGTGACTTAGTCGGATAAGCATCTGCCTTTGGTGCAGGTCATGGTCCCAGAGTTCTGCGATCAAGCCCTGCATTGGGCTCCCTGCTCTGTGAGGAATCTGCTTCTCCTTCTCCCTTCTCCCCACTTCCTCTTTCTTTATTTCAAAAAAATAAATAAAAATCTTGAAAAAAAGGTAAGATATGAATATTAGCATATGTCCGTCCTTCCTTCCTTCTTTCCTTCCTTCCTTCCCTTCTTTCTTTTTAAAAAGATTTATTGGGGTACCTGGGTGGCTGAATTGGTTGGGCAACTGCCATTGGCTCAGGTCATGATCCTGGGTTCTAGGATTGAGCCCCACATCTGGCTCCTTGCTCAACGGGGAGCCTGCTGCTCCCTCTCCCTCTGCCGGCTACTCTACCTACTTATGCTCTCTCTGTCAAATAATTAAAATCTTTAAAAAATAATAAGACAATAAAAATATTTATTAATTTATTTATTTGAGAGAGAACGAGAGAGAGCACAAACAGGTGAGGGGCAGAGGGTGAGGGAGAAGCAGGCTTCCAGCTGAGCAGGGAGCCCAATGAAAGTTTCGATCCCAGGAACCCAGAACCATGATCTGAGCCAAGGCAGATACTTAAGCAACTGAGCCACCCAGGTGCCCCTCTTTTTCTCTTTCTTTCTTATCTGTCTCTATCTATCTACCCCCTAATATATACTTCTTGATGTATAGTATAATATGTACTTAGTTTGCCAGGTTTTAATGTTTGCATTCATGTACAACTTAATGAACAATATTTTAATTTTGTATCAGGATAATCTAGAATTATTCTTTTTAGTGGTTTGAAAGTAAAGTACATAGATTAACATCCAGTTTATAAGTGAACTTCATGGTACATGTATTGAGTACAAACTTTATTCTTGGTTTCAGTTTGCTTCTATACACCTATTTTTCTTTTGCTTCATCTTTGTTTATTTTGTTCTATTTTTGGATCTTTTAAGTTGCTTTAAAAACCTTTTATGATAAAATACAATATAAATAAATGATAAAATATATTTTCATTATCATCCAGTGTTTACTTCATATTATTATTTATGAACTATTGAGAGATACATTTAATACTTTAGCTTGAAAATAGTCACTTTCCCCAAGTAAACCAAAACAATGTTCATTGCATATAATTTGTTTCTAGCCACAGGGATTGTAAAATGGAGAGGTAAGAATGGATCATTTTTAAAATAATTTATAAGGCTATAAACTCTGTGGTATATTAATTTTCCTAAACCTGTTAATAGATTATTTAAAATTAAATTATTTTCATCTTTAAATATTTTGAAGAGGTGGATACAATGTCTGGAAACATTTGTCAGAAAAAAATTTTAGTTTTCCTTACAGATGTAGTAGGCAGCAATGTATAAATACTAAATGTATCATAATTTAGGAAGAAAGCAAAAGGCTATTTTCTGTTTCAACTGAAAGTTATGAAGAGTTGGATTTTTCCCTGAGGAGCTAATTATTTGCTGAGATTACTATGGTAGCAGATTTTACAAGAAGTTCAAGATGTCTGTAAATAGTTATTAAAAAAAAAAAACTATAGATGTCATTTAAGTGTAACACTGAAACCATGTAAGCCAGTTTATTTTTTTAAAATGGCTGATTGCATAAATGATTAACTATGAAGAATTGTTTAATTAAAAGTTAGATAGTCCTAGGGCACCTGGATGGCTCAGTCAGGGGAGTGACTGGCTCTTGATTTCAGCTCAGGTCATGATCTTGGTGATCTGAGATGGAGCTCTGCATTGGGCTCGGGCCTCAGCAGGGAGTCTGCTTGAGGATCTCTCTCCTTCTCTATACCTACTCCCTATCCTCTCTTTTTCTCTCTAAAATAAATAAACCTTTAAAGAAGAAAAAATTATACCGTCCTATGAAGTAATATTTGAAATTGTTCTGATTTTCTAGTTCCTGGGATGAAAAGTCAGTAATATTTTATAATTTTCCAGTTGGCATATCAAATTCATAGTCTTTCAGAAGATGATCTTTATTTGTAAGGTACTAAAAGTTAGAGTAATGATCATCCATAAGGCAAAGAATGTATCTTTAAATACTATCTTTGGGAACGTGCCATCGTATCATATGTGTTTTCATGAGGTACTTATGTTTTTCCTTGAGTATATATATCCTGTAATGGACATTTCTATTTCTTGCCTCTGTGACCAGCATCTATTTTCTCTTTAGGTAAGAGAACCAGTTTGTTTGTTTGTTTGTTTGTTTGTTTTTTTCAGGAGACAACAACTCCTCCCTTCCAATCAGTCTGTACAGTCTGGGTGTCAGTCTGTATACTTTAGAAGGGCCTGAGTCTGCCTTGTGACTCTAAAGAGCATAAAAACTCAGATTGGACCAAGGAAAAAATTGATTTGTCATGGCAAAGATGAATATATGATCCAAACCAGGTCATGATGAGGGAACATCAGTCTTGGCGCATTTTGGTGGAACTTCTGGGAAGATGTGGTTTCTCTCCACTAAGCTAAAAGGTTGTAAGTGGGAAGTTTCTGTTGTTCATATTTGCCTCAGTATGGGAGAGCTTCTCGGAGAATACTGTGGTATCCGAAAAATGGAAATGGAAAAAGAGAGTGTTCTGTTTATCTTTTGTATCCTCTGGATCTAGGTATACCTATAGCTAGATATATCTCTGAATTGCTTAGCCACTTGAGCCACTCTTTTACCTCATTTTGCTTGAGCTAGTTTGAATTACGGTGTTGTCACTTGCCAAGAAGGCTGGAAGGTTTAGGATGGACCACTGTACTGTGGCTTATAGTAAATGATTTAATAATAACATACAGTTTTACTAAGGTGAAGCCTATGTATCTTAATGGAGGAGATTATTGAGGCAATTATCCTGACAATTCAAAAAAACTTTAATTACTTACCTATTTTCCACTGAATTATTTGTATTTGTAAAGTTTTAAATAGCAGAACAATTTAGCCTTGATTAATATTAATCTCCAATGGACAAAAAGAGAAGGACAGCAAGATAAAGCATAAAGAGCACAAGGTTGAGAATGAGAAAATGAATTCTGCTCAGCAGGTTTTAAAGTTTTAAATTCAAAAAGAATTGGGAAGAGTTCTAATAGGCAATTGGCATAAGACACAGACGTCTGGGCCAGCAGACATTCCAAGCCTACTTTGGTGTGCTTTTCATTCCTCTCCATTCCCCCTAATATACTTTTACATCTTGATGATGTCCTAATGATTTTTTAAATCATTAGCATGATTTCCTATACTTTTGTTTTGTTTTGTTTTGTTTTAGAACACTTTTAGTCTCCTTTTGTGATGTGCATTTAATAATTTAGTTAGACCTGGAATTCTTTATTACCCCAATCTTGGCTATACAGAATTTATGTAATTTGGGAGTTACCTATTATTATGTCTTCTAGTACTGTGGAAACCATGTAAGGATCTCAGTGATATCTTTGACCTAGAGAAGCAAGAACTACTTGGATGCATCTGGGAACATTTTCCAGCCCTAAGTAAACAGTGCTATAACAACGTCAATCTTGTATGACACAAGATCCTTAGATGTCTGAAAAGAGATATTAGAAGCTTACTTCTTTTGCCTGTCTTGGCAATTGACCCTTTTGTGCTTTTTATGAGATGTGTCTTATATGTACCTTTATATGTATGTACACATACACATACACATATAGATATCTTTATATTGAGATACACATATGGGTGTTTATATATTGGTATATACATATAAATTGGTGTGTATATATAAGGGTATAGGTACATAAATAAAATATTTTATACATAAAGGTATATCTATGCATATGTGGGTTTTTTTTTTAAAGATTTTATTTATTTATTTGACAGAGAGAGAGATCACAAGTAGGCCTAGCAGCAGGCAGAGACAGAGGGGAAGTAGACTCCCTGCTGAGCAGAGAGCCCAGTGAGAGCAGAGAGCCCCAGCCTCAATCCCAGGACCATGAGATCATGACCTGAGCCGAAGGCAGAGGCTTTAACCCACTGAGCCACCCAGGGGCTCCTGCATATGTGTTTATATGTATAAACATACCCTTTTATAGCTTTTTATATGTATAAACATTTTTGTGTGCTACTCCTTTGGATAGAGTTTATTATATGACTTTGCCTGCCTATATATAATAATACAAAGTATCTTCAGTACTAAATGTGTCTTTTTTTGTCTATTTGTCTATTGCCTACTGACCACTTAGAGGTCAAACCTATTGAGCAGTGCCCATTAGTAGTAACAGATTCTATTCTTGTTTTTTTCACTTTCTTGCCTATATGACCTTGGGTGAGGCACTTCGCTTACCTAGGTATTTGCCACAAAGATATTTTCAACTCTAAATATTTTATTCTCTCAGAATTTTTTAGTTCATTCTAATATTAACACCAGAAATATTTTGGGCTAAAAAATGTGGGTAAAAACTGAGTAATTAATCTATCATTTTGTGGATTTACAAGTAAATGCACATTCCAGTGGATCAGAGCCCCTTCTGAGACATTTTGTTTACTTTTGATAGAAGTTTGATCTTCATATACCTGCCACCTTGAATTCTCTTACCTTGTTAATCTCCCAGTTTGAACAGTAACATGTTCTTTTAATGTTGCCACTTGTTATAGAGATAGTCCAGTTCCTGACAATAACTTGTACAGACTGGTGACATGTTTGAAAATAACATAGTATTTCTTAGAAGAGTGCTGTCTTTTGATTGCATCATTGATTTTTTTCCTTCTGCCATTGTGTTTCTTACCAAGTATACTGTGAACTTCTTATCAATATTAGCAGGGATATATGAGAAACCTAGGATTCCTCTGGGAATATTATTTCTGTTGTTTCTCTCTAAAAACACAATGGAAAAAGAGGCTCTGTGATTTCCATGCAGTCTTTCAGACAGTTAAAATACTAAATTTTAGCACAATTATATGTTCTAGCTGTAAAACAACAACTTGATAATCTTAACATTAATTAATAATCTTAAATATTAAAATAAAGAAGAGACACTTTCAAAATTAGTATCACTAAATTGGCATCATAAATTAGTAGTTATGACTTTGAGGTTATGAATGATACATATTTAAGGATAATTAATGAACAAAATCTTTTTGTGTATCATCTGCAGGAGTTAATATTAGCTAAAATAATCCAGCTCACTGTAGCAGGAACCTTACTTTTGTCAACATTTGCATTATACTTATAATGCTAAGGCTAAATGGTACCTGACCCAATTTCTGTGTTTTATACATGATGAAACTTAGGGGTAAATGACTTGGCTAACATGAATAGTGTTGGAGGTAAGATAATTTCATGGATCTTGTAGTAACCATTTATTTATTAAAAAGTAACTCATAAATGAAGAATGATTCTTCCCATTCTTGAAACATTTTAAATTGTGTATCTTTGGGAGTCTCCTTTATTTAATGTTTTAGTGACAAATTCAAAACAATAATGTTCAGTTCAAAGGTAAAAAAAAGATTAGTTTCTAACCAAGCTAACCTAGATAATCAGTCTAGGTCAGGCATTATTATTATTATTATCATTATTATTATTATTATTATTTTGTATGCTTAAAGTTCACGTCTTCAAAAAGGAAAGCCAAAGAGTCTTTGGGACGTTATATTTTTTTCCCCTATATCTAGGAAGTTTGGTCATATTTCTTCAGGTATATAAGAGCTGACATATATTTTAATGATTTTGTTCAACATGAAATAACAAGGAACTAAGGGGTGAATCCTAAAGAAGGGCAATTTATAATACACAGACATAAAAAAATATGATTTAAAGGCATCTTTTATAGTGTTGTTTGATTTTTTGTATTGTGGATGTTGTTATTTAATTAGCATTTTGTTTTTAAGCTTGTAAATTTAGTATAGCATTTAAAATCATTTTCTATCTTTATGTGATTATCTGTGCATAGATATGTTTTTTATATAGAACCTAACTGTGGTAAACAAAATAACATATAGTCAAAGTAGCCTAAATATTTTTTAAAGTGCAAATGGATTTTCACAAAGTGAATACACCGATTTCATCAACACCCAGATAAGAATAAAACATCATCATTCTTGAAAACCTCCTCATGCACCCTCCCATGCCCAGAATCAGCAATTATCCTGACTACTATCATCATTAATTAGTTCTGCCTGGTTTTGACCATTATATAAATGGAGTCTTACCATATGTACTATTTCCTGAATACTATAGTTTATATTACATGTATGAAATTCATTCATATTGTCACATGTGGTTGTAACTTGTTTATTTTCATTGTTCTATAGTATTCCATCACATGAATACACCACAATTTATCTTTTCTATTGCTGATGGACATTTAGGTTGTTTGGCTGTGTAAACAGTGCTGCTCTGACCATCATCCACAGGTCTTTTTGTGCACAAAAATGTACACATGTTTATTGAGTAAATACAAAGAAGTGAAATTATTGGGTCATAAGGTAGATGTATGTTCAGTTTTTGTAAATACTGCTGAATGGTTTTCTAAAGTATAATTCTTAACAGCAATAGGAAAATTGTAGCTGTTTTCAAATTCATCAATCCTTGGCATTTTCAGTCTTTTAAATATTGCCATTCTTGCAGTTATGTAGTAGTATTTCATTGTTGTTTAAATTTGTAGTTAATTTCATTTTGGTTAAATTTGATAACTAAAAATACCCCTTTCAAACATTTACTAGCCATTCATATATACTCCTTGGGAAAGTGCCAGTTCATGTTTTGTGCCCATTTTTTTCTATTATCTTATTGTTCTTTGTAGATTTTGTCTTATATATGTTGTTAACAAATCATATATATATATATATATATATATATATATATATATATATATGAAAAACTTTTTCTGCTGTGTGGTTTACTTTTTAAATATCTCTTTGGATGAACAAAGGTGTTTAATTTTAATGTAGTCCAATTCATCTATTTTCCCTTCATGATTACTACTTCCTTTGTATTGTTTTCAAATCTTTGCCTACTCCAAGATCAAGGAAGTATTTTCTGTGATATATCCTATTTGTTGTATTGCTTTTATAATTAGATCTACAGTTAAATCAAGTGATCACATAAATGTGAGCCTATTTCTATTCTCTTCCATTGGTGTATTTGTTTATCCTTAGGTGAAAACACACTTTCTTAATTATCATAGTTTTTTATAGGGCTTTATATCTGGTACTATAGGTCCTCTAGCCTTATTCTTCTTCAAGATATTCCTGAAGGGAGGATTCTGGATGATTGAAAAGTAGCTAAATGTCAGGAATCTGTGTTCTTGTCTAGACAACAGTTGTACTGGTGGAATCTGTCTGGTGTAACTACAGACATATTTCACTTTATTGTTTCACTTTGTTGTGTTTTATGGGTACTATGTTTTTACAAATTGAAGGTGTGTGACAACCCTGAATCAAGCATGGCTATTGGCATATTTTCCCAGTAACATGCTCTCACGTTGTGTCTCTATGTCACATTTTAGTGGGTCTTACAATATTTCAAACTTTTTCATTATTATTATATTTATTATGGGCATCTCTCTTCTGAAATTACAACTCACTGAAAGCTCAGATGTTGGCATTTTTTAGGAATAAAGTATTTTTAAATTAGGGTGTGTACTTTTTTAAAGTCATAATACTATTGCACACCTAAGAGATTACAGTATAGTGTAAACATATTTTTTATGCATTGGGAAGCCAAAAACTTGATTTAATTTATTTCTTTGTACTATTTGCCTTATTGCAATGATCTGGAAATGAACCTACAATATCTCTGAGCTGTGCCTGTGTTTTGGAACTCTAGAGTGTGTTGAAGACTTGTTACCTCCCAGGGTAATTCTTGGATGGTAAATCATGGTTAGTTTGGTTCATTTTAGCTCTCAGCACAGTACCATCCACCCATCATCCATTCCTAACCATTCTTGAAGCAACCTGCAGTTAGCCTGCAGGATCCAGGGTTGGCAAAAAGGACACTGTCCTCCAAATATTTGGGATTTGTACCCTAAACACTGATTGCTGTTTCTAATCGCAGAGGTACAAAGAATCAGGTGGCCACTGCTGTTGCACCTCTCCTTATTGTTGTAAACCCCTCCTCCTCTGGATATAGTGACTTCTAGGGAACTTCATTTTTCTCTTTTCCCCTTTTATTGGAGCGAGGCACTAAACATTATAACATTCGAGAGCAACTGCACATACGAGGAAAATTAGGAAGTGATGCCTCAGGTAAAGGGAAAGATGCATGTTCATTGAAGATCTGAGAAGACTTAAAGTTTACGGTTCAGGCTGGTCCTCAGCATAGAAGCAGCCTACGGGGCACTTTCGTGGCTCAGTCGTTAAGCACCTGCCTTTGGCTCAGGTCATGATCCTAGGATCCTGGGATCGAGCCCCACATGGGGCTCCCTGATTTGGCGGGAAGCCTGCTTCTCCCTCTCCCACTAACACTGCTTATGTTCCTGCTCTCACTGTCATTCTCTCTATCAAATAAATAAATAAAATCTTTTTTTTTTAAAGCAGCAGCCTACGATAATAAAAACATAAACAGAAAAAGCAAAAATTTTTTAAAAACCCAGCAAAACATGAAAGGGGGAGAATCTGATTTCTAGAGCTACCACATTATTAGACTCAAATGTCAGTTTTCAACAGAAATATCACAACACATACAAAAAAATAGGAAAGTACAGCCTATCCAAAGGAAAACAACATATCAATAGAAACTGTCCCTAAAATGGTAGACTTGGATATTCTTGGCTTTTTGAATTTCTGTATAAAATTTATAAGCAGCTGATTTGTGTTATCCATTTATGTTTTAAATACACTTGATAAGATTATGATTTGGGTTACATTGAATCTATAGTCTAAAATGATTAATATATTACTATAGTAGGTCTTCCAGTCCATGAGCATTGTATAGTTTTTCATTTCATAAGATTTTCTTTTTTCTTTTCTTCTTCTTTTTTTTAGTTTAAATAAAAAAGGGAATTCATTACATGAATACAAAGGTTCTTGCAGGGATTCCAACAGCCATAATGGGTCATACCTAGAAGCACACCTTTCTGAAGGACAGATCATGTTATAATCACAGATTTCTACTTCTGGGTTTTGCAAGATCATGAAGAGAATATCCTAGAGGACAGTCCTCCCTGTATAGTGTGTAAGGGACTAGAATGTAGATTCATTTCTGCTTGCTTTTTGATCCCTTTATTCATTTATTCTGGCCTTAAACTTGCCAAGCCCATGTTGGCAGATATTTATGAGCTCATTTAAACCTCTCCAAAATGGTTCAACAGCTGGAAGAGCACCTCAAGTCTGAATGTGTAAATTAACTTTGCTCTCTGAAGAATGGGTTGTAGTATAACTGCAAAATTCCACTTCCTGATTCTTCATGATCATGTAACAAAGAGAATTTCCTAGGGTATGGCCTCCTTGTACAATACAAATGTCATACATTGTCTATCTGTTCCAGCTGCCTGGACTGTTTCCAGGGCTGTCTTCCTCTAGCCTTCAGCCACTGAGGTCTTCAATCCAGTTATTTTTCTCTCCAGCTCTTGGTTGTCTTTCACTGCATAGTGAGGGGTGGAGTGGTGGTGGTACATCTCCTGGAATGCTCTGGTGGTGCTGGCTGATTGGAGGCTCTAACCTATATTGTGAAACATGTGGGAGAAGCAGCTAGTAAGGCCTTCTTCTTTTTTTTCTTAAAGATTTTATTTATTTATTTGACAGAGAGAGATCACAAGTAGGCAGAGAGGCAGGCAGAGAGAGAGGAGGAAGCAGGCTCCCTGCTGAGCAGAGAGCCGGATGTGGGGCTCAATCCCAGGACCCTGAGATCATGACCTGAGCCAAAGGCAGAGGCTTTAAACCACCTAGCCACCCAGGTGCCCCAACACTTTATTTTAAATACAGATTTTATTTATTTATTTTAGAAAGAGGGAACACTTGTGAACAGGGAAGGGCAGGGGGGAGGGAGAAAGAAAGGGAGAAAGAATCTGATGTAGATTCCACACTGAGTGCAGAGCCCCAATACAGTGAGATCATGACATGAGCCAAAACCAAAGTTGGCCACTTAATTAGTTGACTGAGCCACCCAGGTACCCCACACTATCAACACTTTCAACCAGAGTAGTACATTTGTTACACTTGATGAACCTACATTAAGCACCATCATCACCCAAAGTCCATAGTTTACATTAGAGTTCACTCTTGATCTTGTACATTCTGTGGGTTTTAACAAACGTACAATACCTGTGTCCACCATTATCATATCCTACAGAAAAAAGTTTCATTGTCTTAAAAATCTTTTGCTCTGCAATGGCCATGGTCGCTAAACTGTGGAAAGAACCAAGATGCCCTTCAATGGACGAATGGATAAGGAAGATGTGGTCCATATACACTATGGAGTATTATGCCTCTATCAGAAAGGATGAATACCCAACTTTTGTAGCAACATGGACGGGACTGGAAGAGATTATGCTGAGCGAAATAAGTCAAGCAGAGTCAATTATCATATGGTTTCACTTATTTGTGGAGCATAACAAATAACATGGAAGACACAGGGAGATGGAGAGGAGATGGGAATTGAGGGAAATTGGAAGAGGAGGTGAACCATGAGAGACTATGGACTCTGAAAAACAATCTGAGGGTTTTGAAGGGGCGGGGTATGGGAGGTTGGGGGAGCCAGGTAGTGGGTATTAAGGAGGGCATGTGTTGCATGGAGCACTGGGTATGGTACAAAAACAATGAATTCTGTTATGCTGAAAAGAAATTTAAAAAAAAAAATCTTTTGCTCTGTACTTGTTTACCTGTCCCTCCCTTTTAACCATTGGCAACCACTGGTCTTCTTATTACTTCTATAGTTTTGCCTTTTCCATTATGTTATGTAGTTAGAGTCATAACATTTTCATCTGGCTTCTTTCATTTAGTAATCTTCATTTACATTTCCTCCATGTCTTTTCATGGCTTGCTAGCTCAATTCTTTTTCTCACTAAGTGGCATTCCATTGTTTGGATATACCATAGTTAATTTATCCATTCATCTAATGAAGGACATCTTGATTGCTTCCTAACGTTGTTGATTATTAAACTAGTGAAGGACATCTTGATTCCTAATGTTGGTGATTATTTAAAAATAAAGCTGATATAAACATGTGTAAGTGTTGTATGGAATTAAGTTTTCAACTAATCTGAGTAAATACCAAGGTGTATGATTGTTGGATCATATGGTAAAAGTATGTTTAGTTTTGTAAAAAACTGCCATACTATCTTCCAAAGCGTTTGTACCATTTTGCATTCTACTCATAGCAATGAATGAAATTTCCTTTTGTTTCACATCCTCATCAGCATTTGGTGTGCTTGGTGTTTGGGCTGCTGTTGTTGTTTTTTTCCATTCCACTTGTAGTGGTATCATACCAATTTAGTTTGCAATTCCCCAGTGGAATATGATGTTAAGTCTCCTTTTATATGATTATTTGCCATTTTTTGGTCTTCTTTGGTGAGGTGTCAATGCAGTACTTTGGCCCATTTTTTCAAATGGGTTTCTTTCTTACTGTTGAATTTTAAGAGTTCTTTGTATATTTGGTATAAAAGTCCTTTATCAGATATGTTTTTTGTAAATATTTTCTCCCATTCTGCACCTTGTCTTCTCATTCTTTTCAGTGTCTTTCTTACAGTACAAGTTTTTAATTTTAATGAAATCCAGCTCATCAGTTATTTCTTCCATGGATCAAGTTTTGATGTTGAATCTAAAATATTACCACCATACCCAAGTCATCTAGATTTTCTCCTATGTATTATCTAAGAGATTTATAGTTTTGCATTTTACATTTAGGTCTGTGATGCATTTTGAATTCTTATTTGTGAGAACTGCTAAGATCTGTTTCTAGATTTTTATTTTTTTTTTAAGTAGGCTCCAAGGCCAGCATGGAGCCCAAAGTTGGGCTTGAATTCATGACCCTAAGATCAAGACCTGAGCTGAAATCAAGAGTCAGATGCTTAACAGACTGCACTACCCAGGCACCCCAAGATTTTTGTATTTTTGGTGTGTGATGTTCAGTTGTTCCAGCACCATTTGTTGAAAAAACTATCATTTCTCCATTGTATTATTGGTTAAAGATTGTTGACTATACTTATGTTTGTCTATTTATGGGCCCTCCCTTCTGTTGCAGTGATATATTTGTCTATTCTTTAGTTGGTACAATGCTGTCTTGATTGTTGAAGCTTTATAGAAAGTCATCAGGTTGGGTAATTTCAGTCCTCTGACTTCGTTATTCCTTAGTGTTATATTCTCTCTTTTGAATCTTTGTTTCTCCATATAAATTTTAGAATCAGTTTGTCAATATCTACAAACTAGTTGAGATTTTGGTTGGGATTGCTGTGAATCTATATATCAATGTGGGAAGAACTGGCATTTTAATAATATTAAGTCTTCCTGTCTATAAACATGGAATATCTCTCCATTTATTTAGTTCTTTGATTTCTTTCATCAGAGTTGCATAATGTATCTCATATAAATCTTGTATATATTTTGTTAGATTTACACCTAAGTATTTCATTGGTGGGGATGCTGATGTAAATGGCATTATTTTTCATTTCAAAGTCCACTTGTTCATTGCTGATGTATAGGAAAATGATTGACTTTTGTATATTAATGTTAAATCCTGCAACCTTGCTAAAATAGCTGTTTAGTTGCAGGAAATTTTTTGGTGATTTTAATCTACTAATGAGCCCACCAAGGGCATTCTTCATTTCTATTACAGTGTTTTTGATCTTCAGCATTTTTAAATTTTTTCTTTGAATTTCCATCTTTCTGCTTACATTATCCATCTATTCTTGAAGGTTGTCTACTTCTTCCATTACAGTTTTTAAAATAGTAATCTCAGTGTTTTAAATTTGTGATCTAATAATTCCAGCACATTTATCATATCAAGTCTGGTTCTGATGCTTGCTCTGTCTCTTCATACTGTGCTTTCTGTCTTTAGTATGCCTTCTGACATTTTGTGAACAGCCTGAAATGGTGTACTGGGTAAAAGGAACTTAGGTAAATAGATCTTTAGTGGTCTGGTGTAAGGCATGGCAAAGGGGAAGTGTTCTTTAGTCTTATGATTAAGTCTTAGTCTTTTAGCCAGCCTGTGACCCTGGGCTGTGAATGCCACAAGGTCTTCTCAGTTTCCCCCAGTTCGGCGGGACAGGATGGCTAGAGGGGTTTGAAGTTGTATTTTTCTACCTCCACATCAATAATGTTGTATAGCTTTGCATGATTGCTCATTTTCTAATAGACTTATTTCCAAATATTTGATTTTGGGGGGCTGCTATTTTAAGTAGTTTTCTTTGTACGGTTTATTTCTCTAATATTATTTTATGGGTAAAAGTGAAATAGATTTTTTTATACTAATCTTGTTTCCAATGAACTTTCTAAATTCATAAAGTAATATTCAAATATCACAAACTTGCTTGAATTTTCTGTGTACTTGGTCATGTTATCTGCATAGAACAGTTTTTATTTCTTCCTTTTCAATTATGATACCTTTTCCCTCTGCCTTATTGCTGTGGCTAGGACATCAGACACAATGCTGGGTAAAAGTGATGATAGCAGAAATCCTATCTCATTGATTTCAGAGGAAAACTTTCAGTATTTTACTGGTAAGTATAATGTTTATTGTAGCTTCTTCTTCCCCCTACTTTTTTTTTTTTTTTTTTTTTTTTTTTTGGTAGATAACATTTGTCAGATTAAGGAGATTTCTTTTTATACCTAGTGTATTGAGTTTTAGTCTTAAATAGGTATTGAATTTTATAAAAAGTTTATCTGCTTCTGTTGAGATGATCATATGATTTTGTTTTGTTTTGTTAATATGGTGAGTTTTATGGATTAATATCTTGAAAGTTAAACCATTCTTGCATTTCTGGGAGAAATTCAAGTTGATCATAATGCAGTAGCCTTTTTATGAGAGGCTGGATTCCGTTTGTTAATATTTCTTAGAATATATGCATTTATATTCTTTTTGAAAAAATATTTTATTTATTTATTTGAGAGAGAAAGAGCAGGATCAGGAGCAGGAAGGACATGAAGAAAGAATCCAAAGCAGACTCCTTGCTGAGTGCAGAGCCCCTCCCAGGCTCAATCCCATGACCGCGAAATCATGATCTCAGCTGAAACCAAGAGCTGGTCGCCTAACTGAACTAAAATACCAGAGGCCCCTGTTTATTTATATTATTAACAGAGATTGCCTTGTATTTCTTTTTCTGTGTGACTTTTTGAGATAATATTAGGTTACTAATGAGTTACTATTTGTCACTTTTTCTAGAGCTTGTGTAAGAACAGTATTATTTTTTCATTAAATGTTTATAAAAATTCAACAGGGCCTGGAGATCTCCGTGTAGAAAGACTATAAACTATGGGTTCAATTTTTGAAAAAAATGGGGAAATATTACACTTTTCATTTCTTCTTGGGTGGGCTTTTTTCCTGAGTCACTTTTTTTTAAATAGAAATATTATTGGGTCACCTAGGTGGCACAGTTGGTTAAACATCCAACTCTTAGTTTTGGCTTAGGTTGTGATCTCAGGGTCATAGGATTGAGCCCCAGGTCAGACGCCATGCTCAGCACAGAGTCCACTTGAGACGCTCTCTCCCTCTCCTACCTGTCCCCCTTCACAGTCTCTCTCTCTCTTTTTCTCTCTCTCAAATAAATAAATAAATCTTTTTAAAAGGAAATATTATTGACATATAGTAGTCTATTCATTTCATGTGTGTACCATTGTATATTCTTACCTCCTTTGTCATAAATTAATTGACCATATAAGTGTGGGTTTATTTCTGGGCTCTCTTCTAGTCCATTGATATGTTTTAATGCCAATACTATACTTTGTAGTATAGTTTGAAATCAGGAGCATGACACTTCCAGCGTTTTTCTTCTTTCTCAAGATTGCTTTGGCTATTTGGTATCTTTTGTGGTTCCATACAAATTTTAGGATAACTTGTTCTAGCTCTGTGAAAACACTTTTGATATTTTCATAAGAATTACATTGCATATGTAGATTATTTAGGATAGTAATAAATACCACTTGAGCGTGGTGTATGATCTTTTTAATAAAATGTTCAGCTCAGCTTGCTAATATTTTGTCAAGGATTTTTGCACTATAGTTATTAAGGATATTGGCCTGTAATTTCCTTTCCTTTCCTTTCCCTTTCCCTTTCTTCTTTTCTTTTTGTTTCCTTCCTTCCTTCTGTCTTTTGTCTTTCTGTGTGTGTGTGTGTGGGGGGGGGGATGTCTTTGTCTAGTTTTGTTATCAGGGTAATGATAGCCTCATAGAATGAGTTTGAAAGTGTTCCTTCCTTTTTCATTTCTTGGAATACTTTCAGAAGGATAGATACTAACTCTTTTTTAAATGTTTGGTAGACCTCTGTGAAGCCATCTATCTGGTCTTGGACTTTGACTGGGTTTTTGTAAGCTGTACTTTTCTAGGGATTGGTGCATTTAATTTAAGTGTTCAATATTTTCTTTGGCATGGAGTTGCTCATTATATATTCTTGTTATATTTTTAATATTTATAAACTTTGTAGTGATGTCACCATTTTTTTATTCTTGATGTTAGAAATGTATGTCATCACCTGTTTTCTTAGTCAGTATTTTGGGTGTTAATCAAATTTATTCATTACTTTAAAGAACCATTATTTGGCTTTTTAAAATGTGTTTTCCATTGAATGTGTTTTTATTTTATTAATTTTTGTTCTTTCCTCATTACTGACTTCCTCATACTTTGAGGGCATTAATTTGACATTTGTTTACCTAATTTCATGAGATGAACCTTAAATTATTAATATTTAGCCATTCTTCTTTTCAAATCAATGTATTCTAAGGCTAAAGAGTTTTCTTCTGGGTATAGCTTTATCTCCATTCTGTCTATTTTTTTTCCTTGTTTGGAAATATTTTTAATTTCCTTTCATTTTTTAAAAAGATTTTATTTATTTATTTGAAAGAGAGAGATAGCAAGAGAGCATGAATGAGGAGGAGATGGAGAAGCAGGCTTCCCACGAACAGGAAGTCCGATGTGGGGACTGTGCCACCCAGGTTCCCCTAATTTGCTTTCATTTTTGAAGGATTTTTTGTTCTGGATAGATTTTGGGGTTATAAATTCTTTTACTTTAGAATTCCAAATGTGTCATCCTGTTTTTTCTTGGATCTTATCACTTATTTTGAGAAGTCACTTTTCAGTGTTATTTTTGTTTCTCTAAAGATAATATTTCTTTTAACAACTTAAGATTGTGTTTGTTTTTTCTCGTTTATTTGCAGTTTTACTATGATGTGCCTAGGTGGGATTTTCTTTATGTTTATCTTTCTGGGAGTTTATAGCACTTTTTGAATTTATGGATTAATGCCCTCCATTACTTCTGGAAAATTCTCAGTCATCATCTCTTTACATTGGTTCTTTATTCTCTTTCCACTTCCCTTCTAAGATACAATTACCCTTATGTTAGTCCTCTTCATCATGTTCTCTATAGTATATTAAAGGTGGCCACAGGTTCTTTGCCCCTCCTGCCCTCCTGCCATCAAGGGGCAGAATATGTTTTTCCCCTGGCCCTACCTTCTTGTAATCTGGACTAGTTCAATGACTTGATTTAACTATGAGTGCCTCATTTCTTCAGCCAGTGGCACACAAAGTATAGTCCCTGGTCTAGCAGTAAAAGCATCTAGAGCTTGTTAAAAATGCATATTTTTTGGACTTATTCCAAATCCGCTAAATTAGAAACTCTGGTCATAGGGTATTATGAGTGTTTTTTGACAAATCTGGGTGATTTTCATGCATGCTAAAATTTTAAAGTAACTGTCCTAGGCAATGGTGATTGGTCCATGGGAAGATCAGATGAAGCAGGACCTTTGATTCCTTTTCTATGATTATATGAACCCTAGAAGGAGGAAGCTCTCTTTTCCTGGTGGTATTGCTAAAAGTGTGTGATGTAGACCCAGAGCTGTTGATAGCCATTGTCATTTACTTAACAGAAAAAATTTCCTATGGATTAAGACAGTATGAGATGGATACATACATAAGATAGAGCCCAGACAACTTTGTTTGAACTCTGAATCCAACTGTGCCTTAAGCTTCATATTAGCTCTTGGCTTTTCAATTATATGAACTTTATTTTTCTTAAGCTAGTTTGATTTACTTTATGCACTTAGAAGTAAAGAATCTTGACTAATACACAAGTAAACTCCTACTTCTTCCAAATGTTAATCTCATGCAGTGTCCCTAACAAGTAAAGTAGATAACTATAGATCTTCTGAGTGGAGCAGAGATAGAAGGCTTCAAATCTTACCATGTGGCTTTTCCCAGGCCTCCCTCAGCTACTCCTGGAGACTTTTTGCAGAACAATCATAAAGCCCGAGGCAATGTATATTAAAACCATTTGTGGTAGACCTCGTGGTGGCTTATGACAGAACCTCTTGTTCTGCCTGATTTCAGCTACAGCTGTGACAGAAAGTTGCTTAAAGTGGCTCAACTCAAGCATCCTGCTGTGTTTCTCTGCTTGTCAGTTGCTGGGCTTTCTCTCAACTAGGGTTTGTCTAGCATAGAGTAGGCAACCTGGAGATTCTGAGTAGTTCGTTCCTCTGAGGTCAAGCTTCTGCAGGGATGAGTGTGTAAGTGTCCTGGCCTTCCATCTTGTAGAAGCACATTTCTTAGACACACTTTCTGTAATTCCAGAGGATTTCCAGTGGAATTGGGTTCTAGGAACCTATAGAAGTAACAAAAACAATCCTGTATCTTCCTTTTCCCTCTTTCCCTGCCTTATTGGCTTCTTTTTTTTTTCCCCCATTTGTTATTTTTTTTCAAGAATAAGCCACCTGTATCCAGTCCTTTTCTCAGACTCTGCTTTTGGGAGAAACTAAACTAAGACATCAATGTTATAAAGAATAGAACTGGGAGTTAGAACTTAAGTCTCTGAATCTCAGCTCTGTGAGGTAAGTTATGATATAGGCCTAAACATTTCCTTTCTCTAGGCCTTAGATGTGTCATTTATAAAACAAAGAGGTTGAATTAGCTTCTTAGTTTATTTTAGGTCTGAATTATCAGGTTCCTTCTCGCTCTGACTTTCATGTAACTCTATATACTGCTTCAGAAGCTGAATAATTACACATGAAATGAGAGTGATAAGGCTGGCCAGTATGAAGAATCAGGCCCTCGTGGTTTTCCCCTCTTCGCTAAACACCATTCTTAATTTTTCTCCATAGTCCCCGTTCTCTCCTCCTCCCACCACCACCCCCAACCCTTGCCCTGGAGTATCCAGAGGACTTGTCTCACCCTTCTCCTTGATTGGTCCTTGTAGATACAGACTCAGAAAAAGAACCAGAAATACCCAGCCCTGAGCAGACTACACATGGCTATTTTGACAGGCCAGCAGCTCTCAAAATCACAGATATTTAGAGCCTCATGTTTATGTAGGACATAGAGATTGAGAGTAAAAACAAGTATAGGCTGAATATGATCAACTCTCTGGATGACTGAACACAGCATAATAGACTTAGTACTTTAGGGCTGGAGCCAAAAATACTTAACGAAAAAATGGCTTCAATTTCACATTGATTTATAAAAATGAAATGTTACACCTGGGGATCCAGCCATATATTTCAATCTATTTTTCCTTGTAATTTGAGACAAATTGGAATCTATGATAATGAACACAATCAGGAAGGAAAAGTCTGTTTTTCCTTCAGCAACTAGAAACGATCAATTTAAAATTGTATTGTTGTTGTTTTCACACAGTGGTGGCTTCCAGTGGAGCCTTAATACAATGATTGTGTTGATTCCTGTTGGGAAAAGAAGAGAGGGAAGAGATGCTTGCTGTTTTAAAAAGGAAGCAGAAGGAGTGTGGAGGGTGTGACAAAGAGGACATTCCTGCATACTATTGTCATGTGAGACAGATTCCTCCATGCTCCCCAAGGGTTCCCTCTGCAGGGCTGGTCTTAAACACAGGAGGTTTAGGAGCCACCTACGAATGTTGTTTAAGGGATTTATGCAGAGTTTCTGTCTTTCGATATGCTTTTCTCCGCTTAGTCCTTAATGTGTGAAATTCCTTTGAGGTCAGATCCATTCCTTTTCTAAGTAAAGAAAAACTCTATTGGAAAACACCTTTGAGGAGTTATAGTGGATAGAGTCCTGAGTTGGGAGTCAGCAGGTAGAACTTTTGCCTCTGTTCTGAAGATAATTAACTGTGAAATCAGGGAGGTCACTTAACCTTTCCCTGGTTTGCTCTCCACATCTCTAAAATGAGTGAGTTCAGAAATAATGATTTCTGCCATCCTTCGCAGCTCTAAAATCTGGATTATTAGTGGAAATTAATGGTAATATTTAAACAGCAGATATATTTTTTCTTAGAGTGGATTTGATGAGAGGAGTGTGTATCTGGGCTTAGAGAATCGGGAGGGCCATGAAATGTGCTTCTTTACAATTTTTACCTGTCCTGCTTATTGCCACCCCATCTGCAACATTGCATGAAATGACATGCAATAGAGTAGGAGGCTTAGAATAGTCTAAAATGAATGGCTTTTATTGAAAGACAGACCTAAATTCTAATCCTGGCTCTGTCACTTATAAATGGTCACAGGAAGTTACATGACAGCTCTGAGACTCAATTTATATACCAATAAAATGAGGACAATAATACCTTAATTATGGGGTGTCAAATATCCTGGGAGTGATGGTCAGGCAGAAAGAGTCAAGGGAAGGAAGATTGCGAAATTTTATAAGACAGTTTTGTCCTCTCGGTAACACTGTGTCTCCTTAATACAGAAGATCATAGAGTTCTGCTGTCTGCAGGGTATTAATGTGAAAGTTGAAGGGAGTCATCAGGCAGTCTAATTCTTTCACAATTACACCAACAGTTATGTTATTACTGCTCAGTGCTGTGTCATTTCAAAGATGGCAGCCAGTGTTAACATCATTAGAGCTTGCAACATTTTCCCAAAGCAGTGATGCCTCATAGATCTCATCAATATCACTTTGAAAATGGACTCATATCCAGACACATGAAAAGAAAAAACATGGTTATGGATCTTTGCTGTGCAGCACATGGGCTGTATTGAACACAGAAAACAATCTGAAATAACTGAAATCATTATTTTGATGAGAAAAGTCTGCATTGAAATCCATGCTTGTTATTAACATTTGTGATGTTGTTAGAAAATCTTACTAATCTTCTTGTATTCTAATTGGTTTGTTAAGTATAAAACTTGAACCATAAAGAAGAGCAAAACATCTAAGCATATATTTTTAGTTGACTCTGGAAATTCATCATTGTACTGTGTGCTCTTTATACTTTAGAGATGATTTGATATAAAAAAAACCCAACTTTTATAATTCCTGATTTTTTTATTAAAAGGCTTTTAAATTCTTCTTTGGACCCATGACTCCCAATCTTTCTAGTGTTATGTGGTCAGTCTCAAATCAAGGGCATTTGGGAATTCATCTTAACTCTGAGGATGATGGATTTTGAAATTCTTAAAAATGCTATAACTTTTGGGGTCTAATATGTGGGCCACGTAAATTTTAAAATGCTGCAGCTTTTCAGTTCTCCTTATTATAGAATCAACAAAATGTATTCCTCCTTTTATTTCTGAACAGTAAGAATAATATTTAGATTTTTGGCAGTTCATTCCTGCAGGCTGAGACATTGAGATGCAGATTACTAATGCCCACTATGAAAAGTTGGTGTGGGAAAACATGCAAATTTCCAGTAATCTTCCCATCCTTATATATTGATTAATAATTCCCTGTAAGTGAAATAATATAGCATATGCTTTATAGGTATTACATGGCTCCTTATTAGAACTAGAAAGAAGAACCATAAAATACAACAGATTACCTGCTTCTTGGTAGTTATAATACATCTATAGGTAAAACTACTAAATACACATTAATTCCTACCTGAAAGATTTATTTTCTGTATGAAAGCAACAATACATATGTCTTAACTTCTTTTATAACACCAAATGCCAAGTACCTACATGAGGAAGGGAAATGATAACTAGAGTCATTCAGAAGATTACTGATGAGTATGATAAGGTCCCAACTTGCAGCATCCGCACAAAATCATTTTATTAAGAAAAATTTCTTTTATTAATGGAGAAACAGTGGGCTGTGTATTTCTGTTTCAGTAGAAGACTACCCAGCTCTTATGTAATTACCCTGGAGCACCTTTATTCTCAGGAACAACAGCATTGTAATGGATGTACCATCAGGCAGCAACCAGATTTATTTCCTGAAGCAGAAGAGCTTTGCAGTGTATGGTAGGTAGGGCATTTCTGTGAACAGAGAATAAAAACAGCTGAAGGAACTTACTAATGTAAAGCATGCTATTTGACCTCCTATAATTGTATACTATTTGCTAAAAGGTCAAAGTTGAGGTGGTAAAGGAGGAAGAAAGTATAGGAGGAGACAGAAGAAATGATAGGGTGTTCAGAAACAACTTGAATTCTTTCTGCTTTGCGGCTTGTTGAATCCTTCATCCAAGTCTTTTGTCTTTCCTAGGCCTAACACAGAAGTTGGTTGAAGGCAGTCTTTTCACTTAGCTTCTGTTATTACTTTTGAGGAATAGGCGGCAGAAGCAAGAGAGAGATGTAAATTTCCCGAGAATGAGAATGGGGAGGAGGATGGTGGATCCAAGTTTTTCAGAGACCACAACCTAAGTTTAGTTGTGTACAATGTAGTAGGATCTCAGAAGGGTTTGGTGGTGTATCCAAACTATGGGCTCTGTAAGTAGGCTGGTGAGAGGATGACCTTTTACCTAGACTCCCTTTCCCAGAGTCAGCTCTTTGTCTTGGGTTGGCCTTCACACTGGGACCATAAAAAGATTTCTCAAGTGGAGGGTTGGAGCAGAGAAAATGCATCGAATGGTAAAGGTTGAATCTTCCAAAAACTTGGCAGGATGGAGACTTGCATTAATTTGCTAGGACTGCTGTAATGAAATACTACAAACTGAGTGGCTTAAACAACAGAGATTTATTGTCTCATCCTTCTGGAGGCTGGAAGTCCATGATGAAAATGTCACCAGAGTTAGTCCCTTCTGAGGGTTCTTAGAAAGAATTTGTTCCATGCTTCTTGCCTAGCTTCTGGTGGTTTAGTAACAGTCTTCAGCACCCTCTCACTTGGAGACATATCATCCCAATCTCAGTTTTTTTTTTTTTTAAAGATCTAATTTATTTATTTGACAGACAGAGATCACAAGTAGGCAGAGAGGCAGGCAGAGAGAGGAGGAAGCAGGCTCCCTGCCAGGCAGAGAGCCCGATGTGGGGCTCGATCCCAGGACCCTGAGACCATGACCTGAGCCCAAGGCAGAGGCTTTAAACCACTGAACCACTCAGGCGCCCCCCAATCTCAGTCTTTTGCTTAATCAAACTCTGCACATAGTGATAGTCACTCAGGGCTGCCATAACAAAAGTGCCATAGACTGGATAGCTTAAAAGATATGTACTTATTTTTCACAATCCTGGAGTCTCAGAAATCCAAGATCAAAGCACCATCAAAGCTAGTGTCTTGTGAAGACATTTCTTGGTGTTCAGATGGACGTCTTTTCCTTGCATCTTCACATGGCAGAGGGGAGGGAGAGGAAATAAACTCTTGTGTCTCTTCCTATAACAGCCCTGATCTCATTTATGGGGGCGCCACTCTCATGATCTAATCACCTTACAAAAGGCCCCCCTCTTATTATCCTAAGACTGCAGTTAGCATTTCAAAATGTGAATTTTGGTGGGAAAAAATTCATCCTGTAACAGTGATGCCACATGCCAAAATAGGGAAAATGGTGGGAAGGAAAAATCTACAGGGTAGAAAAACACAAGTCTTTTGGCCAAGTTCAGATTGAAATGCCTCTAGATAGACAGAAGTTAGTAATAGCTTCTACTAGATGTCAGTTAAATAGTTGGATAGGTGAATTTTGAGCTAAACTGAGAGGTTGGAACTAGAAGATCATTGTCATTGTCATATAGATTATATTTAAAACCAAGGTGCAAATGAGTTCATTTGGGAGAATGTATAAATAGAAAAGAAGACCAAGGATAACTTTCACATTTCAGTGATTAGAAAGAGGAGAGAGAAGTAGCAAAAGTGATTGAAAAGGAATGGCCAGTGAAATGGAAGGCAAGTCAGGAGAAATAAGGAGGTGGGAATATTTCAAAAAGGAGGGAGTGGACAACCAGGCTGAATGCTGCTGAGAGGTCAAGCCAGACAAGCATAGAGAAATAATCATATGAGTTGGAAATAAGGAAAACACCTTGCTAAGTTTGACTTCAGTGGAATTGAGAGGTGGAGTGGAAAACCTGATTGTAGAGGACTGAGAGGAAGATGGAAGGTTAAGAAGTAGAAATGTACTCATATACAGTTTTTTTTCCAAGAATTTTGATAAAAAGCCAAGCAGAGATATATGGGTAGATAGAGGTGAATGAGATTATACTGCAATGACAAAAAACAAATAAAATCATAGCAGAACTTGATTACATTAATTCAGTAGCTAGAGGTCAGCTATCACCCTACACCATGGGTCTTCTGATTTCTGGACACAAGCTGACAGAGCTCACCCAACATGGGACATGCTCTTTTGATGGAAGAAGGAGGGAGCAAGAGATAGAACTATACTAATCCATGTCTCATATCTTCAGCTGGCACTTGCCATATTTGATGTTTGTTCACATTCCAATGGCCAAAACAAGACACATGGTTAAAACAAGATACAATGACAATGAGGTAGACAAGTATAGTTTTCCAGAAGGCACTGTATGTACCTCATATGGTAAAGAATAAGTGTGTATACTTGACATTCTAAGGAAGAGGTAGGAAATACTTGGAAGGAATATTGCAGTGCAGCCCCCCAATCCTACATACGTACACATTTTTTTTTCATGGATGATAAAGCATGTTAATATGCTATTGAAAATAATGCAAGAGAGAGACACATTTATTGCAGAGAAAAGTCTGGTCTATAAGAAGTATTTGTTTTTTAAGGATAAAGGCACTTTCTTACTAACAGAAGGAAAGGCATAGAGAGAGTACAGATATTAAAAAGTTGGTAGTTTTTCTTTCTAAACTTTGGTTCTATTCTCAATTCCCAATGACTTCTAAGATCAGGGTACCTGGGAGTTATATTTTGTGAAACTTGAATATTTAGGAATCTTCCCTTGTTGCCTTCAACAAAAACAAATAGATTGGTCTAGAATTAGTTTTAATCCCCAAATATCTTAGAGACATTGTTACATTGTTATAGAAATTAGGACAAAGAGGAGTTTAGGACTAAAATCTTATTATCTCCAGGACATGCTTCCTGCATATCAGAGCAGCTTAATACTTACTTATTAATGAGTGCTTGCATGAACCCCCACCCACCATATTTTTCAGGCAAATTTTTAATGCCTGTTTTTTTAATATTTTAAATTATATCATCTCTTTTAACTCTGGGAGAATGAAACCCAATTGCCTTTGATGACTATGAGGTATGAAAGGAAAAGATAAGTCTTACAAACATATGCTTTGAGAATGCAGTCTTTACATGTAGATAGATCAAGTACAATCAAGTGAGAACTCTTACATGTTAGTTGTATTCTCAATTCTGAGACCAGTGAAGAAAAGTTACATATCTATTAGGGTGGTAAAGTAGCAGGGCTTTCAGAGTGAAAACTGGATCTTCTGTACAACGTATGCGTTGTACATCAATCTTAGTAATAACTTCTACTAGATGAACAAATATGAAAGATTTCACCTACCTAGATTTAAGAAATGAACTCATTTCCTTCTCATAAAATATTCGTTTCTTCATAGCAGTGGTATAAGGTCGTAACTCCAGTAATTATCACTGAGGAATGAGAACACCTACTTCAAGTGCTCTTGTATAGATGGTTTTCTTGCTCGCTTCACAAAGCAAAGCCTTTGGGATTGGAGAAATAAGTCAGAAGGCTCTAGTGTGTGGGCACTTCAATATGCAGTAGAATTTTCAGCAGGTTTTGAGCTATTGAGTTGCTGCTTGTTTCCTCTGAGAATCATGATTCTTAATTATGAGAAACCGATTTTGACAAAGATTGAGAGTGGCAGAGACTTACATGGGAAAGTTAGCTGTCAGAATATCATCTGTCCCCCATTTTTCTGCATTTGGGAGAGTATTTGGGAACAAAGTCCCAATTTCACAGCTATTGCTCCTTAGCAGATGAATTAGCAGCAGTTTGGGAAAGAGGCCCATGACATTTCTGCCTGATAATTTATTAATCATTCTTTAGGAAGAAAAAAAAAAGTCTACTTGGTTCAGTTTTGAAACTTGGGTTTTGTCTTAACCAATAGCAAGCTCAGAGATCTCTCTAGGAGTCAGCAAGTTTTCTGCTACAGTTTGGATATAAATGGACCAAAGTTTGAAAACCAGTTCTGCCATTTACTAGCTGACTGACACTGGGCATGTTCTTTTACTTTGCCGAAGGAGGTTTAACTCATCTATAAACAAGAATACTAGTACCTGTCTTACTAATTTATTAATTAATTCTTCTAAAAATCATGAATTACTATATTCTCATTTCCAGGTTGTGGATCCTAGGAGTGCCAATAACATAACTAATGTTTGGTGAATATTAACCAAGCCACTCTAAATATACCTCCTTTATTCTTTCCATCAGCTTTACGAGAGAATCAGTGCTCTCATGCTCATCTATCAGATAGGAAAACTGCTCTTAGAATTAAAGTAACTCATCTAAGTTACATAAGTAGAAAGCATGAAGACTAAATTCAAACCAAGACAGTTTTCAGTTGAAAGTGTATGCTCTTAACCATAATGCTGTAACCATTGTGAAGGTAAAAGGATACCATCTCTGATGCTAGTGTGGACCCATACAAGAAAGCGAGCAGTTATAGTAACCGGATGTGAAGAGTACTAAGGCATTGTGGAAGAACAAGCACTTAATTCCTCAGAATTAACTTTGGTTTGAAATCTAAGACCATGATGAATCTATTGAAATTTTTTTCTGTTGTGTTTGGATTGTTGCTGATTTCAGAGCTACTAGTATTTTTAGAAATGTCAATATTTATCATTTAAAGGTCAACCTCTTTACAAAAATTTTTGATGTCTGGTAATGAAGTACCACAAGTTTTACCAAATGTCTGTTATCAAGGAAATACTTAGCCTATGGTACCAGTGACATTAAGAGGATGACTGGACTATTTAAAAGATTTTGATTTTGTTAATGAGGGATACTATTAAGAATACCTTTCATGGAAAATATACTAATATTATTTTCATTAATCAAATGCATATTTTAATAATAACTGAAAAGTGACTTTTATGAGCATATTACAGGAGGATGTGATGTGCGAACTGTGCTGTAAAGGCACCCGTAAATCAGAATGAAACAAATGAAAGTGGTGCATTTTTAATGACTTGAAGTTTGGGTCAGATAAAATGAAGCTGGAAAGTTTTGAATTAATAGCATACCACAAGTTTGGAGACTTGCATGCAATCCAGTATTTGTGTGTGTATCTATATCTATATCTATATCTATATATCATCTATATCTATATCTGTATATAGATATGCTGTGTGCTATTAACTTGAAAGCAAAATGCCTTCTATAAAACATTGTTTTTTGTTAATTAGACAACTTTGAGCCTTTGAACATGAATCATTAACTGCTGATATTGCCCTAAGGACAAATATTTGTGATCTCCTGGGGCTGTTAGAGATAAAGAAGAGGGGAAAAACAATGAGGAAAGGAAAGTGCTTATTTCTCAGTTTTAGATTATCTAATTATTTCAAGTAGAGAAATATCATTAATAGCATCACTTAAAATAGAATTAAGTGGGAAAACAGGAAGAAAGCATTTCAGTAGCAGGCATGGAATTTTTGACAATTATAAAAAATAAAATTTATTATAGAATGGCTATTTATCATTTTAATGGTGACAGGAGGCTAATGCGTTGCAAATTTCTATATGTGAGGAAAATGTGACATCCACCAGTAACATCCATCTTAGTACAGACTGTGGGACTCTGTTTGCAAGCAAACTGATCAGTCATTATTAAGGAAGCCTGTGATGTTCTTGGCAGAGGCAAAGTATATTGAAAGGGGAATTACATTATATCTTTAAACATTTAAATGTTTGGATTTTATAATTCACTGATCTTGAGCAGCCTGACTTTCATTTTGATTTCTTTTGCTCTTTGGGTCTTTGTTGATGGTGGCTTTTGTATTTATTATATCACATGGAGGGATTTCCCCACCCCCTGCCCCACACATATACATAGGTTTGCTTCCTATGCACAGTTTTTGTCAATCATGCTGAGTGCTTTATCCAACAACCCACACTTCCTAGGAATATTTGTTCCGGTGTCACTATCTGCTGAGCATGTTGGGGAAAGGGACGCTTTCCTACTTTATTCTGCAAAACTGTGTGTAGTGAGGTCTTGCCTCCTTGCCTTCTTTCCTCAGCTCTTACATCTCTTCTCTGGCCTCTGCTAGTGGGAAACAAAAGCTATGGAGATGGTAGGTGAGAACCAAGGTGCGGGCCATTCCCTTGACATTAAGAAATATCAGTCCCCAATGATTACAGGCAGTAAATAAGGAGAAATGGAGTAGGGAGGTCATGTTGGGGAAAAGTGGTTCTTAAACACTTTGTAAGTTGTAAAAAGCAATATTTAAAGATTACAGATATTATTATTGTTTATTGCTTTGACAGGTTAAATTCTCTAAGATTTCTCTGTAATTATGTGAGGGACTAAGCTACATTTTTCCTTCTAACACTTTCCTTCCCTTTCTTTTCTTCTCTGCACTCTTCTTGCTGTGCCACCTATTCTGGGTCAGTAAGTGGAGGTTGGAAGGTCCGGCCGTAGCTATTCCCTGCCCTCTCTTCCTGTTCCCCCTCACCTTCAAGCCATGCGTGAACTAATGGCAACATATTCTGTATCTTTTTGAATGACCATTTCATAGCACTGTTGTGTTCAGAATCTCCCATTTGAGTCACCACCAGTTTCTCCTCCAGTTCCTGGCCCTGTATGCCTGCCTCTCCCATGTCCTCGCCCTCATACCTCACTTAATCTGTGACCTCTTCTTTGCCTCCGTGGGAGGTATTTTTCTTTTATCTTCTTTTTTTGGAGGGAACCTCTTTATGTACTACATTTTAATAAAAATGCTGACCCTTTTGTACTGCCTGGCAACATTTCATGATGGTCTTTAGGCAATAAAAGAGATAAACACATTTTAAATGAAAGCAACAGGCACAGGGTGCTCAGATTGCCTTTGTTGGCTGCAAGCCAGTTTGCAAAGCTAATGGTCTTCTTTTTGCATGGGTGGTTATTAGATGTTTAATGACCATCACTGTTAGAACTTTAGATGGTCTTAGATCTGGGTGAGCAGTTTGAAATCTGGCTGCCTTAGCTAAGGCCTTACTGTAGGAAGGCTTCTTTCTACCTATTTCTAGATGAGATCCCAAGCAAGATTTACTTTTTGACTTGGATAAACCTTGTTTGGGGAGTGGGAATCTTGAAAACTATGGTTCTTTTTGTTTATGATTGTTATTAATCATGTAATTATCATTCATCATATAATAAACACTTGGATATTTAGAAAGAAGGGAGATTCAAATGTTTGGAAAGACATCTTGTTTATAATTTCATTTGTGTAGGCAACACATTGCTCCTTGATTACAGATTTGGGGATTCTATTTCTTTTTGTTTTTTTTTAAGGTTTTATTTGCTAATTTAATTAAATTAATTATTTTTAAAGATTTTGTTTATTTATATGAGAGAAAAGAAAGCACAGTGGGGGAAGGGACAGAGGGAGAAGGAGAAGCAGATTCCCTGCTGAGCAGGGAGCCTGACACAGGGCTTGATCCCAAGGACCCTGAGATCATGATCTGAGCTGAAGTCAGATGCTTAACTGACCAAGCCACCCAGGTGCCCCTGTTTATTTATTTGAGAGACTGAGAGCATGGGGGTGGAGGAGTAGAGAGAGAGGGAGAGAGAAAAATCTCATGTAGACTCCCCACTGAGCACAGAGCCTCATCCAAGGCTCAATCTGAGAACCCTGAGATCGTACCTGAGCTGAAATCAAGAGTCAGGTGCCCAAAAAACCAAAAACAACAACAAAAGAGTCAGGTGTCACCTGACTAAGCCACCCAGTTTCCCCTTGGAATTCTATTTCTTTCTGTTGGTCTGGAATCTAAAAAGAGATTTGATCTATAAGGGACACTGATTAAGTATTTGCTGAGTAATGAATGCAAAATGTGAATATAGGAAGTACTTTGCAAGCAGAATGTAGATACTCAGGTACCATGAATGAAGCCATTAGTTAGAGGCCACATCTCCAGTAGAAAAAGTAAATAAAGTGAGTCTTGTTTTGTCTTTGTGACCTTTCTATGCCTCAATTTCTTCATAAGATAAAGGGTCTGAATTAGATCAATATTTTTTAAAAAACTTTAGTTTTGTATATGGTAATCACCTTGTTGAAGTGTAGGTAGGATCTGGGACTCTGCTGCCAGGAGGCTGATCTGGAGGTTCTGGGTGGATAGTAGGAGTCTGCATTTTTCACAAGCCCCAGAGGTGATTCTTTTTTTTTTTTTTTTTTTTTTAAGATTTTGTTTATTTATTTATTTGACAGAAAGAGATCACAAGTAGGCAGAGAGGCAGGCAGAGAGAGAGGAGGAAGCAGGCTCTCTGCCGAGCAGAGAGCCCGATATGGGGCTCGATCCCAGGACTCCGGGATCATGACCTGAGCCGAAGGCAGAGGCTTTAACCCACTGAGCCACCCAGGTGCCCCGCCCCAGAGGTGATTCTAAGGCAGGAGGTTCATGGGTGACGTGTAAGCCCCTTATTTGCCTTAGAAGCTTTCCTTCTACTAGTCCCAAGGTACTGATATCTGCTAAAAGGCCTTGATGTCTTCATGAAGTCATCATTATGGTGCTGCTTACAACTCATTACTCCCCATACAAACCTAAGAGTTGCAATCTTCAGCATCTCTGTTGGACAGAGATTTTCATGTTCAGCCACTTCCATGGATCAATGGCTAGTCTAGGAGTTGGCTGCTCTTGGGTCAAGTTCAAAAAGTTGTGGCTAGAGTAAGGCCAGAGTCCTATGTACAGAAGCTGGTCATCTCTACTTGAGCTACTGTTTCTCTCAGAAGGGGCTGTGCATGCGGCAAGCATTGTGACTGATCCACTTAGGACAGTGCTATCCAGTGTGGCTCTCACATGCTCATCTCTTTTTAGAGACTGCCCTGCTCAAGGTCACTGAGGTATTTCTGGTAGAGTTGAAGTCACAATGGGGTTAGCTGCTCCTATACCACTGAGGAACATCAGCTTTCAAAATGCTGTGCTTATGTTAACAAAGCTGACACACTCTATAAGAACATTTGCTGGTGTCATTGTTGAAAAATAGGTAGTTGTTTTCTTCTCCCCTCCTAAATCTCTTTTGGTGATGAACATTCTTTAGCTCAGTTTATATGCCATGGCACTCCTGACTTGAGCTCCAGTATATATGCCTTACATAAAAGTACATTTATTTCCCTTCAGTTTCATTTTTTAAATGATTTTTATAGGAATACATTTTATAATTTTTTTAGAAAGAAAAAGTCAATAAGCACACATAAACCTGTTAAATATCTCTCTCCTTTGAGTTCAGTGGAATTTCTTTTAAATCTAATAAATCTTTCCCATCAGCTGGACATTTGTTTCATCTCTTCTTTAGGTCACTCTTATTTTCTGAGCATAAAGAGTATCTGTAGCATTCTACAAATGGTTCTCCCATAATAGGGCCTTGTGAAGCATGTACTATTGTCCTTTGCCTCAAATTGCAAATATTGTAAGAGTTAATTTCCATGATATGTGTTGGGAATTAGTATGATGCTGAAGCAAGAATACAAAGCTTGGCACATAGTAAATTCCATAAATGCAATTGAATGCATGGATTAATGCTTGGATGCTGGGAGTCAAAAAGTTTAAGGTCTAGTTCCTGCTATGTGACTTATGAGTTCTGTTTTTTCAGGCAACTCTCTCAGCTTTTGTGGGGCCCAAATTTCTAATGCGTGAATGAGGAGTTCAATCAGAGTAGATGACTTCTTTCTGCTAAAAATACAGTAGTTCTAATATAGCCCAAAGCATAAAAGACACCCTGGATAGGTGCAGTTGTATATTGAATATTTGCCTCCCCCCGCTTAGGATATTTTTAACTGTAGATTCAAGATAATAAAATGCCAGACTCAAATGGCTTAAACAGTAAGGACATTTATTCTCTCATATAACAGGAAGATAAGATGAAGGACAGGCTTTGCATTTCAGTGATTCAACAACTCAACAACGTCATGAGGAGCCCAGGAACTTTCAGTCTCTGCTTAGTGATTTTCCGGGGAGCGGGTTCTCCTGGCAGCTACATGTAAGTTAAAGCATCGTACTTCCTTTTTTACATCCATTGGGAGAGAGGAGAAAGCCTTTTAAGCAACAATATGATTTCTTTTCTGCAATCTGTTTGGGCCAAGTAAAGACCTGTGTCCATCCGTGGACCTCCTAAGTCCTGGGGGACTTGAGTGGGGTGATTGGATTAGACTGGTTATCTGGGGTAGAATGGACATTAGGATGCCAACCACAATGTCTACTACATGTAATTAACCATTATATATTTGGTCTTGCAGTGCTTATAAGAAGGCAACATCTACTTTCGCGTGTTTATACATCTTTATACGCAGTGAAGTGTTACACCTGGCATTGTAACTGTGAGAGACCAAGAACCCAGTTTCAATTGCCCACTATAGAGTGGGCACCTTTGATATATTTCAATCCAACTTTGTTATCTTATAAAAGATTCAGCTGAAGTGAACAAAACATAGTCCTTGCTGTTCTCATGGGAGAAATAAGAAGTAAATACCTGGAACAAAGTAAATGAGAGTACAAAGAAAGTATATGTCAAGTGTCAAAGAAACCAATATATAACCAACTACTAGATAACTACTGTGTCCCAGGCATTGTATTAAGTGCTTTGCATATGTGATAACATTTAATTCTTGCAACAACCTTATTAGGTACATGGTGATATCACTACTTGATAAAGGAGAAAACTGAGGCTCAGATTCAATACCATGCTCAAAGCCTCTTAGCTAGTAAGTGCCAGGGAATTTGAACCCAGAGCTTTCTGTCTCCAAAGCCCATGCTCACTCTACTAATTCATGCTTTGGACAATAAGTGAAAGTTGGACCACAAACTTCCAACTAATTAAGCCATCTTGTAATACTATTCAGCCAATTATACCATCTTATTTTGGGATGATGGGCTAAAAGATGGTATCATTAAGAGGACAAAAGTCACAGAACAAAAAGAGATAGTTGTTGCTGGTTGGGTTCTTCAGAAGATGCTGAAATGGAGATTGAGGTGCAAGATATTTGTTGGAAATCGATGCTTTTGGGGGAAAGGAACAAACAAAATTGGGCAGAGGAAGAAGTCAAACTGTGATGGCCAGCAAAGCTGTGGCTGACCTGGAGGGGAGTGCTGGAGTAAGCATTGTCATGCAGAGTGTCCTGCTCCTGGCTGAAGAGTAAGGGCTTTATAACCTCACTTTGCTTAGCCTCTGGATGCAGGGCACCCTGGGAAAGCAGTTCCTCAGTGAGCCAGCTCACTGGAGCAGAGGCAGGCCCTAGAGAACCTGACAGCAGGAGGCTGCCTGCTAACCTCTCTCCTTGCAGCAAGAGGGTGAATTTCTGTGTCTGTCACAGCATGGCCAGGAAAAACTGCCTAGGTATCCCAATTCTGACCATATTCTAGTTTGTGTCCAGTGAGTATTCCTAACAGTGGTAACTGGAGGCCTGTTTTGAGTACGAGTCTTTGTCTGATAAGACCACAGATGTTATTTCCATGCTTGCTAAAATGCTTACAGGAGGCCATCTTTCAGTTTGGCTTCATTTCTTTCAAACCATTACTCCTCCCAATTATCCCCCTCAAATGGGCTACATTGTATCACAAGACAGGAGTTAAAGTTTTCTCATCACTGCAATACATGTCCCCAGATTCATTGGCTTTCTGAAGTTGGTAAAGGCAATAGCAGGATGTTCACAGGCTTGTACAGGTCAAAATGTGCTGCTGTCATGTAATGTGCTGATTAGATTGATAATAGTAATCATTTGACTCTGTGTATTTATATCAAATCATCATATTATAGACCATGAATATATATGGTTTTTTAAAATTTTATTTTATTTTTTTTCAAGGTTCCAAAATTCATTGTTTATGTACCACACCCAGTGCTCCATGCAATACGTGGTTTTTATTCTGTAAAAAAAGGCAAATTTCAGCCCAGTAATAAAGCCACTCCTGGTGTGGCTAAGAGAAAAATACACATTATGCAGTAAAGCATGGATCATATCAGCGCAAATTTGAATTCTACATTATCAGTTACTGGTTGTATGACCTTGAAAAGTTTCTCTCCAAAGCTGCATCTTCCTTTGTAGAATGAGTTAGCTATTGCTATTGCTGATGTTAGTATGTTGAGTTCCAAATGTTTAATCTTGTCATTTATTCTCTGCCTGCATTCTAGAACTTGCCTCTTAAAATGTGGAGTTCAGACATGAATATAATATGCTAGATTCAGTATGACCAAAGTGGCCTGTAGTGAGACTCAGCTCTCCTTGTCCTGTACCATACATGTGTATGAACCTGGCACAGGTCTGCAAGAGCATGGTTGATAACACGCACATTCTTGGTTCCCTATGATCAATGATCAGACTTTTTTCTCACAAACAGCAGATAAGTCAGGTTTTCCCATGCCCAGCACTGATTCCTGTCTATCAAATAAAATTGCATTAACCAAAAAGTAGGAGTTTATGTTTATTTCAGCTAAATTCTATGCTATTTAAAAAACAAGGGAAATATTTCTTCCCTATCATATATCCTTTCTCTTCCAGTTATCTATGGTTTACTGGTCCACGCAAAACAGAAAAACAAAAAAACTTATTCCTCTCATTTGGGGACTCTGCTGACCTCCTGACTCATCTGCAGAGGCCTTGGTTAGCCAAGTGACCTAAAGATGTTTTCATTCTCATACTGCCTACCTGAATTTTTGTGTCACAATTAAGAGATAGAAGAAAGTCTAAACCCACATTAATATGAACAGGGCTGGAGGAGAGGTGTGAACTCTCCCTTCTCACTCAGATATCAGATGAAATAATGTTCCAACTTGCTTAGTGACCAGATAATCTGGAGTAGCCCTTCCCTGGCTCTATAAGGTGCTGGGGTAACTTAACAGGCGCCAACCCCACAGAGGTTAGTGGGAATATTTGCAAATAAGAAGTTTGCATCTGTGAAAGAATCCTTCCACAGCAGCTTTGGGGATGTCAATTGATTTTTTAAAACTCCTCCCTGTTTGCTATCCAAAATGTGATATTTTCTTTCAGAAGTCTTTTGAGGTTCCTGGCTTGCTGGGTGGGCATGAGGCCTTGATCTACCCTGTCTGGGCTCCCAGATATTAAGCCAGCCACATCCATAGTTGGTGGAGGAGCCCGGCTTTTGGCAGGTTTCCACATCAGCTCTATTGGAGTGATAATTGGAGGGGCTGTCATTAGGTAACTCTTAATGGCTTTCTTAAATGTGCTGACTTAAATTTATTTAGTTCCACGGGTTCTCTGAGCAGCCGTAACTATATTTCAAATAGTGATTTCTATAAATTAGAAAAGCCATTTTTCTTCAGCGCAAGAATTTCAATGAACCAATTATTCAAAACCAAATTTAATCAAGTTGATTTTTCTTTCCTTCTGCAAGTGTATATTCTTTGGACCTATAGGGAAACATGATGTTGCCATCGGATTGGCTGAACAGATCTAATAGATGGCGCTGTCATACTTTATTGCTAATTTGGCTGTTAGGCCTTGGAAGGACTTGACAGCACTGGTGCCTTCCATAATGATATTTAATGTCTGGTCTTGGGTTTGAACTTCAGTTTCCCCAAGTATTGGTAAATACACAGCATTGCTCTGCTTTTGCAATACATACTCTCAACTTAGCCCATGTCCTTCAGTAGAGGAAACAATTTTCAAGTGTGTCAATAGTGTTAGTGCATTCCCTCTTTGTTCTAATTAGGCCCATATGCTAAGACTTATATTGGGTCTTTCAAGTAACCACCTTTGACTGTGACATTGAAAACCTAGGTTATGGGAAAAATAAAACATGTTTGAAAACCTAGGGTATGGAAAAATAAAACCTGCAATATCCTACTTGGCTAAAGATAAGGGTTCTAGTCAAAGGAACAGAACTCTGAGAGTTTGCCAGAGTAGTATATTGGAAAAATTAGAAATTTGTTTATTATCATTTAGAGACTCAAATGCATTAAGAACCTAAGATTGAGGTGGTGAGAAAAGATAGCAAAGAAATAGGGGACCCTATTTCAACCAGTCCCCTGAATTGAGCTGGATATCTACCAGACCATTCTGAACACCCATGAAATCATCCTGAGATGTAAGAAGATATATCTGGATCTTTACAAATAGAATATCTGTGGTGGGTTGGTCTCAATGTATGAAGTGGGGAGCCATGATTCTGCAGGCAGATACTGGAAGATAAATGGAAGAGGGAGGGAGCCTTTGGAATCCTGCTCCACCAGAGTGCAAAAGCCTCCCACTCTGGGGCTTGGGCACAGACTCAAAGACCAGTAGAGGCAGGGAAAGGACTTTAGGGCAGCCCCCCAACTGAAACTTGGAGATGTAGGGGTGCACATGCCAACTTGGAGTGGCTTGCTGTTTTAGAAGCACAAAGGGCAAAGATGTGCTTGGACCTGTAAGCAAGGGCTGGGAGTGTTGCTGGGGGGTGCACAGCCCAGGACACTGTGGTTTTTAGCAGCACAGACAGAGGCAGAGACACTATGGCCTGGAGAGCTCATCAAAGAGCAGACTGCAAACTTGCTGTTCTGAGACAGAGGTTTGGATATGGCCACTTCTGCTCTGACTCTCAGAAGAGATGTGAAACGCCACCAGGGAAAGCTGCCAGAGAACAAAAGCCCCAGAAAACCGGTATTCACTGAGCCCACCCCACTCCTGACAGGGAGAAGGGCAACTGTGCCCAAATAGGGTTGCCTGAGTAACAACATGGCAGGCCTCTCCCCCAGAAGGTAGGCTGGAAGAAAAGAGGCCGATAACCCTAAGGTCCCTGTAAAACAACTGCATCTTGCTTGGGTTGTGCTCAATAATTTGAACTCTGTACATTCTCTCAACCACCCCTCAACAGAATGACTAAGAGGAGAAATCCCCAACAAAGGAAAGATTCAGGGACTTTGGCCTCTGCCACAGAATTAATGGATATGGATATAACCAAGATGTCAATTTCATTAATATTTTTCTCAAGCCTAGATATCGCCTTGAGAAAAATATTAATGACAATATAGAATATATAAGGGCAGAAATGATATCCAATAGGCTGAACTTAAAAATGCAATGAATGAAATGCTGTCTAAACTGGATAATCTGCTTGGGTAAATGAGGAAGAAGAATGAATTAGTGAGATAGAGGATAAGATCATAGAAAAGAAAGAAATTGAGGTAGCATGGTAAAAACAAATTAAAACCCAAGGAATCAAACAGAGAGAGATTAGTGACTTGATGAAACATTCCAATATCACAATTATTGGGACCCTGAGGGGGTGGAGAGAAAGGAAGGTCTAGAAGATGCATTTGAGCAAATCATAGCTGAGAACTTCCCTAATGTGGGGAAGGAAACAGTTATTCATGTCCAAGAGGCAGAGAGGACCCCTTCCAAGATTAATGAGAACAGACCAATGTCACAACATATAAAAGTACAATTTGAAAATCTTAGATCCAAGGAAACAATCTTGAAAGTGGTGAGAGGGAGGAGATTACATAGAGAGGAGGAGCATCAGAATAATATTAGGCCTGTCCACAGAGAGCTGGTAAGACAGAAAGGTCTGGCAAGACATATTCAGGATACTAAATGAGAAGAACATGCAGCCAAAGATACTTTATCCAGCAAGGCTGTCATTCAGAATGGATATAGAGACAAGGAAATTCCAAGACCAGCAGAAACTGAAAGAATATGTGGCCACCAAGCCAGCCCTGCAAGAAATATTAAGGGGAGTTCTATAAAAAGAGAAAGACACCAAGAGTGGTAGAGATCAGAAATTTACAGAGACAATCTATAGAAACAAGGACTTCACAGGCAACATGATGACAATAAAATCATTCTTTCAATAATCAATCTCAACATGAATGGCTTAAATAATTCCATGAAATGGCACAGGGTTGCAGACTGGATGAAAAGACAGGACCCATTCATATACTGTCTACAAGAGACTCATTTTGAACCTAAAGATATATCCAGGCTGAAAGTAAAGGGATGGAGAAGCATTTTTCATTCCAATGGACCTCAAAGGAAAGCTGGGGTAGCAATTCTCATATCAAATTAGATTTTAAGCTAACAACTGTAGTTAGAGATACAGAAGGACACTATATCATGATAAAGGATCTATCCAACAAGAGGATTTAACAATTATAAATATCTATGCCCCCAGGATGGGAACAGCCAACTACATATGCCAACTGTTAACCAAAATAAAGATAATAATATGCTAATAGTAGGAGACCTTAACACTCCACTCTCAGCAATAGACAGATGATTTCTAAGCAGAAAATCGACAAAGAAACAAGAGCTTTGAATGACACACTGGACCAGATGGATCTCATAGATATATACAGAACATTCCACCCTAAAGCAACAGAATACTTACTGTTGAGAATAGAGTGGTCTACTGAATAGACGACGTGCTGGGTCACAAATCGTGTTTCAACTGATACCAAAAGACTGAGATTATTCCCTGCATTTCTCAGTCCATAATACTGTGAATCCAGAACTCAATCACAAGAAAAAAAAATTGGAAGAAATTCAGACACTTGGAAGCTAAATAACATTCTGCTTAAGAATGTTTGGGTCAACCAGAAAATCAAAGGAGAACTTAAACAATTTATGGAAACCAATGAGAATGATAACACATTGGTCCAAAATCTATGGGATACTGCAAAGGTGGTCCTGGGGGGGAATACATAGCTATCCAAGCCTCACTCAAAAAAAAAAAAAAAAGAGAGAGAGAGAGAGAGAGAGAGAGAGAGAGAGAAAGAAAGAAAAATCCCATATATACAAATTAACTTTACACCTTAAAGAACTGGAGAAAGAAAAACAAGTAAAGCCTAAGCCACACATTAGAAGAGAAATAATTAAGATTAGAGCAGAGATCAATGAATTAGAAACCAGAAATATAGTAGAGCATATCAATGATACTAGAAGCTAGTTCATTGAAAGAATAAATAAGATTGATAAAGCATGGCCAGACTTATCCAAAAGAAAAGAGAAAGGACCTAAATTAATAAAATTATGAATGAAAGGGAGAGATCACTACTAACCCCAAGGAAATAGAAAGAATTCTTAGAAATTATTATCAACAACTACATGCCAATAAATTAAGCAATTTAGAAGAAATGGGTGCCTTTCTGGAAACCTATAAACTACCAAGACTGAAACAGGAAGAAACTGACAACCTGAGTAGACCAATAGCCAGTAAAGAGATTGAAGCAGTGATCAAAAAGCTCCCCAAAAAAACAAGAGTCTGGGGCCTGATGGATTCCCTGGGGAGTTCTATCAAGCATTCAAATAAGAAATAATACCTATTCTCTTGAAGCTGTTTCAAAAAATAGAAACAGAAGAAAAACTTCCAAATTCATTCTACATGGTCAGCATTACCTTGATCCCCAAACCAAGCAAAGACCCCATCAAAAAGGAGAATTACAGATCAATATCCCTGATTAATATGGGTGCCAAAATTATCAACAAGAACCAAGCTCATAGGATCCTGCAAACCATTAAAAGGATTATCCTTTACGACCAGGTGGGATTTGTCCCTGGGATACAAGGGTGATTCAACATTCGCAAATCAATCAACGTGATAGAACACATAAATAAGAGAAGAGACAAGAATCACATGGTCCTCTCTATTGCTGTAGAAAAAGCATTTGAGAAAATGCAGCATCCTTTCCTGTCTAAAACTCTTTAGAGTATAGGGATAGAGAGAACATTCTTCAATTTCATAAAATCCATCCAGTAAGAGCCCACAATGAATAGCATTCTCAATGGGGAAAAGCCGAGAGCCTTTTCCTTAAGGTCAAGAACATGGTAAGGAGACTCATTCTCACCCCTATTACTCAGCATAGTGCTGGAAGTCCTAACAATAGCAGTCAGACAACAAAAAGAAATAAAAGGTATTCAAATTGGCAAGGAAGAAGTCAAACTCTCTCTCTTCACAGATGACATGATACTGTCATGTGAAAAACCCAGGAGACTCCACCCCCAAATTATTAGAACTCATACAGCAATTCAGTAATGTGGCAGGATACAAAATCAATGCACAGAAATCAGTTGCTTTTTTATGCACTAACAATACAACTTTAGAAAGAGAAATTAGGGAATCAATTCCATTTACAATAGCACCAAAGATCATAAGATACCATGGAATAAACCGAACCAAAGAGGTGAAGGATCTATACTCTGGAAACTACAGAATGCTCATGAAAGTAATTGAAGGCACAAAAAGATGGAAAAACATTCCATGCTCATGGATCAGAAGAATAAACATGTTAAAATGTCTATGCTGCCCAGAGCAATCTATACTTTCCAATCACCCATGGCATTTTTCAAAGTGCTGAAACAAACAATCCTAAAATTTGTATGGAACCAGCTAAGACCCTAAATTGCCAAGGAAATGTTAAAAAAGAAAACCAAAGCTGGGGGCATCACGTTGCCTGATTTCAAGCTATATTAAAAAGCTGTGATCACCAAGACAGCATGGTACTGGCACAAAAACAGACACATAGATCAGTGGAGCAGAATAGAGAGCCCAGCTATGGACCCTCAACTCTGTCAACTAATCTTTGACAAAGCAGGAAAAAAATATCCAATGGAAAAAAGACAGTCTTTTCAATAAATGGTGCTGGGAAAATTGGACGGCTACATACAGAAGAATGAAACTGGACTATTCTCTTATACCATACACAAAGGTAAACTCTAAATGTCTGAAAGACCTCAGTGTGAGACAGGAATCCATCAAACTCCTAGAGGAGAACATTGGCCATAGCTTTTCAACATTGGCCACAGCATCTTCTTTCAAGACATGCCTCCAAAAGCAAGGGAAACAAATGCAATAATAAACTTTTGGGACTTCATCAAGATAAAAAGCTTCTGCTCAGCGAAGGAAACAGTCAACAAAACAAAGAGACAACCCACGGAATGGGAGAAGATACTTGTAAATGACACTACAGGTAAAGGGCTGGTATCCAAGATCTTTAAAGAACTCAAACTGAACACCCAAAAAACAAATAACCAAGTTAAAAAAAATGGGCAGAAGACATGAACAGATACTTCTCCAAAGAAGACATACAAATGGCTAACAGACACATGAAAAAATGTTCAAAATCATTAAGCATCAGGGAAATTACAATCAAAACCACATTGAGATACCACCTTACACCAGCTAGAATGGCAAATATTGACAATGCAAGAAACAAATGTTGGATAGGTTGTGAAGAAAGGGGAACCCTCTCACACTGTTGGTGGGAATGCAAGTTGGTACAGCCACTTTGGAAAATAGTGTGGAGGTTCTTCTAAACGTTAAAAATAGAGCTACCTATGTCCCAGCAATTGCACTACTAGGTATTTACCCCAAGGCTACAGATGCAGTGGAAAGAAGGGTCATATGTACCCCAATGCTCATAACAGCAATGTCCACAATAGCCAAATTGTGAAAGGAGCTGAGATGCCCTTCAACAGAAGAATGGATAAAGAAGATGTGGTCCATATATGCAACGGAATATTACTAGCCATCAGAAAAGATGAATACCCAACATTTGCATCAACATGGATGGAACTGGAGGAGATTATGCTAAGTGAAATAAGTCAAACAGAGAAAGACAATTATCATATGGTTTCACTTTTTTGTGGAACATAAGGAATAACATGGAGAAGGAAGGGGAAATGAAGGGGGTGGTTATCAGAGGGGGAGATGAACCATGAGAATCTATGGATTCTGGGAATCAAACTGAGGGTTTTAGAAGGGAGAGGGGTAAGGCAATGGATGAACCTGGTGATAAGTATTAAGGAGGGTTGTATTGCATGGAGCACTGGGTGTTATATGCAAATGATGAATCATGGAACACTACATCAAAATCTAATGATGTACTATATGGTGACTAACATAACATAATAAAAAATTATTTAAAAAAAAACACACACACACATAAGATTGAATGTTAAGAGCCCAAGATTGCCTGGACCTGAGTCCTGGCGTCATTACATACTACTTGTGTGAACTTGAGTGAATTAAACTCTCTAAACCTCAGTTTTCCCATTAATAAAATGGAAATGGTAATTTTTTTTTCTTCCCAGAGTTGTTGTGAGGAGGTAATATTAACTGGTTGCCCGTTGCCCACTGCCCGTTGCCAGCATAAAAGTCTTCTGTGATTGGCAGTCTCTTCACATTCAAAAATGAAGATCTTTATCTTTTAACATCTCTACGGAATGCTGGGATGAATCTAATAGGATGAAGTCTTTGGTTTAGGGTTTGTGGCTATATGTGGAGGAATTTGGAAATGTAGCCAGAACCTATTCCCCATTGCTACCTCAGGCTTTTAGGACCTATTTCAGTCGTGGAGCTAAACTGAATGACAGAAGAATTTCCCCAGGTAGTATGGCTAACTCCTCAGCAACATGATGAGGATATGTGTTTTAGGGCAGCTCTCTACTATGGATAATCATTCCAATAGCTAATAGTTATTGGGAACTTATTATGTGCCAAGCATTGTGCTAAGTACTCTATGTGCATGTCTTATTTAATGTTTACACTCACCTTACAATATAGCCATTTTTAGAATCCTTATAATTACCTAGGAGGAAGTCGGAGCTAAGTGGGATGAAATAAGTGGCTGAGTTGGAACATCAGTCTAGATCTCCTGACTCTGTGTCTCATGGTTTTAACCATTGTGTACCATGCTTTTGGTCTTGGCTTACCCAGCACCAGGATGGTGGCATGGACTAGTCCTTTCCTCACTCTTGTTCTTACTCTTCCATCTGTAAACTGAATTGTACTGGCCTCTAACATTCTTCCAGTTTTGACATTCTTTGACTTTGGATGTTTCAGATGCTTTGTATCAGATAAAATATTGGCAACATCCACAAGCATGTAACTCATTTCCCTCTTTCTTCTCTCCTTTGACTTTCCCTTAAATTATCTGAAGATGGATTGCAAAGTAGTGTATACCTGCATTTTCTTTTCTTTCTTTTTCTTTTCCTTTTTGTTTTTAGTTTAAACTGACTCAAATATGTACCCCACACATTTTGGACATTGCTGGGCTCTGTGTCTGGTTCTACCCTTGAGGGACACCCATTCTTGCCTACAGTGATATCTGAGAGCAGCTCTCTAGGGACATTTGACAAGTCTTGGGTAAAGCAAGGTAATGGTTCTGTTGGATAGATTGTTTTCAGCCTGTCAAATGGGCTCTATCAATAGACCCTCTATCAAATAGAAAGATTTGAGAATTTGGAAGTACTTGGGGATGTGCAGTAATAAATATGTGGTATAATTTTGCTCAGATTTAGCCTATCACCCCTTCTGGGTTGATTATTGGTGAGGAGGCTCAGAACACTGGAGAGTGATAAAGCTCTTCCTGCTCTCTTATAAATGATATGTGGAATTGAATAAAGTGCAAAGACACAACAAAGAGAAAGGGATGGAGAACTAGAGAAGCTTCAGGTCTAGTCCTCAGAAACAGTAAAAACCTTCAACTTCTTAGAAATTTTAGTGTCTTTCTTGAAGCAATACATAATGTAAATTTTATAAATTTACCCAATGACTGTGTTTTTGATTAAACAACATTAACCCAACAATTAGTGACTAAAAATGGGTGATAAACAAGAACCATTCATCTTTTATTTATATACTTAGTTACCCACTCAGTAATCTTAGCAAATTATCTGAAGCTCAGTTCCCTTTTCCCACTACCACCTAGCTAACCCCTTCCATTGGTCTACTTTTAGCTTAATTGTTTCTGGTTGGCTCTAAACTCTATTGGTGCTCCTGATGTGTATTCTCAAAGGTATTTAGCACTTCTCTTATAATAGCACTTAACACATTCTATCATAATTGTTGATTTCTCAGAGATCTTTTGGCATTTTGATCAGGACAATTCTTCATGTGTTAAATTATTCCATATGTTGCTCAGTAAATGTTAGTGGATTATCCCAGTCATTGAACAACCCAAGATGCCACCTTTCATTTCCATAGGCCCTATAGGGGCAAATATTTTTCCTAGTTGAGAACCAATGGATGAATGTAAATTTCAAGAAGGCAAGCATCATACATGCTTTGCTCAATATTGGATTCATTGTACCTAGTGTGATGCATGGGACACAAACAGTGCTCAATGAAGGAATATTTTATTGAATGAGTGCAGTTTGGGACTGATGTGGAGAGAGAGGAAGGTAATAAAGCAGTTTGAAGTGCTGGTTGAGAGGATGCTGTATAATGCTGTCTGCCAATCAGTTTGCTGCTAGTTTTGTTTTTCTAAATATTTCTTAATTTGATTAGGTGATAGAAGAAGAATGGTAGAGAATAATGAGTTTAATGCTATCTATTGAATTAGAAAGAGTAGGGGGCTTCTCCCGCCAATTTCATTTCATCTACCTTTTGAAAATCTGGAGATAAAATTTATGAAATATTGGAACTTGGGGTGTTTTTAGCTAAGATTTCCCTATTGATGTCTATTTCTCTTACTTAAGAGGGAGTAGCATCTCTACTTCAGCTTTTGAAAAGCAAACACAAAGTCTGATGGATTTTTCAGTCCTCCATCTGTGTCTGGGGTCAGAATTGTTCATGTAGGATTGTGTCTGAACTTTGGACAGCTGTTTGGTACTTTTACTTCAATTTCTTTCTTCATGCAATAAATTAGAAATTGCTAAAACCCACGAACCCTGACATTTTAAGGCCACCATAAAAACATTTGAGAAGGCAGATTTTAGGAGACTCTGCTCAGCTGGATGTATTTGTTTCTTGGCTGCCTGACTCTTCAAAGACTGAGCAACTAGTTTCAGGCACCTATTGAAACTTATATGTAGAACATAAAAATAAGGATTAAGGACTGAAGAACAAAATTTCAACCATTAAAGTTATCATAACTGTCAAATACTAAGATTTGGCTAAGAGCTTCCTGGTCATAGGACAAAAATAAAAAACACTGAAAGTTATAAAGTTCTCTTTTTTAACCAGTTTCCGCAGGTGGCAAAAAAAGAAAGATATATTTTTTTTCTCATCTTAGATGATAGAGATTTTACTATTAGCATATTCCAGAAGGTAAGGAAAGGGTAGAAACCCTCTCAGTAACTGTATAGTCTTGCCTCACTCACAACTCAAATGTTCATAATAGCATAGCAGTTTTTTAATTTGATTTTTAATTTTTTAATTAACATATAATGTATTATTAGGGGTACAGGTCTGTGAATCACCAGGTTTACACAATTCACAGCACTCACAATAGCACACATCCTCCCCAATGTCCATAACCCGACCATCCAGCATAGCAGTTTTTAGAACTGCTAAGAACAAACTTAAAGTGAGTTGCCTTGATGACTCGGATTTTTTCTATCCTTGTTTATTTCCACTTACTTACTAAGTGGATTGCCACTTCTCTATATATTATGCATTCCATTTCCCTAGAAGAAGAAAATCGATTGGAATAGTTGGTCATTAGCAATACAGATAATTCCTATCAGGCGAATTCTCAAGCCAAGTCACCCCAGAGATCACTTCCTACCACATAGAACTCCATTTCTACCGGTTGTAGCTAATTTGGCCTGGAAAAATTAAGACAGTATGCCAACCTCTGGGTAAACATCTACCAGTAATAGTTTTCTCAGATGATAGCAGAATAACTGGCAGAAACTTTGAGGCTTCAAGATCGTTTGATACACTCTCCTTGTTAGAAAGGAGTTAGTTTGTGTTGACTCTCTACTCTGTGTTTGGGGTAAAGACAATTTCCACTCCTGGGTTATGGAAAGACTAGGGTGAGCTCTTGTTCCATTTCATCCAACTCATTCGGGGTGCCAAAAGAGTGAGTCCTGGGCTCCTGAGATTGTTTCAAGCAGTCACGCTGTCAAGTAGAACAGGTGAGAGAATTTGAATAAGCAATTATGGTTTTTTGTTGTTGTTGTTTTGTTTTGTTTTTGCTACAAGGATTTAACTAGCACCAGGAAGAGAAACAATAGGCCTATAGAATCTAGAGATCCTCTTGATGGTATATGTTCAAGTTACCTTTTTGTTCATAGCTTAATTCTTCTGTTTTATTTCCCAAAGTCCTCCTTAGACCTTTTCTCAAGATGAGGATAATAGATAACTTGTGGTTCCACTTATCATTACTATTTGCTTCATATTATGGACTGAATGTTTATGTTCCCCCAAAATACAATGTTGAGACCCTACCCCCTGCCCCATATGCTGATATTAGGAGGTAGGGCTTTGGGGAAGTCATTAGGATTAGATGAGGTCATGAGGCTAGAGCCCTCATGAATGGGATTAGTACCCTTATAAGAGTCATGAGAGAACTTGCTTGCTCTTTCTGGTCTCCAATACATAAGGATATAACAAGAAATTGGCAGTCAGCAATGTGGAAGAGGACCCTGACCAGAACCCAATGATGTAGGCACCCTAATCTTGGACTTCGAGCCTCCAGAACCATGAAAAAGAAATTTCTTGTTTACAAGCTATGCAGTCTAAGGTATGTTGTTTTGGCAGCCTGAACTAAGACAGTTGATCTGCATGGAGACTTTCTCATTTTAGTGCCAGGGCAGGTAGCCCTGGCTTACTCTTTGAGTAAGAAGAATGCAAAGCTTTCCAAAGTTTCTCTTGGTTTCCCTTATTATGTTATTTTCCTCTGTCATCATGACTATAACCTGAATTTATTTATTCTTTATGTTTTTACTAACCAACTTTCATAGCTTTGCCTCTCTTCTTATAAGTAGCTCCCCTACCACTTTTATAGAAGAAACAAAGCTTTTCTTGGAATCAGTTTTGAAAATAGGATTCTGAAATGGATTCTATATGGGGATTGAGTAGTGCAGTTAAACAACTGGTGATGAATTATATAACCAACTAAAACAATTTAGCTATTGGCAATACCCAGTGCTCCTGGGCAGGGAGATGAGGAGTCATAGATGAGATTCCCAAGAGTGGAAATATAAGAATTCCACTTTTTACCTTGCTTTTTTTTTGGTCCTATATTTCCTGTCTATGGCAGATTTATCCCAGTAATCTGTCCATTCGTTGTTATTATCCAGGATAGTTTTTCAGGATGGGAGATATCAAGTCAAATAGTGTGACAGGACTTGCTGAATGACTGAGTCAATTCTTGACCACCAATGGCATTGTCAACCATGGTGTTGAATTAATGAGGAAAACTAAAATTCATTTTTCAGAGGTCAAGAGAAGCTTACTTTTGTAATTTGACTTCATGTGATTGATGACCATTTTTCCACCCTTTGTTTTAACACCTTTGATATTGAAAACAACCTGCAACAGAGCACCATTTAAGATCAATGACCAGTGTCAGAGACACTGTTCAAATTTGAGAGGTGGTACCTTAGAAGGAACTGGATGGTAAATGATCTGTGCTGGAATCCTAGCTGTGTGACCTTGGGCATATCATTGAAGCTTTTAAAGCCTTGGGTTTTTTGTTTTTTTTTTTTTTTTAATCTATAAAAGTAAGGCCACAATCCTACTTCATTTCACTGATCGAATAGTATGATCAATGTGAATTTTGCAATCTGTAAGGCGCATTACAAATCTTTATATGGCAATGTACTTAGTTTTTTCTTTGTTTGTTTGGTTGGTTGGTTTTGCTTAAAATTGTATCTAAAAACATTATTGATTTAATTTTTCTTAAAGATCTTAGGGCTATATTTGATCTGCTTTTGACAGGCAAGTGCTATTAAAGATATTTCAATAGAAATAGGATACTTCCAAACAAAAGACAAGAACATTTTCTTTTATTTATTTAATTGTATTTTATTAGTTTTTTATTATGTTCAGTTAGCAACTGTATAGTGCCTCGTTAGTTTTTGACTGGTGTTCAGGGATTCCTTAGTTGCATTTAACACCCAGTTCACAATAGCCAAACTGTGGAAGGAGCCAAAACTTTTCCTTTAAACAAAAGGATTCACTAAGTTCCAAAAAGACTGTCTAGAAGTCTGAATAGGAGTACATCTGCTTAAGTGATAATGGCTGTTTTAGTTATCTTTGATACATAACAAATTAGTACAAATATAGCAGCTTAAAACAACAAATGTTTATCATCTACAGTATCACTGGGTCAGGAATTCCACTTAGCTGGTTGACTCTGGCTCAGCATCTTATGACTTCATAGTCAAGATATCAGTTGTGGTTACAGTCATCTAAAGGCTTGAACATGGCTTGGCAGGAAACCTTAGTTCATTGCTGCTTGTTTTTTAGAGGCTCCAGGGTTTCACCTTATAGGCCCATCACTAGGGTTGTTTGAGGGTCTTCACAAAATGGCAACTGGCCACGCCTGGAGAGACTGATACAAAAGAGAGATGAAAAGTAACAATGCATTTTATGATCGAGTGCCTCACACTACACACTGCTACTTCCATTGGGGTTGCCAGCTACAGTACAATTCAAATTAATTCAAATTCAAATTTGAATTTCAGATAAATAACAAATAAAAAGTTTTAGTATAAGTAATATCCCATATAACATTTGTCATATATTTATACTAAAAAATTGATTATCTCAAATTCAGTTTTAACTTGGCATCCCTAATTTTCCCCCCTAGTTCACAGTACCTTTATTTTAGAAAATGATGTAGGAAAGACTTTAGGGTTGGAAACCGACAGCCAAGGAAGAATTCTTGAAATGTCTTTGGTGCAAAAATGTGACTTTATTATTTTATTTTATTAAAGGTTAGGGATAGCATAAGTCTCTAAGAAATTTTGGAAGCAAGGTTTCCAGGACCTTGAGGAGGTTAGGTATTGTTGGGAAAAGGTCATTTATTACTGTCTAATAAAATCTTAATCATGAGACCCTCTAGATATATATTGGTGGGCCATATTCTTGGAGAATGATTGCCAACATGTATCCTGGGAAGTTTAAAGATAAAGGAAGTTTCCAAAAGAATTTTTATATGTTAAAGTAGGCTTATAGGATCTTGGGGGTGTGGGAACTCAGGCTAGGATTGCCTTTTGCCCTTAGCCAAGTGTCAACATTTAGGTAGTTGAGTTCCTAGAGGAATGTCACTTTACCTGTTTCAAGAACTTGTCAATGGGCTGTAGGTAGTAAGGAAAGTTAATGATTTTTCTTCTGCCTCTGTTTCCCACATCAGAAAACATATTGAATCAGATTTACTGCTTCTTAACTGTGTGTATTTCTGCACTCCCCTTGAAAAAATGTACAGTCAAATATATCTTTGTCCATTCTGTCAGTGAGGTAATAAGCAAAAAGCATTACTCATTGCTTCAAAGAACTCTTTAGAGTCAAATTCCAGGAATCTTAGTCCTATTTCCATTTTTTTTTTTTCCCTCCCCCTTGCTCCACTTGGTATGTCAAACTCTAGCTCTTTTCCTATGCAGATTTTAAGTCAGTAACCATCAATCTGAGGAATTCTTTCTGCTGCTGCCACCTACCAGTTTGTTTCACTGCTGCTGGCAGGCTGGGCCTGGGCCTGAATCCAAACTCTGAATTTAACATTCTCATGGTAATGCTGCTTTATTGGAGGAAGGGGAAGTTAGAAGGGCAGTCACCCCAAAGTTCTCAGTACTTCTCACTTGTCACGAAATGGGAAAAAGGAAAGGTTTTTCTCTGGATATTAATTTGGTTAGTTTTTTTGTTTTTTTGTTTGTTTGTTTTTTGTTTTTTTTTTGTTTTGTTTTGTTTTGTTTTGTTTTGTTTTGTTTTGTTTTGTTTGTTTTTTTGGCTCCTGAAAGGATTTTTTTCTTAGGATCATGTCTCATTATCCATATAGGCCATAAACTTCAAAAAGAGTGGGCCAGGAGAAAACCAGGCACCAGATTTTTTTTTTTTTAAGACTTTGTTTATTTAATTTAGAGAGAGAAAGATAGAAAGTGCACACACTGTGGGGAGGTGGTAAGGGGAGGGAGAGAATCTCAAGCAGACTCTGAGCTGAGTGGGGAGCCAGAGGTGGGGCTCCAACTCAAGACACTGAGATCTTGACCTAAGCCAAGATCAAGAGTCTGATACTTAACCAGTTGAGCCACCCAGGTGTGCCATGGCACCAAATTTGATTGCACATGGTCTCTAAACTTCCCAGACCCCAAACTGAAGAATCATTGAATAAGGAATATTTGTTTTTCCAATGTTTTCTTCTTGAGAAAGAAGAGATGATTTTGAAAGTCAATGAATTCTTTCCATGTCTTTGATAACTTTTCAAAGTCTAATAAAGTACTTAATGAAACCAACCATCTTGTTGGGTTTCTTCTAATGTTCCAGGGTAGTTTTCTTATTTACCGAATAAGATTTCAAAGTTCAGTGGAGTAAAAGCCAGCAGAAATTACCATTTGTAGGCCCACAAAAAGAAAAAAAGCTACTAAAAATTTAAATAGAATAGTTCATGCTTGTGTGTGTATGTGTATTCCAGTTTTCCTTATAGGAAACATAAAAACAATTTCAGAAAGAATCACTTTTATAATGTAATTCAGAATTACAGTTTTAGCAATACACAAAAATTTTACAGTAATTCAGATTTTGACATGATAAAGACTATACATATTTGACAAATACATTTTTATTTCTTAGCAAGATTATATGAAAGTTATTAAACATTTATGAAAGCATATTTGACTTTCACTTGAATATATGGGCCATTCATTTAGTTTCTTTCAGAATGATTTGTCCTTATTCTTTACCTTAATTTATGAGGGAATTTAAGAAGATATCCATGTTTTTGAAGTTTAAGATGACCATTCCTGCACTTTTCATTAATATGCATTCTGTTTTTATTTTTTAAATCTGGCGCCCTAACTTCCTTTTTACATTATCTGTTAGAAACTAGTCACCAAATCCAGCCTGCACTCAAGGGGAGGGGAATTGAGTTCTACTTTTTTGGGAATGAAAACTAACAAAGAATTGTGAACATGTTTTTCAAACCACCATAATGACATAGTGGAGAGAATGTGGACTTTTAAGGCTGACATACATTGGGTTCAAATCCTCTTTCTTCTACTCATTAGCTGTGTCACCCTAGGCACATCATCTGTCTTCTCGGAGCCTCTATTTCCTTATGTGTGTATTGGAAATAGTAATGCCTTCCTGTGAAAGGGTTATACAAAAGCCATTTCCAACCCTCTTCTCTCTTGCTGGATCCCACCACACAGGATGAAAAACTTAATATTCACTTCCCCAGCTTTCTTTGGGGTAAATGGCTCTATGGGGACGGCTATATGCCTCAGCAGTGGTCCCTGGAAAAGAATAGAAGTGTACTAAGTTGGGGCCTTCTGCGGGAGAGCCTTCACTTTCCTTATATAAAGGGACAGACCTCTGTTAGCACCAGCATCTGATTGGCAGAGTCAAGGTCACATCCCCATGCCCTAGTAGAAAGAGAAGAAAGAAGTGGCTAGCACTTTCAGCTTCTAGAAAGGCAATCTTTTTATATGATTTCCATATATATATATACACACACACATACATATATATATATGACGTTGTGCTTTATAATAAGAAATATTTATTTCCTCTCCATCCCCATTTCTGGTACAGAGACCTGAAACTCTCCAACTTCCTAAGTGAGGACAGCAGCTACAAAGGTACCTTCTGTTATGTTAATAAGGTAACTTTTATAAAACCCTCAACCTTAGAATGGAGGCTAGTTGTCAAAGAAACCAACCAGGTGGTTAGAGGGGTAGAACTTTCAGTCCCACCCCTACCACTTTTCCTTCCCCACATTCTGACCCCTGGGGAGGGAAGAGGGGCTAAAGGAACTAAAGTTCAATCACCAATGGCCAATGGTGTGATCAATAATGTCTATGTAATTAAGCTTCCATAAAAACCCAAAAGGGTTTGGTTCAGAGAGCTTCCCAGTTTGTGAATACATGGTTTTTTAGGGAGAGTGGTATGTCTGGAGAGGGCAGGGAATCTTCTTGCCCTTTTCCTTTATGTTGTCCTATATGTCTCTCTCATATACCTGCTGCTGAATTAAATCCTTTATGATAAATTGGTAGTCTATTAAGTAAAATGTTGTTCTGAGTTCTGTGAACCACTCTGACAAATTAATCAACACAAGGAGGGGATTGTTGGAACCCCCAGTCTATAGCCAGTTGGTCAGAAGCACAGCTGGCAACCTGGGTTTACATCTGAAGTGTCTGGGGTGAGTACAATCTTATAGGACTGAGCCCTTAACCTGTGGGATCTGACACAATCTTCAGATGGATAGTTAGAATTGAGTTCAACTGTAGGAAACCCAGCTGGTATTAGAGAGTTGTTTGGCTTGGGGGAAAACCCACACAGTGGAATGGGGTGCAGAATCATTAATATAAAATAATTAATGTTTTTAAACTTTATAGATGCTCTGTAGTTAAATGTTAGACAAGGTGAAGAGTGAGTAAAAATAGTAAAGATATAGAGATAATATCTGAAAAAAGAAATTTTCTTTGAATAAGTTCTGTGCACTTCTGCCAAATTAGCTAATATAGGTTAGGTGCATTGGTCACAAAAATGAAGACAAGATGGAGGAACAGTATAGCATAGTAGTTAAGGGATAGCTTCTATTGTTCCCATTCTGGCTGTATGATTTGATGCATTATTTATCTCACAGAGAGTTAATTTCCTTATCTGTAAAATGGGGTTTTCTTTTCTTATGATCAAATAAATCTTTTATACAGTAAGAGGTAAAAAATGGTTAGTTGTAATTATTCAGGAATGAATGAAATAGAGAAGTGAGTAAGAATTGGTCTCAGTGGAGGGGAATTCTGTCTTTGAATAGCTAATCACAAAGAATCTTTGGCATTTTGGTGTCTGGGTTTGATAAGTTATATATGTAAGGGATGTAATTGTCTTCTATGAAACACTGGCAGATCATCATTAGATTGTACCCCATATCCTCTATATGGGAAAAAGCCATTAGAGGTCCAGTGATGAACCACACACTAGAAAACTTGGGTTTGAGTGTCTCAGGCAGCTATTGCTATAATAATGCTGCATGACAAAACACCCCAGAGTCAGTGGCTCACAATAATTAGCATTTATTTTTACTTATGCATGTCTGAGTCAACTGCATTCAGATCTGCTCCATGAGTTTCTCATTTTCCTTAGATCAGGAACTAGTTACTAATTACTGGGGTTTGCTCTTCTCATGGAAAAAGACATGAGAACAAGAGGACAAACCCAAACATTCAAGTGCATTTCAAGCCATTGATTGTCTCAGGTCTGCGAATGTCCTGCTGGGTTAAATAGGGGACATGGCCAAGTCCAAAGTCCAAGGGTAGAGGCATTACACGCCTCTTTGCTGCTACAAGGCCATAGCAAGAGTGTGGATGTGTAGTGTAAGTACAGAGAAATGAAGAATTTAAATCAATGACTGGATCTATCACAGAATCATCATTCTGTTTTGAGGTTTTGGCTGTATATTTATGGGTGGGTCACAGTACCTCTCTGGGCCTTCATTTTTTTCATCTGTGAAATGAAGAGGTTGAATTTGATGAGCTATTCTCAGCTCAGTATTAGAATCATCAGGGAAAGTTAAAAAAAAAAAAAAAAACACCAATTGCCTGGGCTCCATCCGAGGCTAATGAAATCATGAGCTTTAGGGAGTAAGGCTTAAGCCTGGGTATGCTTACAAAGCTTTCTAGATGATCCTATGATACAACCAAGATCAAGAACTACCGTGTTAGACTGTTTCTAATGTTTTTTCTCTTCTAAAGTTAGTTTAGATTTTAAAAGGACTGGCGGATTGACCATTATGATTAAAACATTATGATTAAAATATTTTTAATTCTCTAATAATTGCTGAGTTTTCCCATAAATAGTAACTATATTGTTTTCTCTCAGTTCCATTGCTTGAATGCATTCCCGCATTTTCCCAACTGTCTTCTTCCTTTTTCCCCTCCACCTACTGCAGCTGCTGGAAAGTTTTCTAAAATAATGAGAGCTCTTCTCCCTCTTCTCTGTCATTTATTTTCTAGATCTTGCTTAAATTATACTTCAAAAGCTGCTTTCCCCCTTTGCCACTTAGAACTAGTAAGTGTCACCCACCTTCCCATCAAGGTTGGCAGTAATGATCAGTACACCCCCACATGCTGCCACTCTTTACCTACCTACCCCAGTGTCAGCCTGTGCAAGGGAATTTACATTTCTACAGCAGCAACTCTAAGACCCCTTGAAGGGGGCTCGGAATGAAATGCAATATAAATATCTTCTGTGCATTTCAGAGATGCTATAGAAGAGATACCTGCAGTGGCTGGGAAGGGAGACAAGTGACTAAGAATTTTCATTCCCTGCAAGGACTCTATGAATATTATGGGACATACATGGTTAATTAGCCATGATCAGATTTTATGATCCTTTATTGGCTCTCTCTGGCAAGTTCTTTATTTTCTTCCTCACTAACAAGAATTATAATTTGGGGTATATAAGTGAATGAAAAATTCAGATAGATCGGAGGTCACTGAGAAATTAATGAGAATTTTCTATTCTTCTTTTTCCTCTTCTACCTCATCTTTTATCATTGTACTATTCATTTGAAACTATTATATCCCATCAATTCTAAGGCACATTTTTTTCCCCAGAATTTTATCTCTCTGCAATATAGATATGTCCCATGGTTGATGGTGTCTTACAATTAATTTGCAGAATTTTTTTTTTCTTGGAGGCACATGCAATAATTATGCACCTTATAATGGATGATATCTTAAAGGCAATGAAATAAAACATTGTCTCAGCTTTGTGCTAAGTCTGTTGCATACATTTTCTCATTTACTCTTTACAATAATCTATTGATTCATTAATCAGTACATTTCTTTCTATTAAAAATATTTATTGAGGTAATAAAATTAATAATAATAATTAACATCTATTGAGCAGGCATTATGTAAGATGTTTACAAATACTGTCCATACTTAGGATGACCCTGGGAAGTAGGTATTGGTATTATTTGCATTTTATAGATCAAAGAGGCATTCAGAGGTGAGGAAACTTGCCATAGTCATAGAGTTGGTAGAAAGTAAGGCAAGACTCAAATCCTGATTGCTCTGCCTTCAAGTCTATGCTATTAACTACTACCCTACATTGCCCCAGATGTTTATTACTACTATAATTATCATTGGTGAAGTACGTTACCATTTACAATAAGCTTTCTCAAGCACCCAATTTTATCTTAGCCTCGTAACTTGGCAAATGCAAATTCATACATATCTTTTGCATTTAACCATGTAAAACACTGCTGAAAAACATTCTTAAAAGCCCACTAAAAAAGATATTAGCAAACCAAAGAAACACCAAGGAAAGCTAAAAAGATGGAACTTTTTACTTTGTTAGGGCCAAGTAAATAAAAGCTGGGTCAGAGTTCATGCTGATTACTGTCTGAAGGACAATTGCCTAGTTGATTTTGGAAAGGCAAATTATCACAATGTACTCTGACATGTAATTCTGCATTTCTAACTAATTAAGGAAAATACTATCCAAACAAACAGATTTTAAAAGCAATGGATATTAATAATTTGTAAAATGGATCATTGGAATTGGTAAATATGATAAATTGAACTTAGGCTGGTAACTCTTCCATATAGCTTTAATTTTATAAAAATGACCTGAAAATTTAAGACATTAATTATTTGAGCTGAGTCTATTGTTTTGTTATTCCAGTGTTATATGGCCAGCAAAGAAATCCTCAGCAAAGGGACTGTGTCTGAATGAACAGAAGAATTATTGTTAGATTGACATTGCTTTAAAATAATTCTATTCCTATCATCTATTAGGTAACCTAGAAACATCGTAAAGCCATAGATTCATAGGATTCTAGAGGTAGAAGGACCCCTAAGGGTAACCCTAAGGGGTTAAATGTTTCCCGTTTACACAAGTAGAAGTATAAATTTTCTAAGTCAGCAATCACTGTTTCGCTTCATTTCCTCTTTGCTGGATGGCTTCTTTAATATATTTTGTTCTGTCGTGTAAGTCTTCATAGGTATCTGACTTGGGTTTATTGATTTTGGAAACTCCTATTTTTGGGGACTACCACCTTCTAATCTCCTTCTGGTTACTGAGGAAAAAAATGTGATATCTAGCTTTAAGAAAGGGCTGGAAATCTTGCTGTTTTGAGAATTGGGTATCATTTTCCAATGTACCCCATGATTTATGCCAGAGATTAATTATGCTTGGTCCTAGATGATTGCCTTTTAGTCAAAGATCTCAAAGGTGAATGAAGTCCCTATCAAGTAGTCAAAGTGTTATTCAACCCCAACCTTTCCCTTCTTCCTATCCTCAGTTTCTGTAGCATAAAAACAGACTTTATTCTACAAAACTGATAGTAATTCTTTATTTTTGCTTTATGGAATACCAACATTTCATTAGAAACCATTATAATGTATTTTTTTAATAACTCAATATATTTGTCATGAAATTATAAGAGATCTAGGGCTGGAATGTACCTCAGAGATCGTTCATTCCAATTCCCATATTTGCAAATGGGAAATTTTGTTCCTGGAACAATTAAATACTTTATCCAAGAGTGTATACCCAATTAATGACAGAGATAATTAGAACCCAGGTCTCCTGACTCTAGGCTTAAACCCTGCTTATCCCCCCACCAAAAATCTTCTAGTTAATATTGGTAACTTCTTGCAAATCAGAACAATGTCCATGAAACGCTTCCCACCCCCAGAAAATAGAAAAAGGCCATGACTAGCTTGCAAGCAATTTCTCTTTAAGACATGGCCTCAGAAATGACCTTTGAGGGCATTTTCCATATTTCTGATTAGTGGGTGCAATAACCTTTAGCTGAAGAAAAGGGCACCCAAAGGGCAGAGTAATAATAGAGGAATTACTTTGGCAATTACCATTACAATTACAAGTCTACCTTTGAAAATAAATGGAGAAATCAGTAATTGAAAGAACATCACCATCTATGAGAAGAACAGAAATGTCAATATCAAACATCTAGGCCATTCCATTGACTTTTCTGGTTGAGATATAATCAAAACCAAATAAACAGTACCTTTTTTCCACCATAGTAAATACTATTTTCCACATAGTTACATGCTATTAAACTGGAAGAATTACTTGGTACCTTTTCATTACTATGAACCAAAGCCTTATCATCTTTAAAATGGAAGTAATATAACCTAACCAGCCTACTTCAAGCGATAAACATAAGTTTAATAAAGGATCAGACTGAGAAACCACTGTGGTATTGAGTCAAGTGTTTGAGCTCTATTGGGGCTTTCTCTTAATGAGAGTAGCTTTTATTTGTAATTTTGTAGGCCTTTTTTTTTTGAAGTTTTGACTCCAGCCTCCCAGGTCTCTCTAGGTATGAAGGAAGACAAAGAGTATGTTGCCTGAGATCTGAAAAAAAAAAGCTTCAGGCCAGCTTTATTTAACCGATTCAGATTAGGATAACTGGGTGAGATTAATTACCAGATGTACATAAGAGTATGCCTTCAACACTTTTCAGAACATAGCCTTTGCTGTGCCCACGCTGGCATCATTAACAGAGCCCATCTTAGTACAGCAGAACATTGACAGGACCCATCCAACTCTTCCTTTGAGGGAGTGAAATTTGCTCTAGCTTTCTTTATCTCTTACAAGGATGCAATGAGAATTGTTTTTTTTTTTAACCGTTTTCTCAGACAACCACTTTTCCAGATATTTGAGTTCCTAATTTCCTAATTTTGTTTTTCCAGAATTAAGAATTTTGGTTTGGGTGACATGGAGTATCAGTGGGAAAAAAGATCTTCACAATTCTGCCCACCTTCAACTCGTAAACCAACTTGGGACCATGACAGTTTTCTTGCCCTCCTCTGTTTCCTCCTTGGAGGAGAAAGCAGTGTCTTTTCATAGTTTACCCGTTAAGGATATCCTGAGAATAAATGAAACCATTATGTGTCAAGATTCTCCTCTAAACAAAGATGCTCTGAGAATCCAGATAACATTCAGAGTTTTAATACATAGTCACAGGGTCCAAACTTCCTTGTCCTCCTGTGCCAAGCTACCCCTGAGGATTTTGAACATACAGAGGTTTTACCCTGAGTTCTCTCCCTTGTTTAGCCATTGGGCCAATTGAAACCACTTCTCAGCTCTGTGCCAAGCCTTTCTATCACTGAGTAGATATTATCATCTTTGACATCTTAACCAGAGCTTCTAAGAAGCTTTCCACTTCCAGTTTAGCACAGGACTCTACCTGGACAGATGATTTTAAAAGTCCTATCAAATAAAAATATTTATACCTATGTAGCATCCTTTTAGATATAAACATATTCCCTCATTCAATGATAAAACATTAAGCTAAGATTTAGAAGAATATGCTTTCCCCAAATCTGAAGTATTCTTCATAAACTAGCTGTTCAGGCATCAGCCCATCTCTCACTTTAAGTTTCTGTTTCATTTTTCCCCTCTGGGGTGAGGGCCAGAGATTTCATAAGAATAACAAAGGCACCACTGGATCAGATAATCCCCTGGACCAAAAATGCCCTGTGAACTCAAAATAACATTAGTTATTCTGTCGGTTTTGTGTGTTGGTGTGCATGTATTTACGCAAGACCATTCCCTGGGCACTCCTTCATTAAATTAACTTGTTTTCATATTTGTTGGTTTATTTTTCTTTTAATATTCCTTGAGCACATGAAGATCCTTGATTTCATGCTAGGCTTTGAGACTTTGAGAATGAGCTGTGCTACTTGGTATATATGGGGGTTCCAGTTCAATCTAAGACTCTCAGAAATTGCCTTAAGCTGTAATCAGAGCAAAGGAGCAAGTGTCAGAATATTTCTGTCTGTAATGGAAATAACCAGAGAAATGCAGAAAACCTTTCTCTACTCTGTTTTAACCAATTTTATTTTAGATTCCAAGGCAACTGTCAATTTAATATCAGGGCCCCTTTAAGCAGAAGTTTTGACTTACAGTGAATTTAACAAGCTGCAGGCTATTAAATGACTGACTCTTTTTATAACAACTCCCTCTCTCCTTTGTTTAAAGAAATGAAAAATGGAAATCACATAGCCTAAAATTCCCGATTATTTTACCTTCCTAACCTCACCCCTCTAACCCATTGGGAGCAACAGTGCTTCAGGAAGAATGTCTCAATTTTGGTTTCCTGAGAAGCCAACCCTGAGAAAGTAAGTTTATTTGGGAGGTAATCCCAGGAAATACCAGTCCAGGTGTGAGAAAGTAAGACCAGGAAGGCGCCAACAAAGGATATCTGATCAAGTATGTATGTATAAACTAGAGCTTATTCCCACTGGGCACCTCTTGCAGATAGTATAGAACACATGGCTCCAAGCTATCTCAGGGGAGGATGAGAGGACTAAGTAATTATATAACAACTCCGACAATTGCCACCAGATTTTGGTTGAGTGTGCAATTTACTAGCAGTAAGCCCTTGATGATGCCATTTAAATCATCTGAACTTCATTGTCTCATGTGCAAGTTGGAAATGAATCTTGTGTCATAAGATTGTGGTAGGACTTCCATACACTAGTATATTAGAGTGCTTTCTGAGTTACAAAGTTACTAAACAAATATTATTTTACAGATAACAGATTATAGTTATTAATATAGATAAACGCATGTTTCATTGCCCTAAGGACTATTAAACCTTATGAAGAAGTGAAACCGTATACATAGATAAATATCAAAAGCAGTTCATGATCAATGCCATTAGAGAAGAATAGTCTCCTCTGGTACCACAATGAGCTAAAAACCTAGGTATTTCAGCCTTGGCTTTGCCGTTTTTTAGCTGTGTGACCTTAGGAAATTTACATACCTTCCCTGAGCCTCACTTTTCTTATCTATGATATGGGAATGACAAAATTGTTCATGGAGTTTTTATAAATATTACATTAGAGAATGCATGTAAGGTGCTTAATACTTACTAAACAGTGGTATTATCATCACTACCATCATTATTGTTATTTTTGCTACTATTTCTGCATGGGATTCTGAGGAGGGAGAGATCACAACTAATTTGAAATGTTATGGGCTCCAGGAAGAGTGCTATTAAAAGAGACGGTGGACAGGAAGGCACTTAGTAAATTCTTCTTTCTATCATCAACTTTAAGGAATGATTATTTATGAATAAGGTTATGACTTCGACATTCCAGTGGGTAGAATTACACCAGGCAGAGATGAGAGCAGAAAGCCACTCTAAGTATAAGAAATAGCATGTGAAAATGAGTACAGACAGGGGTGTGATGAGCAGGTTTTGCAGAGTGGGCAGTCTGTTTGGGTAAAAGCATGGGATATATTCAGAAGAGGAGGAAGAGCTAAGTGGGGGATGGAACCAGAGCATGTAACACCTGAAGGGGCAAGCCAAAGAGTTGGAGCCCTGATGACTGTTTTGAATAGATAAGTGACTCGGAATCTTTGTCTGCTGGTTTGTACTCCTGGGTCTTCATCTGCTTCCATACTGCCTCTTCAGTCCTGAATTCAGAGCTGGGATTATCTTGCTCAGCATTAATTTCCCACGTCTTACTCTGTGCTCAAGCTCTTCTTCCCACTCTCCCACATCATGCTCATCTCTTCTTTCATCTTTGTTTACACTGAGCTCATCGTTGGAGTCCCCTTGTCCTATTCCTTTCTCCTTAATCAAATCTGACCCAACTGTCATGTGTTTATCAACCCGCCCATAATGATCCCATCTGCCTTAGCACCGTTAACATTTTTTGTCTCTACCACCTCACTGACCCACCTCTCAATAAGAGTAAGGCCTTGGAATGCAGAAAGTGTGCTTTCTATTTTAATATTCCACACATTGCTAAATGTACGGAAAATGTTCAACAAATAGTTGGCAGATGAGACAAGTAGCTGTAAGATACCCAAGGGTCTCAACTTGTGTCCATCACATCAAAGATGTCTTTCTCTAACACACCTAGTCATGGTTGGTAGAACAAAATATGACAGGCCTGTCACAACCCCTTCTCAGGAATGTCTTATGATGTTGATATTACATGGCTACTCTGTGAAACAGTAACTGTGAGGTTCCAGGTAGCCATTCAGGAAGTTATTCTATGATGTTTCAGGTATTATTGACTTGTATGCTATTAAATTTCACTTTGATTTACTTATAGCTCTGATCTAGACGTCAAGGGATTCAATTTTATTTCTAGCTTTACCATTAATTAGCTGTGTGACTTTGGGCAAGTCTTTTTTTCTCCCTATTAATAACAACTATTGTTTAGTAGACACTAAGGACCAGGTACTTTGCAAGGTACTGTATGTCCGTTATTTCATTTAAACTTTATTTATTTATTTATTTAGATTTTATTTATTTATTTGTCAGAGAGAGATCGAGAGAGCACAGGCAGGCAGAAATAGAGGAAGAAGCAGGCTTCCAGCTGAGCAAGGAGCCTGACGTGGGACTCCATCCCAGGACCCTGGGATAGTGACCTGAGCCGACTATGTGTCCATTGACCCTGTGAGATGGGACAATGACTATTTCTATTTTCACATGAGACTCAGAAGTACTTTGCTCAGGGTTACAGAACTAATAAATATCATTTATAAATCATTAATAAATGATTAATAAATGATATTTATTAGTTCTGTAACCCTGAGCAAAGTACTTCACTAAGTACGTAATCAGAACTCCAAACCAGGATTGCCTGATTGCAAAGCTGATGAGCTTAACCATTACATTTTACTTTGGTTTCTTTAAGTCTCAGCCTTAATGAGAAGAGATTGGTATCACTAGGAAGATTTTCAGCTTTATGACTCTTTCCTAAGAGCACATGTTATTTCAGGCATGAAATTGACACCTGTAATTTGTAACTTAGCCGTGATCAACCTGGTTTCTAGCCAACACCACTCTAGTTTCCCTGAAGAAACTCACTTCCACTCTTACCTGACAAAGTTTTCAGGGTTGGGTGGTGGAAGGTGCTGGCTTATGACCCAAGACTAAGGTGGTTTCACATTTAATCCTTGGGCTGGTGCTTGGTTCAGGTGTTGTCATGTAACTGACTTCTAGTAATAGCTAAGCTTGGGACTTCAACTCTGACTTTTAGGGGAAAAGAAGTACTTGATAGCATTGAAATTGAACCTAGTCACCCATCACCCATATTGGTGGCAGTTACCCATGTTGCATCATGTGGAACCTGAAAACTAACAGAGACAGGGCAGAGCATAGCCCAAAGGTGACATTGTGTTATTTCCTGAACCTAGCCTCTCCTGCCAGGCCAAAGCCCGTACTTTGCAGATAATTGAGTCACTGTTTTCTCTTTGGAAGATTCAGTTTTCTGTTACTACTACCAAAAGATAATATGAGATTATGGCGCTTTTTTTTTGGCACAAATGCACACAATCTCATTGAACAAGTAGTTTCTTCAGGATCAGGCCTTGAATCATCTTTAATTATTGTAGGAAATATATTATTATAGTGGATGAAAAGGTACCTAATTTGTCATGTTATAAAATATCTGTTAAGTGGTACAATGAAACTTAATGACTCTCTTTTGCCAGAAGGCTTCCTGATCATTTGCTTATTTCCAGAAGATGTTAATTGCTAATTGTCAATGAGCATTTCAGGAAAGTGAGCTGTTGCTTATGATGTCTGTTAGCTCTACCTGGCAACTCATTTCTGTCCCCTCCATTTCTTCATAATTTTGAACTTTGAAACCAAAAATCATTTAGGTTAAGGCCGTATGACTTGATTGAATGAATTATTTCTGTACTTTTACATAAGTCATATTTTATTGAAAAATCACAGAATTTTAGGGTTGGAACAGACTTTTAAAGAACCGCTTTTCAACCCCTAATTTAGTAGATAAGGTAAATGGCAGGCAGACATTGGCACAGAGTCACACAGTAGTTAGAGGTTGTCACAGACTAGAATCAAGGTCTCCTGACCTCAAGCCAGGATGATTTTCACCACATGACACCACTTCTCCTCCCTGTCCTCACATATTACATGAATACAAACTACAAAAGCCCAAAAGACATGGCAAGTAAGTACAAGTCTGCCCAATAAGAATTCACCTCATTTAATCTCTGCATTCTCTATTCCAACCACCTCTATTCTTTTTTGGGACAGGTTAAAGGCAGCAGAAATGCCATTAGGGTACCCAATCCAGTCAGGAAGTCAATGTAAAGTATGGTACAATCTTGTGTATTTTTCCCCAGAAATTAAGGTTTTGTGCTCAGAAAAGAAAAGAATTTTCTAGAAAACCACTTATAAACCGATTAATTTTGAGTTTTCATTGGAGAAGATTTGGTCTTTAACTCTGCTTGGTAATACTTTTAGAATTTCAATTTGTGTTATTAAATACCCTTGAAAATAAGAAGATCCCAATTATTCATTATATTCTATAAGTTTACCACTTTCTCCATTTTATATTCACTCTGTGCACCAAGATTTTAACCATGTAAAGTTTACTGCCAATAAGAGAGAATATTGAATTATTTTAGGATCATGGAATTCACTGCTGACTAAAGCCCCTTGGCAGTTAGTGAGATGCGGTAATATTATCCTAAGTTTCCATCATAAGGGATTTTCTTTCTTTTATTTTTTTCCCCATAGAAAGTTAATTTATAGACTGCTATCAGAGATTTGTCAGAAATAAAAAAAAAAAAAAGAAAAGAAAAGAAAAACAGGGAGAATCACAAGTGAGACCAAAAGGAGTCTTAGAAGCTTTGAAACTTCTTTGGATTTATAGGGACAACTTTTGAAAGGTGGCTTTCACTTTAGGGATAGTAAATAACTAGAAGTCCCTGAAGTTGGTTAACCAGGGCATAGGCTGTCACAGTCTTTTGGAATGAGGAGGGACAGCTGCAGAAATTACCTTTTGAAAATGGACAGTGTAAGTGAAGGCCATTTTCTGTTGTTTCTGAAAACTGACTTTCATTGCAATTCATCAGTAGAACACTAAAAACACAGTTTGGGATCTTTGAAAATTCTAGCTTTTGATAGATTGACTTAATAATAGAAAGTGAGGGGTGCCTGGTGGCTCAGGGGGTTAAGCCTCTACCTTCAGCTCAAGTCATGGTCTCAGGATCCTGACTGAGATTGAGCCCTGCATAGGGCTCTCTGCTCAGCAGGGAGCCTGCTTCCCCCACCCTCTCTCTGCCTGCTGCTCTGTCTACTTGTGATCCTGTCTGTCAAATAAATAAATAAAATTTTTTTAAAAAGTGAAAACCTTGGTTCAGAATTCGAGATTTATAAAGAGATTTATAAAGATTATAAAGATTATAAATTATAAAGATTTATAAAGGTTATATTTATAGAGATTATAGATTTATAAAGCAAACGTTGATCTTTATAATAAAAATCACATCATAAATATATTTATTGTTAGTAGCATTAAGGTCATCAGAAGAAGAAAAGTAACTGGGAGATATCAAAATAAGACCCAGTATAATCTCTCCTATCATGGATAATTTGAAGGTGATCATACATTTCTCTTAAACAAAACAAAATGGTACTACTGTTCCTGATAAGCTGGATTTTGTTTCCTTTTAAGTTATTTATTTCTTCTTCTTATTTTTTAAAGATTTATTTGAGAGAGAGAGAGAGAGAGAGAACCCATGAGCAGAAGGAGGAGAGAGAATCTCAAGCAGACTCCACTCTGAGTGTAGAGCCTGATGTTAAGCTTGATCTTACAACCCTGAGGTCATGACCTGAGCATAAGCCAAGAGTCAAATGCTTACCAACTGTGCCACCTAGGTGCCCCCCTATAAATTGGATTTCTAAATGAAGACAGTCATCTTAGGGTCCAGTTCTATCTTATGTAAAAATTGTTGGGAGCTTAGTGAATGCCTTTTAAAAAATGTTGAATCCCTGTAAACAGTTCTGCCAAACAAAGAGGAAAATTTCCCACTCTCTGATAGCAGTAAAGCATACTTTATGGACTTGAACTGTTAAAGGTGAATGGACAGGTTCACTGCTAATATAGTGTCCTGCTTCTGCCATTTTCTAAAGCTGCTCATAGTAAGGAAAGGAAGATCTATTAATAGGAATTACCCCCTTGGAGTCATAGTTGAGGATGGAAGGAGACCTGGAGACTGAGCCAGGATTTGGCCATTTAACAAAAGTTGGCTGGCAGGACGCCTGGGTGGCTCAGTCAGTTAAGCGTCTGTCTTTGGCTCAGGTCATGTTCCCAGGGTCCAGGGATCCAACCCTGCATCAGGCTCCCTGCTCGTTGGGGAGCCTGCTTCTCTCTCTGCATCTGCCTGCCACTTTGCCTCTTTGTGCTCTCTCTCTCTGGCAAATAAATAAAATCTTAAAAAACAAAAAACACAGTTGGCAGGTGTTACAAAGGTGGCTATGCTAACAATGTGAAAAGGCCCTCCAGAGCCTATGGTTCTTTGATTTCACAAAATCAGTATAACAAAATAATCACAGCCTCAGCCTCCAAAACAGCGAAAGAAGGGAGAAGAACCAGATGATAGGCCCTCAATCACATCTGACAGGCAGGCAGCTCTTCTTGAGCACCCTAACATCCTCCAGGGCCTTTCAGGGTCCGTAGTCCTTCAAAACTAAGTCACACCAGAGTTGGCCTTTATCTGAGGTCTCGGTAGTTGTGTGGACCCATATCTGAACCCTTCTCTAAGGACTGAGAATGCTGAAGTTTGAAGAGATCTACCCCTTCCAATTAGTTTTGAAGAATAAATAATGAATGAATTCTTCAGCAGATACTTACTGAAACTCTACTGAGTGTCAGACTTCTTTGTCTTAGAACCCAGAAGAGCTATTTATTTATTGAACAACAACTATATTCCAGGTATGATGCTAAATTGAAAAGATGAACATAGGTCTTAGACTTTTGAAGTTTTTGGTCCAGTGAGGAGATAGGCAGTAAGCAAAAAAACAAAACAAAACAAAACCAGATGAAGAATGTATAAACTATTGTAATTATAAAGAAATATATTATTGTAATATTATATTATTATATGCATATATAATATTATAAAGAAATAATTATTGTAATTATAAAGAAATATAATTATAAAAAAGAAAACAGACAAGTACAATATAAGATGATAATAGGAAGAAGGAAAAAACTGGGTCCGAAATGGATCATGACTTGTTCTAGGCCACTCAAGAAGTTAATGGTTGAAAGGAATTGCTTGTTGAATCAAATCCATAAGTAATTGTTGATCCTCTACTATGTTCCAGGTACTGTTTTAGGCACTAGTGATATAGCACTGAAAACAAAACAGACTGAAATCTCTAACTTGATGGACCTTAAATTTTATTTGAGGAAATAGCTAATAAATAAATGAGCAAACAAAACATAGAATATGTTTGAAATTTCTAATTATCATGAAGAAATTTAGAAAAACAAAGCAGGGAAGGAGAATAGGGAATACCAGATGGGGAGTGACTTGCTATACTAAGTATCTTGATCAAAGAAGGGCTCACCAATAAAGTGACATTTGGGCAGGTAAGGTGAGAGGTGAGGAAAGGAGCCATGTAAGTTTGTCAGAAAAGAGCACACTACACAAGCTCTAAGAGTGGACACTAACTACAGATAGCAGTTTACATTTAAATTGATTAAAATAAATACAATTAAAAATTCAGTTTCTCAGCTGTGCAACTGTATTTCAAGCACTTAATAGCTACAGTTTTCCAGTGGCTACCATATTGAACATCACAGGTTTAGAACATTTCCATTGTCACAGAAAGTTTTATTGGATAGACAGACTTATCTGTACGTGAAGACCTTTAGGAGAAAGAGAGGGCCTGGAGTGTTTGAACATAAGCAAAAAGACTGGTGTGGCAGGAGCAGAAGGTTGAGTATGGGTGTAGGAGTTGGGGGAGGTCATGGTGGTAGTTGGGAGAGTGATAAGAGCTCATATTGAGCCTTACCGGCAATCATCACCCTTTCACTCCGAGTGAGTTAGGAAGCCATTGGAGGATTTTGAGCTAAGGAATTATGTGCTCAGTTTTGTATTTCAAAAAGATAATTCTTGCTATTCTCTCAAGAACGGAGTGTAAGGGATGCCTGGGTGGCTCAGTTGGTTAAGCAGCTGCCTTCGGCTCAGGTCATGATCCCGGCGTCCTGGGATGGAGTCCCACATCGGGCTCCTTGCTCGGCAGGGAGCCTGCTTCTCCCTCTGCCTCTGCCTGCCATTCTGTCTGCCTATGTTTTCTCTCTCTCCATCTTTCTCTCTGACAAATAAATAAAATCTTAAAAAAGAAAAAAAAAAAAAAAGAAGAATAGAGTGTAAGAGGCAAGGCCAGGAGCAGAGAGGCCAAGGAGCAGACTCTCACACTCAACCAAGGAAGTGATTATAGTTATTTGACTCAGGTGAGAACCAGTCAGGCTTCAAATATTTTTGAAACAGACCCTATAGGATTCTCCAATAATACAAGTAAGAGGTGATGGTGGTGTGGATTGGGTTTGTATTACTGGAGGAAGCAAATGTAGCTGCATTCTAATTTATATTGAAGGTGAAGCCAATGGGATTTGTCAGTAGAACATGTAAATGAAATGAGAGGAAAAGAGCAGTCTGGGATAATTGGAGTATTGAGGTTTGAATGAATGGAGGATGGAGTTGCTCTTAACTGATATGGAAAGCTTTTGGGGTAGAGCATGTCTTGGAGGAAGATTCAGAGTTCAATTTTGAACGTTCTTAACTTTAAAATGCCTGTTAGGCATCAGTACAGAGATGTCAAGTAAGCAGTTTTATGTTGAAGACTGGAATTCAGTCTGAACTGGAGATGAAATTTCAGAGCGATGAATGTGCAAGTGACAATTTAAGCCCTGAGACTGGAGTGTGGATGGAAAGGAGTATGAGAACTGAGCCCTGGGGGTACTCCATTTTTAAAATTAACATATAAGGTATTATTTACCCCAGGGATACAGGTTTGTGAATCATCAGGCCTACACATTTCATAGTGCTAACCATAGCATATACCCTCCCCAATGTCCATAATTCAGCCACCCTATCCCTACTCCCCCACCCCCCACCAACCCTCAGTTTGTTTTGTGAGATTGAGTCTCTTATGATTTGTCTCCCTCCTGATCCCATCTTGTTTCATTTTTTCCCTCCCTACCCCTCACGACCCCCAATCCTGCCTCTCAAATTCCTCATATCAGAGAGATCATATGATAATTGTCTTTCCCTGATTGATTTATTTTGCTTAGCATGATACCCTATAGTTCCATCCACATCGTTGCGAATGGCAAGCTTTTGTTTCTTTTGATGGCTGCATAGTATTCCATTGTATGTACGAACCACAACTTCTTTATCCACTTATTGTTGATGGAAAACTAGGTTCTTTCCATAGTTTGGCTATTGTGGACATTGCTGCTATAAACATTCAGGTGCCCCTTTGGATCACTACATTTGTATCTTTAGGGTAAATACCCAGTAGTGCATTTGCTGAGTTGTAGGGTAGCTCTATTTTCAACTTTTTGAGGAACCTCCATACTGTTTTCCAGAGTGGCTGCACCAGCTTGCTTTCTGTACTACATTTTGAAGAGGTCAGGGAGATAAGGAGAAATCATCAGCAGAGACAGAGAAGGACTTGTTATGGAAAACCAAGAAGGTATGGTGCTGTGGAAACCAAGGAGAAAATAGTTTCCGGGAGTGGGAGGTGATTGTTAGAAGGGGGTTGGGGGAGGGACCATAAAGTATCCTTCAAATGATAGGGTATTTTGAGACTGAAAAACCAAACAGGCAACTAACTCCATACGGTTTACACAGTTCTCTTCAGGGCAATTTACTGACAGAGAGGGTCAGAAAGCTGTACAGTTGTTCTTTGTAAAATCTGGACCATGGTCTGCAGATTTTATCTAGCAAGAGGATATATAGGAGGATGTTGTGGTGAGGTCAAAGGGTCTGCATACACTTAATTGAGAGCTCACATTTAATGGACCTCGTGGTGCATCTGTGTGTCAGGAGGAGGGCAGGGAGCAGAAACTATATTATCTCTAATAGTTATCTGAACAAATTTAGAGAAGACCTAAGAGTAAGCCTCCCTGCATTTCAGTCAGGGCTTACACTAATCTCCAAGGGGGCTGGAACATGTAGCCCTGAAGGAGGTCATTGTGTGGACATGGACAGGGCAGCAGGTCAAAGATGGAGTTTCTATTGTCAGCATTCCTACAGTGGTCAACTATGTCAAAAGTTGCTCACTATTTAGGTAAGAGGAGATGTTAAAATCAACCATTTGATTTAGGAACATGGAGGCCATTGTTGTTTTTTGTCAAGACTAATTTCAGGGAGGCAGATTCAGAAGAGAATGGGAGAAAGTAGAGAGGAGTTTTGCTGTAAAGTGCAGCTGAGTGAGAAATGAAGTGGTAGTTTTCAGGGGGATGAGTGGGTCAAGATTGCTTTGTTTTGTTGAGAGGAAAGAACTTATAGCAAGGATAATACAGTAGAGAAGGAAATTTTCATAATGCATGAAAGATGGAATAATTACAAGGACTATTATCCAAAAGTAGGCAAGAGGGGATCTATACTATACGATTAGAGGGAATAAATTTAGGTAGGAGCAAGGAGAGTAATTCCAGGAACCAAACGGGAGTAACATGAGGAAAAACAGAGCATATGGACACAGATGCAGATGGGTGTATAGATGTGGTGGTGAGAACATAATGGAGTTTCTCTTCTGATTGGGTCTGATTTCCCTGCAAAATAGGGAGGAAGGGCATTAGCTAAGAGTGAGGGAGTAGAGGAGTGTGGGAATGGGCGAAGAGAGAAAATACAAAATACAGTAGGATTACAGGTGACCACCAAGATCCTTTTAAGAGCCTGTACTTTGAAAGGAAGGTTTAATATGCAAAACAATTTCTAAAGACCTCTAGGTCCATAAGACTGACAAAAAAGAGAGGAAGGAAACCAAGGAATTAAGATGTTGTATGATTGGAAGGGTTAACACATATGGATATTAAAGTCATCAGGAATTATGATAGGAGTTGTATTGGAGAAAGTGATAAGTGAGTCAGGAGTTAAAATCTCCAAGAATAATAGAGAGTGACCTGAGGGTCTGTAGAAGCCAGTAACAAGAAGAAGTGGTAAGTGGTATAGCCAGATGTTGGGGTATTTTATAAAGGCAGGCAGGAAGGAGAATGGTCTTTAAGTAGAATGAAGCATCTACCACATCAGAGCCCTATTCTTTTCTGAATGCTTGTGTCTTCACCTAGTTCCCATAAATAAGAAGTTCCTTCTAGGTGAAGGAAAAAGGCTAGGTTCTGCTTCCCACCAGACAGAGTTGGCATTGTTCATGATTTTTGTCAGTTGAGAACAATAACTGTGTGTTATACATTCTTGGGTCCCAAGGTTAAATAAACACATGATTGTAGGAGACGTTGGAGGGAACACAGCCCATTGGTGAAAGGTTTCGTTTCCAGAACTAGAGAATCCTGTATTCAAATTCCTCTTTCTCTACTTATTAACTATTTGACTTTGGGCAAATCACTTAACCTATTTTTGTCCTCCATGTTCTCATCTGTGTAACAAGAGTTAATAGTAGTATCTGCTTTATCAGATTGTGATGAGGATTAGAGGATCAAGTATTAAATCTAAGTTAAGGGCTTTGAATGTACTTTGTATTGGATGAGTTTTACTATTATTAATATTCAGATTATAATGTTTATTTTTACTCAGCAAGATTTATTTTACAAAATGCATTCTTAAATTGGGAATTGGTTCACTCCTTTCAAAAACTGTACTTGTAATTCAGGTAGGTGCGATCAGAGGAAGTGAGGGCCTATTAGATTTCCCAGATACACCTCCCCAGGCTGGCCTAGCTAATTATATGTCCTCTATTGAAGATTCAAGAATTCACTTCTGACTTTGAGCAAACCATTTAATCTACTGCACTTTAATTTCTATGTCTATAAATTGAGGTCATGACACTTCTTTTACCAAATACAGAATTATACGAAGAATCAAATAACAAGTGTTTATTACAAGGTAAACCATATTGTTCATGTAGATACGAGCTTTATACTGTTATTATAACACTAGTCCTTCACTCATTTTTAATGAGTTTTCCCTCAAATATCTAACAAAACTAATGTTTTTATAACTCGGGTTGATCAAATTTTGCCCTTGTCCTCATGTGAAAGCATTATGTAGATCTCCAAGAGACAAAAACTCTGATGGCAACCTTGTAGCTCACAGTCCACTAGAAGACAAGTGGCATGAGGACAGAGACCATGTCTGTCTTGTTCCTCATTTTATTTTTAGTGCTTGGCATAATATCTAACACATAGTAGGGGCTTAATAAATACTTGTTAAATCAGTCAATCAGTCACTAAACTGATCAGTCAGTTGCTCAGTACTTGGAGGAAACCTACCTTTTCAGCTTGCCTCCTTTCGCACTGCTCCCCATCTAGAAAGCCATGCTCTTGTCATACCCGGACTATTTGCATTTCTAAGAACATACCATTTACTTCAATCCTTTTGTACTTTGCTTCCATTGCTCTATCAACTGGCATTTTACCCCAGCTTTTCCAAATGGCAAAATTCTACTTTGCTTTAAGGACCAATCATAAAATAACCTTTTTAATGTATTATGTGACTAGATGGATTTATTCAGACACTTTAAGACTTAACAATGACAACAAAAACAAAAGCTAAGTATAGTTTCCATTGTACCCAAGAGCTACAGAGGGAAATGGGGTGTAAAATAATATCTCTATGTGGTTAGCAGTTCCGCCTTTCAGGATTATTGATTGTTCCACTAAGTGGGTAATTAAAATGAAAACCTAAGAGCAGATACAAACAGATGCTTATTTGAAATTTCATAAAACAAAAACATTAAAACACCTATTCTTCAGCATTTCTTTGAAGGAAAAATGGGATTCTGAAACTTGGTACATTCTGCTCGTCAAATTTACAGACAAATACATGCTGCTCCTGGAGAGGAAAGTAACAGGGGCAGGAAGAAAAAAAGACAAATATGATCAGATCAAAATTGTGGGGCCTGATCATTTCTCAGAATTTTTAAGAGATTGGCTTGTTATTTTTGTTGCAACTATCATAGTTGAAGAATTTGTGTTGAAATTGTACAGTCCCTAAGCAATGAAAAAATTAAAGAATTTCCTGATTAACCAATGGGATGGAGGTGGGGACTATGACATTTAGAACAAGAAATGGTAGCCATAGGATTAATCTCCTTTTTGAAATATTCTCCATTGTCTTTATTAAAAGTTGTTCACTCCCTGCTTTCTCTCTCCAAGGTATTCTAAACATGCAGTTATGCTTGTATTAACCATATGTCATATTATAGTGGGGGAGTGAGGGAATAAGCATTTTCATTGTTCTTTATGAGCAAGATGAGTCTCATTATGACTGTATTCTCAGTGGTTAGTCCAGTCTAAAAAATACCTCAAAAGCAGTACACGCCTGAGAAATATTGGCTAGGTATACAGGTTGCAAGTAGGCTCTGTGTGGATTATTTTATATGTACTATATTTCACATTTTTACAGTAGTATCCTATGGGGGTAATTACTATTATTATCTTCACTTTTAAAATGAATGAAAAGACGCAAAAAAGTTAAGTTCTTGTCCAAGGTCTCAGTTAGTAAGTGGCAGAGCCTATATTCGACTCTAGATAGTTTGACTCTGGAGCCTCCACTTCTGAGAACTTTGCAATTAAAATGAGCGTTTTAAATACAGCACTCTTGTCTTGAGTGTCTCAAGTTCATGTTTCAACTGCCAACTTTGCAGATCACTTTTGTGAAAAATGGGATTTGCTGAAACTGCGCAGTGCAGAAGTCTGCTGTCTCCTCTTACATGGCACAGTTACTGCTGCCTCTCAACTTTATTTCTATAGGCAAAATTGAGTCACTTATTTTAATCTCTTCTTGAAAAGTTAATTTTCAACTCCCAGAAGTACTGTGTTTCTGAAGAGTCAGGGGGAAAAGAGCAAAGCATGAAGGAAAAATGAGAAGAATAGGGTAATTAGCATATCATGTAGCTGAGCCTGTTTCTATGTGTACAGTTTAGTATGAAGCAGATTCTAGACAGTCATAGAAGAAACTTGCTTGATGTTTTCTTTGCTGTTTTGAGGAATTTTCCCATCCATTCTCTCTGTCTTTGAATTATGATGTCGGAATCTAGATTACACAATGTAGTGTTTGACTTTGTATTTTCTAGATATTTCTTATCTGTAAAATTTTCTAAAATTCTAAAATTTTCAAGAGGGAGACTATAAGTGACTTGCCTAAGTTCATGTAGCAGGCAAGTGACAGAGCTAGAATTGGAAGACAAGTCTGCTTGTTGTTAGATGAGGAATTGGACCACTCGATCAAACTACCTCTTGCTTCCTCAATTCGATTTTTAAAAACCTCTTAAAATATTTGTTCTTGCATTTAGCTAACATTTATAGAATGTCTCCTATGTGCCGTGAGTGCAGTAGATACTGAGGTACAAAGAATAAACAGTGGTGCCCCCTCAAAGAGTTCAGGTGCATCCTTACAGGTGGTGAGCATTAACAGAGATGTATACAGAATTCTCCCAGGGCCTCTCTGTGTGCCCAGACAATGACCTGAGCAGCAGTTTCCCAGACACACTGGGAGGTAAAGAACACTCTGGCAGAGGGATGGGCTGGCAGTGGTGTGCTGCATGAGAGGTTGGTGTGAGGATGTGGTGGGCCATCTAGAGGGGGGCAGCTGCTTGGGGAGTGGTAGACAAAGAGGCTAAAGACTGTGGACAAGGGTCAGAATGTGAAGGGTGTAATATGGTATACCTAGAAGGACAGACTTTATCTTTAGTTACTGCAGGGTTTTAAGCAGGAAAATAATATGATCAGATAATGTTCCCTTTACTGTTTTTAAAACCATCACATAGAGTCAGGTTGGTGCTGCGAATATAAAAACATGAAGCTAATTGACTTAAAAACAGAAACTAGATCCAGTGATAAGTTACCAATGATGTATGTATATTTTCTTTCAGGAACTTCTGGAAAATCAGATACTTTATTAAAATTAGCATTGTTTTTACAATGCATTACACATGTGGTATATAAAAGCCACAGACTTGAAAGTAAAGGCATAGTCCACTTATTCTGTCTCTCATTTTTTTATGTTTTTATTGAGATATAATTCATGTACCATAAAACTGACCCTTTTAAACTGTCTACTTCATTGGTTTTTATTTGGGTATATCCATAAAGCTGTGCCTCCATCACCACTAATTGTAGAATATTTTCATCAACCCAAGAGAAATGCTATACCATGAGCAGTCACACCCTATTCTCTGCTCCCTCTTCTAGCTCCTAACAACCACTAATCTACTTTTTGTAGATTTTTTCCCTAGAAATTAGCCTATTGTGGACCTTCATATAAATAGATTCATACAATATGTAGTCTTGGTGAATGGCTTATTTCACTTAGGTCCAGCCATGCAGGAGCCTGTGTCAGTACTTCATTCCTTTTTATGGCAGAATATTATTCCATCGTGCATGTGTGTGTATGTTTGTGTATACAGTTGGCCCTTAACACAGGTTTGAACTGTGTGAGTGCACTGATACATGGATTTTTCATAATACAGTACTGTAAGTATAATTTTTCTTAAGTTTTTTTAAAATTAAAAAAAAATTTTTTTAAGTAGGCTCCACATCTAGCATGGAGCCCAATGCAGGGCTTGAACTCATGACCCTGAGATCAAGATCTGAACTGAGATCAAGAGTTGGACTATTAACTGACTGCCCCAAGATCTTCTTAATAACATTTTCTTTTCTCTATCTTACTTTTTTTGGGAAGAATACAGTATGTAATACATGTTACCTACAAAATATGTGTTAATTGCTTATCTTGTTGGTAACACTTCCAGTCAACATTAAGCAATTAATAGTTCAGTTTTGGGGTTGTCAAAAGTTATACATGAATTTCTTTTTGTGTTGGGGGTCAGCACCCTAATGCTGCATTGTTCAAAGGCCATCTGTGTGTGTATGTATGTGCACACACACACACACACACACACACCATATTTGTTTTATCCACTCATCAATTAATGGACATTTGGGTTGTTTCTACTTTTTGTCTGTTATGAATAACATCACATCTCTATATAAGTTTTTGTGTGGACTTATGTTTTCAATTTCCTTGAATGTGTGCCTAGGAGAGAACTGCTAGATCATACGCTGACTCTGTGTTTAACTTTCTGAGAAAATGCCCAACAATATTCCCCAACATCTGTATCATCTTACATTTCCACCAGCGACATACAAAACTTTGACTTCCCTGTATCCTGGCTAACACTTTTTATTATTTTTCCTTCCTTCATATGCAGTGGTCTCCACATGGCACAAACAACAGAATCTTACTATAATACTGCCCTACGTGCATGCACATAGATGAAGTAGAAAGAGACAGCAGGGATTGATTAGTGGAAAATGCTCACAAGGAACTTCAGGGATACATACTGAGCACTTAATAATCAGAGGATGACAGTGGATATTTCAAACTCACCTTGGCCTTCATTTCCCTTTGTGTTATTTCCTTATGTACTGCTTATATCCTACATTTCCTTTTATAGATAGTGCCGTAGAGTAATATTCTCCAATTTTTTTTATTCTCCAATTTTTTTAGAATATTTTTCTAGAGTTCTTTTGTGATTATAGTATAAATTAAGATCCTTTATTTTTCTGGGGCTTGTTCTGTAGATGTTTTAAAAATTGACCTTTCGTCTTATCTGTGATACTTGGATATTAAACATCACAGGGGATGTTCCAAAGCTAGGTTTTATAAACAACATCAATGTATTATAAGCCCCTGTCCTTATCTGGGGCCTTTTGCAGATAACAGATAAGGCCATTTATCTCAAATTGCCAAGAATCCATAGCAAGAAAGTAACAGTCTAAGATGAGGTTCACAGAGAGACATCAAAGTGTGATTTTGCCTCTTCCAATAATAGTCTTCGTTGCTTACTTAATGATTGAATTGCTGTGGCAAAGAAGAGGGTGTTTGCTGCTCTGGGAGGAAATTAGGAAATAAGCTGCAGTTTGGTGATATAATAGAGGCCATTAGTGTTCCTCCTTCTGTGTTGGATGCACACCAGCCTGAGGTATAGATACCTATACCTATATCTCTTTGCCCAAAGGCTTTTCTCACCTTAGTTCACTTACCCGCCAGCAGGCCAGAAATGCTGGAGAATTAACACTCCAGAAATAGTCCCTAACCAGTGAGTTGGTATTTTTTTTTAAGATTTTTAATCTATTTATTTGATAGACAGAGAGAGATCACAAGTAGGCAGAAGGCAGCCAGAGAGAGAGGGGGAAGCAGGCTCCCCGCTGAGCAGAGAGCCCGATGTGGGGCTCTATCCCAGGACCCTGAGATCATGACCTGAGCCGAAGGCAGAGGCTTAAACCACTGAGCCACCCAGGCCCCCACCAGTGAGTTGGTATTATGTGTTAGTTTCCTCTTCCTGCTATAACCAATTACTACAAACTCAATGGCTTAAAACAATACAGATTTATTATCTTATAGTTTTGGACATCAGAAGTCCAACACTGGTCCCATGGGGCTTAAGTCAAGGTATCAGCAAGGCAGTGTTTTTTCTAGAGAATCTAAGGGAAAAATCTATGTCCTTGCTTTTTCCATCTTCTGGAATTATTTGCCTTGCAGCACCATTTCATTTTGACCTCTGCTCCCATGGCCATATTTTCTTCTCTAACTCTGATCCTCCTGCTTTCCGTTTATCATGACCCTTCATTACTGTGTTACTTCATTACTTAGTTACTTTGGGTCTGCCTGGATAATCCAGGATCATCTCCCTACACCACTATCCTTAACCTAATCCCAGTGAAATCCCATTTGCCTTTTAAGGTATACAGGCTATGGGAATTAGGATGTGGATATCTTTGGGAGTCATCATTTACCTCAGTGTATAAACATCCTAGTTTCCTCACTCATTGAGTGTGAGAACTCTAAGCATATGTTCTACACAGTGCCCAGAGTTTCCCAGTGGGATTGAACTCTAGCTATCCACGTTGGTTACTAGTTCAATGATAACCTCTTTTTTAGTTTTCTTCCATTTCGTGTTTCACTGCTCCCCTATTTCCTGGAATATTCTCTCAGATTGAGATACTTGCATTCAAGTCTCCTTCTTGTGGCTCAGTTCTTTAGCTTCTGTAAAACCTTAGGAGAATGAGTATCTTTGAATTCTCTAAGAATGATGGGAACAAATTAAAAGGATACAAGAAGAAGCTTGAAGGAACTCCCACTGATCAAATTGGGGACAAATGGAGCATTAAAATAAATATTGATCATAAAGGATTGCAACCTATTGATAAAATATGAATCCATGAATCCATTGACAAATAAAAGTAACAACAACAAACAAAAAGTGGAAACTCTTCATTATGGTCAAATGTAATAAATGTGAAGGGAGGATAGAATTATATCATTATTTGGCAAACGCAGTAATGACTGATTCAAGCAAGATTATTCAATAGATGCTAAAACCAGGGAGTGAAAGTGGGAATAACAGAAGTTAACATAAACTCACAGTATTTTCCTACAAGATCACTATAAAGGGTAAATGAGTAACTATATGGTGAAAGAACCTGTTAGAAATTACCTTAATCAAATGATCTGATTGTTTAAGGGGGTATATTCATAGCATGTGCCTTCTGATATAGTGAGAAGAGCTCAATATCTCTTCTATGGTATTCCAGCCCAAAGTGTGTAGCTTGGGTCTAATCATGAAGAGAGGGATGTTTTATAAAACGTTCTATTCAAAATTGGGCGTGTCATGAAATGTAAGGAAAGATTAAAGAACTATTCCAGATTAAAGATGTGAAAAACTAAATGAAGCATGTGATCTTGGATTTTTTTGTTTCGCTCTAAATAACATTATTAGGGCAATTGGAAAAATCTGAGTAAGGGCTATAGATTTATAGTATTTTATCAACATTAAATTGTCTTGATTTTATAAATTGGACTAAGGTCATGTACTAGAATATTCTTATTTTTCTATGTTTAGACTACCTAAAAGAATATTCTGATTTTTAGGACATGCATGCGCAATTATTTAAGGATAGAAGGACATCACATCTGAAACTTAGCCACTAAAACAGTTCAGTAAAGGAGGGTTGGGATATAAAACATATATAATAAAATGTTCTCATTTGGAGAATCTGGATAAAAGTATCTGGTAATTCTTTGTATTATTCTTGCAACTTTCATATATGACTTAGTTATGAGAAAATTTTAAGATGGAAAAAAAGTATAAGGGCTTTAAATCATTGAGTCATTGCCCTGCTTACCTGCAGGCTGATATCTTGTCATTATAAGTAAAATGTCCTCAGCATTCTTTTTTTTTTTTTTTAATATTTTAGTTTTGCTTAGTTTTTAAAGATGTATTTATTTATTTTAGAGAAAGAGAGAGTTTGAGCAGGGGGAAGAGCAGAGAGGGAGGGAGAAGAGAAAGTAAATCTCCAGCAGACTCCCCACTGAGCATGGAGCCTAATGCAGGGCAGGCCCCGTCCCATGACTTGGAGATTGTGATCCTGAGATCATGACCTGAGCTGAAATCAAGAGGTGGATGCTCAGTTGACTGAGCCACCCAGGTACCCCTAAAATGTCCTCAGCATTCTTAAGTCACAATGTTTCTTTCTTCCCTGTGTCCCAAGGATATGTTCACTGTTGAGTAGAGTTTCTGATACCTTTAACAGAGCACTGGATTTAGAATAAAAAACCTGTAATTTGAATTCTGGCTCAATAGTTGTGAGACCTTAGAAAAGTCATTTTAATTTCCTTGGCTTCAAACCATGTCTGGAATTTTAAAGGTTTGAATTATGTGATTCTTCTTCATCCCTTCCAGAACACTCTATGAGTCTCTTATGTCCTTTGAATATTTAAGTAGCTGAATCTATTCTTCGGGATGTGGTTCATGATGACTCTGCCTTATAATAAATTCCACTCAATGTGGCTACTATGAATTTCCATCACAGGAATTTCCAGTGTAAGGTTATTTGTTTGTCTGTTGTTGTAAGGAGGATAAAGCAAGCTGAAACATTCAACAAAATTATTCAGTTTGTGATTCCATTTTACTAGATTTCTCACATAGGAAATTTTATAAGTTTAGGTAAACAAACTTCATATTAATGACTATTGGGAACAATTTTCTTGGTGTAACAGATAAGCTCTTTTGCTGAGTTGGGATTAAGCTGGTTTGCTTCCAGAACCTCCAGGCATGCGTGAGTTGCCAACTTATGCTGAAGGATAGAATGAATATTCTAGCGGAAAAAGCTAGGAACAGGGGCCCTGAGCTCAGCTACAGCATCAGCCCTGGAGCTGCTTTGTTCCTTGATATTTGGCTGGTCATTGCCCTTCCTCTTTCTTAAATAGATGTAATGAGGCTTGAACCTCTCTCTTGCCTCTCAGGAGTGCTGCGGTGATGAATGAGCATGCCATCTGCAAACTGCTGTGAGTCCTTTGCTAGGGAGATATTTAAGTAACAAAGCATCCTCATCAGAGTACAGTTAGCTCTCACTACAAAGCCAACACCAAGGGATTTTTCATATTAGCGTGATCTAGATTGTACTGTAGCTAGCCATGCAGGAAGAAAGGAATGGTCGGCTCTCTGCTACACCAGTTATTCTTATCTCAGTCTTTTTTTTCTTCATAACACATATCATATGTGTAATTAATTAACGTATTCTTTAACTTAGTTATTCAACTCAGCTTTGTTCTTGTGTCCCCAGTGCCCAGCGGGGTGCCTGACAAATAGTGTGTTCCATAAAGACTTATTTAGTGGTCAGTGAAAGAATTATGTAATACATGATACAATCTTGCTATTCCTTTATGACAGGATTTGAGCTTTCACATTCCAATAACCAAACAGGCGATTTCCCATTTCTGTGGTTTTAAATATACTAGTTATGAACAAGAAATAGTTGACACATGATACCTAATAAGTGGGCCTCTCATACAGCTGTGGGAACCTCTTGAAGAGCTTTAGCATGTATAGTTGGTAGCAGTAAAATGGATAATACAGAACGTGGGTTCTTATTGGTTTGGAACGTAATTTGTATTATCTCTATTTTTTGGTGAAGAGGCTCTCACATTTTATTTTGTTAAGTTGCTGTAAAAAGTGCATCAATTTTATGTAAGTTTTGATAAGCTAAAACACTACGGAAGGCAGAAAGGTGGTGAGGAAGCAGTAGGGATACAACATGGGATTAATCACTTGCCCTGGATAATTCCCAACCAGTACGCTTCTTCTATGGGTGATTGACTTTTGCTTCTATACAGCTTTAAAAGATGAGACAGTCTGTGTGTTTAACCTTTTAACAACCACCTGTGAGGATTTGAGTCATCTGTCCCTATAGCTTTCATTGTTGTGGTGCCCAAAGCCTGATGACCTGAAGCCATGCATGAAATAGGGGTGAGGAAAGATGGGGGACTCTTTTAGTGACTGCATCAGTTCCTTAATGGTAGCTGAGACTGGGAAATAGCCGTTGTTCTCGAAAGCTGTACCCTCTGTATAAATTCTAGGGAGATCTTTTTGTATTTATTTTGGACACATGATATATGGTCACAGATCCCTTTGTCTTCCTGAAGAATGATGTCAATTATGTCATTTTCATTGTTCAGAACCTTTCACAGCTCTCCCACACTTGCAGAATAAAGTCTCAGGCTTTAACTCTGGCACTCAGTTTTTCTCCTAATCAAATTTTAGGATAGTGCTGTGGTTATGAGCATAGATTCTGGAATTAAATATCTGATTCTGCCTCTTGGGCGATCTTGGGTACATTGCTTAACCTATTATCTCATGGAGAAAATAATGGAACCCAGCTCATGGGGTTGTTTTGAAGATTAAATTAAATTATGCATATAGAATGCTCACTATTGTGCCTAGAACACTACAGAGGCTCAATAAAAGCTCATTTTTACCACCTCTCTCTCCTGATCCAGCAACTGAACTAATTACTGTGGCAAGCACTATTGCAAGTACCCCATAATTTACATTTTCTTTAAATGTCTTTGCCTCATGCTTTTCTTTTCTCCTTCCCCATTTTCCCAGTTCAAGTGTTCTTCATTCTCTGATGGCCTGTCACAGTGCTGCCTTCTCTCTAAATGCATCCACGCATGTAATTCCTACTTTTTGCTCTCCACAGTTTTAAGTGATCTCTCCTTTCTCTAAATTCCCTTGACATTTTTTTCTGAGTTTGAAAGTGGGTATCCACTTGAATCAAGGATGCTCTTCTGGATTCTCACTTAGGTAGTTGAAATCTGGAGCAAATTTCTTCCTTTCTCATGCATCCCAAGGGTGAAGTAATGTCAGTCCTTCCTAGCATGCTACTTGACCCTAACTATAAACACACCCTTCCTGTGATCATGTCCAGCATATAGTACATGCTCAATATGTATTCAGGGAAAGGATCTTATGGAATGAAAGGAACTTTTTGTGGCTATTACCTGTACCACTCCAACAGAAGATCTCACTTCAGCCTAAATTGAAATTCCTCAGGAAGTGTGTATAGTGAGATTCTGAGAGCCTTTGAGCTTTGAGCCTGGGAGGATTTGGTGACACGTCAGATACAATTTATGATTCATGAATTTAAGTTGGTTTTGGGGATTCAGTATGAGAGAGCTGAATCTTTTTGGATTAATAGTTCTTTTCTCTGTGACAGCTATCATTTACAGTCATGGCCCAGGGTAAAAACCACTGCATGGGAAGCAGAGGGCTTTGGTATTTGAAAAGATTATGATGGATTATTTCTGTCTTGCCATCTTTTTCCTTCCCAAGATGGCAGAACAAAATTAAGTCCCCCTGTATTTTGAATAAATGTCTCTTTTTAAGAAGAATAGAAATGGCCTTAGGGAGGTGCTGCCTATGGTTATGCTTAGCACACTGATTTGCACAAGATGTTGAGGTAAAAACAGAAAGGAACTTTCCACATATAGTATAGGAACCAAAAGTAAGATTTTCATAACAAGGACTATATATCACTGCAGATTATTCCTCCTTGACAGACTAAATTAAATAAACCTGAGGCAATTATCCTGATAATGCAAGGTAGGAAGATCTGGGGGCAAATCTTGGTTTTCGTATTTCTGAAATTCAGTTTCAGTTTTTCCACTTACTGGTTTGGAGATCTTGGCCAGGTTGATATCTTTTTCAGTTTCTCCAACTATAAGAGAAGGGTGTTAAAGCTAAATTGTCTCTGTTTCTTGAACATTCATTTCTCACTAAGCCTCCATGAGATGCCATCAGGTCAGAGGCACCCATTTGATGAAAGAGGAAATCAAAACTCCCTTTATATGTCATTGGGAAGAAAGAGTTCATAGTGACAGCTGGCTAATTGTACGTACCCATCTAAGCAAGCCTCCCATCCATGCAGGACTGTTGGGAACTAAATTGTATACCCCCCAAAATCATATAGTGGAACCTAAACCCCCCAGTATACTTCAGAATGAGTCTGGATTTGGAGACGGGGTCTCTAAAGAGGAAATTAAGTTCAAGTGAGGTCCTTTGGGTAAGCCCTAATCAATTCTGACTGCTGTCCATATAAAAAGACAAAATTGGGACACAGACACACAGAGAAAGAAGACCACGTGCCTAAGTGCTCAGTCCTTGACACAGAAGTTGGACATATATTTACTCATTATTTGGTTGGGGAGGAGAGGAGAAAACAGCCATGAAGATGCTGGAGGTTCACTAGTGAGTAAGGGCAATGTGATCGCTCCCCTGTATTTATCTTCTGGTGGTACGTGAGGCCAGCAGCCTTCATGATTGCTGAGAAGGGAAAACAGACCAATGAGAGAAGGCATAGCAGGCTGAACTAATTTATCCCGAGGGTTTGGGGAAGGCTTGTCTAAAGAAGCTGCAAGGAGAGAGGGAAGAATAAGTAAGGAAAGAGGAGGAGGTATTTAAGGCAGGGAGAGGCTATCCTATGTGAAGGTGGGAAGGTTTGACCAAGGATCTGAAAAGCAGTATAGTGTGGCGCAGTGCTGAGAGCAAGAAGCAGGAATGTGAAAGTTGAAGCTAGTGAGTTAGAAAGATCAGCAGCTTAATGCTTTTTATAAGAGGAAGAATCCCAGACTGCGGGCTCTTCTAGACCCTATCATTCATTCTCTAATCTCTGAGAGGAATAGCCAAGGGATGCTCATGCCAACCACGTGCATTTTTATAGAATTCATGGGGGAGAACTTTTGCTCTGGATTTTCCTTTTCATATTTCCTGGGGAACTGGCTGGTGCAACTTAAATGAAATGTAAAAATTAGGAAACTTCCTCCACTCTTCCAGGTCTGACTTGAAGTTCTCCCCACTCCCCAGAGTACACTTTGCCTGTGAAGGATGGTATCCAAATGAGAGAAGGGTTAGAAGTAATTGCAGGAGCATTAGACAGTTTTGTTTTGAGAAAATGAGAAATGGAGAGGGAAAAGATCAGTTTAAAAGGCTCTTCTTTCAGGCAACTTTAAATTGTCCTTTCTCCAGTCCTGCCATGGTTGCATGGTACAGAGTTTTTAGGGAGGGAGGAGGGAGGGAGGTGTCTGTCTGCACTCTGCCTCTACAAAGCTTTCTGTTCCTAGTGTCTATCATTTCTGCAGTGGCTACAGGGTCTTTTCCCCAATTCCTCCCTTAGTATCATTACTCTTCCCAAAACTCCTCCCCAACGGGGTCATTGGCAGTTATGGAATGTGTGAGAGATTGGGTATGAATCCCTGCTAGTCTTTAAAGTGCAAAGTTTTTCTGGGGGAAAACAAAGTGCTGTTGTGAATAAAGCTTTCAGAGTTTGGGGATTGGGAAAGTGTATTTCACTAAATTATAAAAATATGCATTCATCTGCATAGGGAGTATTTGAGGCTACCATACCTACTGAAAATTGTTAGATGTCCAGAAAATGAACTGTTGTGTCGTGTGTTCAGAATAGCACCTTGGGGGCCAAACACAAATCTCAACACAACATTTGTGGATCATCAGGAGTGGCTCAGCCCCACCAGATGTCCTGGGTTACACGATTTCCATAAACTTGGACTGAAGTTAGGGAAAATTTCCCAGGCCTCAATACAGAAGGAAAAAAAAAAAGGAAAGAGATGCTGTTTCTCAAATCAACCCAATGCCAGCTTACTCTCTGCAGCAGTCTAAAAATCTATTACTAGACAAAACAAAATCTAACTAGAAAGATGAATCTGCTTCTAGCAAAAACTTGTTATTCACTCCAAAGTCAAAGTTATGAATGACTTCATTCATTCAATAAAGCTCTATTGACTTTTGGATGGTCCAGTGTTTTTCATTGTCTACAAAATGGCTTGTCTCAATTTATGTTCCTAGTGGGAAGCTAACTGTAATTTACATTGTCTGTCTGGGGAAATGGAATAGAATGCAGATATCTGTAGAGTGGTTATTTGAATCTTTGTACAGAGAGAGACCAATACTTCACAGGGTGGACTGATGGATTCTGAAAACAGGCTTGGACAAATCTCCCAAAGATAAAAATGGCACCAATATATTCTTGTATGTTAAAAGCAGAATTAGGGAAAAGACACTTTTGTACTAGTTTCTTCTTTCTATTCTCAGGAATTAATCAAATTGAGAATCCAAAAGAAATCCTGTAGGAATAGATTCTACACTGAGAAGCACTTTGTATTAGGTTACACTACCATGTCTTTGACCTATTTTACTTTTGGGGACAAAGAGGGCGCAGTGTGTGAGTTTGGGAGTAGATGCATCAAAGTATGGCTCTTCCTTTATTGCTGTTCCCAATGTAAGATCTTGTTATACTACTAAAAAAGTCAGATTTTTTTTTCCAAGTAATTGAACCAGAAATATTTGTATTTAGTAAGCAAGGAGCAAGTGAAACAGAGGATTAATTTGTGCTTTAAAACTTCACATTATCATCAATATCCATTTTCTAACCATGCACTTCTTATTTTTTGGACACTACAGATACCAAAGGAAACCTATACTGACTGCAGCTCCCTGCCTGGGGTAGATGTAAGCAATTTGGGCAATCTCTCTTCTGTTTACAACTCAAGTTTTACATATTACCACAGCTGAGATTCCACACAGAGGCCCCAGGGTTTGGGAGGTTTATCAAATGGCTCTCATAAGCTTGCAAGCTTCGTTTTTCTCACCAGGGTGGTACTTCCCCAGAGATTACATTGAAAGGCTAATAAATAAATAAATAAATAAATAAATAAATAAATAAATACAATTGGGAGCAAAGTGTTTTGGGACCCCTAGCCTCCTTGAATTACTCAGCCTCTCCCTCCTGTCTTTGCACAAAACCATGCTCTATCTTCTCTTCTGTGTCAGCTTCCTATGTAGTTACTCTGTATTTTTGGTAGCCTCTTCCCTGTCACAGGAATGTCTCCAGAATCTCCAGTTTCTCTGGGAAGATTTCTTCCATGTCCTCCAAAGCTCTGTGATCAGGGGTATTTGCCCCCTCTGCAAATCCCTCTGGATGTTCACTTGGTAAACACTCACTTCATCTTTTAATCCTGAGCTTAAATTGTGAGATTTGAAGTTTGAGTTCTCAGCCTGACCCCGATTCTTCTTCCTTGTGGTTTCGTGCCACCATTTCAACCTTTTGGTGATGCTTCACATCCTGGGTGGTCGTTTACGGAGTTGTCTGTCTTCCTCTGTGCTCTGGAGAGCATAAGCACAGTAGCCTCATTTTCATGCCCCTAGTTTTTGACATAGAAAAGGTAAAATGTCCCTGAAAAGAAAGAATTGTTCAATACTGGATATCTACGTAAGTAGATAACATTGTGCTTTCCAAGAATTTTTAATAATGTGGAAAAATGGTTATTTTTTGTGCGTGACAGAAAAAAAACCCCACTATATAAAACTATATATATCAGGATTCTAATTCTGTATACATAAAGACATCTAGATATACCAAAATCTCACTTGTTTTTTTTGGAATTGTGGAATTATGTGCTGTTTTTCTTAATACATATTTTTCTCCAGATTCTCTATAGTAAATATGTATTGCTGTTATAATCAGAAAGAAAAAAATAGCATTTCAAAATGAATGGCAGATAGGAACTGTCTTCTGATGTTGGCGGGGGAGCCACACTTAAACCAGTTAGAATAACATTAGGTGAAATGAAGCATTCTTTTAAGTGTGTAATGTTCTAACAAGAAAGAAAATTATATGGAATCATACACTTTAGTTAAAAGTCATAGTCTCCTTCTTTTCAGTTTCTTCAGTAGAATGGAAGATACTTAAACCAGTTTGCCTCTTAGAAAATAGAGAAGAATATATTTTTTAATTAAGGGCTATTGAGATCACAAAGATGCGAGATTAGGTATAAAACTTTCCGCTTTAACAGTTCTCTGGGAATTGTATCCTCCCTGTACCCCATACTCTGGAATGATTGACAGGAAAATTAAGATTAGATTAGATAAGAAATCAGAACAAATCTTTGCCTTGAATAATGTGGAATAGCTTTAAAATATAGATCAGAGATGTTATTAAAACGTGTGACTAAGGATTACAAAAGAAAAACACCAAGGCAGCATTTTTCCTCTTACTTACGCCTATTGCATTAATTCCATGTTAACAAACGTTTTGTGGAAAGGCCCATGAAAGATCCTAGACAGGTCAGGAAACCTACTCTTTTCCATGCTTCCCACTCTCGGGAAAGAACTAAACGATCAACCAAATGAGAAGGCCAGCCCGGCCCTCTGAGAGCCTCTTCCGCTAAAAGAGTTTAGGGGTTGATTAATCTTGGGTCTTAGAATCCAACAGCCAGGGTTTCATTCGTAATGACCGGTGAACTGAAACTCAGCTTCTCCATGTGAAAAACGAAGATCTACCTGTTGTGCCCAAGGTACAACAGAGAGACCACCCAGGAGCCAAGCACCAATGCAGTCACTCTAGGGTTTATTTGACAAGCTTAAGCTTGGGCCCAAGTATACCTGACGCAGCAGAGTTGGGACTTGGACCCTGAACCAGACTACAGTCAGAGCTTTTAAAGGCAGAGTAGGGGTGGGCTCTGCGGTGGGTGAGAACAAAGGGGATATTCACAAGGACTATCAGGGTAAAGAAGACTGTCAGGATATTGAAGGCCTGGTTACTATCAGGCCAAGGCCGTTTTTCCCTCTAATGAGGCACTAGCATGAAGACAGTTGGGAGTTTCCTGGTGGAATGTCACATTCCTCCTATCAAGCATCCTTGTTAGTGAGATTTAGCACTGGGACATTTGTAAACGGAGAGAGACTCCTGTCTTACAGGATTGTGATTTTTTACAAGTTAACTATTTGTTCACATATACTACCGAGCGGAGGGGAGCGGGTGGAGAAGGGGTACAAGGTGCCAGCTTTTGCTTTGTCGAGATGGCTGTACTTATGTCAGGGCTAGACTCAAGGTGGGTACAGCCTTGTTTTTCTTGGCCTCCACACTACCTACTCATAAAGTTATTAAAGTTTACATGAAATAATACAAGTCAAGTGCTTAGGACATCTGGAATATGCCTCGTGTTTCATGTGGAGCAATACATGATCTACTCAGACTCCCTCCCCCCCACCCCACCATTTTTAAACAATTTTTTCTTCTGCAGCTTCACTGTCTTCCATTGGTTTGTATGCAGATGTTGTCACAAACTTTGAAAAATTGTCCTCTGTTTTTCCCTCTCTTTGGCTTGCTGTTATTTCCATGTATTAATCTCAGGTTTAGGCCTTACATTAGACCCCTGTAACTCCGATGCCTCACTGCAGGCATCCCTCTCTGTGCTTCTTTTTCTCCCTTCTGTCTCAAGGGACAAACTGACTTTTGGGGTATGTGTTCTACATGCCTGATCCAGATTTTGCTTGCAGACCATTTTATAAGTGAACAACTCTAAATTTTAGTCATGTAGACATCAGGTTAAAATTCTGCCACATACTAGCTGGTTTCAGGTAAGTTACTTCCATCTCTGAGGCTGAGTATCCGTTTTTATCATTCTCTAATGTAGGGACAATAAGATTCACCTCCTGGGGGCAATCAAGAGGATTAAATGTAAATGTAAATGTGAGGCTCCTAGGGGGGAGCTATATACAGTGCTTTTCCCTCCGTATTCCTTCAGAAGTCATTATGGTAAATGGTTTGTTTTCCTTCCCCCATGACTACCCCGTTTTCTGTTTATTATATTAGTGAGACAGGCTAATAAGAAGACTGATGCAATAAAATACCGCTTAATTCAGGACAGCCCCCTTATTAGGAATTCACAACCATTCTGTCAGGGCCCAGGCTAAAATTTACCTTGTCATTTAATCCCATGGACAAAGAGGGAGGCCAAGGAGGGAAGGAGAAAAGTGGCGATGTCTGAGCCACATTGTGCCTGGAGCTACTTCGGTGAGGTGCGGGAGACTGGTTTTGCTGCATAAAAAGTAGCATGTAACTGACAATGGGATATGTTGGGGAGGCTATTGCATTTATTAGGAAAGAAAAAAAGACAACTTTTTAATGTCCTATGGCTTCCAGATGGACTTATTTGAGGTAACATTTTCCTGAGTATAAATGTTCCACAAACTCCACAAGCTTGGTGACTGTACCAAAGCCTTTTGTTTCCAGGTATGTCACATACCACCCTTACAACTACCCTATTACATGAACTTCACATTTCCTCACATTAGCTTTTGAGCTAAACACCGAGTTTGTTAGTGATTTTACATTCGCCTTCTCTGTTTTATTGCTGAGGAAAGAATGAGATTGGAATCTCCTCCACAGAATCTTTAAAACTTCCATTTTCTGAGCAGGTAACAGTAAGGAGAGTATAGAGGGAATTGAAGATTAGAATTAAAGTTTAGCCTGATGTAAACAGTTTTGATGTGTAGCCCACAGATCTCCAGCAAAGAAAGCTTCTTAACGGGGAGGAGAGAAGTGCATTTTAAAACATAAAGAAAGCTTCCAATGTCCTCGCCCATTAGCACTCCTTGGCGTTATTTATTCTGCCTTATCCACATGCCCTGTGACCTCCAGCCTCTGCCCTCTCACAGATGCTCCTCTCTCCACTTTAGGAGGATCCTGGACAGAGGAAGAGGAAGCTAAAAGTGAAGGCCCCTTAATGGTCACCCACTTACAGAGCTTTATGGTGTCAGGCAAATGACTATTCCTAGGGACTTTAGTTATCTTATCTGTAAATTGTAAAGAATAATACCCAGTTCACCAGAATTGTTTTGGGGATCAAATTAAATCCTCAACTTCTCAGGATCTGTAGGATGGAATAGTACTGGGACACACCAATGGTGAATGGCTTTGGGCAATGCTGTTGACTTTATGTGAGTGCCATCAAGTCTCTGAGGAATTCTACAATACAAACAAAACAAAACAAAACAAAACAAAACAACCATTTGGTTCTGTTAACATGTGCTGGACAATGCCAAACCAAGTACAGAAACAACGAGTTCCATTGTAATCTCCTTATTTTTATCCTAGGCCCCAAGTTTCTGACGTAAGAGTTCAGAAAGAAGGAGCCGATCTCAGTGCATGTGGGGGCAGGTGGGGAAGGCAGAGAAAGCATGCCCACCGAGTCCTACAGAGGTTTTAGGTCAAGATAATTCTATAGCTCTAGAGGATGATTCTAAAACTCATCTTTTTTCTTTTTTTTTAAGATTTTATTTATTTATTTGACAGACAGAGATCACAAGTAGACAGAGAGGCAGGCAGAGAGAGAGGAGGAAGCAGGCTCCCCGCTGAGCAGAGAGCCCGATGCAGCGGCTCGATTCCAGGACCCTGGGATCATGACCTGAGCCGAAGGCAGAGGCTTTAACCCACTGAGCCACCCAGGCGCCCCTAAAACTCATCTTTAAAGAAATGTTTTCCCTCCAGTTAACCCCTTATGAATAAATAATAATAATAAAGTCTATCTGCAACCAGGTTATGAGTGAAAGGATGGAGGTGAAGAGAGCGCTTCCAGCTGTAGTTAGAATGCATCAGAAGTAGCTAGATTCCCCTTTTCAATGACTACTGAAGCAGAAAGTATGGTTTTGCTGGCAAAGTGCTAGAAATACAAAGTATTTTTCTTCCCCCATTATAAAAACAGGAATGAAGAAAAGAAAATGCTTTGGAAGATGAAAGCAGAGGTGGAAAGCAAACAACAGGTAGAGTTGATTGCGGTGTTTTCAGCAAACGAATGAATGAACACATGAATGAATGAGTAGAAAACCACAGGAGAGAAAATAATGGACTTTGGTAGTGTTTGTTTGCTAAAGAATGGAGATGATTCCTTTTTGCTAAACTAAACCCACAGCCAAATTAGAAAAATTGATATTCAAACATTGCATGTTTTTATATTCATGGCATCAGTTCAATTTATCATTAATTAAAGAGGCCAATTTGAGAATGCCCGTTTTAAGTCGTATCTCAAAAAATGACCTTGTAAAATCAGGTTGAGATACATTATATGTCCTGAGGGCAGCAGGAAGCAAAAGGGAAAATATGAAATTAGAAAATGTCCTGTAATTGTCACTTCACTGGTAAAGGTGATATAACCTCCATTATCAGTCAGGAACTACTTTGATGCCTAATTTCACTGACTGTCTGACTTATCAAATTGAATTAAGCACAAATGAAGAAATACTTGTCTAGGGAAAAAAGTACCATGCCATTTTGCTTTCTGTCAACTGAAAACCAACCCAATTAGCACAGACAAGGAAAAATAAGCTCAAAATATTTTATTGGAGGAGTAAAAGTTTAAAGGGATTGTTTCTCCCGAACTGGCCTAGCAAAAGTTCGTTGACAAAAACACTGGAGTCCCTGACTGGAGTCTATATCCAGAATTGAGAAGTGGTTGTTTTCCTTCACTTATTCCACTAATATTTGAGTGATGATAATGTGCCAGGTCCAGATCATTGCTTTATAGGATAAACAATGCCTCCTCTTTCCTCCCTGCTCTAAGCCTGATGTTTCAGTGTCAATCTCCTTTCATTGTTTGCATAATTACCAAGAGTTTACTAGATGGTGTCCTACTCTGTAGATATTTGAAGACAAGAATCACCCAACAGGAAACTTCTCCAAGGTTGTATCCAAAGCAACATCAATTCTGTTTCCTACAAGTACTTGGTAATAACAATGTAGAAGCTTTTCTGACCCTCCGGTTCTGCCCTGGTGCTGAATTTTGTCCTGAGTAAATGAGAACTTGAAGATACAGAGCGTTTTTGAAGCAAGAGTGCTAGCGGTTGCTGAGGACTGTGAGCGATGAGCTCTGTATGGGAGTCCAGAAGACTCAGGACCCAGAGCTATAGATGGGAGTGCAGAGTTCTCAATGGGCAGGAGAGTCTAACCAGGGCAAGTTACCATTCTTCTCTGGGTACAGGTTTTTCTCAAGAAATGAGGGATGTGGGAAGAGATGCTTCTAGCTCAAATACTTGTTTTTCTGCTGCGGCTCATTTGCTTCAGCATATGAAAAAAAAAAATCCCCTTTAGAAATGGGAAAAACTAAATGATTCATGAAACAAGGAATTTTACAAAGAAAGAAATCCTTTCTGCTTGCCTCACCTGCGTGTTCTTTCTGCTCCCTTCTTCCTTTTGCTCAGCTGCCACCTGCTTGCGCAGTCCCTTTTTACAATCTTATCTTTCCTGGTATGCCTGCGTATCCCTGGTGGCAGGTGCCATCTGGAGCAGCTTTTATTTCTCTGTATTATTAACCTGCATTTTCAAATGCTTCCTTTTTCCTCTAAGTATATCTTCATCTCCCTCCACCTCCCCCAATACACATAACTTTGTGGAACTGACCTTCTACCCAAATCTTTTTTTTTCCTGTCCAAAATTTCACACATGCATTTTCCAGTAAGCACTTAGTTCTGCCAAACTGGGTCTCTATATTTTTTGGCTGAAAAATGCCAAATGTACAGAAGTTGTTCTGTTTTCTATTAACCATTTACTTGTCTCAGCAGATATCTTCACATGGATATATGGGCTAATAAGAGTCTAAGCAAATAGAATGCCATTTAAAAAGGAATAACATAATATATTGTGGAATACTGCCTAACTGTATGTTTTAGACTTTGATGGAGAGTGGGGATACAATAAAAAAAATCAGAATTTTAACAAAACCCTTACAGAAAAGGAATGTGACATATCTATCTCTTTATCAATGTGTTTCTATTTTTAACCACATTTAGTGATGCTTGGGATACAGTAATAGGCCTTTTTGTTCATAAGGATGTTTCCCTCCATTAGATCTCATCAGTAATATTTAAAATATAGAAATCCTTTTCATTAAAATATGTTCATGAAAATAGATATTTCTTCCCTTAGAAAAGAATTCAAAAGTTTTGGGGGCCTAGTTTTAAAAGCATCAAGCTATACTTGATTTATTTTGGTGGTTGTTTAAGGGATGTGAAATATATCACCACTGCAACTAGCAAGAACTATAAATGATACATTATTGCAAGTGTTCTAAAAAATCAGAACAAAACTAATTTATTATAGTTCTGTCTTCATTATACACCACATGTTGGTGAGTTAAACACAACAAAATTGTCTTTTCTTTTAAAAGTGTCTACTAAAGATAAAAAGAATAAGGTAACAATTAACATGTAGTTTGTTACATTAAAAAATCTGATATACATATTTCTATTGCCTGTTAGCTTATTCTAAGCCTCTTTAACTATTACAAAAAAAGAAATCATTGTTCAAAGGCAAACATTCAATTCAGTTGATACAACATTACAGTACAGTCAACTAACATCATTCAAGGAAGGTAACAAGTCTAGCCTTGGCTTCTTGAGTTAAAAGTCTGTAGACCAGATTGCTACAAAAGATTCAATGCTGCTTCACACTGTGTGTTAGCTTTTTGGAGGACATGGTACTTTCTACTGATGGCTTCAGAAGAAGGGGTCATGCTATTGGTAAAAGCACAGGGGAACCCCAACCTGTCATTAATCATTTTATTGAGCATTGTAGTTAGACAGCATTATTGAGTTTAGCACAACAACTAAAACAAAATAATAATAATAATAATATTATAATAATAATCATAATCATAATAATGATAAGAATAAAAACCAAACACAAACTGGAAGCCTAGAGGTGCCGCCAGCCGTGTCAAATCCTTGCGATACGCTATACTAAAAAAATTTGAAATATCCACCCGTCCTCTCCACTCTGCCACAAACTAGCAAAGTCAAAATACAAAAGTCTTCAACTTGTTACTTTTGCAGAATAAAGCAAAAACGTCTTTGTGCTCCTTACTACCAGAAGCAAAATGTCCACTGAGTTACCACATGTAATAGCTTCTGGATGTGTCAACCTGGGTTGGCTTGGTGTCTGCAGAACCATCTTTGTCTTTCTCACTGTCACCTTCCCAGAGGTTAATGAGTGGTGGGTACAGCTCATTTAGTGGGATTGAAGAAGTTTTTTGCATATACTTTTTTAATGAATGGTGGTAGTTTTTCCTCTTAAACCTTTTGGCAATGTACACAGCAATGGACGCAAGGCTAATGACGGCAAACATGGACCCCATTACTGCAGCAAGGGCCGTACTGGTTTCTTGGTCAGAAATGTCCAGTGCAAAGGCGGCATTTTTAGTTGTGACATTGACACACGACTTTTGAGTCTGCTGGTGAATATTGGACACTGTCAGACATACTTCATAATCTGTGGAAGGCTGCAGATGTGTTAGGTTGTACTCATGAACATCTACTGGGACCCTGGCAGTGTATGTTATGTGAGGATTGTCAATCTTCATGGTGGCAGAAGACCATTTTAAGTTTGATGTCATGACATTGGAATTAACTTTCCAGGACACTAAAATGGAATGAGATTCTGTCTGCTTGACATATATTTTCAGCACCTGGGTACCATCCAGAAGGGTTCCATTAACCTTAATTGTTACCACACGTGTGTCGGCCCCTTCCACATTCTGGGCAACACAAGTGTATCTTCCTGAGTCTTCAATTTGTATGTTAGATATTTCTAACGTACCTTCACTACTTAGCTTGTATTTATCTGAAAGTGTATCCGCAGTTATCTTATTTCCAAGAGGAGTGACCCAGTAAATTTCAGGTTCTGGCTCAGCCATGGCCCGACAGTCTAGGAAAACTGTTGTGCCAATATCCATGTTTAAATGATTTGGGAATGTGTCGTGAGATATCATTGGGAGGCACTGTTCACTTGAATCCTGGATTAAAACTTCCTTTACCTGCTGCCCTCTGTATTCAGGTGGCATGGCACAGAACATGGACAACGGCTCCATGAATCGGATGTTGGTCTTGTTGGAATTAATCCAGTGGATGACACAATCACACCTCAGAGGATTGCTGTGGATACTAATCTCACGAAGATTGGGAAGGGATTCTACTGTCTTTTGGTAAACAGCATTCAAGGCATTGTTATTCAACATCAAGCTTTCTAGGGCAGGAACACTTCGAAAAGCCAAGCGGTGGATATAAGATAATTTGGGGTTATTGGTAGCTTCTAACTTTGTGAGTTCAGGCAAGTTATCAAGGGCATAGCGATCCACAGAAACAAGTTCCCCCATGTTGTTGATGCCCAGTTCTTTCAGTCGAAGCATATTTTTGAAATCCCCTTCTTGGATTTTGTGAATGGGGTTTTTGTTGAGGTCTAAGAATTTTAAATTTGGAACTTTTTGCAGAGCAAGCTGAGGAACCTTGACCAGTTTGTTATCATAAAAAGACAGGCTTTCAAGGCTATCCAAGCCCACCAAGGCATTTCCAGGAATATCAGTGAGATACATTCCTGCCAAAACCAGGCTTCTCAAATTTGAGAGGGGTTTAAAGTTCATATCTAGAATTCCAATCACGGGGTTTTCCCCAATCATGAGTATTTCCAGGTTGGGTGTTGAATCAAACCAGCGGCTATCGATTACTTTCAATTTATTAGAGTTCAAGTGAAGCCTTAAAAGATTTTTTAAGCCTGAAAAAGCATTCGCAGAAATAGTGCTAATCTGGTTATGGTTGATATAGAGTTCTTGAAGGTTGCTGAGGTCTTGCAGACAGTAATCAGTCATTTCTGTAATCTGATTTTCCTCCAGATGTAGAGTAGTGAGCTGGGTTAGGTTTGCCAGCCCTACCTCCTTAATATTTGTAAAGTTGTTTTGGGAGAAATCTAGCTCAGTCAAGTTGAAAAGCTGCTGGAGCTCATCCACGGTCTTTGCGATGTTATTGCTCTGTAAGAGAAGCACTTGGGTATCACTAGAAAGGTTGCTGGGAATCCTTGTTAAGCGGAGATCATTGCAATCAACAGTAGTAGCTTCTCTATATGTTGACTGCGGGGTGAACCAGGGCCTAATTTCACAAACACAAAGTTGTGGACACTCATTATTTTGTAGGGAAGACCCAGTTAATGAAGTCATTAGCAAGCCCAGCACCAACTGGCAAGCTGCTAAAACAAAGCTCATCCTAGCCATGCTGGCTTGCCAAGTAAGCTCCCGACACCCTTATGTTTTAACAAAAGGTGAACACTAGATAGTGTGGTATGTAGGACAGCAAGCAGAAAATGTAAACATTCAAGCAAAGTCCTAGTAGAGATGTGTAAAATTCCGGAGTCCGAAGAGATGATTTTCAGGAGTTTTCAAAAGGCAGGAAGCAATTGGGAGTCTTTTAACTGCTTCTCTCAATTCCAGGCATGCCCACAGCTCTGTGGTATGTTACTTCAGCCAAATCAAAGACTGGAGATGTGCCTGAAAATTAGATTAGGACAGATGTTATGTTTTTTTCATATACTTTCTATATTATAGACTTCCTTTTGTCTACTAAAAAGGCATAATCACAAATCTATTAACAGAATGTTCAAAGTAACTACACAAACTTTTAAAATTACAGTATATTTTCTATATTCCACTTACTACACTAAAAATAGTTACCACTCTTGCTATTTAATTGGGTAAAATCATCAAATGCACACACATAATAGGGACACTCAGAAAAACAGATGTCATTTCTTTAAAAACAAGGTTGACTTAAAAAAAATGGAAGGCTCCAAGAAGTCAAAAAGATCAAAAGAAAAACATGAAACACAGTTTATAAGAGACTCAAAGTTAATTCTTAGTTATTTATATTTTTAAAAAAGATATTATTTATTTATTTGAGAGAGAGAGAGAGAGAAAGGGAGAGAGAGCACGAGAGGACAAGCAGTGAAAAGGGAGAAGCAGGCTGCCCATGGAGAAGGGAGCCCGAGGCGAGGACTCAATCCCAGGAGTCTGGGATCATGATTTGAGCTGAAGGCAGATGCTTAGCCAACTGAGCCACACAGGCACCCCTAGTTATTTATATTTTAAAGAATAACTTTTTATTTCTTTTCAGCAGTTCTTTTTCCAGATTCCAAAATACAGGATTATATATTCTGTAGACATATTCAGCCAGTGCTTTTCTAGCTCAGTTATTCTTATGCAAAAAATTAGTTTAATACAACTACAGAGAGAAAATATCAGTTTTTCTTATATTCCAACAATCATAGCTAATCTTGACTGAATAAAACAGTCAAAGGATTTTATCCTCCAATTATCACTGATTTTGATTTTAATGAAAAACACAAACATACTTACACATGTTTAATTTCAACAATCTTATGGGAGTCTCAATGGCCATTTAGTAGCTATAAAGCATGGATATATTGGATATGTTCTTTTTTGGGGATATGTTCTTTTGGGTTCTTTATTATTTTAAGCTTCAGCTTCATCAACTATATAAGATAGAGTTGATCCTTAAGAGAATTAAAGGAATCTATATAAGGCTCACAAAAGTTAATTATATGTATTGTCATCCTCCCCTCCCTCCCCCCAACTTCCTACTGAGGGGCAGAGGGAGAGGGACAGAGAGAAAATCTTAAGCAGGCTCCACGCCCAGTGTGAGAACCTGACGTGAGGCTCATGACCTGAGCTGAAATCAAGAGTCAGACACTCACTCAACTGACTAAACCACCCAGGCATCTCTATTCTCCTCTTATTATATCTCTCATCCATATTAGTTTTAGCTGAATAGTGGTTATTAGAGAACAAGTAAATGAAGGAAAACTGGGGCATTTATAGTCATTGTCTGTTGGTTTTAATAAGGTCTTTTGAGGTCAAATATGTATTGCTCATCTGTTTATAAAGACAGTATTAGCAGTTAACGGTTCTAGTTCCCTGGATTCCAATCATGTTTAAAAAGGCACTCTTGGGGGTGGCGGGGGGGGGGGTGGTGCGCAGAGAAGCCGCCGTGGATTCATGGTCTATCTTGCTTTCTCAAAACTAGGCCTGTCGCTTGCTAAACTATGAAAAGTAGAGCTATATGTTTCTTTTCATTTCTCTTTCTGGAATGAACTTTAGCTTTGAGTAATAAAGGATCTTCAGTAACTAGTGTTTTCTTCACCTTCATAAAATTACTGTAAGGGTTCAATAAAACAGAGCATATAATGCACCTGAAATCTAGTATCCAACACATAGCAAGCTTTCAATTCATATTTGCTGCTATTACTTTGTACTATGCAAAACATAGTCATCCTTGTGACTGACCAAGAAGCAAACTAATACAACTAGCCAGACCTAAAAGTTCTATATTTATTATATTTTAGTAGAAAGAAAGAAAAGTCCTACATTTCTGTTGTTGTTATATAAAACATGCAAACCTGTTTCACTGTTTACTGTTTACTGGTCGAACAAGATGGTATTAAAAAAAAAAAATCACCCATCTAGATTTGGCAGTTGGAGGAAGAAGGAAATGAATATGTTGCACGCTGATGCTGGATACTTGCTATTCTTTGTGGGGAGGAAACACACTGGCATTCTCCTCTACCTAATCTGGTTACTTTACTGTATATGGTAAATATACCTAATTATAGGTAAAAATACCTAATATATATAATAAATATATAAAATATAAATATATAATAAATATTAAAATATAAGGTAAATATACCTAATCTGGTTACTTTACCATACCATATATGTATGCATAAAACTTTTCAAAATTATAAAACTACTCGACTCTGACTTTTATCAGGAAATTCCATAAAATAAGTACATAATAATAATTTTCCAACTATTACTGCCTCCACAAATTTATTCCACTCTTTTTGTTTCCATTTATAATCCTAAAACACATACAATGACCACAGTAAATTTCCCATTAAGAAGATTTCTGCCACATGTTATTGCTTAATTTTAATTAAAAATAAAACACTAAAAAAATAAATCTACTTCTCATAACTCTGAGATGGAATTTCAACTAATATTTATGTTTTGACTGAATTAAGGAAACATAGCAAAAAGTAAGTATGCATTGAAGTTGTGTGAGACTCCTAAAACCATATGTTGCCATTGAAAAATATCTTTTGTGGGGCTATACTTCGGATATTTTCATGAGTAATGCTTCCATTTTGGTTTAAAATATATGATGAGGTAATTAGATTGCAATACTCAAATTTCAGTTTGATATACACACTCCTCTTTTAACAAACAAACCACACAAACTGAGAATGTTACTCAGAGAGAAGACATTTTCTTTTCCCAAACCTGCATTTGGCTTCTTTGGGAGTGGAGAATGAACCTTTCTTGACACAAAAGGAGATGTTTTAAGATGTTTCTAGTTGTATGCCATTCTGAATTCTCATTAGCATATTTTCCAGCCTACTTTTTGAATATGACATTATACACAGAACAAAGCTTCAGAGTGCTTAAACCATTTTGTATGTTTAAAACATAAGGCATGCCTCTGAAGTTATTCACTAACAGTTTTAAAAGTAAATCCAATGTCCCTGATGAATACTGATGCAAAACTCCTCCACAAAATACTAGCAGATTGAATTCAACAGCTTATTAAAAGGTTTATACACCATGACTAACAATGGATTTATACCTGGAATGCAAGCATGGTTCAATATATGAAAATAATTCAAAGTAATACACCATATTAATAGAACGAATGAAAAAACCCACATCTTCATCTCAGTTGATGAAGAAAATAAACTTGACAAAATTCAACACACTTTCATGATAAAAACACTCAATTGACTAGGCATAAAAGAAAAAAAACACACACACACACACAAAGCCCACAGCTAAAATCATAATCAGCGATGAAGGAGTAAAAGCTTTTCCCTGATGATTGGGACCAATGTAAGGATCCCCATTCTAGTTACTTCTATTCAACTTAGAACTAGAAGTCCTAGACAGAACAATTAGATAAGAAATAAAGCATCCAAATTGGAAATGAAGAAGCAAAATTCTGTTTGCAGATGGTATGATCTCACATGTAGAAAACCTTAAAATGTCAGAAAAAACCCTTAACTGGGATCAAGAAGATGTGGTATATATATACACAATGGAATACTATGCAGCCATCAAAAGAAATGAAATCTTGCCATTTGCAACAACATGGATGGAACTAGAGCGTATCATGCTTAGTGAAATAAGTCAAGCAGAGAAAGACAACTATCATATGATCTCCCTGATATGAGGAAGTGGTGAAGCAACATGGGGGCTTAAGTGGGTAGGAGAAGAATCAAAGAAACAAGATGGGATTGGGAGGGAGACAAACCATAAGTGTCTCAATCTCACAAAACAAACTGAGGGTTGCTGGGGGGAGGGGGTTTGGGAGAAGGGGGTGGGATTATGGACATTGGGGAGGGTATGTGCTTTGGTGAGTGCTGTGAAGTGTGTAAACCTGGGGATTCACAGACCTGTACCCCTGGGGATAAAAATATATGTTTATAAAAAATAAAAAATTAAAAAAAAACCCTTAACTGTTAAAACTAATAAACAATTTTAACAAAATTGTGAGACTCAAAATAAATACATAAAATCAATTGTGTTTTTGTACACTAACAGTGACTAATCCAAAAAGGCAATTAATAATCCCAACTTACAATAGCATCGAAAGACAAAAGTACTTGAGAAATTTAACCAAGCAGGTAAAAGACTTGTGCACTGAAAACTACAAAACACTGCCAAAAGAAATAAAACATACAAATATATAGAAATGTATCCCATGCTCATGAATTGTATTGTTAAAATGCCCATACTATCCAAAGTGATTTACAGATTCATTGCCATCTTTTATCAAAAGCTCAATCACAGTTTTTGCAAAAATAGAAAAAAAAATCTTGGATGCCTGGGTGGTTCAGTTGGTTAAGTGTCTGCCTTTGGCTCGGGTCATGATCCTAGAGTCTAGGGATGGAGTTCCTCATCAGGCTCCCTGCTCAGAGGGGAGTCTGCTTCTCTCTCTCCCTGTGCTGCTCTCTCTGTCAAATAAATAAAAATCTTAAAAAATGTATTGAAATTCATATGGTATCTCAACAGACCCTAAATAGCCAAAACAGTCCTGAAACATAACAAAGTTGGAGGCCTCACACTTCATGAGTTCAAAACATACAATAAAGCAACAGTAATTAAGATGGTGGGTTACTGGCATAAAGACAGGAATATAGACGAATGGAAGAGAGAACACAGAAATAAACTCTCCCATATATGATGAAGGGATCTTTGATGAAAGTGCCAAGACAAAACGATGAGGAAAGAACAGTCTCTTCAACAAATAGTGTTAGATATCCACATGCAAGGGAATGAAGTTGGACCCTTTACCCTCTAACATATACAAAATTTAACTCAAGAAGAATTAAAGACCTAAAACTGGAAAACTCCTAGGAGAAAACATAGGGAAAAAGCTTCAGAACATTGGATTTGACAATGATTTCTTGGAATATAACACCACAAGCACAGGAATAAAGCAAAAATAGCAAATGTGATTAAAGCACACTTATAAACTTCTGCACATCCAGAATCAACAGGCTGAAAAGACAATCTATAAAATAGGAGAAAATATCTGCAAATCTTTATTATTTGATAAGGGACTAATGTCCAAAATGCATAAGGAACTCCCATAACTCTATATAACACCTATAACAACAAAAAACCAAATAGTATGATTAAAAATTATGCAAAGGATTTAGACAGACAATTCTCCAAAGATATGTGAGAGAACAGTAAGCATATGAAAAGATGCTTCACATCACCAATCACAAGGAAATACAAATCGAAACCAGAACGGAATCTGACCTCACATCCGTAAGGATAACTACCATCGAAAGAAAAGAAAGTAACAAGTAGTGGGAATGTAAAAATGATGCCTCCGCTCTGGTATAGAGTATGGGAGTTCTGAAACAAATTTAAAAATAGAATTACTGTATGATCCAGCAGTCCCACTTCTGGGTGTACATCCAGAAAAATTCAAAGCACGATCTTGAAGAGATGTTTGCAAACCAGTGTTCAATGCAGCACTATTCACCATAGCCAAGAGGTGGGAACAATCTATATGTGTATAGGTGGATGAATGGAAAAAGAAAACGCGGCATATACACAAAATGGAATATCATGCAAATTTAAAAAAGGGAAAACTTGTTATATCTACAATGTGGATGAACTTCCAGGACATCATCCTAGATGAAATAGGCTTGTCACAAAAGGACAAATACTATATGATTCCACTTACATGAAGTATCTAAAGTAGTCAAAACTACAGCAACAGAAAGAAGAATGGTGGTTGCCAAGGGTTGTAGGAAGGGGAGAGGGAATTTGTGTTTAATGGGTATTTAAGTTTTACAAGCTGAAAAAACCTGGGAACTCTGTTGTACAAAACTACTGAATTTTACACTTAAAAATGGGAGCTGGTAAGTTTAATGTTATTTTTTATCATTAAAAAAACACAAATCCATTATAATTCAGTCCAACTTTTATCACTTACATACCAACTGATTAACTTAAATTCTGCAACTAATAAAAAATGGCTAGCAGATTTTTTTTCTGAAAAGTGGAATTGCTTTGTTCTAGGACTTACTTGACTAAGTTGGTCAAATGTGAGAAGAAAATGTCCTAACTATGAGAATGATGTTCCATAAACGGGTCTGGCTGTTTAAAGAAACAATCCCTTAAATAAAAACCCATAGCTTTAAAGGCCCAGGGTTGGCAAGGGATGCATTTGAAAGAGGCATACAAACAATTATATAATTACATTTGATGCTGCTTCTTCCAATAAGATATGTTTAGGACACTCTGCTCTGAATATGAAATCCCAAAGGAAATAGACTGCATGGTCATCACCATCAGTGAATTTGGCACTGATCCCCATTTTCCCCATAGAATCATAGGAGATGGGATGTTATTTTAACAACATCACAGTATTTAGTATGACTTGGAGTTGGATCCTTCCACATTAAGTTCTTATGAAGTTGGGCGAAAGAAATAAGCAATCACAGTAACAGGATGATTAAGTTAATACTAGTTACATTAAAACCCAGATAGCTCTCAGTCTGTAGAAAGAATTCTGTCTTTCTATGAGGGGAATCAAAAGATCTGTATTCAGATTCTGACTTCTTCACTTATTACCTTATATAAACTATGGAAATTCTGTCTCAGTTTCTGTGTCTAAATTAAGTCTAATTATACATACTTCATATATGAAAATTATGATAACTAAAGAGCCTGGGAAAGAGTCCAGCACAGAGTGAGCCCTCAGATACTTATTTGAATCTCTGGATTAAAATAAGTTTGCTATTAAATTTCATTTTCACCCTGCAGGAGTATTGGGAGGTAATGAATAAGCAAATCTCTTTAAGACCTTTGGGCAGGACATGTGTTTGGAAAAAAATCATGGTTATTTTTTTACCATTTCCATTTTATTTTCAACCGGTACTATTGGAATTAAGTGTTAGAAATCCAGAGACCAAATATGGCACTGTGCTAAATTAAAATCCTATGCAGGCAAGCAAACTATGGAATACTGTTACTAGTTATAGGAATGTAGGAAAACCTCCTAACCTGGAATTAGCATCCTTCCATAAACCTAGTAGTCATAGCAGTGAAGAACTAAATGAAGAAAAATGCCTTCTTAGCACATGTGCTTTTATGCATACGGTCTTTGGTGGCCAAATTCACACTATGTACATGTTTAGGAAACTCCGTTTTTTAGCTTTACTGGTCCCCAGATAGATCCAGAGCTAATGCAGCATTCAAATTTGCTTATCTTCTTTTAGGGGGCTTAGTAATGCGGACAATGGGATTTTTGTTCAGTGAAGCTTTCCTTCTGGTTAAAAAATGCAATGTCTCGGGGCACCTGGGTGGCTCAATGGGTTAAGCCGCTGCCTTCGGCTCAGGTCATGATCTCAGGGTCCTGGGATCGAGTCCCGCATCGGGCTCTCTGCTCGGCGGGGAGTCTGCTTCCCTCTCTCACTCTCTCCCTGCCTCTCTGTCTACTTGTGATCTCTCTCTGTCAAATAAATAAATAAAATCTTTAAAAAAAAAAAATGCAGTGTCTCAATGCTAATTTTCCCTGTAGCTGCTCTGTTGTGGGGGATGGGAGCATGGTGGGGCCAGGCTGCTTTCATTGGATTGACCTCACAGATGGAATTTCCTGGGCTGAAGGCCACCTTGACTTCTGCTGCAGGAACAAGTGGCTGATTGTTAGGCTCAAACGGCTATACATTTCATTGCTATTATTTTTTTTAATTTTTAAAAAATATTTTACTTATTTATTTGAGAGACAGAGTGAAAGAGAACACGAGTGGGGAGAAGTTCAGAGAGAAGCTAGACTGCCATGGAGCTGGGAGCCTGATGCAGGACTCCGTCCCAGGTGAACTGAAGGCAGTTGCTTAACCAACTGAGCCACCCAGGCACTCCTTGTTTTGTATTTAAAGATTTAATGTGCTTGAGAGAGAGGGAACAGAGTGAGACAGAATCTCAAGCAGATTCCCCTCTGAGCACAAAGCCCAAGGCCGGCTTCAGTGCCGGGCTCGATGCAGAGCTTGTTCTCAGAGTCATGAGACCATGAACCTAGCCAAAACTAAGAGTTGGTGAGATTGTGACCTAAGCCAAAAGCAAGAGTCAGTGCTCAACTGACTGATCCACCCAGGCACCTGGCTGTAAGCTTTTGTAAATAGGAGTTTAGCGTGTGATTTCTAGAAAGACAAACCTGGTTTCAAGTTCAGTTCTGTGACCTTGGCCAAGTTACTGAAGCTTTCTTTCTGAGTTTCAGTTAAAAATTTTTTCTTTAGAAAATGGAGATCAGGAGTGCCTGGGTGGTTCAGTGGGTTAAGCCTCTGCCTTCAGTTCAGGTCATGATCTCACGGTCCTGGGATTGAGCCCTGCATCGGCTCTCTGCTCAGCGGGGAGCCTGCTCACTTCTCTTTCTCTCTGCTTGCCTCTCTGCCTATTTGTGAACTCTGTCTGTCAAATAAATAAAGAAAGAAATCTTAATAAAGAAAGAAAGAAAATGGAGATCATAAAACCTACTTTGCAAAGGTGGTGAGAGAATTAGTTTAAGATGTTAAATGTAAAGGTTTTTACAGAGGGCCTGGCACATAGCAAGTCCCCAGTAGATGTTAGGTATTATTATTTACAAGTTTGTTGTCTCATTGGACCTAGTCTTTTCAATGGGTATTGATTATGAAAGGAAGAAGTAGGAGTTTGAAATCCGCTAGAGGGTACCTTCTGTGGTATTAACAACTATAAATTCTGAAAAAAGCCTGGCCAGAGGCCTTCTAACAATGCAGATGGCTAGTGTAGGTAGAACCAGAAAGAGATCACAGCAAAGTCTTTCTGGAGGGTATATTTTATTTTCCTTGGGAAGGAAATAAGATCTTGCAAGTACATTGCGAAAACTGAATTTGCATGGGCTATTTCTATTTTTTTATTATTATTATTTTTAAAAAATAATCTTCACCCAGCATGCGGCTCAAACTCTTGACCCCGAGATCAGGAGTCACATGCTCTACTGACTGAGCCAGCCAGGCGCCCCTGCAGGGATTATTTTTAAGGACATTAGTTTCTTGGACTTTCGTCTGGTCCCCGGCCCTTTCTGAATCTTAGATTCCTTTCTTCAACCATTTCCCCAAATTATGTTCCTTGTTCACACATTATCTAAAGCAAAACACCCTGTAGTGTGTGTTAGTGATCACAGATGGAGGGTTGGTATGGGAGGAAGAGCTATAATAGTCTCCATAACGCATTAAGGAAACAATAAAGTCTATCCCCTTGCAAGGACATAATAGAGCTTGCCGAGGCTCTTTTGCATAAGGAACTGTTCCTGAGAGCCCACATTATTCATCAGCAAGCCGTGTAGCAGCATGTCTGAGTGGGCTGAGCAACAGAATGAGGACACCAGGGAAGGGATTCTTAATTTTGGCTTCACCAAAAACTTCCTAAGTGACCTTGAGCATGTCTAGTAACTTTCTGTCCTATTTTATCTATCTTATAGTAAGTAGGTTGAGGGGAAATGTAGTCACAGCTTTCCAGGCTAAGAGGAACCTCAGGAAGTCATCTATCAACCCATTCTCCTGGTGTCATGCAAAACTACTTCTTAGCCATTTTCTGAGAGGCAATCCTTCTCTTCTTCCCTTCCTTGTTAAAATTAAATTGCTATGGAGGCAACAAGCTTGATGATGCCAAGATCTCAAATTCCAGGGCTTTCAGGGGCTAGATAGGTGAAGTCCGCTGCATCTAACACAGTCATGTAAAAAGCTGGAATGTGCATGGACTTCAGAAGTGTCCAAAAGTGTTAACTGTGTAGGCCAGACAAAAAACCATATGCTTTCCAAGGCCTTTTATGGCCCGTGGCCAGTTTGCAACCTCTGAATGGTATATAAATATAATAATAATCATATCATCTATAATGCTGAGTTAATGTTTGATAAGTAGATGATTAAATATCAATTTTAAACTATTATTGGCAAATACTCCATATGTGAAAGCCTATAATTAGAGGCTCAGTATATTACAGTGTGAATCTTTGCTCTGAAGAAAACTTTAGTGGTTGAAAAAGAAGTTTTGCATTTACAAAAAATTCATCTTATACTCTTTTCTTTTGGAAGACCTATTTTTAAAGGCAGGCAGAACCTTATAGATCCCCTAGGTGATCCAAGATGACCCAGTTAATTAGCAGAGAAACGAAATAAAACCCAAATGCCTTGATCCCTAATTCAGCATTTCCTAATCTGATCACTTTAAATGTTTATGGTTTTCCTGGTTTCCAGAGAAAAATGTGTGCATTCTCTAGTTTTATTTTAGTTTCTTCTTGTATTTATTATGATTATTATTAATTAATAAAGTCTCAAAAATCCTCTGGTATACTTGGTTGGTGTAAATGCACCACTGTGCAAAGAAAAGGGTAAACACAAGTGATCTTTTGATTCCCCCTCATTTTCCTTCCCCTTTCAGTCCAGGGCAAATCCATCACACTGCAGGTGCAGTGTCGGCCAGCATTTCTGGGAAGAACCCAAAGGTGCAGCTGGTCTCCAAACTGAGCATAGAAGCTGGGGGTCACAATTCATTCAGCTTCTAAGAGGAATGGGGCATGGACAGCACATTAGTTCTTGCAGGAGGGTTGGCCAGGCATGGTAAACGGCCGGACCAGCCCAGATGGACTAAGAATTACAAAAGAAACCATAAAAAAAAAAAAAAGAAAGAAAGAAAGAAAAAGAAAAATGAAGAGCAAAAAAGCCCAGACACAACCAGCTGGCATCAATCCAAATTCAAGAGGTGGCTTGGCATGGTGGGGAAGGGTGCTTATGGAAGAGCCCTTGGGAAGAACTTCTACTTCAGTTTCTCATTTGGCTTCAACGGATCAAAGGCAAAGAAAGCTGATTTCCCTGCGAATTATGAGACACACAAATTGCTTAAGTTGGAAAAGGCCTCAGAGATCACCTAGCACATCTTAAACAACTTCTCATTTTATAGAGGATACCTCAGAGAGGTGATGTTACATATTTGAAAGCCAAACTTGACTCCATCCTACTCTCCAAACACATGAACCCCACAATGCTTCACTTAGTGTAGGGTTAGTTGAAATTTATATTCTTGATCACTGGGCAGGAACTAAAACTCTTTGAAGAATGTTAGTCTCTAATGCTCTATTAATCAGTTACTTTATTAGAAGCATAAGAAAACATCATTCAATTTAGGGAGTGAAATGGCTTGTTTAATAACCACCATCTTGACCTTTGATTAGGTTAAGTCAGGGATACGGTAGACAGCTCAACTGATCATCCTGATGGCCAACTTATTCCAAAAAATTAAGTCAGGTGAGCTTAACCATGTTCATTGATTTTTTTTTTTTAAATGTGGCAGTGAATTGATCATAGTTGATCTATTCTACATAAGCATGGCCAAATCACAAATTTAATTTTTAGAATGTATAAATTAAACTTCTCTTAATTTGACACTGGATAATGTGTCGCAAACTCTGTGAGGGCATAGAAATTCAAATGTAGGAAATATAAAGTGGATTTGAATAATTAGTAGGAGTTGGGAATGGGCATTCAAGATAGAAGAGGACTTATGAATAATATACTACTAGGAATATAGCTAATTTTAATAACAGCTTTAATTTAATAAAAGACTTACTATGTATTAACTGCTATGGTGAATGACTACAAGTGTATGGTGCAAAGTATAGCATCCCTGTTTTTCACAGAGAAGTTGTCACTTGTTCAAGATCTCAAATAAGATAGCAAGTCAAGAGCATATGGCCCATGCCCTAAAGTGGTCTAACTTAGAATCCCTATCTGCTTTTGAGGTAGTTTGAGAGGTATAGCAGTACAGAGACCGAAGCACTGGACCAACAGTGAGGGGATCCTTACCTCTCTAGTTTTGCCTCCAACTCAGATCTTACAGGCGATCTGCCCTATCTCTAAGTGTTGAGGTTAGGCTAAATCCAGATGATGTCTTAGTGCTTCTCCAGCTCCAGGATTTTAGGCATTTGATTATTCTTTTCTGGGTTTCTACTTTTAAAGGCACCCATGTAAGCAGCAGTTCTTATGGCTGGGAGCAAAACACTTGCTCCTGGCTTTTAAAAAGACTAAAAACACTGTTTAGTTGTTGTTGTTGTTTTAAAGAAAAAGCATGATCTCAAGAAGCAGACAGAGCTAAATAAGTCCATATCCTGGCACTACCAATGGTGCTTTGGATAAATTGTTTACCTCCCTAGGTCTTGGTTGCCTTATCTGTTAGGAGATGGCTCTAGATTTTCCTCATGAGAGAACAAGGCTTGAGCAGTGCTGGCAAAGAGTAGAATCTCAACAATCATAAATCTCCTTTGGAGTTCTCAACTTAGAAAAATTAGGGTCCTGCTAAAAACCCAAGTTATTATGTGTTCTTCCAACAAGGAAATTAATGGTTTTCTTGAAAAGTATCTGTAACAAATATCCTTCCCTTCCTTCCTTCCTTCTGTTCTTTCTCCCCTTCCCATCTATCCCTCCCTCCCCATCATCCTACCTTCTTCCTTCCTTTTAAACCCAACACGCATCTGGTGCCATTTTTTTTTTAAAGATTTTATTTATTTATTTGAGAGAGAGAGAGATCACAAGTAGGCAGAGAGGCAGAGAGAGAGAGGAGGAAGAACATTCCCTGCCAAGCAGGGAGCCCAATGCGGGGCTTGATCCCAGGACCCTGAGATCGTGACCTGGCTCAAAGGTAGAGGCTTAACCCACTGAGCCATCCAGGCGCCCTGGTGCTTTTTTCCCTCATAACATCCTTGGTAGGAAAGCAATAGAACTGTCCCTTTTCACATTAAGGAATTATGCATAGAGATAATAAGTAACCTGCTTAAGACACATAGCTAGACAGTGATAGAGCAGGATTCAGATAGCCTGGCTCCAAAGCCTGTGCCCTAAACACTATCTCCCAAATGTCATATGGTCATCCCAAAGAACTCTCAATTTTGAAATGGATGAATGAGACTGTCAACGAACTATCAGAAGTAGAGATCAAGTGGTTGGGAGTTTTAACTCTTGAAAGCAATGCAGAGTCTTTGACTGGAGTTCAACAAATCACAATGAAGGCCTAGGGATGGTTCATCACTGCCAAATAGCTTGGTTACTAGCAAGAAATCCTCTGTCCCTCAAGTAATGATAAAATAGATTTCTAGAATATGAGAAAGGTTTTACAGCAAAGACACAAGAATATTTCTGCAGTTTGGTTTGCCATGAACTTTATAGGAGAATCTGGTAGGTCCAAGATTTTTATTTTAATATGATATTCAGGTACATAAGCAGTTGTCCTCCACCAGACAAACAATGCTCAGGGCTCAAAAAAATCTCCTACTGCAAATGCAAGTATCACATGCCTTCAAAGTTCAATCCCCCTCCTTTCCAACTCATTTCCAAGATATTTTTTCAAAGGCAATGTCATTTTTGCAAGAAAAAAGTCACACATTTATATGAATGAGATGATGTTAATTAAATCTTTGCATGCTAGTTACTTAGGATTTCAATTTTGCAGGCTGATGGTAAGCCTCTTTAAAGGATTCTCCTTTGCAACTATGTTAAAAAGCACATACTTCTCTAAGAAAGGTTGGATGACACCCAAAGCATTTCTGTTTCTAATTGTCTTGGAAAGAAGTGACCCAAATGAATAAAATCCTACACCAAAGAAACATAAAATAAAACACGGATGGACATCTTGTAACACTTTTCAATCTTAGTTACTCTGGGTGGAAGATATAAACAGTAAGCAAAGGGAATTACATTGTTCCGCCAAAAAAGATAGGAAACACCCTTTTCAAATAATGAGGAATTTTCTAGCCATATGAACACTTCCCATTATTTCCATCTAATGTTGACTGCTGGGTCGTCCTGGCTGAGTAGTAGTCTTAAGAATAGCAGGTAGTACTGACTAATAGCACTTAGTTCTTACTGTGTAGCACACACAGCACTGAGCACTTCATACAAATTTTTTTACTTAATGCTTACAACTGCATGAGGTGGGAAATATTATCCCCCACTCTTTTTACCGAAGATGAAATGCAGACTCAGATATAATGAAACAATCTGGTTAGGGTCTTGGAGCCAGGAGAGTGGTGGAGGTTTTATGTGAATGCAGGCATCTAGGGCCAGAGTCCAAATCATGCTCCTCCCGCCCCAGCCTGTCGGGGCAGGGGGAATCCTTGCCAATACTTTCATCTGCCAGAACTAGAATGAGTATCACAGGGCAGGGACCCTGTTTCTGTTTTGTTCACACTGAGTCATCCAGGGCCAGGCACTAGCCTGCCATCTACCTCGTGGGCACTCAAGAAATAAATAACCAAATCAGTTAAAATGTGCTTTCCAGGTACCCAAATAGAACAATAATTTTAAGCACAAATAAAAACCTTTGCCATTTAAGCATATCTGCTTAAACCTATCGGCTCCCCATACATCCTAATCCTTGTGGTTTAAGAAAAACCTGGTCTCTGGTTCATTCTTTTCTCCAGACTCCAGTGAAATCTAGACTCCGACTAAATGCAAAAGAGGTCCAATAAACTGCTGTCTAATTTAATTAGAGTAACTGAATGCTGATTGGGTGTTTACTGTGTTACCAGAAAGAACAGTCCCTACCCTTAAAGAGTTTATAATCCTTTGGGGAGAGAAGACAAATAAACAAGTGACTCTGTAAAAGAAAACAACATGTCAAAAGGGAGGAATGAATGAGTAGGTATATGGATCCTTGGGAAGGAGAGCAGAGTTGCCAACCTGTGCTGGCTCCATTGGCACTAGCCAGTGCAACTCTCTGCGGTGACAGCAATGTTCTGTGTTGACACTCCCTGACTGCGTAGCTCCTAAGGACTGAGTACTTGAAATGTGGCTGGTGTGAATGAGACATGGAGTTTAAAGTTTCTGAACTGTGAGATGATAACTATCTGCTAAGCCAACCAATTTTTGGTATTTTGTTGCAGCAGTTCTAGGAAATCAATACAGTGCTCCACGTGCATCAGCTACTCTTCTAATTATTTTTATATGAATACTTATTAAATACTTAATGGGCTGACTCTCCTCACCCCCCTTCTCCCCACTGCATACCTACTACACATGAGAACTGATCATGAAAGGAGATGTTTTCTACTGTTGCCTGTAATCTTATGGAGGGTTGGACACCCATTTCTTATTTATTTATTTTTATTTATTTATTTATTTATTTGACAGAGAGAAAGAGAGAGAGAGCAAGAACGCACAGCAGGGGGAGTGGGAGAGGGAGAAGCAGGCTTCCTGCTGAGCAGGGAGCCCGATGCGGGGCTCTGTTCCCAGGACCCTGGGATCATGACCTGAGCTGAAGGCAGACACTTAATGACTGACCCACCCAGGCGCCCCCCATTTCTTAATTTTAAAAGCAATGGTAAACTTAATGATCTTTGCAGCTTCTTCTTCTAGGACCTAAAAAGCAAGACTAATACTTTTTATGAACTATCTCAGAGCTAGCCAAAATAATTTTTCCTTCAATATTTTAAAAGTCATATACCAGATATACTTTGAATAATTCTTGAACTTGTGGTCTTTCAAATCCTTTTTAAAACCCTGAGATTCTGTGACATGCAAAGTAGGACCAAGAAAGACAATCCTTTTTTTTTTAATCTGCTAATAATCTTTATTAACTGACATTCAAACATTTTTCTTAAAAATATTAAACATCCAGTGTTTTTTCTGCTTAAGTCACTTATAGGATCAAGAAAACTTTTTTTTTTCTTTATAAGAAATTAGCTATTTGCATTGCTGGAATCATAAAGTAGCAATTTAACATTACTGAACTGAGAAACTGACAGAAGGCTAAACAGAACAAAGCATGAACCAACAACTGGGCTACTTTTATTGCTCCCTTTTAGTACCAGCAAGTGTAGTGATATAAAAACTACTATGAAATCAATTACTTTTATTCTTTTTACAAATTATTTTAATTTCCCTCCCATAATATGTCTATATGAAATAACTGCTTTGCAATTACAGACATGATTAAACGTTAAATAAATGTAAAATCTTCAGTTTGGCAGCCTTAGATGCCTAGAAGGCTCAGTTTCATTACTTCTTTTTAAGTACTTCACATTATATTGCTTGGTATTTTCACTGCAGACATAGATTTTACCATACCACATTAATAAATGTTGCATAAGGAGCCAGTTGCTACAATGGCTCCTGATTATACATTCAAAACTACAGATAGACCAATGAAATAGCAGACTTATCTGAAGTGCTCAAATGTAAGCTGCTAATACCAGTACAGTAGATTTTTGGATGCTAACCAAGTAAAGAAGTTCCATGAGACTAGTATCAGACTTGCTTTTGCTCCCAGACCAAATTAAAGTTTAGTTCGTAATCGTGAAAATAACTTCTCATCCAGAAAATGGCAAACATTTTCACATCCTTCACACCCATTCATTTATTTTTTGCATCTTTCTTTGCTCAAAAATAGTTCTATACCATCTTTTGTTATTTTTTAATCTGCTAATAATCTTTATTAACTGACATTCAAACATTTCTCTTAAAAATATTAAACATCCAGTGTCCTTAAGATGAGAGCCTATATACTTTTAGCTCAGATCTGATGATATTTCTCTAAAGAGTCTGATTGCTTAGAATTTGCCAATTAGAAGCCTAAGTGGCTGTTTAAACTTTAGACAGAGAAAATGTCAAAAACATATCCCTTTCACATTGAAATGTTCCTTTAACATGAGAAGACTGATATCTGGAAGTGTACATATATTTAGCATTAAAGCTCCAGCTGCTCAAGGTTAAAGACAGCCCTGTTCGGGTAAATGACAGTACTTGCCCTTCAACTAATAGACCTCAAGCACATTGTATTTCTAAAGACTGCCACCTCTTTTTTAAAATAAAGCCATCTGCCCCTCACCTCTTAAAATAAACTTGGCTTCCAGTTCTTTTTCTCAAATTTTTTTTGGTGACTGTTCTAATAAAGGAGTTCAAGAACTTGATTTACTTCAACACTGGGAGAATAAATATAATGAAGGCCCTCTGAAGGCTTGGGGCCACTTTGGCTCTCTAAGGAAGTGTCACATGGCCAAAGGACAGGGATAGAGAGGATATAGAACAAAAGGGGTAAGCACCATGGGAAGTGCTTTCCGTTCTCACAGCACCCAGTGGAGGCAGATGGGTTTATTCTCGTTTTATAAATGACTTCAGGGCTCAGAGATTAAGTGACCTATCAGAATTCCCACAGCTAATTGGTCAAAGAGCAGAGATTAAGTTCAAGTTTGTTGTGTTCTGAAGTCAAAGCCTTTTCTGCGATACCACCTGCTTCAATCGTCCTATTGGAACTCCAGAAAGATTCTGAGTGCGTGCATACAGCATTCTCTTATGTACACACAAGAAAACTAACTTTTAGATTAAAACCGGGGTTAGCCAGAAGATTAAGAAAATTTGCAAATTTAATTTTCTGGATAGCTGGAAGGTCTCGTAGAAAGCTTTTGTTTCAATCTTTAATATCCACTTTCTTGCTTTTGGTAAGGGTAGAGTTATGCTTTAGTTTGTTTTTTTTTTTTTTTTTTTTAAAGGACGTTTTTCTTCAAGCCCTGATAATGAATGCACATGGGAAATCTTTTTTTCCCAAATGTAAAGTCTTGATTATTAACTTATTTTCTTCCAATTTTCCCTTTTCTCCTAAAAGTGCATTCCAGAGGAAAAAAATCCTAGTTAATTAGAATTTTTGGTAATCGGGTTTTAAAGCTGTTTTGGTAAATGAAGATCAGGTGAGAGCTACCTCCTTGAATTCGAAATTGTTTCTTATTATAGGTTCTTTTTGATGCCAGTGCATTTCCCTATGTTAGTATGCATTTGAAACTAATGGTCCAATACTCAAAGTGCTCAGATCCTTGATGACCTGGACACCATAAATCCAACAGAGCACATTAGTGGGATGGTCCTTAATTATACAGTTTAGGCTTTGTGTAATCAAATGGTGCAAAGGAACAGCTGAGAACATTAAAATGCCAGCAGGCATTATAAATCATAGTGCTTTCTATAGTCTTTCTTTAACTCATGTGTTTTGTTAAATTGAAAGTAAAAAGAATATTTTTAGTTGAATATCCGTATGTCATTTAGAGCCCTTAAAAACATAACATAATGCAACACTATTAGATCATCTTTATTATTTACCTCTTAGTTGTCTAATAGAAATTGTAGTTATCTTTAAACTTTAAGTATAGGAATCATTTTTGTGAGTGAAACAAAACTGAAGTTATCTCTTAGAAAGGTAGACTAAGTAAAAAGGCTATTTCTAAATAAAATTTAGATAAATTGAAGTGGAATCTTACCTATGTAAGACTAATAACATGCACCTTAAAAGTTTTCTGTAGAGTTTTAGGTTTAAGGGGGCATAATTTAAACTGTAGAATCTTCAAATTGTTATAATGGACAGGAAATATATTTTAATGGTGGCTTATTACTTCAAATGATATCTAAATGAGGATAATGAAGACCATATTTGAAAACAAGCCCAGCAAATGAGATTCATTTTCTTGGAGTATTAAGCAACTTGAAGTATAAGCTTCGGCAACTTAGCATAAAATGCGTAGCTTATATTTGCTTCAGGGCTTTGAAATCTCAAAAATCTAACTAGCACCCATGTTAGCACTCAAGAGAAAATTCTAGGTTAAGCAGTATTACCATCAGCATGTGGCTGGTAATTCAGTATCATTCTAAATGCCCACAGGAGTAATAGAAATCAATCAGAATGGCTTACTGAGCAGGAATTCTGTGTAAGGTCCTGGGAGTCATGGGGCAGGAAACAGGGCATTCTTGGTGAAGGGGAAGGTTTATGTGAAGCAGTGGTGTCCTGAGTCTACGGTCAGTATTTCTTTCCAAATCCAAGTTCAGATACATCATGTCAATAGCTTAAAATTGGTCCTGGTGGGTGCATTTATGCCCCGGAAACTGGTGAACATTACAAATGAGGGCTTCATGTTTTTGGAGAGCTGGCTGTTAAACATTTACCTGCACAGCACAGATGTAAAGATACCAAAGCAGCAGAGCTTGAATAGGTACATGGAGCAGGAACTATTTCATTTTGAATGGAGGTTAAGATCTGCCAAGCTAGGAATGGAAATCAAGACAGAAAGGTTGGATGGGGGATGCCTGCCATGCCTGCCTTCAGCTTGGGTCATGATCCCAGGGTCCTGGGATCAAGTCCCACATCAGGCTCCTTGCTCAGCAGGGAGCCAGCTTCTCCCTCTGCCTGCCGCCCCCCCTGCTTGTGTTCTCTCTCTCTCCCTGAAAAATAAATAAAATCTTAAAACAAAACAAAACAAAAATAAATAAAAAGAAAAAGAAAGGTTGGATGTTACTTAGATATGGAGAGGCTTCAAGGCTTCACTGAGGAGTTTTTGTTTATTTATTATCCTTGTTTAAGTCCTAGCATAAAACAGATGCTACATTTAAAAAGGAGTGACTAAAGCAAGTTTTAAAAAGGGACCATTTATGAGGCATCGACAAGGTTAAGGAAGGCTCACAAAGGATGGCCACACAGCTCTGAGCTAGCTGCTGCAAGACGCAAAAGCCAACAAGAAGCCAGGTGGCAAAGGACCCATTGATGAAGTCCATTTGAATCTGATGCCCAAGTACAAAGAAGAGTGGAGAAGGGCAGGATGGGTCTGGAAAGGAATCCCACAGCAAGTGGGGACCACTAAATGTCTTGTAGTGGAAATTAAGGGCTCATTTGTATAATTTACAAAAATTTATCCATCAGCTATGTTTAAGACAGACTGGAAAGGGAACATGATGGATACAGGGAAGCCCATTAAGAAGCACTCCCATAAGCTAAGTAAGAGGTAATGGAACTGGGATTGTGGTGACAAGAAAAGAGAAGGACCATATTCAGGAAACAATGGAGGCTTCCAAGTAGAGAGGTAACTGTTAGATATTACACTTGACTAGATGTAGAAGTGGGGAGGGAAGAGTTAAAAATAATATCAAGGTATTCAGCCTGTTTGACTTTGAGGATAGTGGTTGCCAAAACAAGTCAGGGGCATGCAAGAGCAAGAGTTTACTTTGAAAGTGGGCGAGTTTCCATTTTTAGGGGGTTGGAAGAGAAAGGTTAGAGTACACTTTCCTCCAGTCTTCTCCCTGCTGGGCCAGTTTATGGTGGCTTTGTTCCTCTGCAGAAGGCTATGGTATACTCTTACGTACCCATAGCTCATTCTGGATCCTAGAAACCACTGCATCCATTTAACCCTTTGGTGATGTGATTTTAGGGTGAAAATAACCAGCAGGCATTTGGAGTTTGGAAGTGAATTTACAGAAGTTGGATGTCCTTCTCATGAAGGGCTAGTATAGAAGACTTAAGATCTCAAGAGGCATAGAGAGAAAATGAAAGGGCTCAGGTGAACCAGAGATGTACTACCATAAAACACAATACAAGGTGAAGGTTAACTCTGCACCTTACTGAAAAGTAAGTGATAATCTCCACCATTTCCTTTGATAACTACTTGGTGATAGTGTCTGAATTTAGTTATATGTCAATACAAAGATGGAGCTAAAACAAACTGTTACAGGGACATGCATTAGCAACTCGGTGTTGAAATGATCTCTGCATTATGAACCCAGATAATTGAGATGAGGTAGAAAAGTAGATCTCTCCATGGAGGACAAATCAATAACAACTAGGTTTTATGGTCATTAGTGCCCCAATAAAATCCCTTACCATCTAAATCTCTTGGAGGATCTTGAACATTCAACACCCATTACCTCTTTCATGTTAACACCAGCCAGATGTGGCTAAGTGTTAAGTACATCACAGAGATCATAACAAAAATAATATATCCTACATGAAGCATTTGGATGCCAAACAAGTGGGATTTTTAAAGATATCCCCAAACTAGTATTTTTAAAACCTACATCTGTAGGCAACACAGGTGATATTCTATATCGTGTAGCCAGGACCTTAATCAGTGGTTCACCTACAATAAAGGAAAAATGTACTACAAGGGGGTTAATAAGCAATAGAGAGCAAATAACAAAAGAAGGTAAACTAAATTAGTAGACATTATGTGCCACTTTCACATACATTCTATCTTTAACTAAGGGTCACACAGAAAATGAAGGAGAGCTTTTCTTCCTAGTGTGCCCTTTAGCTCCAGGAGCCTGGCATCTGCCAGTCCAAACATACCAGGCACTAGCATGATACTCACCCAGCCAAGGCCCCTGAAACCTTGCTTGTGTGATTCGTTTCTCCAGACATTCAAGCCTTCTGTCATCTTCCCCCTTCCATGACTAGATTCAGCACATCTCCTCACTTCCAGGCATAATGCACACTCACCTTTTGTGGAACTTCATACTAATTAGCAATTCTGTTTTCTCTGAACTCCAAGTACACTTCGGAGGAAGGGGCAAAGGAAGGTTTGAGATTAACAGATCTCCCTTTTTTTTCTATTCTAAGCCACACTGGTCTCTCTGTTCCTCAAACCCATCAAGCTCCTTCCAGCGTCCAGGGCTTGGGTTGCAAAGCCCTTCTGCACTCCCTATGCTTTAAGTAACTCACTCATTCTTGAGATTTTGACTGAAATGTCATTTCTGTAGGAAGGATTTCTCTTAGTATACTCCATGTAATATTCTCTTCTCTTCTGGCCTTGTGTACTTTTTCTTTCACTGGACTTAACATGACTGTACTTCCACATTTACTTGTGTGGTAATTGGATTAATGCTCTTACTCCCAACAGATGGTACCCCCCACATGGGAATGGACCACATTTCATCTGTTTTGCTCGCCACTGTATCACCAGCTCACAGAAAAAGATCTGTTGCTATTTGCCAAATGGCTGAAGTGAACAACTGTCATGTTCTAATAAGCACTGTCTCAAGTGCTTTCCCACATATTCACACAGCAACCCATTCATATTATTCCTCCATTCTATAGATGAGAGAGCTTGGGGGGGATCAAATAAATTGAGGCTTTTAGCCAAGATCACACAGCTGGTATGTAATAGAGGTGAGATTCATACCCAGGCCCATCTCGTCTGAGCTCTGTTTTCTTTCTTTTTTGTGTGGAATTTCCATAGATGATCACTTAATTATTTTCTGTCTTGTTTCTATTCATTCTCTCTCCCCAATGAGTCTCAAAACTCATTGGGGAGGGAAGTAACACCATGTACATTTTTTTTTTCATCCCCTACATCACCCTTCTAATAGCACTTGATATTCTACATGCATTTAATGAATACTTTTTGATTAATAACACTTCCTTGGCATTAATATCATAAAAGCATCCCCAAATGAGTTCAACTTTCTGTAATAACCTTTCTAAAACAGTAATGCAGTACATCTCTGATATAATACAGATTTATAATCAACTCATTTCTACCAAACTATATAGGAAATAATTTTGTAAAATTTTTTTAGAAAAAGTAGTATGACAAAATGAAATAGATAGGATATGAAAACTCCTTCCTCTTTCATTCACTGACTATTTATTAAGTGCACTTTTTATGTGCCAAGTGTTCTTCTAAGGTGCCAGGGCCCAAGTCTAAGTAAGTCATAGTCTTCCCTCACAGAGCCGCTGTTGGTGGTATTAAGGACATGAAAATAAATAATCCTAAATTAAAATGACACATGCTATACTTGAAATGAGAACAAGGACATGTGGGAAAATCAAAGACATTGTGACTAACTCAGCCTGGAGGAAACCAAAGTACCTTGTCCTATATATTTATTAACTCTAAATATTAGACCAATTCCTTATCTCAGGTGTTTTTCATCTTTAAAGTGGTGATAATACCTCCCAGAGTTGCGTACTTCACTCAGCATACTTAGAAAATGCTATTTACTGCCCTACTAGAGTTGCCAGAGGTGACTAGCTTGGTTGTGGTATCAGCTGTCCCCAAGAGCTAAGAGTATAGGTATAGGTATCTCCAGTTACCTATAAATGCAGTCACCTATCAATGGGGGAACTTTGACTAGGAAGATTAAACAAGACAATGCAAATGAAGTGCTTTATACATAACTATCATTTCCAGCTCCAAAAAAATTCATAGAATAATGAGGCAGTTAATGCTTTATCTCAATGTTCTCCTTCATGTGTACATGAAAATCTGCTAGCTATAACAGGGTAGAGGCTAAGACTCCTTAAGCTTACCCGATTTAGCTTGCCTGGTGACCTTCTCTTGCTTCGTAATTGACCCTTATGCCAAAAGGACTTTTGGTTACACTGCACTGGGTTCTAATCTGGTCCCAACTGGGAGCCTTGCAATTTGGTCCAGAAGCAAAATAATGATGTTATGAAAATGACGATACAAAAAACCAATAACAATCTTAGCAGCATGATTTACTGAGGCACTGTAGAACATTACCATTGTTCTAGGCGCTTACAGGCCCCAACAACTTTATTACATAACCCTGGATCCCTCAGAGTTGAAGCTTTTGGGTCTGCTAGTTTTGACAATGTCTTGAATTCAGTTCCTGTTTGAGGAATGGTAGCTCTGAACCAAATCAGAGAAAATGTGATTATATGAATTATATATGACATATATATCATATACATGAATTATATATGATACATATATATGAATACATATGATATATGTATCATATATAATTCATTTAATCACATTTTCTCTGATTTGGTTCAGAGCTCTCTCTCTATATATATATATGATATAGCATATATATGTATATATCATATATATATAATGACTATATGAATTACAACTTCGGGGCATTATAATACTTCCAGAGTGAGAAAAGAAAGTAGATACAGAACATAATGTAGAAACAAACAAAAATGGCTGTAATGTATTTATCTGTCTGCCTTTTAAAACACATCAGCTGACTTAAGATTTCTTGAATGAGTCAACAGAAATCTCTCTTGGGGTCCACCACAAAGGTGAAAACCATGTGAACTACGGACTTCACAAATATCTAGTCTGAATCTTGTCTCTTAAAATCTCTCCACTCTCCTTTGGGTGAGCATCCTTGAAATCAAACACTGTACATTCAGAAAGGTCAGATTTCAAAATCTACTAAATGCTCCTATTTACAAAGTACTTCCCTTGGTCCAGGAACTGTGCAAAGGTCTGTAAATGCATGATCTCATTGAACGAGTCTAATGATTCTATAAGGCAAGTTCTACCATTAACTCTCTTTTACAGATGAGGATACTGAGGTTTAATGAAATCACTCTCGACCACACAGCAAAGATGTAGTTTTGGAACCAATTCCTCCCAACTCTGAGTCCTATCTAGTTATTCACTTTCAGCCCTGCCCTGGGCTATGCATCGAGTAGCACCATGGTAATGACTCACATCGTTCCGATGTATGACTTGCATGTCAGAAAGATCCCTTACAGCAAAACAATCTTTAGAAGCAAACTCAAGTAGTTTTTAATATTGCTAGCAGTTTTAAGCTCTTGTAAAAAATCACTCAATACTTTTCATTGTGAGTCAGCAAAGTAAATTCTGCAAATATCAAAGATACTAACTTTTCTCAAAATTAATCATTTTACTCCTGTCTTTTTTCTGTGTAACAGAAAGATGGTTTTCAGTTTTTAGAAACCTTCTAAATTTAGACAATGATGATATAACAATATGCAGTGTGATGGTAATGGTTAGAAGAATGCCATCTTTATGCATTTCTATTCATTAAAATTTTTTTCATTAAATTTTTAAAAATCTTAAATATGATTTAAAACTATGCTGTTAATGAGACACCTGGGTGGCCTAGCTCACTGAGCATCTGACTCTTGATATGGGCTCAGGTCATGATCTTGGGGGTAGTGGTATCAAGCCCTGCATCATGCTCTGTACTCAGCCAGGAGTCCACTTGCAACTCTCTCCCTCTCCCTCTGCCCCTCCCTCTGTGTGCACACTCACTCCCTCTAAAATAAATAGATCTTTAAAAAATATTCTGCTAATAATGCCAATATAAATTTAAAGAACAATTCAATGACGACTGGTTAAATAAAAATCCCAGGTAGATTTCAAAATTCAAATAATAAAATACATCATGTTTTATTCTATATAAACCTCACTTTAATAATGGAATAACAGAATTTTTAGGGCCAGATGGGCTAGGAGAGCTAGTCTAGTCCAATTCTTTTGTTTTATAGCTGCAATTAAAGATGAAGAAACAAAGACCCGGTATGTTAACAGCACAAGTTCAGAGTCAGACAGACCCAAGTTCACATCCTTGCATTACCAGTCACCAGCTCGGAAACTGTCATCTACACTCCCAGAGCCAGTTCTTACAAGTGCCCTGCCTAGAAAGCAGGACTGCTCTAAACTGGGAAATAAAAGACTCTTTCCTCTAAAACAGATATATACTCATTCATTTCTTTGACAAATATTGAGTACACACTACTAGTTGTATAACCTTGGGCAGGTTACTTATTTTGTGCCTTAGTTTCCTGCACTGTAAAGTGGGTATCCATATTAGAGTTTTTGCAAGGATTAACTGAGTTGATGCATATAAGATGGATGGTATGGTTCCTGACACAGTAGAAAGGCACATAATTTTGGGTATCATTACCTTTCCCCTACCGCTACTATATTCAGTAATATAGTGGGGATATAATTCAGGAGCCCTATGTAATATTTTCCTCCCAAATACTAATTGCTTTAGTAATCTCTCACTCCATTGTCTCTCCTGAAGGTATAACCATTTGTAAGCTTCTTTACTAGGGTTCTACTTTGACAGTGCTATTCTTCATGCATGAAGAGAAAAAATCACCAGCATCTGCCTACATACTTTGTGTTTTTCTCTGAGATGACTTTGAAGACACTCAGGGTTTCTTTTGTTTTTTTTTTTTTTTAACCAGGTTTCCCAGGTGAGAAATGAGGACTTTGTGAGTATGTGAGGAGGTTGGCTGGGATTCCAGAGATAGATTGTTCCCAAAGGACATAGCAGAACTAACTAGTCCTTTGGGGGGTTTTAAACCTTACATGTAGTCCTCACTGCACAAAACCATAATGAGCTGGAAGAACAAGCAGAGAAATCCAGTTAATTGCCACCCCAGTGTCTTTGGTGCATCTATCATGGTTGGATGAGTTACTGTGGATTCCATCGGTGTTCGGGAAACTCTCAGGACGTATACCGAAGTCCTACGTAACTATCACTCATGAACTTGGAAATCTGAGAATTGTGGTCATGGAGCTTCTCGGTTTTGCTTCTCACAAGGAAACTTTACGCTATCCCAGAGAAGTGAGAAGTTAGATCTTTAAGACCTTGAGAGAAGGCTCTTTACAAAGCTCATTTTGATAAATAAGTCTTATTACTGAAAACAAAAACATGAACTTGTTTTTGGTATGGAATCTGCCTCCCGTTTGTATATATGTGTGTGCACGTATGTGTGTACATACATACAAAGTTAAAATATCCCTGCCAAACAGAACCAAAAAACCATGCCACTATTGCTTCTCTTTTGTAAGCAGAGGACCCTCAAGTTCTTGCCAGTGTTCGGGATAAATCATTTTCTTATCCTCGCCAACACTCTCCAATGAACCCTTCCCAGCTTGTTACAAGTATTTTTTTTAAACTTCTAAGATCAGGTTGAGGTAAGATATTAAAGAGAGAGAGTCTGATTAGTCTTTTGGTGTCTGGGAAACCCAGCTTAAATTTCCCTGCATCATACATTTTAATTGATACATCCCAGATCCTCACTCTCCTTAGTAACCCAAATGCTAGAGTGCTGAGTCACTGTCATATTACCTGTTCTGTCACCACAGTCCAGGAAGCAGGCTTGGCGCACACCAGGAGCCTCAGGTCTCATCCCAGATCCAGTCTTATGCTAGATGTATGACCTTACATAAATTCAACTTACACTAGAAAAGTGAGAGTTGCAACCCTTCTTCTTTTACAGTGGAACCTTAGAAAGGTATTAAGTGACTTGCCCAAGGTCACACCAAACCTGTCCGAGGCTCTGGTCCCTTATTTATTGAAAAAAGAGAGAAAGAATGATACTTGGTGTCTCAGAATGTTACACGTCAAATGAAATACATATTTAAGAACTCTGCAAAAAGTGAAGTTCTAAAACATGAGGCACTATTCCCTTTCTTTGTCAATGAAGCCCATCTTCTCCTTATGCAGCATGTGCTATTAAAGGTTCTTTACAACTGACCTTCATTCTCTTTCTAGCTTCCTCTACGGCTTGCTGGAGACACTGAATTTTAACCAGTTTAGAGGGGTCTACCCTCTCATAAGCAACCATCTCACTCATTTGTGTTCAATATGACTAGATTTAAAATTGTCCCCTGCCAACCACTTGTGCTCCTGGTGAAAGCCTGTTCTGTGAATTAACCCTAAGGTTTTTAAAAGCCTTTGCTGATGTCCAAAATCTGAATTAAGGCTCCTGCTTCTGTTCTTTCGTAGCTCACACTTTCACCACCACAGCACACTTTATTGCACTCATCACCCCTTTCTGTAACCCCTAATGGACTTTAAGTCAGTTGAGGGCAGAGCCAGTGTCTTTTAGAGCAGGGTTTCTCAAAACCTTGATACTATTAACATTGGACCAAGTAATTGTTGTGGGCAAACTGTCCTATGCATTTTAGGATGTTTATCAGCATCTCAGGTTTATATCCACTGGATGCCAGTAGCATCCTCCACCTTCAGTTGTGATGACTACCAGCAATGTCTCCAAATACTGCCAAGTTTCTCCTGGGGGGTGGGGGGGGGACAAAATTACCCCCCAGTTGAAAAATCCCTGTTCTTGATCCAGCAGACTGCCTTTTACACTACATAAATATTTGTAGAAGAATACATGACTGATGGAAACAAAATGCTTCTGATGGATTTAATGTACAAGCTGCAGAAAAATCAAGCTAATTTCTTTTGGTTTTAGTACCTCCTTATAACGCCTCGCACACAGCTGGAGCTCAGTATATATTCATTGGGTGAACAAGTGTTCCAAGATCATAAACAGCTTCCTGTATCCCAGGTAAAATTATCTCACTCAAGAAGACCCAGGTGAAGTGATAGGGAACTGTCACATTAGGGGGAGAAAATTTTTAAAGGAACAAAAAATTTTCTTAGCTGTGGGATTAGGAGCCAGAAAAAAATACCTTGCAGAAAAGAGCATCATGGCTATGTTCCCCCAGACCTTTCGCTCTCCACCTAATCATGGCATTTAGGGCAGAAATAAAATTCCTTGCAGTGGTATTGCTAGAAACATCTAGCATTCCTGCATCCTTTACAACAACTCAGGGACATGAAGCATCAGGAGGGTTGCAGGACATCTAGAAGGTCACACATTCAGTCATTAGTGTCAGAGCTGGGAAATGAGCCTATGCCTTCCTGACTCCCTGTACAGTACTTGATTACAGTGATTATTATGGATGCAAATTAAGACTTATTACTATTGTGAAATAACAATGCAGGTTAATGATATTCTTTATTGCCATGCTAACATTTTTTCTAGAGGGGAAAATTATAGGCATGAAACCAATTAAGCAACCTTTCTTTCTTTGCAAAGCTTTTTAGTGTTCCTAAATGAAGATTCTCTCTTTGTGCTTACTGCTTAATAGTGCAAACTGATTTTTTTTTTTTTTTTTTGTCTCCTAGGTCTTACTGAGATGGATGCTAATACTGGTACTGTCTTTTTTTCCTGTATGAATTGAAAATGGCTATGCTAATACATTATCTCTACAAAGGGCAGTCATAAATAGGAAGAGCAAATATTTTGAAATGAATATTTAATGGGCATTCTCCTATAGAGGTGATGCATTGTTGGAAATGCCTCCCTTGGAAATCTTTGTGAGCCAAAGTCTTGCAATTGCCCTGTCCTGGATACCAGTGAGGGACAGCTCTCATGATTGAAATGGTGGCTCCAGAAAACAATGGCAGATTAATTTATGTATCCCCCAAACTTTACAGTTGTCCTTCATTCCCAGTTCTACAAAATACAAAAAACCTTTCGCCCAGAAGGATGTCATGTCACATGTATATTGTTATTGTAACTATGGGAACCAAAAAATGCCACCAATGTGTCTGTTTCATACACAAATGAGGGGACAGCTGTGGAGTCCACATGTCTGCCAGGGGTATAATAGATGTGAGGTAGGATGGCCTGGCTCAGAAAATTACAACTCATTTATATTAATCAGAGCTTTCAAATAGCATTCCAAACCCTTGGCCATAAGGAGCATAAATGGAAGGCAATAAGCCACTGTAAAAGCAGTTTCATTCCATAACTTTCAAATCCAAGTGTGGTTAAGTCAAAGCAGCTGCGTCTCAAGTCCAAGTTGACAGAATTTGGTTGTGTAGCACTGAAAGCTGAAGCTTAGTTTCTTTGCATGTCAGGTATAATTTTCAGTCCAGTAAGTGTAATAGTTCCATCCAGGTTAAATGTTCGTTATGTTATGGAAGCGCAGCTGCCACAAACCCTTTAGCAGTTTCAGTGGGAGAGTCAGTCCTCTCAGCTCTATCCACACAACACTATCCTGTTACAAAAGAGAAAACTTCGGGCTGGCGGGGTTATGAAACATCTAAGATAAGCCAGCTAGCACTAGATAGTAGCTTCCTTATCAAAACCAAATAATGAGTAAAATTGCTAATAATATCCTACCTTTGCTAGACTTTTTGAAAATATCCAAAAAGTAAAAAATAAAATAATATGTAACCCAAATGTTTCTCTTTAAAAAGTGTAACATAAAATAGCATATATTTTAATTGTTGAATAATATGCATAACAGTTCTATGGGTGCCATTGGTCCAGAAATACATATTATATTTTTTCTTACATATTGTAAATGCAATGTCAACTATTTATTATGCATCTGTTTATGTTTTAAGACTTAGAGGTCAAACCCTGTAATATATCTATAAAGTAGGCAGATGGTAATATGCTAAAATGAAAAATTTAGAAAGCAAACGTCGGTTAAGATTTCTAGAGTGAATGATTCCCTTGGATAGTAACTTTTGCATTGTATAGATAGGGTTTAATTTTTGTCTCCATTCTATAGTTTAAGGCAAAAATAAGAGAGGACACATGTTTTCCTGACTTCATCTATATAATTATATTCTCACCCTGAATAAAATATTAATCAAAGTTCTATTCATGAGTCAAAGAAACTTCCATTGTTCCCAGAAGCCAAAATATGATCCTAAAATGGAATTTGCTTTATCTCCTGACTGGCTTAACCCCAAATTGATATTCAGCATAATAATTTTGAGAAATTAAATATAATATTTAAGTAACCTTACATTAGTGTTCCAGTGAATCATTCAAAGAACTATTATTTTGTAGCTGAAAATACATTTTAAGAAAGCATTATGAAAGTTTAGTAAAAAGTGACATGCAGATCCTATAATTTACTATATTTATTTATGGTACATGGCTTGTTTATGGTGGCATAAAAAGCCCACCATTCTATGTATTTATAGTCATACCCAACTAACTTGGAAAGTAGCAATAGAACGCTATAGAGACAGATTTTCTTTACGTACTACCAGTTTTTTCCCAGGAGTGTCACTGCTTTAGGATATGTGGTAATTGCTCCAGCAGTTCAGGTCAAGAAACTAGCCTTTAGCAGGGCCTAACTGGAGAGAGATCAATGGCCGAGTTTTCCCTTGCTTTTTTTGAATCCCAGATACTATGCAGAGCTACGTGTATTATGGTTCAGGGCCACAGTCTGCAGTTAGATCTGGTCTATGATTTTATTTAGCACAGTGATTTCTCAAAACAATAAGTACTTTATTACTTTTATTTACCAAGGAATGCTCTCTAATCTTCCGTTATGAGAACTGCAGAATAAAGATTTCACATAGGCAGGATAATAACCAGAGTTTTCACATAGGTGAGGCTGTGGTCATTTTAAAGTTAGCTGGTTTGTTTCAACAATACCTAGATACAGGACAGTAAAATGGTTTATAGCCTGGTTTAGAAAAGTCAATTATTTTATAGTAAATCCTCAAGTCCATAATGAGGACAGAATCTCAGGTTTCCATCATGTTAGTGTTTATTATAATGATTTGTTACTTTCTGACTTCTTGATAGCTTTAAGACACAAAATGTAATTTTGGCTATCACATTTTCTTACTTAAACTTGACTCAATTCATGTCTCTCCTCCTGGGAAAATACTGCCTTATGTGTAAAAGTCACTGAACCGCAAAAATAACTTAAAGGAAACACGTAAAATAGCAGACTAACATCTGTTGTGCACCCCTCCCCTGCAAACACTAAGCCCACAAAACAATGTTGTCTTTTGAGGGGGGGACCGTATTTTAATGTCCCTTTCAGTATAGATATAGAAGACAGGGGCAAGCACTGTTTAGTCAATAGGTTCTTTTTCCCTTCAACAGTATTTCAGACTGACAAAAGAAGAGGCTAAAGGGGCTGGCTTGTCAGTAGGTATAATCCCAGGGCTCACGTGCAGCCCACACCACCGGCCTTTTGTTTGGTGGTCACACTTCTCCAGGAGGTAAGCTGTGCAGTGGTCTATTAGCTAATGTTAGACAAAGCAAAATTTCCCTAGTTTGGGGTCCAGTGCATGACTGCCTCCCATTCACTGTTTGGTCTTCTGACCCGAAAACCTCTCAGGTGACTAGGAACATGATGGTTTCATTACCATCTGCAAGTCTGATGCCTTAACAACTAAAATCATTTTGATTGAACAGTAAATATTCTTCACATCAGTCCACTGCAGCTCTTTTTCCCATTTGTCTATCTCTGAGGATGGAGAGCAAATGTGAGCAGGGGGTAAAATTACAAAAAGAAAAAGAAAAACTCTTAAAGTTAAAAGGTCAATTCAGCAATCACCTCAAACCACCAGAAATGGATTAAAGTTACTGCCTGTTTCATATAAACATTTTCCTCACTATCCAGCTCAGAACATCCAGCTTGAATGTCGCACAAAAATACTCAACCAGGTAAAGAGCAAGTAGTACTTTGAGCTTTCAACACAATAGCACTCAGAGAATTTGGCTCTAGAATAAAGGTGTCAGCAAGCCATGGAATTCCTAAACAGAAAAACTCACACTGCGCCTTTATTCCATTTTCTTAAGGTCTATTGTTAACTAAAGACTCCTTGTCTTTTCAAATTCCTTCCATGTGAATGGATGAGGCCAGACATCTGCCAGGATTCGCTCACATTTGCATGCAAATCAGAGACTTTGGGACACACATGGCCAAGGAACCAACAACACCACTTTTACTCTAGACTTATACTGATCAAAGTGCCTTCCTGAACTTTCAACATCTCTAGTCCCAGCTCTTAAAAAAAGGAAGTAATGAGCACTTATTATATTATTTAGACCGTGGCAGCAAAGCATACTGCAAAACAGAACAACATATTGTCTTTCAGAAAATTCTACAAGCAGAAGCCCCAATCAGCAATACCTGTTCCCTCACTTAACCCGGCTTTTCCTTTATTATGTAGGTCTGGAAATGAAAATGCTAACGGTGATATAAGATTTAGGGAAGGATCCATTTTCTTGGACTCTTGGTCTTTGCCTGTGTAGTTCAAAAGCCTCAAAACTATTCACACCCTGCCATTCATTCGTTCATTCATTCACTCACTCCCAGGCACTGTACTTGGCCCTGGGTCTACAGCGGTGAACCCAACAGACAAGAATCCCCTCTCCCAGCTCAGCTACCACCGCGGAATATCCCACTCCGCGTAGGTACCTCGACTCCTTCAGAAGGGTCCCGGGACGGGTTTTCCACCAGTCCTGGGTGCGTGGCTCCGCTCGGGTGGTGAGATCTTTCTACACCGCCCCATCCTGCCAAGGCAGGGAAGCTGCCGCGGGAGGCTGTCGCGATGGGTCCCGGGTAACGCCGAGTCAGGGGCTGCCCACACCCCTCTCCACACAGCACAAAGGACACTCGCTGGCAAACTTTCCTTGTTCCGACCCCGGCCGAGCGGGGAACTCAGCACCGGCTCGGTTCCCGGAGCAGACGGAGGCTTCCCTGACATTTCAGCATCCCTGGCAAGCCTCCTGAGGCTGCTACTCCTGGACTCAAAACGTGTAGGGTGAGGTCTTTTCCCCCATTTACACTGCCCGGCAACTGAGTTTTCTTCTTAATGCTCTTTCATTACTCTCAACGCTTTGTGAATTGCATTCCTTGACCCTTTCTTTATCGCCGAGACCAACGCCAAGAAATCCCTCCTCTAACCTCTTCCCACTACCTGCCACCTTCCCTTCCCATCTCTTGGCTCTCTTTCCAACTCCCCAGGCCCCCTTTACGCGCTCCTCTCCGGCCCCGGCTGCCTCACGGGTTCACATCCCAGCAGCCAGCCCCTCCTTCCTTTGGATCCCCGGGCATCACCCTCCCTCGCCTCGGTCCCTGAAATTCAGCGGGCTTCTCCTGTCACTGCCTTTTACCCATTTCTGTCTGGCCTTCATTCCTAACTACCGCTGTTTTTTGGGAGGGTGTGGGGAGGGGGTAGGGAGAGGGTTACTAGATTCCCGTTTCCCCGACTTGGTCATTTCCCCCAGCTCCATGAGCCGCGCCCCCTCATTCCTCGTAGGCCCGCGATCTTATCCCAACGTTCCCCAGACCGTCTCGGGCCCGCCACGCTGCCAAGTTTGCCTCGACTTCCCCAAGCTGCAGCCCAAACCTCACGCCACCGCCCGGCTACGGGAGCGCACTTACCCCGAGGCCCGGCTGGCGGGGGTGTGGGGTGCGCACGGACCCGCGGCGGCAGCAGCAGGAGGAGGACGACGGGCTGAGCGGCGCCTCCCTCCCAGCCCGCAGCGCGCACTGGCTCCTTGGGGGGTTCCCAGCAGATCACCAAGACAGGAGGAGAGGCAACGACACGAGCAACAACTGCTGCGCGGGCCTGGGCTCAATCCGACTCTCGGGGGTCGGGCAGAGGCAGTCAGGATTGGGAAGAAGGGTTGGAGAAGTAGGGTGCAGAGGGCGAGGCAGAGAGCCGCCAGGTCCCGAGGAAGGCACCCGGGGCAAGTAGGGATGCCACCGCGCGGATTCCGCCGCCTGGGTTAACGCCACCAGCCCCTCTCCCCAACCCGAGGGCGCTGCGGGCGCTGGCGCACCGGCCTCGCCTAGCTCCCCGGCTCGCTGCCGGCGCCCTCCGTGCGCCCCGCTTTGTGCTCCCCGCAGCCGGCGTGCACCTGGTGTAAGCAAAAGCGGTCAGCTGATGGGCTGCGCGCCGATTGGCTGCACGACGGTCTCCTCCCCTCCCGCCCGACCCCTTTCCCGGCCTCCCCCTCCCAGCCTCCCGCCCCCGGCTCAGCCCCGTGCTGGGGCACCATCTGTAGCCCGCCCAACAAAGGCGCAGCACCACGGGTCTCGGGTGGCCTGGCCGCCCTGCGCCGCCGCGACCGCCGCAGGGAGCAGTGGGCCGCCGCTTTTTGTTTAGGGGACGACAGGCTGCGGCTGGGTTAGAGGCAAAGCATACCGCCGTTTCCTAGTAAAAGACATACCAAAAAAAAAAAAAAAAAAAAGGACCGACCTAGGTACAAAGGGGCCCAATCTCTGCATAACGTAGAACTTGGGCTCAGAGGCTAAAAATCACGCAAAAATCAGCCCAACAGAGAGCCAAGTTTCAGTATGAAATCTGACCTTTGTCTCAAAATGCATGGCGATTACTTGGAAAGCAGCTCTGCTCACCACTATACCACCAACGCAGCACTCAGGGTGATCACTTGGGTTGTGTGTTTGCATATCTAGGTGGCTGTGGAGCTGGCTCCTGCCCTTGTGGGAAGTAGTATTTGCGGACATTTAAATGAATGGTGAAGCCACTTCTGATTTAGGGAGGCTTCAGAAAAAAACGATTGCGAAACTAAACTTTGTAATTACAGCTTTCCCGTTTGTTAGGTGTGAAAGTGTGTACAGACAACCGGAAGATTGGGAATGCAGTCTATTCAAAGTGGGGGGTGTCTGAGAGCAAAAGGTGGAAATGGGTTTTTGGAAACCGCCCATGAACCTGAATCTTAACTTCCAGTGACCAGTTTAGAAGCAGGCTGGAGAGAAGCCTTTGGTACTTTTCACCGGGGAATCTGCTAGACAATTATTAACCCCTCATTACGGAACAGCTTCAGGCAAGAGTGTGGTGACATTTCCTCATGATGTCCAAGCTTAGAATTTTTGGAGAATTTGGAAAGATATATTATTGCAGAATCATCTTTGGAATTCCTTGAAGACATAGTGTAAATTTAACAACAATAATCTAATATCTTGGTCTCTATAGTGTTTCTTGATGTCTTTCATAGATGTCTGATAAATACTGATGCTACTAATGTTCATCTCCTTTATGTTATTGTGGAACTATTGTGGAGATACCAGTGGGTCACAGCTCCAGGGAAAGGAGATGTTAGGGTTTAGAGTAGAAGGTTGGTGAAGAGTAGAACAGCTATGTAAAAAGGCCCCTTGCAACTGGGGTGTGAGGGTACTGCCTGTAAATGAATGAGATTTAAGAACTTTCTAAGGGAGTGAAGTCTAGAAAATTTCCCAAGATTCATATTTTTGTCTCTTTTCTGCTTTCTCATACTGATTATATGTAAGTTAGAGTTTATTTGAAAGAAGGCAAGCCTCTGGTAAAAATACACAACTTGGATGATCAGGGAACAATAGAACACAGTCTTCTTAGGGAGTCTCCTTTAGGTTTTCCAGCCTGTGTTTCTGGGAATGGAGGGGAGTTGATGGTAGACACTGCATAGTGGTGTTTTACAGAGGTATGCCATCAGGGGCAGTTGAAGCAATTAATGGGGGGGGATTATCTTTCTAGGAGGCAAGATTGATAATAGATAGCCTCCAGGTTTTGGAAGCGACTTTATGAGAATGGTATGAAGCCCAGCTAAGGAGAAACCAAATCAGGCACCAGCGGATGAGGTCAACACTGCTTTAAATCTCAGCACTGCTATTTATGAAAGGTGTCCCTCTGGGGGAGGGTTAGTTTCCTTGACTGTAAAGTGGGGTTAATAACAGTACCTATCCCAAAGGGTTATGCTGATTGAGAAATATGCTTAGGGCAGTTCTTGGTATATAGTAAGTAATAAACAAATATAAGCAGTAGGTATTATTAGTCAGATAGTGAAGACTAAAGCCAAACATCAGGTCAGACAGATAGAATAATTAATGCACAAAACTGACACAGGTGACAGAATATTTTAAAGGCATTAGCACCACAAATGAGAGAAAAAAGACTTGTCTCACAACTCTTCAATTCATTTCTTTTAAAGTCAGCATCTCATTTACTTAGACTTATTTCCTTCTTTCCCAAGGCAAGAGTAAGAATGGAAGCTCTGCCTATTTCTACTCGACCAGTGCATTTATTTGGCTCCAGAGTATTATCATTATGAAGAAATGCATGTGTCAGAGATGAAGAGGGGTCTTGGGCAGAAGCATAGGGAATGTTTTGTGTTGGAAAGATTGCTGTGGGACAGAAGAGGACAAATGTACGCATAGCAATTACAAAGGAATCTGAAATTTAGTTTAGTGGTTGGAAATTTAATAAATTGCCTGAATGGTAACTGGTCCAAGTTTTAGAAACTGCTGTTTAGTGAATCTGTAAAAGGGTTTCAGGATTATTTTACCTATAGATACTTAGAAGCCCTTCATCATTGGGGAAATGAAGAGGAAATGCCCAGTCAATTGACCAGGAGAACTAAACCAAACTCACTTGTTTCTCTTTTAGAAGACTATCTGAGGGGCGCCTGGGTGGCTCAGTGGGTTAAGCCTCTGCCTTCAGCTCAGGTCATGATGTCAGGGTCCTGGGATCGAGCCCCACGTCGGGCTCTCTGCTCAGTGGGGAGCCTGCTTCCCCCTCTCTCTCTGCCTGCCTCTCTGCCTACTTATTAAAAAAAAAGAAGAAGAAGAAGAAGAAGACTATCTGAGGGGCGCCTGAGTGGTTCAGTGGGTTAAAGCCTCTGCCTTTGGCTCAGGGGGTGGTCCCGGGGTCCTACTGCCCCCCCAACCACCTCCCCCCACCCCACCTGCTTCTCTGCCTATTTATGATCTCTGTCAAGTAAATAAATAAAATCTTTAAAAACAATTAAAAAAGAAGTCTATCTGAATTACTCTTAGTGAACTCACCCAGTCCTGGGGTCCTAAATCTATTAGTGGAAAAAGACTTTATCCTAATATTTATTTGGGGCATTGTAGAAGATCTTGGAAGTTTGGGAGGACAGAGGAAATACACAGCAGGACCTATGAATTCCCAAGAAAGCCGGATCTTACTACTGATGTAAGGAGGAGTTCTTGCCCCGTTGAGACACTACAGATTCCTCTGGGTTCCCCCAACATCCGCTTGAGGTTCTTTAGCTTTGGTTTGAAGAAACATTATAATTGGTATTAGCCTAACTGTACTGATCTCTGTGGTAACTGAGGGGGAAAAAAAGAAAAAGGAAACTGTAGATGGTTGATCATATTAGAATAATCTTTAAAAGAACATCTGTATTTTGAGAATGAAATTATAATATGCCATTTAAAATGACAGTTTTTAAAAGTTGAAAATATGTCTCTCTCTAATTGAAATATTAATAGAGTGCTGGTAGTCAGTGTTCTTTACAGCCTCTGAATTAATATTGTAGTTTTAAAACAAACACCACCAAGCTCTTAGAGGATAATGACTTTACAGCTCATAATTATGTGACTGATGTGATTATTGTTAAATTTCATACCAAAAGTGTTGTTTCTCTAAAAAATTTTTTTTAAGATTTTTTTTTTTTAAATTTGAGAGGGGGAGGGGCATGAGTGAGCAGGAGGAGGGGCAGAGGGAGAGACAGAATCCCAAGGAGACTCCTCACTGAGCTCAGAACCTGACTTGGGGCTTGATCCCAGGACCATGAGATCATGACCTGAGCTGAAATCAGGAGCTGGATGCTTGACTGAGTCACCCAGGTGCCCCTGTTTATCTAAAAATTTTTGACAATTGAGTGGGTTTACAACTCATATGTAATTCCTATTCTTCCAGTTTTGTTCTGCATATCAAGTCATTCCAACACAAAATCATTCCAACAAAACACAAACTTGAGGTTTCTGTAATGTATGTTAAGTCTTATAGTTTGGCATGGAACTAAGGTGACCAACTGTCTCAGTTTGGCTGGGACTGTCCAGGATTTAGTCCCAAAAGTCTCACATCTCAGGAAACCCCTCAGTCCAGGCAGACCAAGATGGTTCTTTGTCCTAAATGAAACTCACATTAGTAAGTGTATGGCACTGTTATCGTTTTAGTTGAATTATAACCTTGCAGATACAAGAACTAGGATGCCTGATGGGATCAAGTATCCTATTTTCACTTGCAGAACTTAATTGTTGCAGAGCATCTAATTTAACTTCCTTATTATATAGATAAAACAACTAAGCCCTAGATAGAGCCTACACTAAAAAGCTAGACTGTATATACTGTTTGAAGGCAGAGCTCAGAGCCGGGATGGCTAACTCCTAATCCAGCATTCAGCATGTATTAAGTACTCATTAAACATTTTTGTATCACTGAATTGAGTAAATTAAATAAATGAATGTCTTTATGTAACTGGAGCACACATTATATCATAAGCATTTTCTTCATATCATTAAAAAAAAGTCTTTGAAACTATCATGCTTAATGACTGTATAATTCCAGTCTTCTGTTGATGAGAAATAAGGGCTTTATCAGTTATTTGCTATGACATATTATAATAAGATACATGTTACAAATGCCCATTTTGGTTATTGAGTTATAAAAACATATACAATAGTTTGGATTAGCAATTTAACATTGACTTTTTTTTCTATTTTTATTACTAGTTACCTTTAGGCAATCAGACCTTACTGAAAAATAAAAGGTCGTATAAGTTTTTTGCATTTTTTTTGTAAATATTTTATTGATAACAGGATTTTAGAATCAAGTTTCTTTGTTTTCAGTTACTCGCCCTCCATTTTGATTTCTCTTTTCCCCTGTATAATAAGAGAGAGCTAACATAAATTAAGTACTTTGTGCCAGGTACTACACTTAGTAATGTTTCCTCTATTGAGATAGGGGTTATCATACAATGGTTACGAGCTAGGGCTCCTGGTTTGTGTGTCTGAGGTTTATACGCCAGCTTGACACAGCTGTGTGAATTTGAACAAGTTAAGCGCTGCATTTATAACAGTACCTATATCATGGGGTTTGTGAGAATTAAAGAGGTGTGTATGTGCCTAACATATAGCAAGCGTTCACCAAATATTAACAAATTAGGTAATAGAATGCTGGCTGCTAGAACAAATCAACCAAAGAACTCTGGAGGTTTAAAGAAGGCAAGTCTTTTTGTCCTCATGTAGGGGACCATGTTCCTGGCCGAGTGGACTCCTCAGGGTCATTCAGGGCCTAGGCTGCTTCCATCAGTCGGTTCTTCCTCTTCTATTTCCAGACTTCTTCCCCTTCACATAGAGGCTGGGAAAAGAGAGAAAGAAGAAAGGAATGCATGGACAAATTTTACGGAACAGGCTAGGAAATGGCTTACATCACCTCCACCCACTTTCTGTGAGCAAGAGCTCCCGAGGAAAGACTGCAGAGAAGCCAGAGAACATGGGGAATGTAGACCAGGTATGTGCCCGAAAGGGCATGGAAGAAATCTTGCAACATATCATCTGTATTAAAAATCTATATAGATTTATATCTGTAGATCCATATTAAAATATAGCTACATATGTTAGCAATATAGCATTCTCTCCTACTGAGGACTCTCCTCTTACTTTGTCCGAATCACAAGTCTGATAAAATGGGAGGGAGGAAATGACTCTATCAGCATCATATGGCACGTAAGAGGCAATCATTATAGGAAACAAAATATACTTGAAACAACTCCTAGGCAGGGCTTTCCAAGGATCGTTTTCCTTTTAAAACTGGTCTTGGGTGATTGCCAGTTTGAATATCGTCACACATTACTTTTCTGAAGTTCCTAGAGACCTCCAGCAGGGAGAGGAAGACCATCCAGCTGCCTCATCAGCGGCTTATACTCCTTTTTCTTTCAGTAACACCCTTTTTCTTTCAGCAATCATAAAACTTTAAGGGACTTCACAATCGTTCCTCTTAAGAAAATGCTTAGAGACGACACACTGGAATTCAGTGCCCCTATTATCATAAATTTAATATCCACATTTACTTTTGGCCCTAGGGGGCCTACCAGGCTATAAAAGAGAGATTGGCAGGTAGAGTAAGTACAGCCGGTTTATATACATTCCGCAGAAACACGGAAGCTCACAGAATTTTCCCTACATTTCATCGAACACCTTTCTCTGTCAGGTTTGTCTGCATTTTGCCATCATTTCATTTTATTTTTATTATAGAGATGCTCACACTTTTTATTTTTGAGCATGCTAACAGTCTCTTCTGAGTGAGGCATTGCCCAAATTCCATTTTCATGGATAACTAAGTACCCATCTACCAGACTGATCATCTGTTGGAATACCTTATTCTCTTAAATCTGATTCACATTGTGCCCTTGATGTTTTATCCTTGCCCAAAACCTTGCACTGAACGCATGCTGTCTTTTGGAAAAGGGACTTTGTTTTTGAGTTCTGTGACTTTGGGAGAAAGAAAGACATGTGATGTATAAACTTATGCTAGTCATGAGAAGCAAGTCCATACTGCAGTTCAATTTAGCAAGTACTATCGGAGTTGATGACTGAAAAGAACTTAGAGATAATCTGGCTCAACCCTTTCATTTTACAGGTGAGCAAATCCAAGTCTCAACAACACTAATGTACTTGAGAGCATGAACTTGAGAACATCTGGGAAATCTGGGTAGATTTAAACCCTCACACAAGGTCATAGTGCTGGTTAATAGGAGCACCAAGCCTAAAATCTAGTTCTCTAGATTTTCACATCAGGAATCTTTCTCTAATATAGTGTAACCTTCCCTGGAATCCTCAGACCTTCCAGAAGTGTGTGGATATACTCTCAAGAGTCTGCTAGGATGCTATCAGAAATCTGAATTTGTTCTAATTATAATAATAATATGAAAAATAAATATAAGTGTATTCTGAATATCTGAGTGACTTTCTTATAATTGAATGCAGAGAAGTGATATCTAGTGCCAGTGTTCTACATTTGTGTTTATGAACATGTGGATGTCGAGCAGTGCCACTTAAAATACTTGGAGTTGATGAGAAAAAACAGAGTGGATTTGATGTATAAATGATGTCTTCTCACCAGTGAAGGCCAGACGACATCTCAGCACATTTTAAGAAAGAAAGGTCCACAGAAATTTCACAAGTTAAAAGTGATGCAGGAAACAAAGGATAGAAAATTGAGTCACCCTATAACATAGAGTAGTCTAAGCATGTAAAAATGTAAAAAAAAATGAAAGAGAGAGAAAGAGAGATTGGGCATCAGTACCATATTCACATTTTGAGAGATGACTTATTTTTTAATTAATTAATTTTTTATTACATAAAATTGACAGTTGCTTTTGGGTTTAATTGGTTTGGCAGTTTTTTTCATAAAACACTTTATTTAAATGTAATTGCTGGTATGTGTCGAATTGTGTCTCCCACAAATTCATAGGCTGAAGTCCTAACCTCTCTACTTCAGAATGTGACTTTATTTGGAAATAAGGTCATTGCAGCTATAATTGTTAAGATCAGCCCTACTGGACTTGGGTGGGCCCCTATCTATTATGACTGGTATCTATATTAAACAGGGGAAATTTGGACATAGACACATGCAGAGAGAACACCATGTGAGAACAAAAGCAGAGATCAGGGTGACACTGTCCAAACCAAGGAATAAACAAAAGACTGCTGGAAAACTGCCAGAAGCTAGCAGCAAGGCACGGAACAGATTCTTCCTCATAGCCCTCAAAAGGAACCAACCTGCTGACACCTTGATCTCCAACTTAGTGTTCAAAGCAATAAGAGAATAAATCTCTGTTGTTAAAGCTTCTCAGTTTGTAGTACTTATACTAGTTGCCCTACAAACTTTCACAATTGCCATGGAATAAACTACACATATCATACAAATTTTGACCATACACACTTGAGGAAACTTCATCTCAATCAAGATAACGAACACATCCCTCAGCCTCAAAGGGTTCTTTGTGCCTTTTTGTACTTAATTCTGTCATACCTGCCATGCCCTTTTCTTTGCTGCCCATCCCTCGACTTAGTAAACTCATGTGCTTTTTGTCACTAAAAATGAAAAAATATTTTCTAGAATTTCTTTCACTCAGAAGAATTATTTTGAGATTCATCCTGTTGTTGTATTAATTGTTTTTTTTATTGCTAAATAGAACTCCATTGTATAGATATACCACTGTATATTTATAAATTCACCATTGATGGGCATTAGAGTTGCTCCAGTTTTTGCCTGTTACATATAAGCCTGCTTTGGGTATTTGTGTTCAAGTCTTTGGCTTGATATATGCTTTTGTTTCTCTTAGGTAGATATGCAAGCATGAAACGACTGGATCATACGGTACATATTTATATAAATATTTATATATATATTTTACTTCTTGAGAAACTGCCAAACTGCTTTCCAAGGTGGTACCATTTTTCATTCCTACAAGTAGTGTATGACTGTCCCACTTGGTCTTCACATTTACATAAAAATCTCTTGAAAGCAAATCCCTTTAGGGAGGTACGAACTTTTAGATGATTCAGTCACACGATGCCTATTGCCTTATACCCAGCTTGATTCACACACTTATGTTACTCACCTGTACGGTTTTAAGTGTGTAACCTCTCATTTATAAGTTGATTCAGAATTGGCTATTCAGATATGTTATTCACGCATTATGTGTGTACAAATCTCTACAGAGCCCTGGACCAAAGTCAGAAGATGTGAGTGTGCCACTGACCAATCGTATTCTTCTCAGTGTGCCCTAACTGCCTCTTAGCTTGAATGTGTTCCCTGGAAAGTCAGAGTAAAGACATTTGTCCAGCTTGCCTCCTCATAGAGTTGTTTTTTAGATCAAATCAACTGTTCAAGAAAGCTTTGCACACTATGGGATATGTAGACTATTTTTTCATGATGCCATGATAGTGGAATACTCTTAGAGAAGTAGGTTTCCGCAGATTGTGACAGCCTTCATGACGTGGGTGGTGTCTAACATAGAGTGCACTGACCAACTATTCCTGCTCTCTTCCCCCTTATTTCTGGGTGGAACAGGTAACAGAAGACCTTGGGACAATGGTTTAGTGTCCTGTAGCATAGTTTCTCTCAAAGTCTCTTAAGAGTCTAGGATTGAAAGTCCGGAGACAGTAATAATAAACATAGCAGCTAATTCTTAGTAAGCATGTATTATAAGCTTGTATTATATGCTAGACTAGCACAAGTATAGTTGACACATTATGTTACATTAGATTCAGGTGTATGACATAGTAGCTCAATAACTCTGTATATTATGCTATGCTCACCACAAATATAGCTACATGGTGCAATCTTTACATGAATTCCATGTAATTCTTACAATACCATGAAATAGATAGGTATGATTATCATTCTTTTTTATTTTTTTTAAGATAAGGTAAAATTGAGATTTTAACAAAGATCCTAGATAACTTGCCCCAGGTATGAGAGCCCTTGCTCTTAGCTATGGTAGTTATGGTATAATCTAGTGTCCAATCGTATCTATGCTATAATAATATAATATGAAAGGCATATATCATTTTACTATGTTGACATAGAAACACCTGTTGGGAAAACATTTTTAAAATTAAAATATAAAACAGACTGAAGTAGTGTCCAAGAAACTGTCCCCAAATATCTTAATACTTCCAGAAAGGAAGAATATGAGGAAACACTGTTCAGGTTTTATTAGAATAACAGTCACATTCACAAAATAATAAGATTTGAAAGTAAATAGCTAGGGATTTGAAAATTGTTGAAGTGTAAAAAGCAATGAAACTTCAGTTTGTAACACTAGAGCTTTTGGACAGGTGTGCATGAAAGGCCAGCCATGGGCCACCTAGTTGATTCTTAAGGGCTGAACAATCATATGGGATATAGTTTGCCAAGGACCAGTAATGGTCACTCCTGGAACATTACTTGGTGAGCCTACAGAAAGAATTAGATTCTAGACTAAGATTTACCTTTAATAGTCACTTCTCTGAACCTCTATTTCTTTATTTGAAAAATGCGGTTGCTGATAAAATGTGTGAATTCCCCCCAGAATTCTTTTTTTTTTCCCCCAGAATTCTTTAGTTAAATTAAATCATAAGGAAACACCATGTGAGTACATAAAAACAAATTTGTCCAGGTTCTTGGTAATGTCAATCAAATCTACTTTAGATAGTTTAGGTAGAAAGAGATTTACAAAGAAGTACCAGTTAGTCTTTGGGTCTTTGGAGAGCTGGGCATGGATGCTTACATCCAAGAACAAAGCTGCCAGAGAACATTCCCTACCATCAGGCACCTAGTCTAGTGAAAGCACCATTGTCACTGCTATCCATCACCCGATCCCTACTACACTGTGGTTTGGAATCTAGAAACTCTACACAGCCCTCCCTAAGATGCTGCCATGGTCCTTTCCAGGTTTGAACCCCCAGCCTGTGGCTGCCTTTTCATGTAGCTCACTTGTACCTATATGTTGCTTGACTCAACACAGGCCTTGTTTAAGACAGGAAGCCATCTTTAGAAGAGGGTTGGACTGGGTGCTGGGTGGGCCAACTCACAGTCTCTGCCATCAGTGCTCCGTTAGGATGGCCTGAGCCCCTACTCAACCTTCACCAGTCACAGTTCCTTGATGATGATGATGGGGTCTTGTTGGCTGGTCATTTACTAAATAGGGCCCAACGCCCCTGTAGACCAAAGTTAGAAAACCACCAAACTAGATTTTTCTAGGATTCTCTCTTGGGCTGAAATTCCTTGATTCTATGCATTTCCAAGATTAAATTAAAGTAGAGGTGTTGAAAGAGGTTTTTTTTTCCTGTCGTGCTTGGCTAATTCCAATATATTCTCTGCAATTATCAGTAGTTAAGAATATTATACCCAGGGACTATGCTTTCATGTACATTTGCATTTTAGTTGAATCCCTCAATTAGGTATATTAGTACAAGAACATCCAATTCACACAAAAGGAAGGGAAATGGTAAGAGAAAAAAGGGGAACATTTGACAAAGGTGGATAGGATTTCTTTTCAGAAGGGTGTATTTTGAGACTTTCAAGGGAAACATTTTTATGTTGCGAGTATTTGCAGATGCCGTTATGGGGAAACTGCTTGCGGTGTTTGGCATAAGCTCAGCTTTACAAAATCCAAGCACAAAGGTTCAACCATCAGAAGAAAGAACAAGCGAACCTAAGCTACCTTAAATTGTACACATACCTGTTTACATATTCTTTTGGAATATAACATGCTTCAATGACCAGAAAATAATAACATTCTTGTTATCACCAAGGCACTCTGAAGACATCATAAATCAGTGAGATACTATATTATTAGACATGGTATGTCCGGCAACTGTCTGATAACTTGGGATATACTATGTCGTTGTGCCTAAGAGCTTGGGCTCTGGATTTAGCCCCTGTGGAGCTTTAACTTACTTACCTAGAAGATGGGAATAATGATAGTAACTGCACCATGTTGCAAGTATTAAATTGAGATAATATATGTTCAATTACTGGCATGTTCACTGGGATTTAAGAAATGTTGTTTAGTCTAGTCATTAGGACACCTACACTGGCCTTTGGTCCTGTGCAAGCTCAGCTGGTGTTGGCAGCCAAGAAGGGATTCGGGGAGGCTGCTGCCCACGAGAGAAAAAGTGGCTCCACCAGTTGATTCTCCAGGGCAGAGAGATGTGATATTCATAAACGTGCAATCAATCCACCATTTTCCACCATCACCACCACGATGGGTCATCTCTCTTCCCCCCAAGTCTTCTTTAACTCTTTAAGATCACTCTTGCAATTCATTAGGGACTGATTTCACCGGTATTTGGTTCAAATCTGTTTGTGCATTGACTGCATACATGCAAAGCACTGTGGCCGATGAATTGGGAGACTAGACAAACATGGACACTGATTTAGCAAATATTTGTTAGGTTTCTACTATACTCTAGGGGCCATTTTTGCCAATGAGGGTTCACTAGAGCACCTGATGTGGGCTGTTGTGGTGACATGGAGAAATGATGTTAAATAAGCAGATAGTAGGATTCACTGTGTCCCTATGTGTATGGGGATACCACAGGGAGAGTAAACAATCATCTTAGTTTGCCTGGGACTGAAGGCTTGTGGGTGCACACAATTTTCTGTTTTAAACCAGGACTGAGTTATTTCTCAGGATGTGGTATTTTGGTGTTAAAATCAGGAAGGTTCTAACTAAACTTGGATGACTTGGTCCTATTAACAGGTTTTATAGCCCCTATTGGACAGTCTCTCTACCTCTGAAGAATTTAATTCCCTTCATTCAAATTGAGGAACTCTGCCCTGGGATGCAGCTGTGATGTGCAAAGAGATGTGGAGTGGGTTTTCAGAGAGCAACTAAAAACGGCCCCAGCTCTCCCTATTATGATGACCATCAACAAATTACCTTTCTGAACCATAGCTCGTTCCTCTAGAGAAGCAAGGATACCTATGCCCTGGGTGTTTGAACAGATTAAATGAGATAATATGGGTAAAAAGACCTGGCACAGAGAGAAAGCACAAACATTTTTTTTTTAATTCTATTTTTGCATAAGAAAACATATGGCACTGGCTTAAAAATAAGAAGTAGCTTATATACATGGTTGTCTACATTAGCTTTGCATCATTTGTGCTTCATTTATTGTCCTGGAAATGCTCTTTAAATGTTTCCATTGGGTGTGTTCCAAGTTACTAACAAAATTGTAAAACTCCCTGAGTGCAAGCATGATCCTTTTACAATTTGGATGTCTCCTAAAGGTTTCATAGCACGGTCAGATCTTGGGAACACAAAGTGCTGAGGTTGGTCTGTAAGGCTCTAGGGACAAAATAAACACCAAATATTATGCTTATTTTTACTTGCATTTTATCTTGTTTTTTTTTTTTTTTTAAAGATTTTATTTATTTGAAAGAGAGAGAGAGAGAGAGATTGAGAGCATGAGCAGGGGGAAAGGGGTAGAGGAAGAGGGAGAGGCAGACTCTCACTGAGCAGGGAGCCTGACATGGGGCTCAACTCTAGGACTCTGGGATCATGACCTGAACTGAAGGCAGACGCTTAACCAAGTGAGTCTCCCAGCCTCCCTCTACCTGTATTTTAAACTGCAAGTCTACCACCATGAAAGTTATTCTTATATGAATAAAAGGATCTTACTCAAATCCAATCTTTTTGAAGCCTCCCCCTTACCTAAATTATTGCCTTTACCTTTACCTGTGTGATTTGCTTGCAATGTGCAAATTTAATATAAGGGAAAGATGGCAGGAGAGGACAGATGTATACCTTGCCATGCTAAGTAGGCAGAAATCCCTCTGTGCCCGTGAGCCTGAGAAAACTCAATTTAAATGTCAAAACTAACACTCTGGGTCCTAGAGTTTATAAGCAGCAACAAGCCAGCACATAAACCCATATAGCCAAATGGAGATAAGCTTCCATGTAATTTTGAATTTTCTATTAATATAATAGGTTAGTGGGTCTGCTCCTTTAGGAAATCCTAAAGAGATTTCTTTAAACGTACCATTTATAAGAGAAAATGTCACCAGTTATTAGCTAGTTTGACTCTTCCTGTATTAATTCCCTATCTCTCTTTCTCCAGCCTCTCTCCATATCTTTCAAATCAGGCAATTTATGCCACTGATTTCTTATCAAATATTCATTCATCTTTGGCATACATTGTTGCACAATGGCTGTAATGGTCTTCACATTAGGTCTCTTGTGATAATTGAATCAGCCGGGCCAGATGCTCTTGTGACTAAAGGCACCACAGATTCTGAGAGATGGCTCATCACCAGGTCATTGGGATCAACCCCTAAACCAGATTGGAGAGACCTACTCAAATTGCATTATTAGAACCATTCCCTCTGGTGCTTGAAGGATAGTCCTGAACTTGTGTCCATAGATTATAAGAGGTCATTCCTAATATTTTATTTTCAGGGAGAAGGGTGCAGAGGCTCTATAGAATGTTTATAATTGCTAAAAGTGATAATGAGACCTCAGGGCTGTATTAAAAGAAGTATTGTGTTTAAAACAAGGGAGGATAATTTTTCACAATACATGAGCAGCAGTCTTCAAATTAAATTATTCATTTATTCAATGAAAATGTGTGACATCTACTCTATAAAAGGCACTGGGCTATGAAAGATACAAATATAACAAGTAGCACACTAAGACAGACATAAATCTTATTAATAGTTCAGTGTTGCTTTTCTGGTTTGGCTCATGGGACTGCCAGAATCTTTACTAGAGCAATCACAGAGATATTTAAACAAGGCTGGCTGATAAAAGTGAGTAAAATAGCCCAGTGGCAACTGTGCCAAATTCAATGAAACGTGCCCTATGTAAAGTGGGCAGCTACTAGTCATTAGTATTAGATTGCCATCTTGTGAGACTATAGATCTGGTTTTGCTAAGAGAAACTGGAGATTCAGAATTGCATGTGAACTATTTCATTTAAAAATATTGTTAAGGTGGTAGCTAATTCAAGTGTTTAAGAGCTCAGTAGAATCTTACATGTTTTTGAACTACATCTTGCTCATGGGCTTTCAATTTATAACTTCTACTCCACTCAGTAGATTTCTCCTAATCTAATCCAATATTTAGAGGGGCTCTTTAACTTGGGACTTGACATAAATAACCAACTGGTATAGATTGCCAGGGGTCTGAAATGAGAATGACTCAGTTTACTTAATATAACCAGTAGGTGAAGATAAATGAGTAACATATGTGTATTTTATATGGTTTTTGGTGGAGAGAGTTGGTTCCCTACTCAGAGTGGCAGGTTTTAGCATATTCAGCTGCCTGGGTTCTAGAAGCATTTCACACTCCCATTGAGACAGGTTAAGTGGAATAAAAACTCCTGGACTCCATTTGTTAATTTGAGACTGAACAACACTATTTGTCTGGAGGTTTCCTAAGATGGATTTATGGTGGCCTCAGGCTAAATTTTCAGTTGATGCTTTGAACTTCTGTCTGGGGCATCCTATCCATTACAGAGGAGCTTTGTCTTCTCTGTGCCCTCATGAAAGAAATGCATGTGCTCAGTTACTAGGTAGGTGCTCTTGAGTAATTTCTGGAACTGTCTGGATGGAACCTCTATTCCCCAGGGAGCAGCTAAGTTTCCTCTCTTTCCCTGCTGCCTGTATCGTGCCAAAGAGAAATGCCACAACTAAACATGATGAACCAGCCCCATTAAAAAGAGAAACAATGGGCCATTTTCATCTCAGTTATTAATTCCGTAAAATACATTTGCAATACCAAATCTGATAATGGTTACCATTTTATTTGGGTGGGATAGAGAAGGTAGATGGTACACACTTCAGTTGCCTTTTTTTTTTTTTTTTAGTAAAATAAATGGACTAATGGTTACCATTATTAGTGATGGGTGATCACTCGTTTGTGGAAAAGACATGAAGATTTGGCTTATACATTTATTCAGATTTGTCTTTCTTGGAGTAGGAAAGCTAGAATTCAGACAGAACCTGTCACTCACACAGAGACTGGATAACTACTTTACCCATGACTCACCTGGATGACGGTGCCCCACATTAGCGTAGGTAGAACATGATTAATATGCTTTGAGACAGGGCTGAAGGAGAGAGGAGCACATTTTATATTTGGTCATGAGATGAGCAATTGAAGCATTAGCAGCTGTTGAATTTATCATCTTTAATTTTCTTAATAAAAAATTGTGATTTTTACATTTTTTACATAATGAAGAGAAGTGTAAGTTATGTCTTACAATTATTTGTGGTTATGGTGATATACTTTGGTAAGTCTATCACATATTAAGCATTTATAATGTTCTTCCAATGGAAAGATGAAAAATTTGTGCCCTTTTTAACCTATGCTTATGCAAAGTCTATTTTTCAAAGTTCTTTTTTATGTGTTGGCTTTTTCTAAGCACTAAGCACTTTACAAAACTCAACCCATTATTCATCCCAATGGTTTCATGAGGTAGATATTGTTATCCTGCTATACACTGCAGGATCTGAGGCTTAGAATAATTAGCAACTTCCTTGAAATCTTGTGGTTAGTAACTTAAATAGACAATATTTGAACCCAGCTCTGTTTTATTCTCATAGCAACTCCCTTGTCAGCTATGAAATATCCATGTAGCCTGCTTAAGTCTCAGGAAAAAATTACCTTTATATTTACTTTTACCTAAACATAGTTAATTTGAGTCCACATATTTTTAGCAAATACTATTAAACTGATAAGTTGCCTAACACTTGAGTGGCAAAGAGATGGCACAAACTCAAATTTAAAATTGAACAGGAATACAGTTGTGTTCAGACAAATTAACAAATATAAATAAATAGAAATTACTGTTTTCCTTGAGATATGGTAGTTGGATTTGTGCTTTTGCTTTCTGAAGATCTAGATTGAGATTTAAGTAAAGAAGGCATGCAGGTGCCTTGGCTCCTAGAACTTTCAGGCAAGACTTTTAGATCTGATTTCATCAGCACGGCTATGTTGAAATGTACATAACGCACGTAAAAGCTGCTACTTTTCATAGTCCAGTCTTTGTCAGTGTTGCCTTAGAAGAAAAATACAACCCATCCATCAAAAGTAATTTAGTCCATTGTAGTTTTACTGAATCTCCTAAATAATGTCTAGGCAGATAGGATCTGCAAGTCTCATCAGTTTCCCTTTTTTCATTAAAATCATCTTCCCCTAGTTTTCTCAAATACAGTATCTCTCAGATAAATAGCTGATCTTAAGATTTTTCTCTTCTCACTGTCAACAATTCCAAGTTTTTCTTTTATACCTTAAGCAAGAGTTTGTTTTCAATATCTTATCCCTTTTCCTTCTACAACTTGTTTCTTTTCTTCCATAAGCAAATTATGACTTTTTAAGAATACTGCTGTTGCCCAGATTTTCCATCACAAAAATCCTGGATGGAATTCTCATTAGAGAGAAACTAAGGAAGGTAAGACAGGAAATATTCACAATGTAATTATTTTTCTATCACACATTTAAAAATGCAATTACTAAGGATCATATATATAAAATACACTTGGATGTACTTAATCCCTGAGTGCCCTTTGTACCCTCACTGTGGACAAAACTGAAGAACAACATGAGACTGACAAAGAAAGACAAGTTTCAGAAGATTCAACTATGTGGTGAGAGATGAGGTCAGGTTCATAGTGGACTGAGTATCAGGCTGGGTTGAAACTCAGCATCGCGTGAATAGGACGGTGATTTTTTTGTGTGTGGTTTTTAAAATAACATTTGATGACTTCCACTTTGAGTGGCATCAAAATAATCCTGTGCCACAATAACTGCTCCAGAGAGTTCTTCACTGTCTTTGGTACACATTAATGTTCTTGCCTTTCTCTTTTCCACTTGCATCAATTTTTCCAAATTTCTACATTCCAGATCAACTGTTCAGGTTGGAGTCATAGCATATCAAGCTTGGAAAGATGAGAGTCATGGAGTTCAGTGGTCCCCAAATAGCAAACCTGAGCTGTTTTTAAAAATGCACATTTTTATCACCCCTCAGAGGTGTCCATTCATTAATTTACAGTAGGGCTCCAGAATCTGTTTCTTTGTTGTTGTTTGTTTTGTTTTATTTATTATTTTTTTTTAATCTTCCCAAGGGTTTTCATTAACCATTCTGCTTGGAAAATCCTGATCTAATTCATCTCCTTCCATCCCACCTGATGCTTTCCTCCAATAGCACATCTTGCTGGTGATCAGCCCAGGGATAATGATGGTGGTAGTGAAGGAAGCTCAAATGTATCAAGCATTGACTAACTGTTAGACATTGAACTAAGACTTTACCTGATTTGTCCCATTTAATACATATAACAATCTCAAGAGAAAGATAAGATCATATGCATTTTCTCTCTAGTCTTTGAATTTGCCATGAATCACTCTCTTCTAGGTTGCTTAGGTCTTACTTGCCCTACAAGGTACCCCCTGCCTAACCTAAAGCCTTGGTTGCACACCTTTCCTTTGAGCTTCCCTAGCATCTATTCTTCCATATTTTATTGAGAAAACAGTAGAGTTTAAAGCTGAGGGTATGAATTCTGTAGCCACTCTATGGGTTTAAAACCAGCTTTGCTACTCTCTGGCAATGTTACTATGGGAAAGCTAACATTGCTGTGCTGTTTCCTGTTTTATAAAATGGAGATTTAAAATAGTGCCTCCTCACCCAGTCTTGAAGGATGGCCTCTTATGAGATGAAATTTATCATTCAACCCTGCATCAGTTCTTGGTTGTCTTTCAAACTTTTGTGCTTGTTAAGTAGCCCAATATATTTTTAATAGTTTTTTAGGAGTTAAAGATGGAGCATAGAGTGTTACACACAAAGAATGAATCATGGAACACTACATCGAAAACCAATGATTTTCTCTATGGTGACTAAACAGAATAAAAAAAAAAAAGGATGTGCCAAGACCTGTCAGTGTCCCCAGAGGGAGGATCCCAGCACCTAGAATCAGGCAAGCCATACCCTTAAGCAACAGCTTTTAAAACTATGAAAATAAATACAGTCCTTTGGGATCATAAGCATAAACCCTGTTGGCCTGCAAAGCCAGGCAATCTGGACCTATTGTCTGGGTGGCAGTCCACAAAAACCAGGACTCCAAATGAGCGTGTAAGATCCTTCCTGGATGATACCAGTGAGCTGGAGCAAGGCAGAGGCAGAGCACCAAGATGGCATTCACAGCCCATTCTTTGAGAGCAGCTTATAAGCCACGAAATGTGTGCCAAACCTGAAGGCTCCCTCTTAGACCAAAGCTCCAGGACAAGCAAAGAAGCCTCTTTCACAGAAAGACTGAGTGGTGTGCCTCAGTTTGCTGCCTGTGCAGTTTCCCAGGGTGGTAGCCCTGCCCAAAGCCATCTCTCTGATGGCCACAGTCCCATGGGACCCAAGAATATAAACCTCCCCAGCCACCACAGCCAGGTGCTTAAGGATGTCCCCAAGTCAGCAGCCACAAAAAGTGAGGCACCGGTCATAAAAAGCAGGACACCAGGCACAGGTAAATCTTCCCTCCAGGAGATATCAGCACTCTAGAGCATGGTGTAGGATGAATTCGAAGACAGATTCCACCCTCCTTGGTCTCTGGGAGGGATTATAGTCAGGCCCCTCTATGCCTGCTTAATTAGAAGCCTGCTGCTCAGGCCACAGCCAGGAGCTAACAGGCCTCCTTCACACAAACACCAAGCTCCAGGGTTTGTTGTCTCTTGCTGTGTCCTTCAGTGGTAGCTGTTGAAGAAGAAGAACTCTTTCTTCATTGGTTACAGTCCTCAGGGGTCCACAAAGGTAAGCCCCATAGGCTTCTAGATTTAGCCAGGTGATGTAGAGGTGGCTCCTAGGGGGTGGCTGCAAAAACCGGGCACCAGATGCATGTTAAAGCCCCCTTTTGTGAAATACTGGTGCTTGGGAGCATAGTAATGGGAAAGTAGGAAGATGGCACCTGCTAGCATCCATCCTAAAGCATGTTCTAGCAAGTTCCTAGGTGTGTGTGTTTAATTACATGCCTGCCCCTCGGGCCAACACTTTATTGTAAGCAGGTGAAACTTCATTTTAGTCTAGTGCAATCAGCTCCTTCTGAGCGGGGCCCTGGGGTAGATCAGTCCAAGCACAGAGGCCTTTCAGAGTTGCTCCTGAGGTTCCTTCAGTCTTGTGGGCCTCCAGATACGAGCCACTGGTTTTCAGTGTTAGGTGTTTTGGGGGCTTGTCTCTCAAGGGTATGTCTGAAAAGCTGAAACGCTTGGTGTAGGGTTCAAACCCTTTACTATCGAGGGAGAAGCTCTGGCTTGTGAGTTCTCTCTCTGTTGTGGTTCGCAGCATCAAGGCTCGGGTTTATAGCCAGTTTGTGTAAGACACATGCACCCCCATGTTCACTGCAGCCTTGTTTACAACAGCCAAGCTCTGGAAACAACTTGCGTCCGTCCATGGATGAATGGATAAAGAGACTGTGGTCTGTCTATGTACAATGGAATATTATATAGCCGTAAAAAGAATAAAATCTTGGTGTTTGAGACAACATGGATGGACTTCGAGGATATTATCTTCCGTGAGGTAAGTCAGAGGAAGACCTCTTTTATATGTGAAACCTAAAAATAAACACAGGTATCCCCCACTACCAAAAGTTTGAACTACACCACTTTGCTTCTCTGAGAGACTTCCCTTAGTAGTTTTCACTAGCTGAAAGAAATCAAAAAAGGATTTATGCTTTTGTGAAGAAAAGAGAAAAGAGAAAAGCAAAAACAGCACTCTGCATTTGTATCACAATGAGCCCTTTTAGGGGAGCGCAAACCCCAGCAGCAGGAAGGGCACCACCAAACCGCTTCCCTGGGAGCTGTCCTCAGCTTTTCAGCCTCAAACTGCCTGGCTTTGAACTGTGTCTGGGAGCATCTGTGCTTTATCTCGATTTATTTTGTGTACTTGTTAGCAAGATGTGTCCAAAGTGTCGGAAAACCCTGGGAGAGGTTATTTTTGTGGTTTGGGCATGCCAAAAAAAATTTTTTTCCCATATAAATTAAAGGCAATTTGCCTCTTTTTGCTTTAATTCATTTTGGCTTAGGACAGGTTTCAAAAGGAAAGCTATTCTTTGAATAGTAGAGAAACCAATTAAAACGAACAAATAAACAAACAACAAAACCAAAAAACACCAAGTTCTTAGATACCGAGAACACACTGATGGTTGCCAGAGGTGTGGGGTAGGGGCTGGGAGAAATGCCTGAACTTGTTCTTTTTGTTGTTGTTGTTTTTTTAGTTAAAAACAATTAAACTTTAAAAATATGATTTGGAGAAACACTTTTACCCTTCATTGTGTGTCAGATTACATATATAATATAAATTATAAAACATATAATTGAATAACAATTATTTATGTAAATTATTAATAGATGTTTTGAAAATGAAATTATGTGTATGTAGTTGTATTCATAAGTGCAAGTACAGTAATCAAAAGCTATAACAACATTAAAAGCAAATCCAAATACAAAGATATCCCTATGAATTTTATGTTTCACTGAACATCAGAAACCACCACTGTACTAAACTGAGTTACAGATAGAAAATGTATTTAAAAATTATATAAAAGATTTAACGCTTCCTACTCACTTTCTTTTTGCAATAAGCTAGTTTGGTATTTGATCTAAAATGCACAGAAGAATGGAATTCACTGTTTACTATGATAATCGGAAATGAACTAAGAAAAACAATTTCAATTTTTATTACTCCCTTTCATGTTACAAGAGACCAATTCACCAAAAAACATTGAAGCAGTGTTAAAGGTAATAAGTTGTAGGTTTAAAAAATATTGTTAGGTACCACCTAAAAAAGTATTCCCAGTGTTTCGGCTAATCTGTGAGCCTCACTTTTTCCATCAGATAGCATATATATACAACATTTTAATTTCTTTTTGAATAATTTAGTTTGTCCATAAACTCAACCTCAAGAAGGAGTACTTTGTTAAATATAGAATAGGCCCAGGAAGGGACTAACTGCCTGATAAAAGTTACATACTTATTATCTTATTACACCAAATTTTGATTGTCCATATACTTTTCTTTTTAATCTGCTAGGCTTTGAACATCTTGTAGGAAGAGAGAACATCTTGTTTAATATTGTATCCCAAGTGTCTGCTATAAATCCTAGCAGATTTTAAATGTTCAATAATGTAATTCTAATCTGGAGGTGGGTTCAGAATAAAATATCATAAAGACCTCCGTCCCACACTCTGAACATTTACAACCCTTCCTAATGATACCACTCCACTGTCAATGAATAATAATAATTTATGTTGCAATTATTTAACCATGTGACTCTATAAATGTACACACTGCTTTGCTGATCAGACACCCTATATTTGAATCTTGCTGCATCTCTTGCTTTCTTGACTTGGCACTGGGCAAGTCATTGCTTCTCTCAGATCCTTGTTTTCTTCATCTGTAAACCTGAAATGAAACCACTACCTTGCAGTATAGTAGTAGGATTAGCACGAGAGACATGGTAGACAGTGTCTATGATGGAAAAGATGCTTAGGGAGAATCAGGTAGACTTATTATTGCATGAAAGTGTTCAGTAGGAATGTTTGTTGATTTGGTCTTGGCCTCTGTTCAGAGTTCATTCATGTGAACAGATTCATGTGAAATCTTTTGGGATCAGATTTCTTTAAGTACTGGCTTGGTTGAATTGTCCCTGAAAAAGATACATTGAAACTCTAACTCCTAGAACCTCAGAATGTGACTTTTTTGGAAATAAGGTAATTGCAGATGGAATTAGTTAAATGAGATCCTACTGGAGTCAAGTGAACCCTTATCCAATATAACTGATGGTTTATAAGCAGAGGAGAAAGAGACACAGGGAGAAGAATGCTGTGTGATGACAGCGATATCCAAGAGATACAGCCACAAGCCAAGTAGCACCAATGGTTGATGGCTGCCACTGCAAGCTAGGAAGAGGCAAGAAAGGATTCTACCCAGAGCCTCAGAGGGACCATGGCTTTGTTGATACCTTGACTTTGGACTTCTGGCTTCCAGAACTGTGAGAGAATATATTTTAAGTTGTATTAAGCCACCCATTTTGCAGTACTTTGTCATAGCAGCCCTAGGAAATTAACATAAGTACTACGCTAAACTTAATTACGATAACTTTCCAAAGTTATTCCAGAAAAAAGGAACACTGTAAAACTAAAAAAAAAAAAAAAAAAAAAAGAAAAGAAAGAAAGAAAGAAAAAGAGTGAATTGAGGTTTTTCACAGTTGCCAGATTTTTCCATCCTAAAAATTATTGTAACTGTAGAACAACTGGTAGCCTTCTGGGGATGGTGTGGGGGAACAAATCCTTGATCTACCACAGTCCACAGAGGCTTTTGTTTTTTTACTGTGCCCCTGAATTTCCAAAGCTTTTGTAAAGAAGTTTGAGTCTCTGGAGAACCAGAAAGCTTTCAGTCCTACTTGTTTGAAAAGGTAAGAAAATCCTGTTTGCATTTACTATTTATGAGCCGTGGCTTCATATTGTCATGTGGCCACGTGATGCTTGCTTTTAAGAACCTGCAAATGAGATCAGATTCATTATTTTTTAATGTAAAGAGGATGATGGCAAACTCTGCAGAGTAATATAAACCAGACTGTCTCTCTTGCCCTAGAATTTGTGTTAACAATGTTCCTTTAGAAACTAGTAAACTAAAAAAAAAAAAAAAAAGAAAAAAAGAAAGAAAGAAAGTAGTAAACTACATCATATTTGACATAAACATAATATTTGTTGGAAATAGCATTCATGTATTTAATTGAAATACATCATTCATGGGAAAATCTTTAATTCTGGGCAACTCCATGGTACTAAAACTTTTCCATGTAAAGTACACATCTAATAGGAAAACCCATTGTCTGCGCTCTTGTATTTCTCTTTTGTCAAGGGAACAGCTGCCATTTTTGCTCTAAGTTTCATTCAACTTCTAAGAACAGAAAGAATGAGATCAAATAGTCAAATGAGTTGGTGTAAAAACTAAAAACTAACCATATGGTAATCCAATGTGTTCTAGAAAGAATTTCATTTTATTTATTTCTAAAAAGTCTTTCTTCTGCAGAAAAAAAAAAATTTTGTTGCAAGCCTGAAATAATATAACTGAGAATCCAGTCCTGTTCTGGAAAAGATGCCATCCTCTGACCTTTGCTTATGTTCAACTCTCATGTGTACCTCCTGATATGAGCTTCCACTTATGGAATTTATGGAATTTAAAGTTATGGAATGATGAAATTCCTCTCTTTTGAAGGAAGCAGTTCCATATTTGTTGGGGTGAATTTTTGGCTAAGGTTCATGCTGCATATTTGTGATTTTTCGTAGTGTTTTCTTTTATTTTTCTTTTCTTTTTTTTTTTTTAACAGATTAATATTTTTCCCTAGAATTTTCCTAAAATAGCTGGGTTACCATAGAATATGTTTTCCTCTTAAAGTCCATCTTCCATTGTTCCTGGTGTTATCTATCTCTGTTCCCTAAAACACCTAATAAATCATTTTCATTCACTCATTCAACTCTGGTCTGTCACTAGAGTTGCCAAACTAAAGCCCATGGCTGTATTTCCACTATTCACATTTTCACAGATGGTTGGGGGTGGGTGGGTAGGGGGCAATGAAAGAAGAATATTTTGTGACTTGTGAAAATTATATAAAATTCCAATTTTAGTGTCCAGAAAGAGTTTTACTAGAACACAGCTACAATCGTCTGTTGGCATACTTTCTGTAGGAGGTCATGGCCTTTCAAAGGCCCACAGAAACCTCAAAGTTTCATATACAACAGCGCCACTCTGACTTCTTGTTGTCATGGCCTATGGTCTTGCATCTATTTTAATCTGTTCTCTCTAGTGCCTTTTGTGTGACACGCTAGTAGAGTTCGGCATGGCTGGATTCCAAATTTGTTCTTTTCAAAGTAGCTCTGCAGGCCATGATCTAGCACCACCCACTTCTGATTCTAGCTTGTCTGTTTGTGTGACATCTGTTTAGTCAGCTTGGGCTGCTATAACAGAATACCAAAGTCTGGGTGGCTCAAACAACAAACATTTTCTTCTCGCAGTTCTAGGGGCTGTAAAGTGCAAGATCAAGGCGCTGGCAGATTTATGTCAATGGAATGACATGTCAGTGGAATGATCATGTCAAAAGAATGATCATGTCAATGGAATGAACCACTTCCTGGTTCACAATCAACCATATTTTCAATATGTCTTCACATGATGGAAGAGAAAGAGAGCTCACTGGGGTCTCTCTTTCTCTCTCTCTTTTTAATAGACCCTTAACTATAGAGAATAAACTGAGGGGAGGGCATTTGTGATGAGCCCTGTGTTTTGTTTTGTTTTTAATATTTTATTTATTTGAGAGAGAACGAGAGAGAGAGAGAGAGAGAGCCTGAAGGGGTCCCTGCCGAGCAGGGAGCCAGACATGGGGCTCAATCCCAGAACCCTGGGATCATGACCTGAGCTGAAAGTGATGCTCAACTGACCGAGCCACCCAGGCGCCCCTGGGGTCTCTTTTATAAAGGTACTAATCCCATTCATGAGGCTCCATCCACATGACCTACTTCCCTCCCAAAGTCTCCACTTACTATCACTTTGGGAGTTAGGATTTCAACACATGATTGTTGAGGGGGCATATATTTAGTTCCTAGCAGCATCCCCAATACTCTCTTGACGAAAAGGAGAGTTTAGACAGTGAAGAGATAAAAGTCATGAATTTTTTAAAAAGAAATAGCTCTCAAGCTGGGCCTCTCATTTTGCATTTGTTTAGTTGTTTCTTTTCCATTTTTTTCAAAGCTTAAATATAAGAATCTTCTTTCATACTTGTTGTATTTCATCTGACTCATTTCAGCCCAGCATAGCTGCCTGCAGAGTTGGTTTTGAAACTTCATTTTGTTGGCCATTATACTACTATCTTTCCCAGAATTGTTTTAGTCTAAAAGGTTTTTTACAGACACATGTTTTACATTTTAATCAGAAGTATTGATTAAAATATTCAGGTGAATTGGACCCCAAACAGAGCTTTGTGGCGCTATTCTAGGGACTTCTCTCCAACTCAATATTGATCTTTTAAGCAACACTTTTTGGGAATGGTTGAAATCATTGCTAATCCTTGTAACAACAGGTAATTATGGAAGACTGTGTGAAGTGATTTGCTAAAATAGACATGAATTGTATTTAAGCCCTTACCCCCACTCAGTAGCTTAGAGGTTCCCATCAGGCTATCTGGGAATAAATTCATCATCCTATATATTTGACTCTAATTCCTTGGCATCAAATTTTTTGATTAAAAATGTTTAAATCTCCTATTTAAGTTCTTAAATATTACTGATGGTCTTTTCATTTTCAGACCCCTATTATGTAATTTGCTTAAATATGTGGATATGACTATGTGGAAGCAGCCAGGTTCTTCTGTACCATCTCTCTTTTGCAAGACTTCTCTTTAGCTGAAAACCTTGATTTGGGGTTAAGAGGGCAGGGTCAGGAATAAAAACATCTAGATGCTGATACTTAATCTGTTCCTTAACTAGCTGTATAACCTATGAAGTGTCCTCTAACCTCTCTTAGCATTAGTTAATTCCTCTGTAAATAATGGGTTCTACTAGATAATTTCCATGAGTTCCTTCTTGCTGTAGAAACAATAATCACAATCAACCTATTGAGAATAAACAAGAAAGCTTCAGAGGAGTTTATAGGGAGGGGAGATGAATGGTACCATTCAGCAACTAAACAATTTCAAGAAATGACAGTGAAGGTAAGGGTGGCATGTAAACTCTGCAGGAATCTGAAGAGGGGAGAGAGCTGTGGGGGTTAGACAGTTGGCAGTAGATTTCATGGAGGTAGCCAAACCAAGAAGAGAATAGAAGGAGGAAAGAGTTAATGTCTGAAATACTTTTTATTTGTGTTTTATTTTGTTGATGTTTTAATCCTCTCCAAGGTCAATGTCAGTGTAAGATACCTCCCCAGGATTCTTTGGAATACTGCCTTGACAGTTAATCAGGAGTCCTAACTTATATTTTTATTTCAGAAATGGACAAGGTAGTGCCAATTATTTCCAAGCACGGCGTTTTGAAGTGATAATCATTTTATTTGGAGTGAAATAACATTCAACACATAAAAACTTGTAAAACTAGGCAGGACAATTTAGAAATTATCTTCTGGCCTTAGCAGCATTTGAAGGCAAACAACTCAGATAATTGCTACTAGTGTTTGCTTTTTAATGTTGAATAAAGGTTGAGGAAAAAAAAAAAGCAAGGGAATAATAGATGGCATCAATTTAGCTTGCTGTTTGAGGCTATGGAGTCAGACTCTGGATCCATCTTTTGTGGTTGGATGAGGTTGTAGATGTTACTTAATCTTTTGTGCTTTAATTTCTTCAACAAATGGGCATAATAATAAACGTTATGGAGATTTTGTTAGGTTGAGATGTATTATCCCATAAAGAATTTAAACTAGTAGCTGGATTGACAAAAACACCCTCTAAATGCTGATGATGATGATTATTATTACCATTCTTCGTGTTTTTGTATTCTCCCGTAAAAGCATACTCATGACTAAAAGGAATACAGGATGGAAATGATGTGAAATGGAAAGGAGAAATTAGAAGAATTCTGAGTTATTAATTCTCAAGGCATAAATATGGTAGATGGAGCCTCATCTACTATAAATTCTCTTTATGAAATAGTCTCTCCAACTGTTGGTCTCTTCATGCCTTTACTCCAAAATTGTTGAAAATTAAAGCCAAAGATCTTGGAATTTTGAGTGATCTCTCTGGACCTTAGAAATCTTTGTGTCATGGGACTCTAACCTGTGATTTTATTATTTAAGATGAATTTACTTATTATCATTGAACTATAACTAATTAAACATGACAAGAATGCAACAATAGAAAAACATAAGCATTGTTTTGCCTAACCTGTGAATTCATTACAATGATTAAGCATGTTGAGAATTTAGTTATAAAATAAAATAATTAGAAAATCTATTGAAAGTCATTAAAATGAATAACCCAAGATATACAATCTTTTTAGGAATCTTTGATAGAAAAAAGAAAAAAACAACTATCCCTAACTATCAAATGGGTATAATTCAATACTCTTTCAAAATGTCTGTGATTATTTTGTCTTGAGTCAACTCAATTGTGGGAATCAATACCTGGAGAATGTAGTGGGGTGAGACATTACATGTGGGAGTAAAGAAAGCATAAAAGGGCTTTAAAACTTGGCGGCAGGGGCACCTGGATGGCTCAGTGGGTTAAAGCCTCTGGCTTTGGCTCAGATCATGATCTCGGGTCCTAACCATCGAGCCCCACATTGAGTTCTCTGTTCAGTGGGGAGCCTGCTCCCCTTCCTCTCTCTCTCTGCCTGCCTCTCTGCCTACTTGTGATCTCTGTCTGTCAAATAAATAAATAAAATCTTAAAAAACAAACAAACAAACAAACAAACAAAAACCTTGGGGGTACTAGGTAGGAAATTCATCCATTCCTATAGAGGATCAAGTAGCTGATGATTATAAAGCACTTTATGCATTGTTAATTCTGGAGCAGAGCTAGGACCTATTTCTTCAACTCTGTATATCTTTTCTTTTCAAGGCCTTCAGACAATTCTCTCTCCTTTTTCCTCCCTCTCTGCCTGCCTACTTTTGTTGGGGACGAAAATGAATAAAAACAGTGAATAAAAACAATGGGAAGCAGTGAATAAAAACAATGGTATGAACATTGTCCAATGTACACTTAAAGGTAAGAAAGGACACTTCTTGAACAACAAGAGGTCTTAGGCAGTGAAAGACTCTGTTTGATCTATTTAAAATGAGGCTAAGTAAAGCAGTGGAAAATGCCTATCAAGCAAGACTGCGGCTTGTCAGGAAGATGGGGTTAGATGCTTCAAGAGTTTCATCTTGAAGTTCTCTATTTTGGTAGCACAAGACATTATTAGTTCATCATACTCAGTGCTGAGAAAATTGTTTGTTGATGAAAAATGGCTAGATTTGACCAAATGAAAACAAGGTCAGTAAAGAGCTGCAAGACAAGACTTGTGCATAAAACCAAACGATGTAGTTTCACAATGTGCCCTTTGCTGAAGGCAAGGCTTGGTTTTCTTCCAGATGGGTCATCTGTAAATCCACTGAAATGTGGACAAACTCAACTTTCCTCCATGAGTTGGATTAGGCTGTAGAGAAGATACCTGCTATATTTGTCACCTAAGCATTTCTTTGTTGTTCATTCTCTACCACCTCCATTTTCTTTGCTCATGAAATACATGTTGACCCTTCTCTGCAAAACCTATATTTTCTACTTTATAAAAGGAATCCTATTTGAAATAACACAATGCATCCATGTGTACTATCTCCTACGAAGAACTAAAAACCATTGAGTATCATGGAAAACAATTTTTTTTAACCTTTTCAAATGTTTTGACTTGTTACCTTTATGTTTTCACCTTCTGCCTGATTATTCTTCATCACCTTGACAGGGCAAGTGTGTTCTCATTTGTGATCTTCTCTCCTAAAATGAGTATGAAAAGTAAAGGCCACCTGTTGCCATTTAAGAATATGGTTTTTCTCTAAATCCACTTGACATTTCAAGGCTTCACATCTGCTACTTTGTGATAACATTTTCCTTCATAGACCATGTGGTTTCTAAAATGGTGTCACATGAGTAGAGAAATCTAGCCAAGAATGGTGTTTATGATTTCTAAGCTTAGGGTTGTTTTAGGATTTCATCCCCTGTGGGCAAAAGGGTGCACAGTGATTATTCTGGGCTCTTATTTAAAATATATGAGCACTTTTCTCCTTGTGTGACCATCCAGATCAGTTGCAAGTAACTGCTCATATTACTGGGGTGAGATTAGTGACTTACAGATGCCCAGATAAAATAGTCCTTACCAATTTGGGATGTCTATCATTGGCGAGGGATTTACCAGTGTTCTCTGTTGGCTGTTCTTACTTCAGAGACTTCTTATGGGCAAGAGAAGGCTCTCACCTCTGTTTCAATCACATTTACATATCTGGCTGAGACAGCAGGGTCACTACAGGCATGTGACAACACACTTCTACCTAACTGCGCCTCCCCAACCCCCTTTTCCCCTCTGCTCTTAGCTTGACTGATATTTAATCCCTGTGAGTTTTCTGAAGAAAGAAGAACCATTGCTGGCCTCGATTAAAAAGCCTAGGGAGGGTGATATGTGCTCATCAAGATAAACATTTATCTGCAACTCTCCTCTCTGGGCCTCAGGGGGCTCTTAATCACCCCAGAGGCTCAGGTTGCAATATTTGCTCTTGGTGCATTTTCAGAGGCCAGGGTAATTCCATGGCCTGCAAATGAAGATAAGAGGCGGGTTGCAGACAAGGCAGCAGTTGCTGGTAGATAAGAGCGTGTTATTCCATGCCAGAGGTTAATGGGAATTGTCAGTGTGGTGGTGATTTCTCCAATCCTTTGTTTCTGTTTTGACAGAGGACATGGCCCCAGCCAAACACAGGATCCAATTTCCAAGAACACCTGTCGCTTCGTGGATCAAATGTAAGAGATACTTCTTGGGAACTCCTTCTATCCCAATACACCATGTCCCTAGGTCATATTCTGTCTACATTCTTGGCATAAACTTTCCTCTGGCCATGCCTCTTGTTGCCAAATGGCTAATCTTCTCTCTTCCGCATGTTGTTTGCTTGCAAAGCTTTAAAAATGTTTCTCTATTCTTTCTTTCTTCTTTGTTTCTGAGCAAGATATGTAAATGACAAATGTATTTCAAGTCAACGCTTAACTATTTCTGTCAGCATTACCAGAGAGCTCTGGGTAATAATAATCCACAAAGGAGTAAAAATTAAAGCTTATTTTTATATTAATATTTATAGGATATAGTCATCCTATATAAACACAACCACTCAGCACCCAGGGTTGCCCTCTCTCCATGGCTGCTCTCCACATGTGAGTCTAAATCTAGGGAAATGTGGCCCCTGCAATTGTAAATGATTCTTTATACTTAGTAACTAAATGACTAGCATTCCTTTTCAGTGGATTTTTTTTCCTTTTGCTTATCTGAATAGTTGCAAATGGGTTCTGTTATTTTAAAAACACAAATATTTAGTAGACTAATCTATAACACAATAGGTACCATTCACCAGCCTAAGGAACACAACTTGCCATAATCGGGTTATTTCACCTAGGCAAAAGAAGGGGCCTCTTGTGAAAATTAAAAAAAAAAATCTTGTTGGTTCTGTTTTGAGGGCATTAGTCACTGTGTTGTTATCTACTCTAATAAAACCATATCCCTTTTATTGAGTGCTTACCATGAGCCAAGCTCTGAGTAATGTTGCACATGTGGTCCCATTTCATTCTTGTAGAAAGTTCCTGAGTGGGTATCTCTCTCTCTCTCTCTCTGGTGGATGAGCAACTTGCCTGAGGTCACACAGCTAAGAAGAGATTGAGCTAGGTCTTTCTGCTTCCAATGTCCATGTTCTTTTCTGCCTCCCAATAAGGCAATAGACTTGGCCTTCAGAGGAACAGTACCAAAGGATCTCTTTCCAGTTTCTGAATTTCTGAGGCCTTGTCATTTTTCCAGACTTCCCTGAGATCTTGAATATAAGTGCACCTAACAAAGATGAGCCCTTGCTGAGAAGGCTGTGCCTAGAGCCCATGTTTCCTGCCTCCTAACCCAGAGCTCTTTCTCAGTTTCAACGCTCTCTCTGTGGAGGCTAATGGCTGGAGGTAAGAAAACAGCAAACCATTTTCATAAGCCCTTTCCCATTTACTTTATTTCTTCTCTCTACTCCACAGCTACTCTTCTTTTCTCATTTTCAGAGATTTTATCCCTCAACATTTTATTGCATATATATTTGCTTTTTGTTTATCATGTTTCCCCATAATAGAATGTCTGCCCTAGGAGAAGAGAGACTTTGTTTCATTCACTGCTGTATCCTCAGGACCTAGTAGGCCCTCAATAAATATTTATGGGATAAATGAATGAAGACATAGAGCTTTATAAGACCTAGTTAGATGCTTCCGTTCCCTTGAACGTGTTGGTGTTTGAAATTTAACAAAAACCCCTCTCTTTCACATACTATATATGAAGAGCTGTGGATACTTGGTTATGTACTCTAGAAGCAGTGGGTTTTTGTTTTATAAAAATGATTTAATACGTCAATATAGTAATGTTTCACATTCAGGACACATCTGTCTACAAGCTCTGTCCTTTTGAAAGCTCAGACCAATTTGTAATTAAATATACTTTAGAAAAATGCTCTAATTTATCATGCAACATCATATTGCTAAATGATTTGACGCTTCTTTTTGCTCTACAACATGCAAAACATAACAAAACTGAATAACCCCCCACCCCCCTTCTATTACATTGCTTTAACTTTTGGTAAAACTTTTTTCAGAAGTCCATTAAATTTAGGCAGAGTATGCACATGATATCTCACGTTAAAAGGTTCAGATATTCCAACTCAGAAGGATGTAGGGAGACTTAAACTTCAATGAGATTTCCTTGTTTTGACAGGGGTTGTGGGGGTGGTAAAAGGAATGCCCCCGGGTGTTCTGCAGCAGTTTTCTGCTTCCATTGTTCCCCATGCCTTGCAGGGTATTGAAGGATTGAGATTCAGGCTACAACACGAATTTTCTGAGACGTTAGTACTTACAAAGCTGTGAGTGTTGAAGGGTTAAGAAAGGCCATGGTTGCTTGATGCTGGAGGGAAAGCTGGGAAGAAAATATTTTTATGCTTCTAATGTTAATCTAGAGAATGATCTTTCCTGCTTGAATAAGGGGGAAAAAAGCTTTCTTCTTATTTCATAATGCAACTGCATAAAATGTGATCTTTCTTGCATATGGAAATGACTCATTCTGAAAGGGTTTTCTCAGCCAAGGTTATCAGCTTTTCATTTTTCCTTCAGTACTACTAAAGGCTCCTTTGCTTTCTCTTTTCTCACCTCCCCACAGTGAGCTTTTGCTGTGTAATTTTTTCTGAAAGATCCAAATTTCCATTGACTCCTTTTACTTTAGAGTGTTTACTTAACAGCAAATGATCAATGTTGAGCTAAATAGGGAAGAAATCATCTGTATAGTTACATTTCTTTATATCTCTCAGCACATGCTCGCCTATTTTAAATGCTAACACGGCAAACTGTGTTGGATAAGCATTCTGGGGTGTCCATGTGTTCGTTATTTTGCAACATAAAGTGAAGATACTCAATCCTTGAAAATTGCTTTCTGAGATTGGATGCTGCACCGTGTCTCCTAACTCATATTTATCCTTAATAAAAAGGTATTACAGGAGGAATATGCTTGTACTTGCTGGATCAACTCTTTACTATAAAGTAGGTTAAGATACATTGATATTTATTGTTTTGAGAAGAGGTGCTCTGGAAAAAGAGAAAGAGACAGAGATAGACAGAGAGTTTAATATACAGCTATTTACCAGGTAGACGGACTTCATCAAGAATGGTATGGATACTCTATAAGGAAGTTAAGGGTTAAAAGTGTGGCAACTCTAGGAGGGCAGATTTGAATTTGAGTTTTGACTTCAGTTTTCCAGCTTCTGGACAAATACTCAATACCTCTGGCCTTTGCTTGCTTCCTCATTTACACAGTGGGTATAGTAAGAACATTAGTCTTGAAATAGAGTTAGTATGAGGGTTCAATAGTTGATCTGTATAAAGCACTCACCACAAAGCTGAGTGTATGATAAGTCATTACTTTATGTTAACTACTACCATTATTGTTATTAAATAATTCAGCTGGCAAATGGACATACGGTGAAGCAGACCAAGGTTTGGACAGAGATGATCCGTGGCCAATGTGTCCTCATTAATTAATGTCATGTCCTCAGAGAAACCTGCTTTGAATGCCTAAATTAGGGTAGGCAACCCCTGGTATATATTTTCATAGCATCCTTTACTTTTTTCTTCATACAATTTACCACAGTTCTTTTTTTTTTTTTTTTTTTTAAGATTTTATTTATTGCGAGCATAAGCAGGGGGAAGAGTAGGAGGAGAAGGAGAAGCAGACTCCTCGCTGAGCAAGGAGCTTGATGTGAGGCTCCACCCCAGGATCCTGAGATCATGACCTGAACTGAAGGCAGATGCTTAATGGACTGAGCCACCCAGGTGCCCCTAAAGTTTACCACAGTTTTATTTATTTGTAGGATTATGATTTAGGGTGTGACAGGTGATGGAAAGGATCCTAGGTATTTTGTTAACTGCTTTATACCCTGGCATATTCCATAGTGTCTGGAACAGAATGGGTTCTCAAAATCACTGGACGAATAGATGACAAATTCAGGAAAGATTTATGAGGTACTTACATCCCTGGCAGAGCATCTTTGTAAATGGATGAATGGATGAACACTGTGGTTTCATCAGACTTCTTAGGCTGCTCTTTTTTAAGGTCCTTTGCTGGCTCTTTCTGCTTTGCTCAATGTTGAATTGTATTTAGAGTGATATATAGAGATATAGGAGGACTAAGGTAGATTATTCCACAAATCCAATTCCATGTCAAAACTGTCTCATTGCTTTATTACATCACCACTCAAGACTCTGCAGTTTAGAACTGGAGAAACATGGTCCTTGAGGTCTTGAAATAGGTTCTATCTTTCTATTGTGCCAGGTACTATTCAAATTCCCTTTGACAATGGCTTCTACAAGCGTGCATGACATAAGGGTCTTGGTGCAGTTGGTTTCAATGCAAACAGCACACTTACATGTACATGAGGACCAAACAGGTAATGTGAAGTGGTAAGCTGGCTAGGTGAGGACAGTGGCAAACGACACGAGAGCCCCATTCCAGGGACAGCCATAACTCAAATTTCTATAGCTTTTTGACACACAAGAGCCCAATATTGCCAGATCTGCCAAATTTTCAAGAGAAGCTTGACATCTATATTTCTATGGGAAGTTTTCCTTTTAAAAACATTATCAATGAATTTTTTTTTTTTTAAATTAAAAAGTTGTGCTCCAAACTGATAGTTCTTATGGTTGAATCCAACCCAGGGGGAAACTGTCTGGTCAATTGCATCTGTATAACCCCAAATCATTCACTGTCAAGTGAAAAAAAATAGTGGCCTAACTGTGAGAAAAGCTATTTTTTAAAAAGTATACAAAGAGTTGGACGCATAGATATAAATATTGGCTTTGGATTCATATAGATCTAGGTTTGCAATGTGATGTTGGACAAATTACTTAACCTCTCTGAGATTATTTCTACTGATAAGATTCTTTGATTCTCTAGGGGCTTACTTGACAGAAAGGAATATAAACTTCTATCTATATTTTGTAATATGCTTAATTTTACTAAATGTACATACCTAATAGACAAAACTAGGAGACATCAAATTGAAAATTTATAATTTATTACAAATTAATTAAACTCTCATAAAAAGTAGATTAAAATTTAAATTTTAATGTGACTAAAACTTTTGAACACTATAAATAAATACCTTTAAGAGTGACAAAATGACTATAATTAAAGTGTTTACTTAATTTGTTACTGTAATTACACTAAAACTATTCAAATTATTAAAGCTTTGATTTCTTTATTAATTTGATATATGTATTCTTAAATACTTTTGTAGGATTACAACAGTACTTGTTTTAATTTAACTTAAAACTATAGTAGAGTTTATATTGTCATCTTCCAGGATTACAGTGTCTTAGCTGGTTCCAAAAAAAAAAAATCCCCTAAACCAAAACAACCCCAGTATCTTCTTACACCACTTTGATTCTAGTATCTGGATTATCAACAAGCTAATTTCTGATGCGTGAATGGGACTGACTGCTTGTCCCAAATTGATTTGCACCAGCCAATGATCATTTGGCTAGGTCTCCTACAAAACTATACTGTGTTTGTTACATTAGTGGCACGATTTGAATTCTATCTCTATCCCAAAGATTTAGACATTTGCAGTTTGTGTTTTTCCCCCAGAATGAAGCATTCTTTAAATTTTGCATGGCCAACACTGTATCATCAATTATCCTGTCAACAATTATACATTACCCTGTCCTGTAAGTATTATTAACAACTTATCTATGCCTCATTAGTACTTAATATAATTAGTAGGGCCATCTAGCTTTCTGAGAACATTTGGCTAACCAATCATCTCAAAATTCTATGGTGAACCCTCTTTCTTTTTGATCATTGAGTGTGACTACTGATTAAACCTCATTCCACCTGGTTATTATTTATGACCATAATCATTTTTTTTTCTATTTGAGGGTGTAGTTCCAAAGTTGCTTGCAACTATTTAGCTGACTTATAATTTTCTGTACTTAGACATCAAGTACATATCTGTACCTTATGAACAGATGTACAGAAGAATATATAGAAGCAACACACCTACATATAATCTCTCTTTTAATTATTATCATCAATCAGAAGGCAAATGTATATATTTATAGTCACTCTTCTTTTTTTTTTTTTTTAAAGCTTTTATTTATTTATTTGACAGAGAGAAAGATCACAAGTAGACAGAGAGGCAGGCAGAGAGAGAGGAGGGAACAGGCTCCCTGCTGAGCAGAGAGCCTGATGCGGGGCTCGATCCTAGGACCCTGAGATCATTACCTGAGCCGAAAGCAGAGGCTTAACCCACTGAGCCACCCACGCACCCCATAGTCACTCTTCTTTTTACATTAGAACTACCATTTCATATATTTGTTAGAACTTTCCCAATCTGTTATCAGGATGGAATCACGGCCTTTCACAGACTCAAACGTGTTCTATTTAACTGTAATATTTGTTATTATTTTTAAAGATGTTATTTATTTATTTGAGAGAGAGAGAGAGCATGAGAAAGGCGGGGAGGAGTAGAGGGAGAGGGACAAGCAGATTCCCTGCTGAATAGGGAATCCAATAGAGGCTCAGTCCCAGGACCCTGGGATCATGACTGAGTTGAAGGCAGACGCTTTATGGAATGAGCCACCCACATGCCCCTCTTTCTCTTTTTTTGGTGCTCCAGCTGCCTTAAGTTGGTCCATATGAGTTTATATAAGCTGGCCCTTTGTTCCTATGTCCTCAAGAGCATCTGTGTTCTTGAGCAAATGTTCTGGCTCTCCTGATACGACTCACTTCCAGGGCAGGGAACCAGTTACCCTCTGAAAATCCCAGGTTTCCTTTGAGAAGAAACATACTGGAAACTAATGTCTGGGACCTAGAGGTCCATATACAGAGTCGATGGGGTCAAAGTGCTGCTGATGCTCTTTAGTCATTTTTAGAGAAAAAAGATGAAAAAAAAGTATTTCCTTTTAGGAAATGGATTTTACATTAAATTTTCCAATTTAGCTATTCTATCACTGGATCTTTCCTAAAATATGATTTTCTAAGTAATTTTCTCCATATTAAAAAATAATTGGATAGTGGCATGACTCAGTTGCTTAAGTTGTCAGACTCTTGATCTCAGCTCAGGTCTTAATCTCAGGGTTGTGAGCTCAAGCCCTCTGTTAGTCTACATGCTGCATGTGGAGCCTATTAAAAAAAAATACTCCCCCCCCCCAACCATACAGAAATTGTATAATCTTTGTTACAGGCCTTATATAGTCCTATATTTAACTGATCCATAGTCAGTTTGGGGGATTCTTCCACTTTTGAATAATAAGAAGTGTGAGAGGGAGAGTGTGTGTGTGTGTGTATGTGTGCGCGCATTCACGTACTTATCTGCCCCCTGTTCCTGACTCAGAGCTCCTAAAATTCCTTGAGATTTCCTGGGTGATTGACTGGAGATCTTTTGTTCTAATGTGATTCTTGGTGGGCTTCTAGATGGGGGCTGGTTATCAGAAAGACTAAGCTATGATTAGAAGTTTAGATTTTTCAGTCCCCCACCCCCCCCTTCTATGGAGTGGTAAGAGATTCTGGAAATGGAGTTAACAATTGATCATGCCTACATGATGAAGCCTCTATAAAAATCCCCAAAATACAAGGCTCAGAGAGCATTAAGGTTGGGAAACACATCAGGTAGTAGGACGGTGGCCCACTCCCAGCTCCATGGCGTCTGAAGTTTCTGTGCTCAGGACCCTTCCAAACCACACCCTTTGTACCTCTTTGGCAGTTCATTTGTATCCTTTAAAATACTCTTTGTAGCAAATGAGCAGTAGTTTGTAAACTGTTTTCCTGGGTTCTGTGAGCTGCTTTAGCAAATAATCGAAAACTGAAGGAGTGGGTTATGGGAACCTCCCATTTGTAGCCAAGCTGGAAGAAGTGTGAGTTACCTGGAGGTACACTACTTATGATTGGCATCTGAAAAGGGACAAAGTTCTTGACCTCTGGAGTATGTATTAATGCCGGGCAGTTAGTGCCAGAATTGCTTTATATGGAAAACCCACATACTTTCTCAGTGGAATGACTAACAACATGTACCTTGCAAAGTTGTTGTGAAGAGTAAAGAAGTTGCCTCACAGTGCAGAGGACATATTTGAAATATGCAAGTTAATACGATTAAGCACACATTTAAGAAACATACTTACCTACAATGCAAGCTACCTCTTACTTAGAAAGTAGCATTCACATGTAAACTGTAGCAGCTCTATTTAAAATGTACAAGTGATACACAGAAAAAAATTATTTTTCAAAAATAAATACCTTCTATTTCTTTTGTATTATTATTTTTTTGTAGTATTTTCTTTTGTATTATTAATCCTCTATGCAACATTCTGTAGCGCTTTTAAATATTTTTGTATTAACAGTGAAATTATCCATCTGGGTGGTTTCTGCATCTGCCTAAGTATTAATGATTTGTTCTGATCTGTCTCCATTTATGGAAGAGCTGTTACTCCATAAACGATGGGGGGGTTTGGCCTGAAACCATTAGGAAAAAGCAGATCCAAAGGTTAGGTGACTCGGATGTATTTGGAGCAACCATGGCCATAATCACGGGCAATTCTTTTTGTAGCTGTTTGTTAAATCCCCAAATTACTGTGGAGGGCACTATAAAAAAATGAATCCCCATCCCGGCTTCTCTTGAATCACTGATGAAGTTGATTTTGAAAGATACTTCATTTTATTCATTAATCAGAAATCCATCAGTCTTTTCATACCCACTAAATACCCTACTAAGTGATGAAAGCTGTTTAGTGCACATAGCATCATATCTTAATATCCAGTATTTATAAAAACAAAACAAAACAAAACACCCTTAACTATTATGGAGAAAGATCACTAGTTTTAGACCCAAAGTCCTTATTTTAAACTCAGCTCTATCTTACTAGCTGCATAGTCTTGGGTGAAGTGAGTCCTTTCTGGGCCTTGTTTTCTCCTCTGTACACCAGTGAAGAAAATGCTTACCTAATTAGATTGTAGGGAGGAATAAATTTACAAGATGAGGTTTGAAAAAATGCTTTATACACTGAATATATACATAAATGTTTTACTAGTGAAAAGCAGAATATAAGGTACATTGATCTTATGATTTAGACATACCTAATGAATTTGTTAACCGCAATGTTATAAGCTGTCATTGCCTAAAAACGATCATATTCATGAGGTGTTTTACTAGTTCTGAGGAGAAAGAGAGCATACTTTAGAAGGTGGGGTGGTCAGGCACTGCTCCATGTAGGAGATAAGACTCAAATCAGGCTGCAAAGAATTGCTAAGGATTTGGGCGGAAAGCAAAGGAACAGAAATAAGCAACCTGCAAACATGTCAGGCCAGAGAGCATAGATCCTGCTGCCTCTCACCGAGGCTTCCTGAGAGGAGCAGAAAGATGCAAATTTGGAGAAGTCAAATGGAGCTACATTTTGGAGGCTCTTGAATATCTGGCTAAGGATTTCAGACTATGCAATAGGGAAACTTCAGTGGTAAATTGAGTTTAATCTATAAGGCCTTAATGAGATTTTGACTATTTTTCCATGCACACATAGGTAACCGTTTTATTTAATGATAGGGTAAGATTTGCCTTGATACTGTTTTCCATAATTTTCAACTAATTTTTTGTGTAGCCCTTGAAGATGATTCTGGGAAATATATATATATTTTTTCTTTTGCAAAGGCAAAATTTCTGGGTGAAACTGAAGCCCAGTGTGTTGATTCTCTAAGCCCATCTCTTCACATCCTCTTTCTTCTTGCAGACAAATATTTTGAACTGTTTCCCAAACCTGTTTTTAGACCTCCTCATGCTATCCAGCGTGCTGTTCTGTGTCTGGTAGCATTCCAGACACTCCGTGAGTACAGAGACCCTTTCTGTCTTACCTGCCCTATCTCCAGCCCCTGCTATAGTACCAGGCACACAGTAAGTCCTTAGGAGAAATTTGTTGAACAGATGAAGGAAGGAAGCTGGGAAGGATAAAAATGAAGGAATGAAGACAGGAAGCAAGCCTACCTAGAAAATGACGGGCAGCATCATTTAAACAAGTTGCAACCCCTTGTGTTGGACCATTTACAAACCCAATTCTTCATGATGGGGTGTTAAAGAGTAAAATCAATAAGAAAGATTTATCTTGCAAAATAACAATGTTTTGAGAAACGCCTTGTCACAGAAGGGCCAGTAGGGAATTTTTAATGGGCCATATATTCCTGGCCATTTTTCCCATCCATTGACTTGGTATGATGTAATTTTAAAGTGCTTGGGAGCTTAAAGGAGACTTAAAGGAACTCTGAGTGCTGACATGAAAAATAGGAGCAGTGGGTAATAGTTGCTGTGTCGGTTGGTTGCAGCTACATATCGACAAAACAAAGTCACAAGACTATTTTGTTCTCTACCGCCTTCCAACTTTTTTCTTCCATCAGAGAGGAAGCCTTTATGTCTAAAATGTGGTGATATTTTTAGGAGAAAATGAGTATGTGAGCACAGTCATAAATAACTCTAATCTATTATTTAGAGACATTAACAAGTTCTCCTGTGTATATATGGCTTTGAAAAGAAAAAAAAAAAAAGGCAGAAAATCACAATGGAAGACTAAGTTGCAGAATGACCTTTGAAATGCCTTTATCCTATTGCTGCTCTCCTGTGGGACTAAGTTTATTTGGAAGCAGGGGTTTCATTTAGCTATAAAGAGGGGGAAGTCACCACTTTTTATTTTACCATTAATATCTTCTAGAATTATGGCTTCCATTATAGCAGCCAAAGCCATATGTGGCTATTTAAATTTAATCTAAATGAATTGAAATTACATAAAATTTAAAATTCAGTGCTCAGTCACATTACCAATATCTCAAGTGCTTAATAGACACAAGTGGCTAGGGATGACGACACTGGACAGTAAGCATACAGAAGTTTCCACCATTGCAGAATATTCTATTGGACAGTGCTGCTTTAGAATCAGCTGTATCTATTTTCTTAAAAACAACCAGGCTTTCGGCGTAATTGTCAATAGCCGATATTATCTGACCTGGACTCACAGTATCTCTAGGTCTTTCACTTAAGATTATTATTATTATTTTTTAGCTGTTTTCATTTTCATCATATGAATCAACTGGCAAGATTGTCCTGAGCCTGCTGGAAAGGGCTAGAATGGTTTTGTAGGGAGCAGCAATAGAGAAGCTTCTATTAAACACACTTAACTATTTATTTCTTGCTATGTAAGAGGTTGAAAAATAATGTTAGCTAAATAGATGCTTCTTTAATACATATTATATTATATTATATTATATTATATTATATTATATTATATAAAATTTTCCCAGATATGCTGTGAAGGCCATTCCAGAGAAAGCTCCTTAGGCAAAGCAGGGTTCTATGTCAAGTAAGTGTGGGAAATGCTCTGGGCCATTCTTCATATTGCATTCTTCTTACAGCTTGTAAGAATATTCCACTTCATCCTTAAACAAAACAAAAATTAACTTCAAATGCTTCCTTCTGCCTCTTATTTTTTTAAAGTTTTATTTATTTTTTCTTTTTGTAGCTGTTTTTTAAATCTCTGTGCCCGTCATGGCCTCAAACTCATGGGCCCGAGGTCAGGAGTCACAAGCTCTTCTGACTGAGCCAGGTAGGCACCCCCTTCCTTCGGCCTTTTAAAAGCCATACTCCCTACTAGGAGGTCCAAGGCCATGCATCTAGATCCCACTTAACCTTTGCCATTCATTTCTTGCCATTCTCTCCTACTCACTCTGTCCAGACACAGTGGCCTTTTAAAGCCTTTAAAATGACCATATTCTTTGCAGGCTTAAATTTTTGCACATGTTGTTCCTCTTACCTGGAACGTTATTCCCCCTCCTTTCTCCTCTAACAAGCTTCTTCACATAACTTAGTACTCAGCTAGAACATCTCTTCTTTGGGGAGGACTCATGTGATCATCTCCCCAGATCCCAGTGAAGCTCAATCTGACAGGGCTCTGTTTTTCTTCCTTTGGCCATCCCTTTCACAATTCAGCCTTATATATTGGCTTATGAACTTGCTTATTTTCTTTTGCCTCCACTAGACTGTAAGCTCTACAAGTGTAGACACCATGGCTATTTTATTCATCATTGGTTAACACCTAGTGTGCTGGAGCCAGTTTGTACTGGCTGGAAAGAGCTGAGTATATGCATTTTGTTACTATTCCAGATTCAGTGATGTTACCCTGATGGCTTGAAATTCACCGTGTTTGAGTGTATATATTATCGAAATTAGCAAACACTGCAAGTTGGGGTGTTTGGTGTTTCTTTTTTCTCTGGAGAGCTAGTTTTTAAACATTTGCCAGCACACCTTTGTTACCATCTTACCTGGCATATAGTAAATTCTTAATATTTGTTAAATGAACCAAGTAATGATTGTCTGTTGGACAATAAAAATGCCTACTAATAGGTTAATGTTCTGAGAAGCTCTTTAAATCAATTTCATATGTAATCTGATATTCCCAAACTATATGGCCAAGGAACATCTTTGCAACTAACTCTTTTGGATGTCACTCAGTAGTGTGGAGCACATTTTGGGAAATGTTGCCCTAGAACATTAAGGAAGAGGAAATATACATGCCCTAATATGGCTTTTCTGTTCTATAAAGACTCCTAACACAGAAGATTCCACAGCATGTAAGGAAGCCGAATCTCATAACTGTGAGGCATTACTGCTGTCCCTACTATACACAAGGCAGTGCTAGGTAAACCAAGTAACCTTATTCAGTAGGGAGCTATTAGGGGAGGCTACTTACATAATCTATGAACATGAGTTAGCTCTTTATTGTGTGTTGAAATTGTATAGGAGCTTTGTAGCATTCAAAAGAAGTAACAAAAATATTTCTTGCCTACTGGGAAATTATAGTCTCAGTGAAAAAACAGAGCCATCGTCTGAGGAAATGCTAAGTGGTTGCGCATTTGGCCACGTATTCATCTTATGGACCCCAAGTTAGGCTGGAGCAGAAAGGTACCGTGTTTCAGGTGAAGGCAGAGGGGTGGGAAAATGTACTGCTTGTTTGGTTGTTTCTGCAGGAGCAAGGGCTCCCATTAAGAACTCACCAGACACATTGGAGAAGGGAAATCAAATTTTGAGGACCTTGTATGGCAAGCTAACGTGTTTGGACTTGGTTAATGTGGGGAGTAGACCCAGACCATTAATCCTGGCTGCAAAAACCTTACATGGTCTGGCCCTCCCTATATCAGTAGCATCACCTTACATGGTTCTTCCATGACTACTACTATTTATTCTAGACAGCCTGGCCTCTGTTCATATCTCAAATTCATGATATGCTTCCTTTTCCTCCAGGACCTTTCATATGGATAGAATGTTCTTCCACACATTTACTTCTTTATCTAGTTAACTTCTACTTGTCCTATACGTCTCGCTTCAACTGTCACTTCTCTAGGCAAGGCTTTTCTTACCACTTCCCTGCCTATACCCACATTAGATTACTTGGTTGTAATCACTTATAAAATTGAGAGCAGTTAGATTAGTTTGTAATTACACACTCATTAGTCTGATCAGTTATAATCTGTCTTTCTCACTAAACTATATATTTCCTAAGAATGGGCACTAGTGTTTGCTCTGTATATCCAGGCATAGCCCAAGCATGACACCATAATTGACATTTACTTAATACATGTTTTTGGAATGAATGAATGAATGAGTGAGTGAGTGAATTAAACGCAATTGATCAAAATCCCAAATACCATCAAACAGGGTGAAAGCTTTGGATAGTAGATACAGTTTCTAAAATTATCTTGACAGCCAAATGTAACGGGCTGAAATTTAAGAGGGAAAATATGATGAAGAAGTGAGGAGGCAGAGTAGAGCAGATGGGGAAGGAGCGAGTTTTAATTAACTGTAGGTTTAATGTGGTCTCAGAGTAGTGTGGCAGAAAAGCTGATGCAGCCTCCAACTGCAGTAATTGGAATGTATACACTCCACATGAGAGATAATTGTTTCCCTCTCCTCTGCATTCATCCGATTACTCATGGAAGACTGTGCCCAATTCTGAAGAAAACATTTAGATAAAAAGAAGCATGTCCAAAGGAGAATAGCCAGAATGATGTGGGAGACTCAAAAAAAGGTGCTGTGAGCATGAACTTGAAGGAATTAGCAATGCTCGTTCCAGAGGAAAATAAAGTCTGAGGGATCATGTTGATTGTCTGAAAGTCTTGGTGTAAATATTTTGAGACCAAATCGCAAAGGTAAAAAATAAATAAATAAGTTGGAAAAGTAGATGCAGAAAGAATAAAACCAACAATTCTGTTACCTTTCCCCCTTTAAACAATAGAAAAAATGCGGAGGTTTTAATTTTTAAAAAATGCATTGGGAAATATACATGGAAAGGCAGATTTTGAGGTGTATGGGAAAAGCCCACCATTAGGAAGAAGTGTCTAATAATAATTATAGATATCCTGTAATAAAGTGGGCTACCTTATGAAAATGGTGAGTTACCTGTTAGAGGAGGATGCAAGCAAAGTCAGTCTGAAGCCTGTTGGGTTTGCTGGTGAGGGAGATTCATGTATCAGTTAAGAGTTTGGCTGAATTGCCTCTGAAGTTCAATGGGGAAATAAAGACAGTAATTGATCTCAGATGGCTGCTCTTTAAAAATGGAGTTTAAAAATGAATTGTTGAATTTGGAGTCCATCAAGATGTCCTTCCTTAGGTGAATGAATAAATAAATTGTGATACATCCAGGTAATGGAATATTATTCTGTACTAAAAATGATGAAAAATGACCAAATAATGAAAAGACATAGAGGAAACTTAGATGTGTATTATTAAGTGATAAAAGGAAAACTATGTGGCATTCTGGAAAAAGCAAAACTATGAGACAGTAAAAAGATCAGTGGTGAGGGGAGGGAGGGATGAATAGGCAGAGAAGGAAAGATTTTTAGTGCAACGAAACTATTTTGTATGATACTATACTGGTGGATACATTTGCCAAACCCTATAGAATGTATAATACCAAGAGGGAATTTTAATGTAAACTTTGGGTGATAATGATGTGTCAATGTAGATTCATTGATTGTAACAAATATAGCTCTCTCATGAGGGATCATAATAGGTGAAAAGCTATGCATGTAGAGGACAGGGAGTATTTAAGAACTCTGTACCTCCTGCTCAGTTTTGCTGGGAGCCTCAAACTGCTCTAAAAAATAAGGTCCTTTCTTTTCTTTTTTTTAATGAGTTGTTACGCCAATTCATAGAACTGTGGATCTGTCATCTTTTGCTTTTTAATCTAAGGCTTAAAACTTTCATTTTCAAACTTTGACCATGTCTTTTTTTACCCAAACAAGTTTATTTGCAGTTTTATAGAAAATGTAGAAACATCTTTCTTGAGCCTTGGTACCAAAATTACTCAAGCCTTTCCCCTTTTGTATCCATTACATAAAAATCTAAATTTGGTCACGAAAATGTTTTTGACTTATCTTATAAGATATAAAAAATCTTGACCTGAATAATATGGTGCTTTGCTATTCAGGACAATAAAAAAGGGGAAAAATAGATTGTAAGATTGCAATATGATTTTCTTCCTTTAATAAATAGAAAGTAAGAATTCAGTCCCCAAGGGAAGTGTTAGTACTTTGGTCAATGAAGAAGAATGCTTGGTTTCCCCCTGGTTGCCTATATAATTCAGTTTCTAGAGCATTGATTTGGAAATTCCAAAGGATAGTTGCTTTTGATTTTCATTGTTTTTGAAATTCATCCTCTCCTAGTAACCTGTGGTCTGCATCTAGCAAATGGGACGACTGAGTTTCTGAGGTATGTGTGTGCCTTGACATGACAACGCATCTAGTCTGGAACACATGGAATAAGGCACTGTTTTGATTTTTATCAACTAAAAGATTTAAAAATTGAAAATATTCTTGGAAACAGTAAGAGTTCTGAGGTCTTTACTGTCAGATTTTCATACAAGTCTGCCCTAGGTCAGCATTTTCATTTTCTTTGCTTGTCTGATGTTTATCTAGTGGCTGTTCATATAGTAAAAGAAAGTGATATCTGGAAGTCCCTTTTGTACAGTCAGCATTCTAACTCAAATTCTATAGAGCTCCCCCATCCCCCATAGGAGAATTAGGAGTTCATGCTGGCCTACCGAGAAATGATGCCTGAGTTTTCTAATATTTGGTAAGAAAATAGGATCAGAAGTGAATGTTCTCTTTTTAAAGATTTTATTTATTTATTAGAGACACAGAGAGAGAGAACAAGCAGGGGGAGAAGGGACAAGCAGACTCCTTGCTGAGCAGGGAGCCCAACTTGGGGCTCTATCCCAGGACTCTGAGATCATGACCTAAACTGAAATCAGACACTTAACTGATTGAGCCACCCAGGTGTCCCAGAAGCGAACATTTTCATTAAATAGAGCTGGGAAGTGGAATCTCCCAAGAAGGAATAGTTTAGAGCTGAGAGTAGACTTGTGGGTCAGGCCTACCTGATGCTGGGTAAATCAGCCCAGGACCCTCAACATCTGTATGTAGCTTGGTCCTGAGAGGTTGGAGGAATAGGTATTCCTACTGGACCCTTTCTGCACAGTGCCTTCTGGTCAGTCAAAAGTTCATGCCTCTCAGAAGGCTATTAAAGACTCATTTTTCTCCACAAGCAACTTCATTATTTTCTTCTATGGGTAAAAGTCATGTTGGGATTTTTTTTTTTATGATGGCTTCCATTGAAGAGATAAAATGATTCTTGCTTTTTCCTCTTAGCCCTCGTCTTTCCTCTTTCTTCTTTCCCTGCTTACTCCATGGAGTACAAGTGAACAGTAGTGATTATAGAATTCTAAAGTTCAATGGAAGGGTCATTTGGAGGTTCCCTAGAATGTGACAAAGGGGAGGGGAGAGGCAAAGCCAAGGCAGGAAAATGTGGGCAGGCCCTACCCATGCACATAACTCTCCACAACCTTCCTTTTTAGCTCCCTTCTCTCCCATTCCTCTTCCCTATGTTCTGTGCTATCAGCCCACCAAGCTGTTTCTCACATGCTCTCATGCTTTTGGTTTGCCTGATGTGACTTTCCCCTATCATGGCCTCCTAACTCTCTTCGACTCTGCAAGAAACCTTAGCTGGCCCCCTCACGGGTGGTTTGGTGCTGCGGTATATTTTGTGTTTAATTATGCTTGTGTTGTCTGAAGTTGACCTGTTGAAACAGGCCTGTTGTACCAGACAGTGAGCTTCCTGGGTATAGACACTGTGTTTGATTCATGTTTCATCTGCAGGGCTTAGCAATTGCCTGGTATATAGTTGATGATAAGGAAAGTGTTTTTGAATGAATGAATGAATGAATGAATGAATGAAATACTTCTTTTCTTGCTATGCCTTTCCTGGAGGTTGAGTCCCTTCAAGAATGCAATCGTTTATACATATATTTATTCAGCATGTGATAAACTGGGTTTGGTAGAAGGCCTCAGGACTTGATGCTTGTTTTCCCTCCATTATATCCATAAACTCTCTTCCTGAAAATGATGGAAATACCTCCCCTAAGGTCCACTTAAACATTACTTACAATAAATGGCTAGATGGATTGTAGGGCTCAGACTAGTAAAGCTCTACCATTATTGATTAATTCCCAATAGAATGCACTGAGAGGGCATTTACATTTCTTTATAGAGTACATAGCATTGATTTTCAAACTCACCCACTAGAGTATGAGGGTCCTCAGAGGACACAGAGGGCAGGCCCAGAGAACAAGGTAGGTAGGGGGGACTCTGACCAGAGGTTTTAGTACCACCCCCCCCATCTACGACTCAGTTTTCAACTCTGTGGTTTTTTGTTTGTTTGTTTGTTTGTTTACAGCCATGTCCCATAAAACTTCTTTGAAGAATAGATTCGCTGTCTAAAATAATTCAGGGGCACCCAGGTAGCTCAGTGGGTTAAGCCTCTGCCTTCAGCTCAGGTTGTGATCTCAGGGTCCTGGGATCAAGCCCCACATCAGGCTCTCTGCTCAGCAGGGAGCCTGCTCCCTACTCTCTCTCTGCCTGCCTCTCTGCCTACTTGTGATCTCTCTCTCTCTCTGTCAAATAAATAAATAAAATCTTAAAAAAAAAAAAATAATTCACAAACCATTGGCGTTATTTCTGACAAGTGAGGTTAAAGAAAATAAGTGTGTGTGTGTGTGTGTGTGTGTGTGTATTTATTATTGTAAAAAAAACACATAACAAAAAATTGACCATCTTAACTATTTTTAAGTGCATAGTACAGTAGTGTTAACTATATGTACATTGTGCAACAGATTTCTAGAACTTTTTTATTTTGCAAAACTATATTCTTTTAAATACAGTAATATTCGAGCAGGATGACATTTGCTATTAATTGCTCATTTCAGTCTGATTGTAAATCTATTTGCCTTCCTTTGGTCAATTTATCATCCTAACATGATAAAGGATATTTACTTCTTTATTACTTATTTATTTCCTATTTATTCCCTCTTGTATATTTTGGGTGAAGAGGACATATTGGCATGCTAAGCTATGGCCTTCTACTCTTAAATACCATATCTTGGCTTTCTTTATGTAATGAAAGACTCTCAGGGGTGGGGTTTAATACGGACCATCTAGTTCAACCCCCTTATTTGACACATGAAAAAAGTATATCCAAGGAAGCTCGGTCACTTGCTCAGTCGCAGAAGTAGATTAAGTAGCAGCATATGGACAAGTTTTCTTACCTCCTGATCAAATAATTCCCCTACTTTATTAGCTTTATTTCAAAATCAAGGGTGGGTGGATTATCTGCAATCTCTTGCATTGAATTCTTTCTACGTTCACATTCCAATTCTTTTTGTAAGTACTGGTGACGGGAGGAAGGAGAATACTAATGATGGTATATGTCTAATTGTTACCTGCTACAGGCCAGACACTAATTATGGATCTCACATAGGCTAACCTTTTTATAATTTAAAAAATTATAGTAAAATATTCACAGGATCAAAATCACTATCTTTACCATTTTTAGTGTACAGCTAAGTGTATTAAATACATTCACCACCATTCATCTCCTTAACTCTTTTTATCTTGTAAAACTGAAATTCCATAGCCATACAACACTAACTCCCCTTTTCCCTTCCCCCAACCCCTGGCACCCACCCTTCTACTTTCCGTCTCTGTGGATTTTATTAATCTAGATACCTCATATAAATAGAATCATACAATATTTGTCTTTTGGTGACTGGCTTACTTCACTTGTTTTATCCTTAAGTTTCATCCATACTACTGCATGGATGTGTCTGAATGGCCTTCTTTTTCAGACTGAATAATATTCCATATATGTATATGCCATATTTTGTTTATCCATTCACCTGCCAGTGATTAGGCTGTCTCTCTTTTGAGGGGGCATTATTATCCTCTTTTCATGGATAATGAAACCAAGAACGAAGAATGTTTAGTAACTTCCCACTGGTCACAGAGCTATAAGCAGGGGAGTTACAAGCCAAGCCCTCATTCACATGAATTTAAAAGCTATGTTCTTTTCAGCGTCTGAGGCTTTCTCCCAATATCTGTAACATATTTTACCTACATTAGCATGGTTAAGGGGATGGAAGTCCTTAATATTACATTTCAGATACTTTATTTCTTTTACTTTAGAGGTAATCTAGAAGGAACATTCACTAACCTTTTAAAAAATCGATCTGGTTTTTAACCTTTAAGGTTTATTTACTTGCTGGGAATAAGGTATTTATTCAAAGTGATTTTTATCATAGTATGAATACATGGCAATATTCAAATAAAAAGTGGATTTTTTTTTCAACACATAGTTCCTTGGTAAAATACAACATATAAAAATCAACTTACACTGCTAAGAAAAATCATTATGCCCTTTAGAGTTGGAGGAAAATATTACCAGCATGGGCTTCTCTTCTGTGAAGCCAAACAAAATAAACTGAGCTTTAAGGATCTATATCCCCACTTCCATGATAATAATAGCTAACATTTACTGCCTTCCAGCTATGTGCCAGGCATTATACTAAACACTTTATGTACATTATCATTACATCCTCTCAGTGGCCCTGTGAGGTCAGTACTCCCTGTGTCCTCATTCTATAAAGGGCAAATGATGTTGAGAGAGAGGTTAGGTAACTGTTATGGGTGAAATGTATCCTCCCCATAAAGACATGTTGAAGTCCTACTTATTAGTATCACAGAATGTGATTTCATTAGGATATGGGGTCTTTACAGAGTTAATCCAATTAAAATAAGGTCATTAGGGTGGGCTCTAATCCAGTATGACTGTGTCGTTATAAAAAGGGGAAATTTGGACACAGAGATGGAGACATGCAGAGAGAAAATGACCATGTGACTGAAGCGATGCATCTAGAAGGCAGAGTATGCCAAGGGTTGGCAGCAAATAATCAAAAATCAAGGCCAGGAAGGATTCTCCCCTTGGGCCAGCAGAGAGAGCATGCCCTGCCAACACCATGATTTCAGACTTACAGCTTCCAGGACTGCCAGACAATAAATTTCTGTTGTTTTAGCCATCCAGTTTTTGGAACTTTGTTACGGCAGCCCTAGGAAGCTAATACTGTAACTTCCAAGAGTCAAACTGACAATAAGTGATGGAGCTGATATTTCGACTTGGGTACCCAGTAAGAGCTCAATAGATGTTATCTGGTTATCATTATGATAACACTATTAGCACTAATATTTAATACTGCTATTATTAATGATAAAATTTAGTGCTATTGTTTCCTTTTTCCTCAGCCTGTGCTACTATTCATTCACTATGCTACAATTAGAGCTTGCTTGTCTTAGAGTCAATCTTAGAGTCAAAAATCACAGTCTCACTCAAAATGGAACATGGAATCAGTTATCTACACTTGAGTAGCTTGCCAAGTTCAGACACCAGATCATACCCACTTAAAGGAAATGTGTCCTTAACAGTCTGTGTGACATCTCCCTGAAACTGTGTGAGAGAATATTTAGTGAATGATCACTAAATATAGGCCTTCTTTATGATATCCCCAAACTCGAAGCCCTACATCCTGAGCGAGTGAAGAGAGCAAATTGTTGAAGTCTTGTGTTTGTATGTGGATTTATCTGGAGAGGATCACTGTAACTCCCAACTCTGTGCTAATGTCTTGCATCTGATCATGCATCCATGGAAACGTAATTCAACTTCTTAATTTTCCAGACCTGTGCATAATTGGTTCCATAGAGACACAAAGATTTAATGCTCTCAACACATACGCCAGAGACGCAACTTACCAGTAATCAGAGGATCAGTTCCCTTTGAAGTTATAAAAATGTGTGTGTGTGTGCGTGTGGTGGGGCTTGTGGAAGTGGGCAGAGTATTATTTCTGGGTTCTTTATAATTACAGTGGATTATGGTTTTTTTTTAAAGGTAAAGCAAACTTAGCAGCACCAGATGCAAATTTTTCATCATCTCCTTGCTCTGTGCCTCAGCTGAAGTCTCATGTGGTTTGCCATGCTGAAGATTACACTGGAATTTAGTGGAAAGCAAAGCAAGCAATTTTTCCTCATTCATCAAATTATCCCCATCCTCATCTTTGGAGGAATTACAAATAGCTAATTTGGAGGAATTACGAAGGCAGAGCTGGCCTTGTGGACAAAGCCATAGGCAGGACATTTGGAGATATGGTTTCTAATTTAGGTCCTTTTGTTGGCTTGCTTTGACTCTCTGGAAATTCACATGGTTGCCATGACCCTGATTGAGTTACTTGTGAAATACCAGAAGCACACAGCCTAGAGCTGCATTATGAAGTGGTTGGGAGGGTTCCTACGGTGGATTTGTAAATTCGGTGGTCTTCAGAAACAAAGGGCACTCTTATGGAACTCTATTTCTTTGTTGAAATTGTTAGCATGACACAATGCATCCAATTCTTAGACTTGCTGGAGAGAACAGTGTATAGTTAATATTAGGCAAATACTTTTACCTCCTTTCTCACCTAGCCTTTTATCATAGCCATGGAGTCAAAATAATTCCACATATCTAAATTACATTCCAGTTACACTGTGCGACTCTGGCTGTCTCCAAGGGTGAAAGAGTCAGGGCCAAGAAAGCAGTTACAGCGACAATCAACTCAGATATGGTCTATGACTCTTAGAGTTGTGAGGGCCATTTCTTTATCCTGATATGAACTCCAGCTCTGAACTATTTTCTCATATAGGTCAGCTGCAATGAATTTCATTTTGTTTTGATCCCTCTTGCTTTGGCATTTGATAATAGTTCAGTTGCTCTCTTACCTTGGAATCCCACCTCTGGCATTAGCCCCTTGCTTGAGAAACTTAGATCTAAAGAGCAGATGTCACAGTAGCTGTGAACAGTACCTATGGATGGCAAATTCTCAACATAGTCAAGGGTTCCAGTGTGTGGCCCAGTATGTAGCCCGTCTTGGACTCAGTGCTAGAGAAATTCAGAGAAGGGAGAGCAAAGGATTGGTTTACCTATTCCTGTTAGGGAAGAGTTAGAGTTACTGGTTTCTAAATCCTGCACACTATTTCCAGATTAACCTTATAGCCTTAGTTTTGCCCTCTTCAGACCTCCAAAAACCTCCAATAACCTGTCAATTCTATCAGTTAGCTTCCACTGTGAGCCCAGCCCAAAACTTAGTGGACTGAAACAATGAACATTTATTTACTTCTTATAATTCTGTGGGGTTTTCTTCTGGTCTGGGTTGGTTCTGTTGGTCTGTAAGGTCTAGGATAGCCTCATTGTTATGTGTGAAGGTGAGCTGACTGGTTGGTGTGGGAGTCTTTTATCTGGGATGACATGTTGGAAGTGCACACATTCTCTCCTCCTCCAGTAGGCTATCTATGGCTTTCTCACATGTGCTCTCAGGGTTCCTAAGAGCAGGAGGAGAGGGAAAGCACCAGTACTCTAAAGATTCTCAAAGCTTGACTTGTATCACACGTGCTAACATGTCATTGACCAAACCTAGAATCAAAATGGATCAAGGTTGTGATTATTACAGGGGGCCATCACTACACCATTTAATAAGATCCCAACGTCTTAACATGGATTCATTCTGAACACAATTTATCATCCCAACACTAGTGTCACACTATATTACTAGCCCTTGTGTCCCAGCCACACTGAACTTGATATATCTTATAGCTGCCATACTTTCTGGTCTCCATGCCATTGGTCATGTATCCGTCTCTGTTGGAATGCTTTTGCTCCACTTGCCACTTGGTCAAATTCATCACAGAATAAAAAATTTTGAAGTCTCCACAATGTGCTAAACAGTATGCTAGGTGCTGGAGAAAGACTTTTGCATCAGCTTAGAGCTACCTGTCCTGTATTAATTTTGTTAGGATTACTGTAATAATAGGGCAGGGACTGGGCAGCAAAGACAACAGAAATGTATTTTCTCATGTTCTAGAAGTTAGAAGTCTGAGATCAAAGTGTCAGCAGGATTGATTCCTTCTGAGGAGCAAGGATCTGTTTGAGGCTGCTCTTCTTGGCTTGGAGATGCTGCCTTCCCCCTGTGTCTTCATGTATTCTTCCTTCTGTAAATGTCTGCATCCAAGTTTTCTCTTCTAAAGACAACATCACTCACAATAGATTAGAGTCCATCCTTTTGGCCTCATTTTAACTTAATCACCTCTTGAACGATCCTATTACCCAAAAAAATCACAATCTCTGGTACTGGGATTTTATACTCTGGTGTTAGGATTTAATACTCTGGTATTAGGATTTCACCACACAAATTTCTTGTTATTTCTTCTTATTTATTTACTTGAGAGAGAAAGAGACAGCAAAATCAGGGGGAAGAGGAAGAAGCAGTTTCCCTGTGAGCAGGGAGCCCAATGTGGGCTTCAATCCCAGGGACTTTGAGATCATGACCTGAGCTGAAGGCAGATGCCTAACTGACTGAGCCACCCAGGCACCCCAACCACCTCATCTTTTAAGCTTTTATAATACATCCCAGATAAAAGCAAATTTTATCCCCTCTTAACCTCCCTTGCCAATTTAATTGTGCCTTTTATGGTTCTGAGCATCTATCTGATGTTACAGTTATCAATACCTGTGTTTATTACTCCCATTCATTCATTATGTATCAGGCACCAGCCAGGCATCAGGCATTGTGCTCAAAGCTGGGTAACAGAGGAGCAGCAGACACTGCTGGTGCCCTGCCCATTTTCCTGTGGGCACTCACTGCTGCAGTATGCTGATGCATCCTGTCTGAGCTTCACGTTTTCTGCTCCAAAGCTTTCTACCAGGTAGGCAGTGCTGGTGGGAGACCCAGAGTGTTAATGCCCCTGGGAACAACCTTCAGCCAGTGGCAGATGGGAATCAGTGGATAAACAGCTTGGCTTCCTCACCCCCACAGCTCTTACCTTCCTCCAAAAGTAGATGAGAGTTGGCGGATGAGCAGCACAGTCTCCTCACCCTTTCAGTGGAACAACTCAGAGGCATGATCTCCCAGAGTTTCCTAATGGGATGGAGCCTCAGCTGCCCATAGCACTAACCCTCTGGGTAAGTCAGACTCTTGTTACTGGCTCCCTTGTCCATTCTTGCCTTATTTTCCTGTTCCTCTACCCATGCCTCCTGACATCAACTCCAAATGTACTACTTGCTCTCACATCCTTGTCTAGGGCACTACTTCTAGGGCAACTCAGCCTAAGTCAAGAGATGTCCGTAGAAGTCATAGTTTCTATTTTTCCATAAGTTATTCATTAGTGGGGGATACAGATATGAAAATGGAGAATTACAATACAGTATAATAGCTAACATTCATTGTATAGTCTGAAAGCAATTCTAATAAAAATAAATATTATTTCCATTTTACATATAGGGAAACAAAGCCTTAGAGAGGTTGTAAAGTGGCCCAGTGGCGACAAAGTCTGGTGGCTACTGGAGATCTAGGCCCAGGTCTATAAGATTTCAGAGCCAGAACTCTACCATTTAGTTATCTTCTTTTCACTTGCTTCTTCCTCCTCCATTGACAGATGGCTTCAGAAGAGTTTGATTTAAAAAAAAAAAAAAGTAGCAGGGGTTGAAGTTATAGGCCATAAACATCACCCAGGTGTCTAATTAATGGTTACAATCCATCACGTGGAGCCCTGGCATGGAGTCATGAGGCACTGGGGCCCAGAGCTGCCCGAGGCCCTGAGATACACTCATCCCTCCAAGCCAGCTGGTTACTTACAGCAAATCCCATCCCTGCAAACACCAGCCAGACCTGGAAACACATGGTTTGCTTCTTGTAGCAAAGCCAGTGGACCTGGCATCTTGGGTAACAACAGCTGCTAGGCTGTCAGCTTCCAAATGGTAAAGACCTCTTTCCTTCTCAGCCTCTCCTCCTGAGTGCTGCAGTATCAGGATGGGAGCAGGGCTTTTTGGCCTTCACCAGATCACTGGGCAGTTCATCTCGGGCAGCTAATTGCTTCATTCTCCATGTGACCCTTTTATCTGTTGCAAGTCCCCAGGGCACTTTTTCCCATGGGGAGAGGGAGAGGCTGCTCCTTAGCAAGGACTGGGCTGGCGGGAGAGCAGTACTGGGCCCCTAGGGAGAGCCGGGGCAGCATTCTCAGGGCCCATGGGCTACGGGGCTGTCCCATGTAGCAGGGATGTCACAGCTAGAATCTAGCATCTAGAAGGCCAGCAACCTGTTTCACTTTTCCTCTCTTTCTTCTTGGATTAAAAACAAAAATATCAAGACCCTCAAACAACAACAACAACAACAACAACCATAACACAAGCATGGTTATTTGTTCCGTTCTGTTCTACTGTTTCCTGTTACAGAAAACCTAGGTCTGAATTTCTGTTCTACCAGACCCTGACTGTGTGATTTGGGGCAAGTGGTCTCCCTTCCCCCAACTTCTGCCTTTCCTGCAGTTAAGCAGGGTAAGCATTTATCTAAGGCCACATGGCTAATGTGGCACAGCTGAGACTCTATCCCATGCCTTTTTCGGCATCAAAACCCATGTTGCTGCCTCTTAGAGGGACCGACACATGGTAAATCCTCAGAAATTCAGCTCTAGGACTGAATGCCACCAAAGTGAAATTGTGAAGGAGCAATAGTATGTGCTTACTGTTCTCAGTGTCACCCTTTTCTGGCTCCCTAAATTTCGGGTACTGAGATGCCTCGGTATTGGGCATGACTGCACTTTGCCCTTTTACATCTGCTTCTAAGAAAGAGCCTGCAGTTTGGATTCTCCTGAAATCCTTGGACTTGGGTGCCTGCTCTGTGACTTACTGGCTGCATACTTTCTGCATTTCTATTTCTCATGTTTAAAAGGGAGAGGCTAGGGGCTTCTGGGTGGTGAAGTTGACTAGGCATCTGACTCTTGATTTCGGCTCAGGTCATGAGCTCTAGGTAGTGAGATCAAGCTCCTCATCAGACTAGTGCTGGGCATGGAGCCTGCTTGGTATTCTCTCTCTCTCTCCCTCTGCTTCTCTCCCTCCCTGCGTCCTCCCTCCCAAACCCCAATGCTCACATGTTCTCTTTCTCTCTTAAAAAATAAATAAACAAAAATTAAAAATAAAAAAGAAGAGGTCAGTCTAGATGATCTTTTAATTTTTCTTGGTTTAAAATAATAGGTTCAGTGCCAACTGCTTAGGTTTAGAATCTCTTAGGTGTGTGAACTTGGGGAAGCCCTTGCTTTCCCCAGGTCTGAAGTTATTCATGTGTAAAATGGGAATAATGAACCAATCCCTTTATTGGTAGGGGAGAGGAAGTGTCATCGTGAGTGGAGCATTTCTTAGGACAGGACCTGGCAGGTAATATTCCTAATGTAAATTCTCCAATCTAAGGTCAAGTCGGTCATTTCTACCTCAACTTGAATTGCAGCCATGGTGTTTCCTTTCTCGGGGGGGGGGGGGCAATTGCTTTATAAAGTCATGGTTAGCTATAAGGGGATTTCAGTCAAAAGGAAGTTTCTGAGGGGCTTTCCATGTTCCCTGGAAAGCACGCCACTTGGGCAGCTGCTCTGATAACCTATGAAAGATATTTTGTGTAGAGAATTAAGTAGTTAGGCCGGCAGGTCAGATTTTTTTTTTTTTTCCTGAGCAGAAGCTCTCTGTGGATTCCCTGGAACTGCATACCCTCATCTTCATTTTGAGAGCATGTTGTATTGGAGGAGGCAAGTAGAGGAGTGTGGCTGAAGATAAAACCAGTCCTGGTCTGACGTTGTCTTTTTATAATTTAGAAAGCCTTCCCTATGTTTTTGCTTTCTCCTGACTCTGCTGGCTTGGCATTCTTATTCAAATCAGACACCAATCAGAAGGGAGTGCACATCAGTCAGACATGCTAGCACGTATAGTCTTTAATTACCCTGTGCCTTCCGACTGTTCTCACCCAAAGGAAATCATTGCAGTGGCAGAGGATCTGGACTTCATTCTCAAAGGAAACATTTAGTGAATAGAAAGTGCAAAACCTGTGAAATGAGATGGAAATTGGCATGCAGACTGAGATGGGGGGAAGCCCTGGAAACTTGGTCGGGTGATTCTCAGAACCCAGCAGAGAGCCTCCAAGCCTTCAGCTACAGAATGCACTACCTTTTCCCAGGAACCACTTACTAAATATTTCTGCTGCCAGCTTCCCCAACAGAAATCTTTCTAATTATAGGAACAGTTTCATGTGACTCAAAGAGATCTTAATGGATACATGGTCTAACCATCCATTTGGTGTTTGAATCCCCACTCTGCCATTTCTGCACACAGGTCTGCTAATCTCTGCTGGAATGTCTCCGGTAGCAGAATACTTACCTGGCCCAGTCCATCCTTATTAAACTATCTTAGAAAGTTCTTGCACAATGAAATATTCTTCCAGAAGCTTTTGCTTCTAGAACCTCTTGGGGCCATTCAGCACATGTATCTCAGTGTTTCTTAAAATTCAGTTATTCATACACCACTTTACAGTTGTTCCATATTGGTGTATTACCTGTAATGTTGACTTTTTAAAAACTTAATTAAGTTTGTCCTAAGCAAAATAATCTGTGATCTCTAGTTTGAAGGGTATTGGTTTTTTTTTTTAATAACACATATAAGAATAAATACATGTATCAGGTACAACTGTCAAGGGTGGCACTCTATACTTCTGTATTCTAAAATGCTTTATTACGTTTAATTAAATGAAATAAATTTGGGGAGAATTAATGTTCATCAAGGACTTATTATACGCCAGATATAGAGTAGGTGCTTAATCTGGGTTCTCTCAGTGAGTAGTTTAGTGCTTATAAGAATCTTCTGAGCTCACTGTTATTTTTTGTACAAATTTTATAGATTAGAAAAAAAGAAGCAGCTTGGAGAGAGGAAAATATTGCCTAAAAGTGGATGGTTAGTGAATGAAAAAGTTAGGACTTGAATTCATGCCTTCTGGTTTCAAATACCATGTTTTGCTCACTGGGCCACAAAATGACCGGAAGTTCTATTTATCCCAGAAAGAAGATACTTCCAGTGGTTTGATGCCTTTGTTTTACGGTCCTAGCCAGTGTGGAGGAAGCTATCTTTGTCTCCAAACAGCTTACTGCTGATGAGAACAGCTGTTTGTTCCTCCGTGAGTGCTCCTGAAGGCTCTCGACAGCCAGCTAGGTTGACAGACATGTACATGACAGCTGTCTCTTAGCCATGGTTCTTTTCTTTTGAAGCATGTCTTGGTCTGTAATTGAGCCCAAGGCATGCCAGACACAAATAACTTGGGTTAGGAAAAAAGTTTGGGAGGAAGTGGAGAAAGGGACAAGAATAGTTTCTCTAGCATTCCAGATCTAATCCTTTCAACCTTTCTTGTGCTACTTTGAAAGGGCCTTGTGTACATGAAGTACCCTGGGAAGGTAGGGATGTGAGAAAAAGTAAGGACAAATGACAGCAAGCCAGTAGAAGATACTTGCTTACTTAGCAGTGAGACAAAACCCCTCACAGCCACCCAAGATCTTCAGGCAAAGACAGTGATGTCCTTTTACCCTTTTCTTCTTCTTTTTATCTCTAACAGGTTAGAATGCTCATGTGCAGGGTTCCCCAATACCTCTATAGAATATTGATATTTAATATCTTAGGGGTGCCTGAGAGGCTCAGCCCGTTAAGTGTCTGACTCTTGATTTGGGTCAGGTCATGATCTCAGGATCAGGAGATTGAGCCTTGTGTCGGGCACCATGCCTAAGCTTGCTTAAGATTCTCTCTCTCCCTCTCTCTCTGTTCCTTTCCCCTTTCTCTCCCTCTCTTCAATCAATCAATTAATCAATCAATCAGGTATTAAAAAGAATTCCATGAAAAAAGGTTGGTCCCATGACCCAATACATTTGGAAAGTGGTCCATACTATATTCTCTTCCTATTGATCCTAAATATATGTTACCTATTAAAGGCTCTGAGAAGAGGTTAACTGATCATTTTCTTTAACTCAACATGTCCCCAAATTATTTGATCACTATCAGAAAAAGTTGAGACACTGAAATAAACACAAGAGGTTTCTGGGTGTTCTTTTAATTGAATATGAGACATTAGCTGCCTCATTCTATTGGCTGATTTGATTTTATAGGGCCTTGGCCTTTTCCTGTCTTTGACCAAGCTATTTTACAGATCCATAAGTCCTAGACAGCTGATGGTAATGCAAACGATGCTTGTTCTTAAGAGAGCAAATGCATTCTTCCCCCAGTGGAGTTGCAAGGATTCATCTGCTAACAAATTTATTTCAGCATTTCTGACTGTATATATGTGTCTGCTCTCCGGATGCTCCTTTGCACTTTTTTTTTTTTTTTTTTAATCTTGTTCCCTCATTATTTAATGAGCTAAATAAGATCTTTGACACATTTTGATTTTATATTTATAGGAGCACAAGTTTTCTTGTTTCTAAAAATTATGTATTCAATACCCAGAAACTTACTTTGTTTCTAATCTGTTATAAATTTTTTCTCTTAACATACCTATGCATCTAGCTGCTGTGATCGACCAGTTCTGGCCCCTAGCTTCTCGTTGTCTTCTAGCTGAGCACCTTTAAATGTGAATCTTGCCCTACTGAAAGTAACTGACTACTTTCAGGACTTGGGACTCTTCCTTCTGCAATGCCTGCTAGCTAGTTAGCCTCAGGATGCATAGCCTCAAACATGATTTCTCTACTGGCCCTTCCAAGAATATATATATATATATATATATTTTATTTTCCCATCACCATTTCTGGCATCATTTTCTACTTTTCTTGAGCGGTCATCTTCCAATCTTAACTTACCCAAATCCTTCCTATCTTTCTATGCAGCTGTCCTGAGTGAGTCTAGCCTGAATTATTTTCTTCCTCCACTGAAGTGCCTTAACATATTTTTATCACCCCTATGGCCTTCTTCTTAACTTCCTCATGCTGTTTATGTACATTTAAAAAAAAACTCAACAAATTCCATTAAGGAGAGATTATTTTTTTTAAAGATTATTTATTTATTTGACAGACAAATGCTGAAATAAATAAAAAAATGTATTTATTTGCCTACACAAGTAGGCAGAGAGGCAGGCAGAGACAGAGACAGAGGGAAGCAGGCTCCCCGCCGAGCAGAGAGCCTGACGTAGGGCTCGATCCCAGGACCCTGGGATCATGACCCGAGCCAAAGGCAGAGGCTTTAACCCACTGAGCCACCCAGGCACCCCTCTTTATATTCTTTTGATGGAAGAATTGTATGGTCTGTTCTCTACCTGGATTTGTTCGCACTGACTCAGTCAAAATGGAACAGTAATGGTGCATGTACATGTGTGTGTGTCCATGTACACAAGTAATTTATAAAGGAAGAGCTCTCAGAGGAGAGCCTAAGGAGCACAACAGGAACCAGAAAATGAGAGGAAGCCAGCCACAGTGAGAGTTCAACAAGACATTTTAGCAGTTACTTTCAACCTGATCCCACAGGGAACTATGGAACACAAATGGTGCCTCAGAGCTGTCCTGAGCAGGGAGCACTGGTGAGTTGTTGGGTTGGGGTCAATCAGTCGTGTTCCAGGCATTTGTCAGTGCAGAGTGGTTCAAATAGCTTGAGGAGCCAGAGATATGACACAGTGATGATCATTAGAAGCAAAAATCATACTGGAAAAGAGTGTAAATAAATGTTAAATGGAAATTTTACGAGATCTAAGTGGAGCACCAACATTGCCTATGACAACAGTGTTGCTTCCTAAAAAATTTTCAAAAACTTTGATAAAATATATATACAACATAAAACTGACCATCTTAACCATTTGCCACTGTGGTTCACTGGCATTAGCATTCACATTGTGCTACCATCATCACCATCTGTCCACAGAACTCATCCCATTCTTGCAAAATTGAAATTTTGACCTAAAAAACTGTAGCTCCCTATTCTTCCCTTTCCTCAACTCTTGGCAAGCTACATTCTTTCTGTCTCTATGAATTTGGACTACTCTAGGTACCATATCTAAGTGGAATCATACAATATTTTTCCTTTGGGGGAACTGTAATGCTTTTAAACAAATGCCAATAATCCTTTAAAAATAGTGCCTCGAACTGTTTACGTCACAGGAAAGGGCTCTCCAGGCTTCTCTTATTCTTAATGGGTACTAGGACACCCCTCTTGTTCCTGCCAGAAATTTCAGATAATAGGTCAAGAATGGGCCGCGGAGGATCCTAACTTACCTGGAGCTGTGAGACACCTGATCCTGGCTCTGAGATCAAGTCACCCTGATGCCTCCTAAAATACAGATTCCAAGGTTCTTTTCCAGACTTATAATTCAGAATCTCCTGTGCTGAGAGTCCATGTTCTGTGTAAGAAAATTTTTTTCCATGTGAATTTTGTATAGCCACAAAAACATTTTCACAATCACCAATCTTGAACAGTACTTTGCAGCCTTGTTTTAAAGGCACTGAATTCTTCCTAGAAATGACATTTCCCATAGGACCCCATTGTCTCAAACAGAAAAAAGCAGGGCTGTTCAGATGATGGCAGAAAGGAGCTTTAAGATTTGGTCACATTTCACCTTCCTCTGTAATCCCTGCTATTCCACTTCAGAGTTGCAAGACTTTTGGAAACAGCTTGAAAACTAATGATCTAAAAATACGTGTTGGAAGCTTCTTTTTTCTACCCATGTATGATAGTTGAAAAATACCTCTCGGTCCCGCCCAAGATATCTGCACAAAGTCCCTGGAACTGGTGAATGTCACCTTATTTGGAAAAAGGGTTTTTGTAGATGTGATTAAGTTAAAGAGTTTGAGAGGAGGGCATTACCCTGGATTCCTCCTGTTGGCTCTGAATGCCATCATAAGTGTCCTTATAAGAGGAAGGAGAGAGAGATTTCAGGCTGGGGAGCAGACACAGTCACATAGAGCATGCAGCAATGTGAAAACAGAGGCCAGTATTGGAAAGATGCCACCACAGACCTAGGAATGCTAGGGCGGCCATCGGGCACTGAAAGAGGCAAGAAATGGATTTTTCCCTAGAGCCCCTGGAGAGAGCATGGCCTTGCCAGATTTGGGGACTGGTAGCCTCCAGAACTGTGAGGCTGTTTTAAGTCAGTGAGCTAGTTGTAACCTGTTACAGCAGCCACAGGAAACTAATATGCCATTAATTAAAAAATAATTTCCAAAGGTGTTAAAAATTTCTATAGCTATTTTCTGTGAAAACAATTGTTGATTATTGTCATCCCCTCCCCCGGCAGAAGATGGACCCAATACTAACATTTTGCATAGGCACTGAAATGCCATCAGAAAACTTCCTGTCTCTTTCTTCCTTAGGGGCATAATGAATCTCTATCATTTCAGCTAGTTTGATTTTCAAGCGTTTCTCTATCATTAGTCTTTGGAGGAAGTTTCAGAGTACAGGCCCTTTTTCCAGTCAAATTTTCCCCTCCAAGGACTATATTTTGTTTCCGTGGTACTAATCCGTTTACATAAGTTCTGTCTTGCGGAGATGGAAATGTAAATGGCTTGGAAAGAAAAGGACTCTGTCTGCAGTAAGAGATAACGCACCTTTTTATTTCATGGATATTAAGTTACTACTGAGTTCACATAATATAAATATTTAAGTCATTAAGTAGCATTTTATGCAAATCAATAAATGAGGAGACAGCACTTGCAGAAAAATAACTTCAGTTTTATAGAAGTAGCAAGGCCACTTTTAGTCAGTTCTTATGTACAGGATAATCATTAGGATGGTCACGTTCTGTAATTCTCAAAAAACAAATTCCAACAGGTATTTGAAGTCCTAATAATTCCTTGTTTGTGTAGTACTTTACAGTTTGCAAAATGTTTTTGCATTCATTATCTCTTACATCAACTTGGCAAGTAGATAAGCAGGGATTACCAGTTGCTCTGGGTTGCATGAGGTTTCCGCCCCCAGCCAAGTTCACGTTCTGAAGTCCTAACCCCCAGTACCTCAGAATGTGATCTTATTTAGAAATAGAGTCATTGCAGATATAATTGGTTAAGATGAGGTTGCACTGGAGGAAGGTGGGCCCCTCATTCAATATGACTGGTGTCCTTATAAAAAGGGAAAAACTGAACATGAACACACATAGAAGCAAGTACTGTAAGAAGATGACCATCTAAAAGCTAAGGAACTCCTGAAGCGTCTTGAAGCCAGAGGAGAGACCTGGGGCATCTCTCTCTCTCTCTAGAGCTCTCAGAAAGAGCCAACCTGCTGGCACCTTGATCTTGGATTTCTAGCCTACAGAACTGTGAGACAATAAATTGGCACTCTTGAAGCCATCCAGGAGGTGGCACGTTGTTATGGTGGTCCTAGCAAATGAATACATCAAGGAACTCTTGCCAAGATCATATAAAAATGGATCCAGGACCAAAACCTGGATTTTCTGATTGTTTATACAGTGATGTAAAAATTTCAGACTCTCTTGGTTATAGGTGGCCGAGTGGTTTAGGGATATCTGTAGCTAAGGAGTATCAAGGGCAGCAGCTAAGTGGAATATCACCCTCTTCTAGGGTTGAGATGAGAAGCATTGAGGGACCCGAGTAAGTAGCATATGCCAAACACAGTTATGAACTCTGAATCGGGGTATGCAGCTGGGTTGTAGGGTTTATGGCATATGCTAAAGCTAACATAGTAGCAGTTGGTTTAGGGGTCAGAAAGCTATGGTTAATGGCTAAAGAAGTCAAAGATTTGATGAGTGAAAGCTAAGTTCACCCTTCCAGGTGCCCAAGAATTCATTCAGAATAGGGCAGGGGAGCTCTGTCATCAAGGTGCAGGGATATCTGTGGTCTGCGGTAGCTCAGGACAGTCCCTGCTAATTTGGTCTGGGGACTGTTCCTTGGGACTTAGAGGCAGCACATTCCCACAAGCAGGAGATTCTCCCAAGGATCCTATCAATTATCTTTGCTCCTGACTTTTTCCCACTTAGTTCTTGTTTTCATCTGGAGACATGATAGGGAATTAATGGGTTTTAAGGAAAGATGTATGCTAGCTGACATTCTCTGCCGGACCTCTGATAGGAGCCCGGTGTGTGCTCACAACTGAAGACAACTGCATGGTTCCATGCCTCCTGCCTTTTAAGGAGTAAGTGCAGATGCAGCCTGCTGCTGCTCCCTGAGAGTCAGCTGTGTATGTAATGAGGACAAAATGCTCAGTCCAATGGGAAACACGAGAGGTAGGTTCTTTTCATTGCAGGGATGAGACCCAGATTCTCTTCAGGATCCAGGTATTATCATATTAATTCATGGATAAATAAAGAAGGCAAAAATATTGGCCATGCTGCTGATCCTTCCAGAAGTTTGTATATGATCTGAATACTGGAAAGATCAAGCACCTCTTTGATGTCTGCTGTCCATCAACAGAGTGGATTCCTGGGTTCCTACTCATACCCTCTGCTCCGCTTTTCTCTTTTCTTTCCTTTCCTTCCTCCCTCCCTCTCTCTCTCCCTTCCTTCTTTCCTTCCTTCCTTTCAGTTTCTATGATTCCTGTCAGTAGAATCTGCAGGAAACAGAAAATCCAACATATGACAGAGACACCACGACCAGTAAAAGTTCTGAGGCAGAGTAAAGAGCATCTCCCTACAGAAAGGCAGGAGACAGTCGACAGCCAGATGACTGATTCTTTGAATAATGGCAAGAAGACTTTGTACCAAGAATTTGAAGAAACAAAAGCGGGTCAGCCACAGTCTCAGATTCAGTTCACATTTGCTCAGAACTTAGCACAGGCTATGCAATGCCCTTGATGCTTTTACTTATTCCATTTTAAAGCTGAAAGTAGAATTCCTTTTGAGGAGGAAATCATTTCCATTTAGGGAAATGCTTGGGCTGACAGCTTTTCTGGGTGTGTAAGAATTCTTCCTGCACCTCACTTTTTATGGGCAGAAGCCAGATTTGGAAGGATCTCAAGCTCGGTGTAATAAAGCTGGAGAATATCCAGTTTCCAAAGACAGTCCAAGAAGGAGGGGGTTATAACATTATATAACTTAATCCTCACAGTGACTGTGGGAGAGATACTATTCTTAACTTCACATCATCAAATAGAAGATTGTGCACAGCAAGGTTTAGTAACCTGCCCAAGGCCACACAGCCACCTAACGAAGTTTGAATGCATGTTGTTTGATGGCAAAATCTGCACTTTTAACCACTAGGCTATATCAGTTAGAAACATTTGCCTATGAGTAAATATGTAATGTGTAAGAGAGAATAAGTCTTTAATGTTGCCAGGTAATTTTCCACATGGCTCAAATAATTCAACTCCCCTTTCATATTTCTAGTGGCTAGTATGGTTTGTAGCAATACAACTTGCCCAGTGTTCTTGCAGATAGTCAAGGTGAGGGAGACTAGAGCATCACCTGCTTCCTCCTCCAAGAGAGGGTATAACAACAACAACAAATGGCATCTTGACAGAGTTGCTTCCAGATAGACTTAAGCTTTTTGGCTTAGACTTGACTTTGTAATATTTTATGACTGAGAGAGAGAGAGGTGCTGAAAGTTAATGCCGTTTTGAGATAATGCAGTAAACTCCCATGCTTAAGTGATTTGCAGGGAAATTTCTTACCAGAAAACAGATTTTGTTTAGAAAGCATAAGCTGTTTAGAAATCTTATATTTGGACTCGAGAGCCCATTGCTCATGTGGACTTGTTAGCAAATTTTAAGCTTCTTGGCAGACTTACATTCCTCAGGTCAGTGGTTGGGATGGATTGAGTGTCAAGTTTCATTTGTGGAGGAGACCATGTGCTGGGCTCAAAAAATATCAAAAATAGCTTTTAATTTGCTTCCCCTGTAAGCGGATTATATGGAATTTGATTTTCACGTTCTGAGGATCTTACTTCTAACCCAGGCACTATTACTAGAGCTGTCAGGGGAAGGGAGAGCCTCATGTTCTGCAAAGCCAAATCATCGTGTTTCCTTTGAATTTAACAGCAACAGAAGACAGGAACACTTTCTCTGGATATACTTTGCTTCAAATCCTGAAAAACCTAGAGATATTACACACTACCTGACTTTGAAAATGGAGCATTCCTGTGGGATGTTTGTTTCTTTCTTAACCAGAAGATGAATTGATAGAGCGTGTGCTGGGGTAGAGGAAAAAAATAGACGATTTCCAAATGCTTTTGCAATGAATATAACTAAACTGTCTTAAAAAAGTCAAAGTAAGTGCAATTAAAAAAATAATAAGTCATCTTTATAGGAGAAGCAGTCTGGAAATGTAAGCTGGGGAAAGTAGAGAGAGAGAGAGAGAAGGAGGGAGGGAAGAAGGAATGTATTGGGTGTCAGGCTTCAAAGGCTACAATCACCTGACAGTGCTTGCTTAAATTCTTCAGGTTTTTAACTGTAGTGTATATCAAATGAAGGAGAAGGAGAATAAAATCCAAGCAACCATTGTACAATTCAGGATGCATTCTGGGCACTGTGACCAGGGTGCTTATGATGAAAAACATTATTTTCTCTTAATTCCTAAAAAGGTTTTGGAACCTCTGTGTCTATTTCTAGCTCTGTGGAAATGCATTTTATTTTATTTTATTTATTATATTCATAAAGTCTACTTGATCCCATTTAGCCTCAGGATGCACGTATAATACCATTTTGAAACATCCAGAATTAATAGTCATTTAAAGAAATCCCTCAGGAACCCCAAGTTTTCCAGGACTTTTTTTTTGTTTTTAAAAAGGATATGCAGACAGGATGAAAGAAAAGAAAGATAGAAAATGGAAAGCAGATCAGACTGACCAGTGTGATAGCTTCAGTGCTGCGTCACTCTTTCCTCCTTTCATAAATGACCTGTGTTGTGTGGTAGTGTCTTTGGAACACAATGGCTGGTCATTAAATATTTGTCTTTCTTTGAAACTGTTAGAAGAAGAAACCTGCAAATTGAGTAATAATGACCATAACATTAACTATTATTTATACATAGTACTTTAGAGATTACGAGATAAATATCACACCATTACATCCTAGCGGCTACTGGGAGTTGTCAAAATATAACCAGAAATTGAGAGGCCTGGAGGGGAGGAGTGTGGGCCTTTATTGGTAATGACTCTTTATTACTTGATTTCCATCATGGTTTTTTTACTATTGGTTGTTAGCTTTTAAAGTTAAGAACTGGAGAAATGAACAAAAGCTATGGACCCATTCCTTAGAAAAATAAACACTCAAAAAACAAAGCTCTGTCTGAATTTTCGAGAGGTTAATGGATGCCTTATAGGCTGGCCATGGACTTGCCTTAGAGAATTTGACCTCTTAGTACGAGCATAATAGTACAGAGTAGATAGCTAAGAGACTGTGGGTAGGGATCTTGTACTTTCCTTCACCACTTTGTGCCCAGTGTCTCACACTTCAGATGGTACACAATAGGTGTTTAATAGACATGTATTGAATGAATGAATGATAATGAGACTAAATTCCTAAACAACACTTTTGAACCAATATCTCTAAGTATTAACATGATCATCTCTTGATTATTCAGGTCTAGTTTTTTGGTTTTGAAGAATATTAGCAGGAAATATTCAATTTGGGTCAGTTTTTTTTTTTTTTTTTTAAACTTCTGCTATGCCCTCTTGTATTATTCCCAACCAAGAGAGAACTTACAGAAAATAACTGGTTCTAATATCTATAAGTCTTTGTGAATTTGAATGAATCTTGTCTTTGCTGAAGTTGAGATGCTAATTTAACACCCACTGGGATGTTGGAGAAAGGGAGTGATACGATATATGTATGAGTTTTCTTTAAATAGGACCCAGCATGTTCTAAAGGATTCTCACTTAACCATTGATGTGGGCCAGGGATAATGGTTCACCCTGTTGATCATAGAGAGAGAGATGTACGGTATGCTAATAAATGCTTAGTGGCCAAGGTTTGGCCTGCCATGTAGGTGATATCTTAGGACAATATTTTATAATGAGGTTATCTCAGGCAGAACTAGAAAAAAAAATTGGAAAGGCTCGTTGTCTGCCTAATATTGAAGAATGACTCCCCCACTTCTTTCTTTTCTTACATGTTCATCTCCCCATGATGCCATCATCATTCCAAATAGATTAGCCCACATTTCCTCACCCGGAAACCGATACGGACCACTGTCTCCCCAAGATACCCTCTCTAAAGCCTTTTTTTTAAAATTTTTAAATTTTTTATAGACATATATTTTTATCCCCAGGGGTACAGGTCTGTGAATCGCCAGGTTTACACACTTCACAGCACTCACCAAAGCACATACCCTCCCCAATGTCCATAACCCCCCTCCCTTCTCCCAACCCCCTCCCCCCAGCAACCCTCAGTTTGTTTTGTGAGATTAAGAGTCACTTATGGTTTGTCTCCCTCCCAATCTAAAGCCTTTTTGTATCACCTGCATTGGCAATCTGGAAATTTAAGCTTCTCTCTACCTTGAGGAATGTCATTTAAATATTCACAACTGTTATTCTTAAAATCTCAACATGCTCCTGTAAATCAGCACATCCATGAAAATCCCCTCCTTCATTCTTTGTTCTGCCGTGTGATTAAAGACCTTTACCCTACTGTAAGACAAACTTTATTTAAATTCAAGCTCTTTTTCCAAGCTGTATGTTTCTAAGATTTCAACCTCCTGATACTCACTGTTCTTGTCTGTGAGATGCGGCTAATAGGATATTTTCATAGAGATACTGTAAAGCATAGATAAGAAATATCTGTACAGCACTCAGTGTCATACCTGATCATGGGAAAGAACTTTATAGCTGTTAGTTGCCACTGCTCTCGTCATTGATTCTGGTGATGTTTGTTTATTGAAGGAGCTGTCCTGAGAGCCCTAGTCAGCTCTGACTTAGAGTGAGTGCTCTGACCTAAAGCAAGGGGCTTTCCTCCAGGGGCCTCCAGCAGGGTCTTCAATCAAGGAAGAGAGGTTCAGCTGTCTGCCAGTGCTGATAGTCTGACACTCTGAGACTTCTTTTTTTAAAGGATCCTTAAGGACTTTCTTCCTTCCTGGCTCAAGATGTACAAGCTTCACCAGGGGCTGAGCTTCTGAATATTCAAGAAACTGATGAAACGAGCACTTTCTTAAAGTAGAACTTACAAAGAGCTCTAGAGCTAAAGAACCATAGAGCTGCCTACTCTATGAGACCAGTTCCCAGACCTGCAACAAGACTTCTTTTGGTTCATACTAGTTTTCTGGCTCCAGAGTCTTTCTTTTTTAGTAGATCAGAGCTTCTCTGTTAGACAAATTGCTGTGTCAGAAATTGTTAACCAGTCTCCTCCTATCCATTATATGATTAATCAGTGCTTTCTATACCGTATGCAAAAACATATTGCCTAATGACTAGAGTATGTGGATAGCTCCCAACTGGTGGGCTGCTTTCTGTTTCCTCCTGTTCTTCTGTTCCCACTACTGCAGTTGCCTACTTGCCAAAGTCAGTTGTGTCGCTGCCCATATCTGTTTGTGCCAGTTCCGTTTGTTATGTAATCACATATTTCAATTAAATGTTTCATGACTGATTTAATATAAGTACAAAAAGAGAGTTTTTGGTTCCATAAATATTTTGGAAAGAGTAAGTTTGAGTTGCTGAAAGTGCTGTTGAATCACATGTGGGCACAACAACTCTGAAAGTCTTGGAGGTGGAGGGGCTCATAAAACTGGAAAGAGTCTGCGTTCAGATTGTTTCACAAAAGTATGTACACTCTCACTCTGCTTTATAAAAGGAAGACCTGGAAATCCTAGTAGACAATGCATTATTTGAGTGGTTTATGCAAGAGAGAGAATGTGAACTCTGATCGTTAGATCAATTTAAAGTCAATCACAGCAACAAAACTTGGCCTACATTAAAAGTTTAGGAATGGATCCAATATATACATTTTAAGTAAAAATAAAATTTAGGTATGTATGCATAATTTTTAAGAATTTTCCATTTCATCAATATTTTTTATTAACTGCTAAACTACACATTTTGTTGCAGTGGATGATTACAGAGGGTTTCTACTGTCCAAGGTAACCACTTTGATACATGATGCATCCGCTAGCAACAGCACAGGCTCTTTTGGGAACAATAATGGTAGTGGGTTGTGCAGGTAGATTCAGTCTCCTAATTGGTGTTTGACTCACAGTGTGAAGCAGGCATCTAGGGCTAAAGATACAGCCTATGGCCCAAGAAAATATGCATGGATAATTACTCATATACAATTTTGTTCAATCTCCAAATAGCCCCTGGAAGATTAGTAATTGTCATCACTGTTTTGTCAGTGGGACTGCTGAGGTTCAGAGAAGTTACGTAACTTGGACCTAGTCCCATACGAAGTAGAGATGGCTAAGATGGGTCCTAGACTCCAAATCCTATGATTTATTCATCAAGACTAATTTACCTGTTGGTTCAGAGGGTAATGTCAACTGATCCAATCAGACCTGAGATCCAGGTACTATGAGCACTGACACTGAGCTTTTAATCAGCTTCGGCTAAAAATGGTTCTTATATTGGTAAGAATTTGATCAGTTGGAGTAGTTTCAGGCAGAGAACTTGATGCAGGCCAAAGTCTAAGCCGGGGCTGCTAAGTCAGGGTTTGGGCTTCTAAGTCAGAGATTGGTCAACACAGAATAACTGATGAGCCCTCAGTGCCCTCCACTTTCCTGGGAGCTGTGCTGCAGATGTTCTGTAAGCCAAAGGGGACGCACTCAAACTTTCAAAATGAGCCACCTTAACAAAAGGGAAATGCTTTTGGCAACACATATCATTCACATTGTTGCAATGCCTGCTTGTTTTGGTGCAAAATAAGAATCTGTCAGAATTTCTATTATTCCCCCTATATAATCCATATAATGGGAGGGTTTTTTTTTTTTTTTTTTTTTTTTTTTGGCTAACTCTTTTCCCTCTGGCCTACAATTTGGGACATGGTATTTCAGCTCAGCTAGCATTGCTTTCTTATTAAAATTACTGTTGGCCATTTTGAGTTAGTGTTGAATCAGACTCACGGGTTTGCTTTTTTTCTCCAGAACGTTTGTGGGAAAGTACAGGAGAAAGTGCCTGGCTTTTGATAAAAGCCAGAGAAAAAGAAAAACACCTTGGCCATTTGCATGAGTGTTTTGTAAACATTTTTGTGTGATCCATCATTATCGGAATTATCAGGGGAGCTTATTAACCACACACATTTCTGGACTTTACCCCGGATCTACAAAATTAAATGCTAGAGAAATGGAACCTGGGATCAGTCTCAGAGCCACTGGCTTAAATGAAGTATGTGGAACAATAAACCTCTGTATCATTTTCCTAGGCTGCTGTGGCAAAGTACTTCAAATTTGGTGACTTAAAAAACAAAAGTTTATTCTTATTTCTGGAGAACAGAAATTTGAAATTAAAATATCAGCAGGGTGGTGCTCTCTCTCTGAAGGCTCCAGAGGAGAGAATCTGTTCCATGCCTTTCTCTTAGCTCCTGGTGCTTTGGTAACCCTTGACATTCTAGACTTGCAAGTGAATCACTCCAATCTATGCATCTGTGTTCACATGGCATTCTCCCTGTCTGTGTCTCTCCTCCTCTTCTTGGAAGGACACAAGCCATCTTGGATCAGAGCCCACCCTAGCAAGTATGACCTCATCTTAATTTGACTATATCTGTAAAGATCCTATTTCCAAATAAGGTCACATTCACTGGTACTGGGGACTAAAACTTCAACATATCTTTTCAGGAGAAACAATTCAGTCCATTACTACATCGACACACTTGCTGACGGGACCTTTATATCAATGGGAATAATGCATATTTTATACCCTAATTGGAAAAATCGAGCAGTACTTATGATTTTGAGAAGTAAGTATTCCACTCAAACTAGAGATATTATTTTTTTTATTTCATGATAGTGAAATTCTGAAACCATTTTTAAAGTGTATTTTCATTAATGAAACTTCCTTCATGTAAAGAACTCTTGAATTTCTTCTTTCTAAAATAATTTTTCTACTAGCTGGAAAATAATAGTGAATTTCTCTTTTTCGTTGCTTATTCGAGAATCCCTGGTAGCTTGCCATGATCCTATAATGGTTAGTACTTTGCACTGTGTAATTTATTCTACACTTGATCTTAGCCAAAAGGCCGAGAAGCGATTGTATGTAATTTATTCTAATGAAAGACATTATATGTTATTAATTGCATCCATATTAATCCAAAACTATTCACAAGGAAATGATACATAAGATTTGTATTATAACATGAAAATTTTTTTATTAACATATAATGTGTTATTAGCCCCAGGAGTAGAGGTCTGTGAATCGCCAGGTTTACACACTTCACAGCACTCACCATAGCACATACCATCCCCAATGTCCATAGCCCAACCACTCTCTCCTTACCCACCTCCCCCTGGCAACTCTCAGTTTGTTTTGTGAGATTAAGAAACTCTCAGTTTGTTTTGTGAGATTAAGAATCTCTTATGGTTTGTCTCCCTCCTGATCCCATCTTGTTTAATTTATTCTTTTCCTATTCCCCAAACTCCCCACATTGCTTCTCAGCTTCCTCATATCAGGGAGGTCATATGACAGTTGTCTTTCTCTGATTGACTTATTTTGCGAAACATAATATCCTCTAGTTCCATCCTTGTCGTCACAAATGGCAAGATTTCATTTCTTTTGATGGCTGCATAGTATTCCATTGTGTATATATACCACCTCTTCTTTATCCATTCATCTGTTGATGGACGTCTAGGTTCTTTACATAGTTTGGCTATTGTAGACATTGTTGCTATAAACATTCAGGTGCATGTGCCCCTTCTGATCACTATATTTGTATCTTTAGGGTAGATACCCAGTAGTGCCATTGCTGGGTCATAGGGTAGCTCTATTTTCAACTTTTTGAGGAAACTTCATGCTGTTTTCCAGAGTGGTTGCACCAGCTTGCATTCCCACCAACAGTGTAGGAGGCTAGTATTTTGGTGAGAATTTTTGCATCTGTGTTCATCAAGAATATTGGTTTGTAATTCTCTTTTTTGATGGGATCCTTGTCTGTTTTTGGAATAAAGGTGATACTGGCCTCAAAATGAGTTTGTATGTTTTCCTTCCATTTCTATTTTTTGGAATAGTTTCAGGAAAATAGGAATTAATTCTTTTTTAAATGTTTAGTAGAATTCCCCTGGGAAGCCATCTGGCCCTGGGCTCTTGTTTGTTGGGAGAATTTTGATGACTGCTTCAATCTCCTTACTTGTTATGGGTCTGTTCAGGTTTTCTATTTCTTCCTGGTTCAGTTGTGGTAGTTTATATGTCTCTAGGAATGCATCCATTTCTTCCAGATTGTCAAATTTGCTGTCGTGTATTTGCTCATAATATGTTCTTAAAATGCTTGTATTTCTTTGGTGTTGGTTGTGATCTCTCCTCTTTCATTAATGATTTTATTTATTTGGGTCCTTTCTCTTTTCTTTTTGATAATTCTGGCCAGGGGTTTGTCAATCTTATTAATTCTTTCAAAGAACCATTGTTCTATTTTGTTTGTTTGTTTGTTTGTTTCTATTTCATTGATTTCTGCTCTGATCTTTATTATTTCTCTTCTGCTGGGTTTAGGCTTTCTTTGTTGTTCTTTCTCCAGCTCCTTTAGGTGTAGGGTTAGGTTGTGTATTTGAGACCTGTCTTCTTTCTTGAGAAAGGCTTGTACTGCTATATACTTTCCTCTCAGGACTGCCTTTGCTGTGTCCCACAGATTTTGAACCATTGTGTTTTCATTATCATTTGTTTCCATGAATTTTTTCAATACTTCTTTAATTTTCTGGTTGACCCATTCATTCTTTAGAAAGTTGCTCTTTAGTTTCCAGGTATTTGGATTCTTTCCAAATTTCCTCTTGTGACTGAGTTTTAGCTTCAGAGCATTGTGGTCTAAAAGTATGCAGGGAATGATCCCAATCTTCTGATATCAGTTGAGACCTGATATATGACCCAGGATATGATCTATTCTGGAGAATGTTCCATGTGCACTAGAGAAGAATGTGTATTCTGTTGCTTTGGGGTGGAATGTTCTGTATATATCTGTGATGTCCATCTGGGACATGAAAATATTTTTTATTAGAAATTTTATTTTTTCTTTATTGCTAGGATGTATTTATTTATATCAAATTTTCTGTTCATATTTTTCCTTTATGGACATAACTGACATATAACATTGTATAATTTGAACATGTACAACATGTTGATTTGATACACTTATATATTGCAAAATGATCACCACCATAGGGTCCATCACAGCATAAAATTACCATATATTTTTGTATTGAGAACATGTAAGATTTACCCTTTTAGTAATTTCAATGATACAGGGTATTATCAACTTTAATCTTCATGTTATAAGATCTCAGTGTACATTTTCATCGTAGAACTTTTAGTTTGTACCCTTTGATCAACATTTCCTCATTTCCCCTATCCTCCTGCGGTTGGTTAAAAAAAAAAAACAAAAAAAAAAACCCCACCACCGTTCTGCCTGAGTTCACTGAGTTATCGTAAGTCCTCATAGTGGAGGGATTTGTATTCTAATGGTTGACTTAGACATTGCATACAGAGGAGTAAGTATTAAGGGCAAAGTACAGAAAACTATGGGAAATGTAGCAGGTGGGAGAGGTAAGAAGATAAGCAAGGAAGGCTTCCTGGAGGAGCTAAATTTTGAGTAAGAGGTTGAAGGAAAAGTAGAAATTTGTCAAGCACAAAGTATGGGAAGGGTGGACAAAAAAATTAGTGTACCTGAGAAACCTCCAGGAGTTTGTGAAGATGGAGCACAAGAAATGATGAGCTTATGCTGGGAGATAGAAAGGTTGACAAGGTTGGACCACTAGGAGCCTGTGTGTTTTGGGTGATTTGCCTGTTTTTTGTTTTTGTTTTTGTTTTTGTTTTCCTCCTAGAACAGAATTTACTGAAGATTGAACACAAGATGGTGGGGTTCCTTCTTGCTAAACACTGCATATCATTGTGTATTCATTTCTTATAGATTGACAATACTCTTTCACTATTACAGCCTCTAAATATTCTGTAGAAAGGAAATCTGTTTTACTTTAACTTAACATTTCCCAAACTTCCCTGATAATGAAATTCCAATATGGAACTGTAAATATAAGTGTTTTCTGGGTCTGCATTAAAATAGCCTAAGGGGACAGGCAGTCTCAGGGAAGAGGAGTCAGTGGTAAACTCAGGAGTAACTCCTGAAGGGTGGTTAAAAAGCAATCTCATGACAGTCTCAAGTGGGAAGCATTATAAGACTGCTCCTCTGAATTAAGAAATAAGACAGAAGCAGGAGAACGACAAAGAAAATTATATTAGGGGGTGTAAATGATGCTAAAGTTAATAATTTTTTTTTATAAAGAAAATTTTAACTTAGAAATAAATGATTGTAAAGGTGATACATATTCATGGGTGAAAGTGTTTAGGAACAATACAGATGTATATAAAGTAAAGCAAACATGAATTATTTTTATTCATATATATTTATTAAAGAATTGAATCATGCTCTACTCTGTTTCCCAAGCTGTTTTCAGCCACGTCTGTACCTGAAGCATCATCACATTGTATTGGTATGCTGTAATTCTTTTATCCAAATCCTTAAAGATTTTAGAATTATTTCTTATGTTTGATTGTTTCAAAAAGTGCTGTGCTAAATATCCTTATGCACAAGTCTTTGATATCTGTGTAACTAGTTTCTAGAAGTGGAAACCCTATTTTGATAAAGGGCAGAGATTGCTAGTTGCCTCTAAATATCCAAGATTCCCTATTTTTTTTTTTTTAATAACATAACTTGACATTTACTCCTGGCAGCAGTGCAGTCAACTAAAGACTACATTTCCCAGCCTCGAGTGCAGCTATATATGGCTATGTGACTTTTAATTAATTAAATATGAGCTCAAGTGCTATATAATTCCTTTAAGGATTCTCTTTACCAAGAAAAGAGCAAACTTTCTTTTGCCCTTTCTCTTTTATTCTAGAGGATTTAAGTATCCTCTTGGATTATGAGGTGACATGCTAAGGACACAAGAGAGTAGCAAGACTGAAGAAGCCTGGGTGTCAGATAACTTAAAGCTACCATAGTAGCCTTGGAGGGCTCCCTCTAGATTTCTTTCACATGAAGAGAACTAAATTTCTATCTTGTTTAAGTTGCTATATTTCCCCCCATCACATACCCGAGATCTTAATTGAATCAGATGTACATTGAAAAATTTGAAAATAATATCCATATGCACTGAAAGGGGATTATATGAGTATACACTCTGACTAGCATTGAATGAGATTGCCTGGAAAAGTGATTACATTTGTTAACAAATGATGTGATACTTGTGATTTTCTTCAGGAGAATTTTAGGGGCTTTCAGAAGTTTTGTTTTAAGCCTCCAAACATGCCTAAGTCAACAATGTTCAATATAAAGGAAGTAAAGACACACAAATTTCTTTTTTTTTTATTTTTAATTTTTTTATTAATATATAATGTATTATTAGCCTCAGGTGTACAGGTCTGTGATTTACCAGGTTTACACATTTCACAGCACTCACCATAGCACGTACCTTCACCAATGTCCATAACCCCACCACCCTATCCCTACCCCACTCCCCCAGGCAACCCTCAGTTTGTTTTGTGAGATTAAGAGTCTTTTATGGTTCGTCTCCCTCCTGATCCCATCTTGTTTGATTTGTTCTTTTCCTACCTCCCTCAAACCCCCCACGTTGCCTCTCAACTTCCTCATATCAGGGAGATCATATGATAATTGTCTTTTTCTGACTGACTTATTTCGCTAATACCCTCTAGTTCCATCCACGTCATTGCAAATGACAAGATTTCGTTTCTTTTGACGGCTGCATAGTATTCCATTGTATATATATACCACCTCATATTTATCCATTCATTTGTTGATGGACGTCTAGGTTCTTTCCATAGTTTGGCTATTGTGGATATTGTTGCTATAAACATTCGGGTGCATGTGCCCCTTCTGATCACTACATTTGTATCTTTAGGGTAGATACCCAGTAATGCCATTGCTGGGTCATAGAGTATCTCTATTTTCAACTTTTTGAGGAACCTCCATGCTGTTTTCCAGAGTGGTTGCACCAGCTTACATTCCCACCAAAAGTGTAGGAGGGTTCCCCTTTTTCTGGATCCTCACCAGCATCTGTCATTTCTTGACTTGTTAATTTTAGCCATTCTGACTGGTGTGAGGTGGTATCTCATTGTGGTTTTGATTTGTATTTCCTTGATGCCAAGTGATATGGAGCACTTTTTCATGTGTCTGTTGGCCATCTGGATGTCTTCTTTGCAGAAATGTCTGTCCATGTCCTCTGCCCATTTCTTGATTGGATTATTTGTTCTTTGGGTGTTGAGTTTATTAAGTTCTTTATAGATTTTTGGATACTAGCCTTTTATCTGATAGGTTGTTCGCAAATATCTTCTCCCATTCTGTCACTTGTCTTTTGGTTTTGTTAACTGTTTCCTTTACTGTGCAAAAGCTTTTGGTCTTGATGAAGTCCCAATAGTTCATTTTTGCCCTTGCTTCCCTTGCCTTTGGCGATGTTCCTAGGAAGAAGTTGCTGTGGTTGAAGTCGAAGAGGTTGCTGCCTGTGTTCTCCTCAAGGATTTTGATGGATTCCTTTCTCACATTGAGGTCCTTCATCCATTTTGAGCCTATTTTTGAGTCACACAAATTTCTAATCATATCTTGAATTAGTCACTTAAAAACTATGTGACTGTGACCCTGAGCTAGTTTAGAACTTTTTAGAACCTCAGTTTCCTAATTTTTAAAGTAGAGTTAATAACGCTACCTCTTTGGGTTATAACGAAGAGTTAAGAAGGTAATGCATGTATAGTATGCTTAGCATAAACTCTTATATAACACTTTCAACAAATGTTAGCCATTATCATTATTTGATAAATAGACTAAATATCTGCTTTTGTAAGCTGTCATGTGGGACACAGTTATGGAACCCAGAGCCTGTAAACAAGTAGCTCAGTAGACTAACTGGGATTGTGGGGTGGAGGGGAGAAAGCAGGAACCTCAAAAAGGGAAAGTACACAATCACAGGAATTAGGGGAGAGGGAGATTGCTTTTGTTTAGGAACATAGTGTCAAGAAAGGTATCTCAAAGGCTTTGAAGGATGGGGAAAATTCCAATTGGCAGAAACATCAGCAGACTTCATTCTAAATCACCCAACAAGGCAGCCAAAAAAAAAAAAAAAAAATTGGGAGGAGGATGGGAAGACATGGGTTAACTAGTGAGCCAGGTGGCTGAGGTACAGGGAGTAGGCAGAGAGTGTCAACAGAAGTATAAGGCCAGATTCTAAAGGATCTGTTTTCAGGGCTCCTGGGTGGCTCAGTGGCTTGAGCCTCTGCCTTCAGCTCAGGTCATGATTGTAGGGTCCTGGGATCGAGCCCCACATCGGGCTCTCTGCTCGGTGGGGAGCCTGCTCCCTCCTCTCTCTCTCTGCCTGCCTCTCTGCCTACTTGTGATTTCTGTCTGTCAAATAAATAAATAAAATCTTAAAAAAAAAAAAGGATCTATTCTCATTGAACAGTTAGAAAGGTGTGTAAATGTCTTCAGAGTCAATGAAAGACTTAAATGTGAGTGTAAGGACAGATGGATAAGAGGTGTGCTAGGTGTGCTATGTGAAAGTTAACCTGGTATTGGTGTGCGCCATGGACTGTACAGAGCTAAGACAGGAGGTGAGACTTGGTAGCTACTGCCCATTGTCACAATGGGAACAAATAGGAACATATCCCTGCATAGAACATCCACTGTTACAGTTTTTTTAATTACCATTTGGAGAAACCAAAAGGTAGAGCAGCCCTAGGTCTTCCAAGGTTGATGAATGAGTCAGTAATGAAACCATTAGCAAGTTACCTTTGATTCCTGTTCCTTATCCCAGGGCAAGTTTGTGTCTTAGCAACACACTTTGAACTTGGTAAGACTCAGAGCTCTCTGTGAATGAATAAAGCAAAAACAGAGGGAAATGTGAAAGTTACTTTGATGGGAGGAAGTGTTTCTCTGGGGTATGTGTATGCTGGGCATGTGCTGGATCCCCAAATTTCAGTGGGAGCCAGTGAAGTGTACAGTAGGGGATCTGGTGTTCAGTGAATAAAAAGTCCCCTTCTCCCTGCAATTGGTAAAAGAACATGGTTTTAAAAATGCAAAAGTTAGGCACTTATAGAAAATTACCTATTTTTCTTATTAAAGTAAAGGACAGCTAAGTATGAGAGATAACTTTTCAAAGAAGGCAATAGCTACAAAGCAAAAATTAAAGCAGAATATCCACCATGTCAACCTCATTATCTGCCTTGCTAGGTATACTTGTTGCATTTTTTTAAATTAACATATAATGTATTATTAGCCGCAGATACTTGTTGCATCTTGAGGACCTGTGCTGTGTCTTTTGAAACTGATTTGTCTTTTGCTTAAGATTGTGTTATATATCACAGACCTGTACCCCTGGGGATAAAAATATATGTTTATAAAAAATAAAAAATTAAAAAAAAAGATTGTGTTATATACAGGTAACTTCTTACTGCTTTCAACACATATTTATTGAAAACTTACGATATGCTAAGCATTTTTCCCTAGTCTTTCGAGTATTCTAAGCATGGATTTCACAGGGTAAGGTTTTCTAGTTACTCTGCTAGCACTGTCAAAGCTGGATGAAGAGGGCAGAGAGACTCTGCAGAAAGGCAATGGGGAGGGTCTTCTCACAAGGCCAGCTAAGGCATTATCAGAGCAGAAAGAGTTTTCCATAATGCATAATAAATTATCACAGATTTAGTGGCTTACAACAACACACATTTAGTGTCACACAGTTTCTGTGTGTTACCTCACATCCCCAAGCCCATGAACGGCTTGACTGGGTTCTCTTCTAGTTGGGTTTCAGGGTCCTTCAAAGACAGCAATCAAGGTGATGGCCGGGTAGCTTTCTCTTCTGGAGGTTGGAGTGAAGAAGAATCTTCTTTAAAATCTCTCAGGTTATTGACAGAATATCTGTATTTATTTATGTTTCCAGCTGTAGTTCTGGGACCTTCAGTATTTTTGTTGGCTATCAGCCAGAGGCTTCTCTCAGCTTTTAGAGGCCTTCCTTGTCCCTCACTCCTTGCCATGTGGACTTCTCTGTATGTCTGTAATTTACAGCCTCTCAACGCATGTCTCCAAGACCAGTAATACAGAGATAGACCCCAGAGCAAGAACTGCTAGGAGTCTTATACAATAGAATTGTGAGGGTGACCTATCTTGTTGTATTGGTTAGAAGCAAGTCACAGATGCACCCCTACACACACTCAAGAGGTAAAGATTATAGAAAGGTGTGAAGACCAGGACACAGGGACCAGTGGGGATCATGTTAGAGGCTGTCCACCAGAGAGGACATTGGAAGACAGATGCTCAAGGCAGACTGGACTAGATCTTATTTAATTTTCTATCCTCATTGCCTGGTTCACATTGACTGATGAAGAAAGTAAATCTTTACTGGCTGGATCTTTACTGATTGGATGTGAAGACTGATGGAGTAAGTCTAAGGACAAAGCTTCAGGGATGATTCTAAGGTTTCCAGCCAGGGTTCACTGAAAATATGCAATTTTCTGGGATGGAAAACAGTGGAAGAAATGTTGAAGGTTAAGGGGATAATACTTTGACTTTGAGATATGGTCCAGGTGAAGAAATCTATAGCATTTCTTCAACTTCAGTGTGATATGGATCCCTCAAGTGAAATGATTCTCATTCAGCAGGTAGAGCCTGAAAGCTGTAGTTCTAAGGTCCCAGGTGATCCTGATGGAGTCCAAGAACCACACTTTGAGTACCAAGTTTCAAGAACAAAGGACTCATAATGTTTTTGTTTCTTCAAATGTTTGTTTTGAAAAGCTACCTTCTTGCACATTTTTGAGTTGAACAAAGGATATGATTTCTAGTATGCTATCACTACTCATATTTTAAAAGAAAATGTTACATTTGTCTTTTATAATTTTTTAAAAAGATTTTATTTATTTATTTGTCAGAGAGAGTGAGCACAGGCAGAGTGGCAGGCAGAGGCAGAGAGAGAAGCAGACTCCCCGCTGAGCAAGGAGCCGGATGTGGGACTCGATCCCAGGACGCTGGGACCATGACCCGAGCCAAAGGCAGCCACTTAACCAACTGAGCCACCCAGGTATCCCTACATTTGTCTTTTAAACGTATCATACCCCAGACCTATAAACTACAGTGATTTGACCATCAGCACCTATTTAACTTGAAGAAAGTTTTTCTTACATAGTGAAAAAATTATACATTATGGCTTTTCTCATTGAACTCACATTTCCATTCTACTTTCCCACAGAATTTTATCCTAAAGTGATACATTTTTCTTCTGAAAGCTTTATTGATCTACTTGCTTAGTTATTGCACAAATGCACATATAAATTCGAATTTTAAAAAGATTAGAATTTTTTGTGTCTATAAAGTTGAAATGTTAAAAATTTCTTCTGTGTTAAACCATTATTACAATCAGTAGAAAACTGATTACGTAGTATATATAATATAAATTTCAATAAACACTAAATAGAATTTTATTGGAAATGCATCTTTTAATGAGATAATTGGGGCTGATTTTCTTTTTAATTAGCCCCAGTATTGAGGATAAGAATTACTTATTGTTAGAATGAGACATGATACATCAGTTCTTTGCCACTTCTCAGCTATTTTTTAGATCAATGTTACTCAATGCTGTGAACACCTTTAAAGGTATATGCCAAGAATCATATAATCTATCATCAAACTCATTTTAATGATGTATTAGTGAAGATGTTCAATCAATTCTCCTTCAAATTCATTGAAAGCAAAGATTTGGAAATCACCTGATGATTCTTACGATAGTAAAAATCATAGGAGAGAGCTGTGCCTTTTTTTTTTTTTTTTTTAAATAAACAGGGAAAACGTTGGGTGAGGAGAGATGGGAAGGCAGTAGGCACAATGCTGACCAGTTACACTTTCTTAGGAGATAAGTTTTAGGGAAAAGTATTCTCTTGAAACTATTCATGCCCACATAGCCTTTGGAAAATATGTGCATAAGAGGGTATTAGTTTTCTAGTTTGAAGAACTGCAGTGGAGAACTGGAAATGGGTGACGCTCTGGAGACAGGCTGGGCTGAAAGCAAAGTGAGGGGGACATAGAGACAGAAATCCATGTGTGTTGAAACCTGCATTGCACAGGTATCATTAATTTAGAATTTTAGGAGTAGAGTCTGGATCAAAAGAGATTTTGTCCCATGTATGGAAGGAAAGAAAAGTGACTAGCAAACCCAAGGGCCAGATAGGCTTATAGGGACACTGGAAAACACAAGAGTACCTTCGAATCCTCTAAGACATCTTAAATCCATGTGTGCAGAAGTAATGATGGGTGATTGGTATATGATTATAAACTACCCTTATCTATTTGCTAGAGTAAGCTCTCTGCTCAGTAACACTTTGTGAGCTTAATTCTAGTTATTCTGTGGACACAGTGTGCCTGAGTTAATGAAACCTCATTACTAGAAAGAAAGGAAGAAAGAAAGGAAGAAAGGAGAAAAAAAAATTACCTTGGTCTTTCTATTCAATCTGCATATCATTATTCTCCCTCAAGTTGCTAAATCTAATTGACTTTAGAAGATTTTTTTCAACATCAGGTATTTTGAGTCTATGAATCAGTCACATTTTAAAGATATTGAAAATAGACTGAGTCACACTTTTCCTTTTTGCTTTTATTTTGAACAGATCCTTGGGAAGCACTAGTCAGATAAACTTAATTTATTTTCATAGGGAAGCAAGGTGTGAGAAAGATAGGGTGAGAACTTTTATTACCAAAGAGGTGCTGGAACTCTTTTATTTGCAACTTTATCAAATGATTGGTAAGGACATGTTATAATCCGAGGCTGCAAATGCCTCCCTTACCGGAACAAATGTAAGGAAGACAATTCGAGGGTTACAAGCCACATTCTAAGGCCAAATAACCATTCTCAGAAAGAATGTATTATCTGTCTGTGGCATCCTCAGATCTGTATTGTGCCTACCTCTGTCATTTCTTTATGCCTTTTGCTTTCCAGGCGAGAGGACTTTGCCTGCCCTGTTGGTATCTATCTATGATCAAATACCTTGTGACATTTCAGCTTAAGCAGCAAGATATTCCTGAGAACAACTGTGGTTCAATATTTTCCATAGGACTAATAATAATCTGCTGCCTTAACAACTATAAAGAGCAACCGATGCCTCATGGAAAGTGTGGATAAGTTTGGATTTTCTCAGTACAGATCACAGGGTTAGAAGAGACCTTTCTTTGTTCCTATAAATTCATCCAGCTTTGTTCCCTGCCCCCACCCCATCATGTGAGAAAGCTGAAGGAGGCGTAATAAAGGATCTAGGTTCTTGCCCACACATTTGCTATCTCTCCCCCCCACCTCCGTCCCATTTCTCCACTTCTGACCTAATATTCATGTGCACACTTACCCCTTAAATAGGTTAGAGGAGATGCTGACACTCCAAAGCAGCAAGTCAGCAGGGAGAATAATCTAGGATCAAAACTCCACTTTGCTGCAGATCTTAAGTGTAGAAAGGCAAAGCTGTTTTTGCCTACGTCTTTTATCTTTTTTTCATCTGCCAAAGTGTGCTTGGCATTTCATAGGGGCTTAATTCTTAAAATTGGATGTGAAATTTTGCATGTTTGTGAATTCTTTTCCATAGCTTTCATCGGAGTCTTGAAAAGATGAATTTGTCCCTAAAGGTAAAGAACCACTAATATGATGGGCTTTTTTTTCTCTGTGACATTATATGACTTGAAGAGTCACCCTAGTGAAGTATAGAATTCGTGGCACCTCTCACTCCCTAATCTTTGGAGACCTGGGAACTTCAGCTAAATAAATACCAAAGTTTGCCCTCTGGTTTATGTTTTCTTGGAGCAACTTTTCTCTCTAGCTCCAGAAAAAAAAAAATCTCAGGTGCTTTTTTTAATCAAAAATGTAGTGGAGATCATGAAAACACTTTTTCAAGATCTGCTATGCAACTGAGAAATCCTGTCCATATAACCTGATAACCTGGTAACTACCACCACCTCCCCCAACATTTATTGGGTTTTCACTGTGTCAGGAACCATGCTAATTACATCATGAGTATTACTTTGTTTAATCTTCATAGTAACCTTTTTAGCTATGCATTATGGTTATTCCCATTTTGGATAAGGAACTACCTTTAGAGGGGTAAGGACCTTCTTTATGGCTCTATAACCAATACAGGATGAAACCCAAACTCACATCCAAACTTATACCTGTTTGTGGAAGGTGAGCTCTAATTTATCAAACCGTTCCCGTCAATTAGGTGACATCCATAATAGTGTGATCAATCCACCAAACAAATGGGGAAGCATAGAGAATTAATCAGAAGCCTGGTATTGGAGAGGGAGCATTGGGTTGGGGTTCTGGAAATCTGTTTCTTAATATCCCCTTGGTCATCAACTTCTGGAGTAAAAGTAATACAGTTAATTAATATTTCTGTGCAGTTTTTTTTTTTTTTTTACAAAGTGGAAAGTTACTATTTAAAATTTTCATTTATCATCACAGTTAAAACAATAGGTATATATAACTTTGATAAAGGAGATCATAATAGTAATAATAATAACAATAATAATAATACATCCATAGTTTCAGATTAAAGGCCTCAATGCAGAAAGACCTCAGATTTCCTTTGTGTTATATATCCCCTGAGAGTGGTTCTTATTGTCCAGAAGTGATTTCTCATCTTTTCTCCAGCTTCCTCCCATTTCTCTTTCTCAATCTCTTCCGTGCATTTTTCTTTTTTTTATTATGTTACGTTAGTCACCGCACAGTATATCATTAGTCTTTGATGCATTTTTCCTTTTGTCCTCATCCCACTCTCGCTCTCTCCTCTTTTCCTTACCCCTTTTCCTCCCCTTTCCCCTTCCTTTCTTTCCCTCCCCTGCTCCCCTGTCTCAGATTACAAAGACCGCACTGTGCCTGGGAGAGTGCCTAAAGGGTGCAGGGAGAGAGGAAAATGAGGCCAAATAAGTTTTAACAAACTCTGTCTCTTTCTGCAGCTGCTGTTTGGAAAGCAGGCTTCCTGCCATTCTTGGGCAGAACCTGCCAAATGCCTTATCCTGGGCTGAGCCCCAGGACCTCAGCCACAGACTACTGTCTATGGCATTTCCAAATGCAGTCCCTCAGCTGTGCTGCAGGCAATAAATATCTCTTTCTGTAATAGGGAAATGGGTCCGTGAAATCTACCCGTTCATCCTTCAGAGCTTCCACTCAGCCACATCTTTATTTTCACCCAAATTGCATTATTGCTCTTTAAGATAGAATCTGGAGACATTTATCAAGTGCTTGTGTGCCAAAGTTCTGGGTATTAGAATATTCTCAAATTCTCCAAGGGAGAAATCAATAGAAAATTGTAGCCAGAGGACTGATTAGCCAGATAATATGGAAGATATTTTTCTTTCCTAGAGACTGTAGCCAGCACAAATCACATCATTTAAAATTTCTTAGCCCCTTGCTATTAAAATGTAATTCAGGTCCTAAGGTTTGAAATGTTAGATTTATTTTCTAACATTTCTTAACATTAAAGACTGGAACGGGGAGCATTACACTGTGCTAATTTAATGTGGCAGATAAACCAAATGATAATATCAATTATTATTATTTATGCATATACATTTTGTGTGCTAGAAAATGCATGGAATTTCTCTTTATATCATCTCACTTAATGTCTGAAACAGCTTTGCAAGAAAAAATACTATTAGCTGGCTTTTACAAATAAGGAGTGCAAAACTGAGTTTGGCCATAGGTTTTTCTTCTTAATATTCTAAATGTTAAATTTACATGCTGAAAGTAGACATTCTCATACACTGGTGGTAGGAGTGTAAAGGTGGTAGATAATTTTGCAATATGAGTCAAAATTAATTACAAGCATAACATAACCTTTTACTAAAAAAAGAATATGCATCTATATTTGTGTGTGTATATGTGTGGGTATATATGTATATACATGATCACAACTTTTATCCATTTTGGGGGGGCGGATGTTGTAGAAGGATGTACATTGTTATCGCTAAGGAATGTTATACTGGAGGATTGTGGAAAGAAAGAGGTCTTTTGTTTATAAGTTTAGGCACAGCTGAACTTTTAAAAAAATATATAGTAGCCCTTCTAACAGGTGTGAGGTGGTATCTCCTATGGCTTTTTTTTTTAACTTTTGATGCTTTATGTTTTGCCACGATCCTGTATTACATTTATATTATTAAAAAATAGTTTGAAATGAAAATGAGTGTAGTCTTTGACTCAAAAATTATATTTTTAGTAATTTATAATAAGGAAATTACTTGGCAGTTGTATAAACATATGTAAAGAAAGGTATTTATTGCACTGTCATTAGAAGCACTTAATTAGTACAGATGTTCAATTACATAAAATGTGGTGTATTCATGTAATAGATTATCATAACATTATTTTTTAAAATAAATGAACAGTTATGTGAATATGAACATCAAACTCCCTCCAGCTAATGCCTACCAGGCACATCTGTAGTTGAACAGGTTGGGATTCTTCCTCATTTCAGAGAGGGGAGCCTCGCCATGGGAAATGGTGGGGCATATCAGTTAGAGGGTGTTAGAAATGACTTATCAGGGATTTGGGCTTGTGTTGGGTGGTTTCAGGGAGGGTTCAAGGAAGCAGGGCTTTGCTGTGGTTTGGATGCTGTCAAGCAGTGGAACATTCATGAAGGTATATCTTAAGAAATCTTTTCTAGAAAGAAGACAGTTAGCAAGGCTAAAACTATCATTGATAAAGAAGCAGCAGTCTCTGTTACTAGTCAGGAAAGGAAAATGTCTGGTTATTTTTGTGGTGTCTTAGACAATGTTCATGTTTTCTTTGTGTTCAGGCCTGAGTACAGGCTGTCTTGTTTCTGTCTTGATCCATCATGCTCACAGAGTGGTTTTGTCTGATGTTGATGTTCTATGAAATAGTTTATATTTCACAGAGAACATCAAGTTCTAGCTGGTAGCACTCAGCCAGCTGTCAAATGTCAGAGGCTTTTCTTCTCTTTCTCAAAAGACACTCATAGTATGTTCAGTAAAAATAAATAAATAGTAATAATAATAATAATAAAAGTACATTATAGGACAGTAATCCCATTTTAAAAATATCAACACAAACATATGTTCAGACATAGAGAAAAGATTGGAGGAATATATTCCTTATTATCAACAATGATTTCATTAAAGAGAATTAGATTATGGGAGATTTTTGGTATGTGTGTGTTTTACTTTCTTCCTTCTGCATCTTTGTTTTGTTTAAAAATTTTTAAAAATAATGAGCACATCATTTTCACAATTAAAAATGGCAATTAAAATATTTCTCAGTTGAAAATAAAACTGAGATGTCTATCCAAGTAGCATGTGTTTGTTTCTCTCCACCCAGAAAAAATTACATGATGAATGTATTTTCTTTCCCATGCTGGCTCTTTCCCATGAAAGAATTTAGAGATAAAGCTACGTCTTTGATATTTTAAACATGTGGTGGCCACAGTTTGAGTTGTACTTTGTCATTAGAGGACTAGGGATACAGGAGGTGATTTTAGTTTCAATAAACAAGGCAGTCTTAGCCCTCTTCCATCCATACTTCTTCCTCTTTCAGGATAAAGAACTATATATGTATATGAGCTACCATGAGCACATATAAAGGAGGGTCCTAGCCCATGGTCTCAACTTAAAATTTTTTTTCAAAGATTTTTTTATTTATTTGACAGAGAGAGAGATAGTGAGTGAGGGAACACAAGCCCCGTTGAGCAAGGGAGCCTGATGTGGGATTCGATCCCAGGACCCTGGGATCATCACCTGAGCAAAAGGCAGATGCTTAATGACTGAGCCAGCCAGCCCCCCACCCCCCAACCCTCCCACCCCCACCCTTGGCCCCAGACAGGTTACATAGTTACCTGAGGAAAGGCTCTCCAGATGAAAGCTGACTTGCTGAGTGATTTGACAAACGTGGAGGAGGAGGTTAGGTTGGAAAGAAGAGACTTTTTGGGCAGATAGAGCTTATGGGCAGAGGACTGTGATGAGTGAGAGTAGGGCACAGTTGAGGAGCTGAAAGACCATAGTGGATGGAGCTCAGGAGGAGTTAGGGGACATGTGGTAAAAGATAAAGCTGGGAAGCAGATTTGAGAGCTGAGTACAAGGGGCTTGTCAACCTGATTAAGGAATCTGGACTTTATCTTGAGAGCCATGGGAAGCCACTGACTTGTTTTAAGCAGATATGATCAGGTTAACATTTTAAAATGGATCCTTTATCAGTAGTAAGAAGAGGAATGGTAGGGCTAAGAGTTGGTTCGTAGTGGCTGTTTAGAAGGTTGTTGCTAAAGGCCAAATAAGAAGTGATAGTGCCTTGCACTATGGTGCTGGTAGTGGAGATGGTGATAGAAGGACTAAATGGAGGGATATACAGGGGTTAACATGCCATTCTTTTAAAAATTATAAATTGGATTTATTACTGTAAGTCCTAGACAAACAATATACATACAAGAGAACCTAGGGGCAAATAATGAGAATGGGTTATGGGAAACTCAATCTTAGTAGCAACAAAAGTTGATGGGTTGATTCCGTCATCATTTTGTCCATCATGTTATGTCAAACTAAAACTGTCCCTCTTTCCTGCACCTCTGTAAGACATCTTTTTTTTTTTTTTTAAGATTTTATTTATTTATTCATTTATTTGACAGAAAGAGGGAAAGACAGTGAGAGAGGAAACACAAGCCAGGTGAGTAGAAGAGGGAGAAGCAAACTTCCCATTGAGCAGGGAGCACAAAGCAGGGCTTGAATCCAGCACCCTGGAATCACGATCTGAGCTGAAGGCAAATGCTTAACAACTGAGCCATCCAGGCACCCTATGTAAGACATCATTAATTGATCATAACACTTCCTCCTACTGAGCCCTGACAGGGTAAAGAACCATTTCCAAATCAACATTCCAAGAAGCCTCTAAGAATTATTCAGGATTATTAGGCAGGAAAATGTCTATCTGCCATCTTGCTTATTTAGGAGACAAATTATTGCATGGTTGCTCTTGCTGATTAAGCAAGTTCCGTACCCCTTTACCTTCTCCCCTTCACTAGGCCTTCTGAGTATCTGGATGACAGAGTTGGAAGAGCTCTGTAGACACTGAATTATTTGGATCCAGATGGGTGTATGCGTATCTTATCAAATTAAAATGAGATAAACCAGGGGGGATATTAAGCATATTCATTTTAGATTGAGGACATGTTTACCATTATCATGCACCTTCAGGTTTCACATTTGCCTTGAGGGGAATTTGGTGTTTTTTTAAAAATCTTTTTCTCTGCTTAAAAAGATATATTGACTAGGGGAAGAATAGAGTAGGTGAAGCACCCTACATTTATAGTGTGCTTGTGACTGTCTTCTATGCTAATAGGCAAAGTGGGTGGAATGGAATTGCTCTTAAATAAGTAAAAAACTTAGCATTCAATTATCTTAAAAAATGGGCTTAATTTGGAGAGTTTCGTATAACATATTGCCGGTCAAATCTCATTTTTTTTTTTTAAACTTTCTTTTGCTAATGCAAGACAGAAGAGTTTTGTGCACTAAATAAATAGACCAAGGTCTTATTGGGGAGGGTCAGGGATCTGGGATTCTTATATAATGGAGAATGTGATTTATTTTCCTAGGATTTGTGTGTGTGTGTGTGTGTGTGTGTTTGTGTGTAGAAAAATGTTAATAATGTCAGCAAGCTGAAGTCATGGGGATGACCCAGCAGGGGGGCACAGAATTTGCAAATGCTCAACTCTGTCCCAAGAGGACAAAAAAAAAACAAACAAAAAAAAACCAACCAAAAACCAAACCTTCCCATCGAATGTACCCACTGAAAGAGACAATTATCCTAGGACTGTTGCTTCTTACAGAAATTGTTTCAGACAGCTCCCTTTTTTTTCAGACTTTCTGTCTTTCCTTTGTTGTTTTATTTCCTCTGATTGTACCACTGCAGGGGAAATACTTTGTGTAGCAGAGGGGGCTGGAGCAAGGACTCTGAAGTCACATAGGCCTCCCAGCAAATTCACACGCTACTATTTATGAACAGTGTGATCTTGACTATTTCATTGAACCCCTTTGAGTCTTTTTTTTTTTCATGTGAAAATGGAGATAGTAATAGTTCCTACCGATTAGAGTTGTTTGAGCAGTAAATGAAATTGTACATGTGAAGTGATAATCACCAAATGGACATTAGCAGTTGTTATTATTATTACTATCATTGCTTTTTTAACCAGGCTCCACACCCATCACGGAGCCCCAGCGTGGGGTTTGAACTCATGACCAGGAGATCAAGACCTGAGCTGAGGTCAAGAGTTGGATGCAACTGATAGAGCCACCTAGGTGCCCTGCTATTATTATTTTAATCCGTAGGGGTTAGATCCAGCCTGAGGGCCTCATGCATGTGCCAACTTCCAAAGCTGTGCCAGCTGTCCCCTGGCCACTATGACATTGGAGGCAACAGTGGAGGAGATGGTGGTGATCATGGGAGAGAGGGGGAGTCTGGGGGAGAAAGGCTTGGTACAAAGGGGTAGGCTGCAAAAACACTAGGCTCAAGAAGCATCCCATATTTGCAACTGTGCTTCTTGCATCTACCCATCAGAAGGGGTTCTTATCCAATTGCAGTGTGCGTGCACTAAGATAAAAGCTAATAATATGAAATTCTCTTATAATGCCTAATCACGCCCAAAACATAGTCTGACAAAGAGTTTTTGCCCTTGGCATTTAGAATAGTCAAAGGGTTTAATATCAGGAACAACCATTTTGAACAATAGTGCTTGGAGCACTTAAAAGGGAATGTTGCAAATAGCCTGTCTAGTCAGAATGCAAAAAGTGATTTCACTTAACCATTGAGAACGTTAACTCTGCTGACCTGCCCATAGAGCAGCTGGCATAGCACTTATCTCCACAGGCCTGATTAGACAATTGCAGTTATTTTGTTTCTGTCAAATACACCTGGTCTCTTAGTAAACACCCTGACTTATGTCTATAGGGACTCAAAATAGAACCAACTTAAAATCAGGATAGGGCTATTTAGGATTCTAGGTATATGTAGAAAAATTAATCATTTTAGTCCTGGAATCATCACAAAATAACCACTTTAAGGCCCTATTTGCCACCCGGTTGCAAGGAGCTATATTCAATAGGCACAGCCCCTGATTTAAAAGAAGTAATCACATTTTTTGCCAGGCCAGTTGGGATAGTTTTAGGGACCAGAGAGCCAGCCTTTAAATCCTGGCTTGCCATTTGCTAGCTTTCTTAGGTCGACAAACTCACTTATCTTTCTATGCCTCTCTGGCAATTTTAAAGGTACTACCTCACAGGGATGTTTTGAAGATTAAATGAGTTAATAAGTGTATAGTGGTTTGCCCTAGATGCCGGCAGGAAGGGGAGGGAGGCACTGTCTGTGGAGAGTTTGGAAAGAATAATGAAACCAAGTAAAAGTCTGGATGCTTTTCATTTTCGTATGCCTATATAGTTCTAAATGATACCAGTCCTGGAACTGACTACTCCTTCTACCCTCACCCTTGATTACACCACTAGGGGGTGGTATTACGAGCACCGCTCCGCAGAGAAAGCTCTCAAAGCGTTGTCACACGCTGTTATTTTTCCTTGAAGTTCCAGCTCTCATTACCTGCTCAGAATCCTTCAGTGACTCCCCACTGCCTAGAGAAATGTGGTTGAGATTCAGCCTGCCATTCAAGGCCCTCTGTATCTGATTTGGGCATATTGTTTTCCCAGTTGTATACCCATTAGACACTTTTCACTCACAGGAAAACCAACACAATTGCATTTTCCCTGAAAGCCTTGAGGCATATGCACAGAGCATATTCCCTCTGCTGTCTCTACAGGACCAAAGAACTGGTGTTCTTTAAGAACTCACCCAAAGGATATCAATCCCAAGTTCCTCCACCAAAGTCATTGCTCTTGCTTAGAACTCTCATAACACCAGATTTCTTTTTTTTTTCTGAGGGTTTTCTTTTCCTTCTTTCTACCTCATTATGTCAATACTTTATCTCTCCCACTGTACTCTAAATTCCCTGGGACAAAATCTAAGTCAAATTGACCTTTGATTTCTCACAATGTCTTGTACAGCTCCTCATTCTTCCTGAATATTAATAAAGACATGTTGAGTAAATTAATTCTAGGAACCACTGTGGAGTGAAATCCAAAGCCAGTGTTTCTAACGAGAAGAGACACAGATCTTGCCCCCATGGTCATCACTCAGCAGAAACACTGTATATTTTTTCAGGCTCTTTCTCAAGATTTAGTTATCTGCTAACATGAGATAACTCTATAGTTTGATATATGAAAACTTGGTGAAAGATGGCCATTCAAGTTAAAAATATTGAGTGTCCATTGTTTGGATAGCAAGCATGAACTTGAGATGCCCTTAGAGGTAGAAGACATTGTCCTTGGCCTTGGGCAGCTTATAGTCTGGTCGGTGAGGAAAAAAATGTTTTGCTAGAAACTAGGTAAAACTTATTAAGCAATGTATAAACATGTGTATACAGGTATATTTGCTGTGTATGGAGATATAGTTGCTGAAGAAACATCCACATATTTTGGATTAAAGAAGTTACCTGAAAAGTTAGTGTCACTCAGCATCCTTTTGGAAGGAGGGCAGGGTGATAGTGTGCTTGGCTGTTGTCTGTTTACCCCACTGGATCTTCTCTCCACCCTTGCTCCCCCTGCTCTGTGCCCTGGAGGCTGACTTTGATGGAAGGTGTGGACACTCCACCATCCTCTCAGCTTCCCCTTGTGTTCAGCCAAGGGAGGCACTGGCAGGAGACTGAAGAACTTGAGGAGCAGGGCGGGGGAGGTTGGGATGGGTCTGTGTCCCACTTCCTGCCCTTCTCCAGAAGGTCCACATCCTGCCAGGCAGCCCTCTCTCAATACCTAGGCTTTAGCTACTTTGTCAGAGTTTCTGCAACTGCTCTCTGCTCTCACCCCTCTGAGGCTAGAAGAGGATAGTAATTCTTTGCTATTGTAGCCCCAGGATGCTTCATGATCCCTCAATGGTGAATTTACCCTAATGCTGCCTAGACCTTGTAAATAGTCCTCCCATTGGACTCTTCAATTACCCAGTGTGAATGGGCCATCTGTTTCTAGCCAAGATCTTGACTAATATAAGTAAGGAAGTTAATGCAATAGTTCAGTTCCACTAACACCTATTGAACGTTTTTGCATGTCTGGCATGGTTTGAAGCACTGAAAACAAAATGACATCAAAACAAAGTCTCTGTCATTAAGGAACATCTAATCTAGCCGGGAAGACAATGGTACAGAACGGTATTAGGGGAATGTATTATAACAGTGTAACAATGGGGGAGGCACTGATGAAGGAGATGAAGAAGGCTAAAGCCAGCTGCCTGACATGTTATCATAAAAATGTGTTTAGAACTAGAAGGATTCCTAACTGTTTATCTAGACCAATGCCTTTATTTTATAGGGGAGGGGTTGTAGAGTCCATTGAATTCAAATTACCTATCACTACTACTGAGTAGTGAAAAACTGGAGTGGGACCAAAGTATTCTTCCTGCTAGTTCCCTGTCTTTTTTCCCTTTTCCTCTAGACGGTAGATAGTGCCAGCTCCGATTTCCACCTCTGGCCCCCCTGCCTCTGCTTGGCTTCTTCCTCCTGAACCATTTTTCATTTCAAAGCACTTGAGTACTTGGAGCAAGGAGAGTGAACTTATTGATTTCAATATTCTCATTGTCACAGTCAGAGGGAAAGGTGAAGAGGGCTGAGACATATGGAGGTGAAGTGTGTGGTTAAGGACAGACCACCAATACTAATCCACCTGCCACCAGAAGCAATCTTGAGTGTCGGCAGGCTTTGAAGTATTTCCAAGCCTCCTCCCTGTGCTTGTAAGCTTACTGGATGCTCGAGCAGACTGGGCACTAATAAACATCCTGTGTGGGGCGGATTCATCCTGTCTTCTATCAACACTGGAGACAGGGTAAAGTGCAGGGTAGAATTTTCCACTAGGTATTATAGGTGAGAGGAAAAGAAGCTGCTTTGTGTGAAATGACTTTGAATGTTACAACTTAATTTGCTTGGGAGCTGAAAGATGAGTGTTATTTATACAAGTAACTGAATGACTCGGAGTCAAATATCAGGGTTTGGATAATCACATTAACTTTCATTTATGGAGTGATTGCTATGTGGCTCACACTACTCAGGCCATGTGTTAATTAATGTGTTAATGGATTTATTTCTGTGAAGTAGGCATTATTATGATTCTTATGATTACTAATATCACTATCATTTCCACTTTACAGATGAGGAAACAGAGGCACACAGAGCAGAAGTAACGGAGCCAAGTTCACATGTCTTGTAAATGATGGAGCAGTGATATAACCCAGGTCCCTGATGCCAGAGCCAGTCTTGCCCAAAGAACACTTAGTCAAGCATCTGTTATCCTCTAAAGTCTTCTCTGACTTACTAGGCAGAACTGATTTTTTTTCCTCTTCTGGGTTCCCTTCTGCAATAACAGACTTCTACAATATCATCTGTAGTAGGGGCTGTTGATAATGCACCTCATGTCTTCTTGGCTACTTCAATGTCTACCTGCAGCTGTGGTGGGCAGTTACCCCTGCATGCCAAAGGTTTCATACCTCAAGAGACTGCATCTTGCTGCTTCTCTCTCTCTCTCTCTCATTTTTTAAAAAGAATTATTTAGTTATTTGACAGAAAGAGACACAGTGAGAGAGGGAACACAGGCAGGGGGAGTGGGAGAGTGAGAAGCAAGCTTCCCTCAGCAGGGAGCCCCACACAGGGCTTGATCCCGACCCTGGGATCATGACATGAGTGGAAGGCAGACCCTTAACGACTGAGCAACCCAGGCACTCTGCTCTGCTTTTCTTCCTAAGGGTGTTTCCTAGCTGATAGCCTATTGGATCCAGACCAGTGAGGAAGAACAGGAAGGAAGATGCAGCTCACCCATCCCTTAGCAGATCAGTTCTGAGGTATGGTGTACATGGTTCCAGACAAGGTCTTGTGGAGGTGAGCTCCAGTTGCTCACATAATAACCTGCTCATTTATGATTCTGGGATCACCTTCCAAATAAATTGCATGTACCCATGTTTTTGTAATGGAGTCTGCTTCTGGGGAAATCCAAATTGAGCCACCATATTTTACATATTGCTAGATGTAAATATTTATATATCTGTCTCCTCCTCCCCAACTAAGTTTCTTTATAGAAGGCATTATGTCTTACCTGTCTTTGTATCCTAAGATAAAGCCTGATACTCCATAAGTACTCAGTCAATATTTTTGTGTGAATGAATGAGTTTATCTACATTCCAGTGACATAATAATATTTCTAAGGCCCTATAATATCTTAAAGTATGTCCAAAACCAGCCATTGTAGTCCTTTGGTAATAATCTACTACGATTCTGCAGTTATCTTAATATTACCTTTCTTAGTAGATTAACCAGAATACCCCTTCCCTTTTATTGAAGCAGATAAGAGAGAATATATTATACATTTCTAATTGTTTTATTTGCTTTTGCCTAAACCAGAATAAAAATCTGGGTCTCCATGGCATTCAATAAATATTAAGCCTATATTAAAAGTGAGTCTTTTATCTATAAATGATGATAGTAAGGGTGAGTGATAGGACAAATGTTAATAAATTGAAGACTCTCTTTTTAATGTCTTACTTAAACATATTTTTAAAAAATGTATGAGACTCTGAGAAAAATTCAAATTAGTTTATCACCAAGGGACTACTCTTTAAATATTTTCAAGTAGAGGAAGAACTCACTCTGGTGATTGTATGTCATTTTGTTAATATTTTCAGAAACCTAGCAGTTCTTGAGTAATATTATTAAAACAATAATTTATTCTAATTTTCATCTGGAATTGGTAAGACATTTATCATCAGTGAGTTCTTCCTCCATCATTTAATTTTTTTTCCTTCGAAGCATGCACATTCAGTTGCTTCACAGTGAAAAAACATGAAGCCTGCAGAATTATGACTAGGTCACTTTGCTTCCAGCAAAAGTACTAGAAAGGACTGAAAGAAAACAATATGAACTATAATAAAGATGAACTGATTGACCAGAAATACATTTTAATGATATTTATGGTTAACAATGTAATAATTTCCTATTTATCAGTGTTGCTTTACACCAAAGTAAGTGATATTATTATAGTCATAAGAACAATGAAAAGACTGAGCTAACAAGAGGGTTTTCAAATAATTTATATGAGGAACATTGCTATCATGAGATATTATTTTTAACAAATCAGTCTAATAATCACATATTATTGAGTTTTGGGGTACTCCAGTTTTCATTAAATTATATGATGAGTCAAATATGGAAAAACTTGATGGTCTTACTACAACTAAGGATCTAGTCATAAAAGACCTTTTAGGAAGAACATGAGTGTTGACATGGGACTTTTCAATCAACACTAAAAATAACAAGAAATTCATTATTTTTATATAAGATCCAAAAAGAAAAGGCTAGCATTACAGTTATATAATCTAATTTTTTAAAAATTAACTATTAAAGAATGTTATGATAGATATTTATTGTATTAATATTGATTAACCTTAATATTGTTCCTTATTATATTTAAGCTCCTCAAGAGTTGGTGAATGTGCATAGTAGAATTTCAATTGTCTGTTAAACAGATATTTTCCCTTTAAATATTAAAAAAAAAATCTGAGAAGGAACTGTGGGAATCATTGTGAAAAAACAAAAAATAGAAAATAGGACGTCGTGATTTATTTCAACAACTCAAACAAACGTCTTCTAAAGCAAACATATGTCATAGAAGTTTGGTTTTTCCCCAAGAAAAATAGCTTGTTCTATACTAACAGATGGTAAAGCCTAAACAATGAAAGAGACCGTATTTCAAAAATCTAGATTTCTCAACAGTTCTAAAGGCAAGATAATAAAGATAATTATTATTTTCAAAAAATTAAGTATTATTCTCATTGTAAAGACCTATAATCTTCATTCTTGTAAAGTAAGTTCCTGAAAAGTTTAGTCATATAAGGCTTTGATCTTCATCTTAATCTTCAACCAGGGTGTGATACCAAGAAATGCGCCCCCCGTGATAACTCAATTACTCTACTATGTAGCTAGATAGAAAGTCTTAGTGTACATTTAGCCTGTGGATTGAGATTCTTGCATCAGGAAGAAAAGTTGACCAGCTGTGAGGGAGACTGGTTTCTAAGCTTGTAGAGTAAGATAATACTTTGCAAGTATTTTGAGGTTTTTAATTGGAGTTCCATTTACATACACCCTTTCATTGTCCATAATCTCAAACAAATTGTTCTTGTCTCATTGAATCTTAAGTATTCATTTCCCCAGATAAAGGAGAAATACAGTAGAAAAACAGAAATTACTCTTGAGTACCAAAAACTAAAGCTTTTGAGTTGCAAGAACCTGAAATGAGTTTCAAAATTTGAAGTTCTGAAGGATTCAGGGTATAAAATTTATGCAATAAACAACAGATTAGATGAACTGAAATACATTATGCTCCCTGGGATACTTAGCTTTAAGGCAAGATTGTGATAGTGTGAGTTGGGCTCTCTGGGATTAACTAAATTTGAGTAAAGCAATTGATTTTACATAATATCCTTGAGAAAAATGTCTGCCATATTGTAGTGATTTATAGGGATTCAAGAGTTGAATGGTATTATCAGATCGACTTTGAGCCAGGTTGCTACTGGCATTCTATGAGGCTTTGCTTTGTTCAAAATTTTAATAATTTAATATAACATATAGAAAGTTTGCTAATGAGGTTTGTGGGATGCCTGAAAATAGGAGAGGGTAGAAATTTTACTAAAAATCATATGGAAGATTTAAAGAAAACCAGTCAGGTAGACAAATTGGGCCTAATTAAATAAGGTATAAATATGCAAGGATAAATGTAAAGACCTGTGTTTAGAATTTTAAAAAATCTGCATATCTGAGGGGCTGGCAAGGCGTTCCTAAAAAAAAAAAATGGTTCTGCGAGCAAGACCAGGGGCTCTGAGTTAATTTCATGCTCTAAATGAATGGGTGACATCTTTACCAGAAAAGAGAACGTTCCATTGGCTTGTATTCAAGGGTTTGGGAAGGAAATCGATGTACTTTGCTCTAGTAAAACTATACCTGAAAGAGTGCATTTGATTCTGATTTTTTTAATATTTTATTTATTGATTTGACAGAGAGAAATCACAAGTAGGCAGAGAGGCAGGCAAAGAGAGAAGGGGAAGCAGGCTCCCCGCCAAGCAGAGAGCCCGATGCAGGACTCGATCCCAGGACCCTGAGATCATGACCTGAGCCAAAGGCAGAGGCTTAACCCACTGAGCCACCCAGGCACCCCATTCGATTCTGATTTTTATCTTCTGCGTTAGATATCAACAAAACTATGGGACATGTAGAGTATGTGGCTAGATTTTATATTCAGCAAAAATGTTTCTGATTTCCTCTTATGTGCCAGACACTGTTCTAGGTACGAGGGATACAGTCACAAACATGAGTTAAACATGATGGAGTTTCTGGAAAGGGGATAATTAATCTGGAGATTATATGGGGCTCCTTGCTAGCAGACATCTGTTGAACAGCTGACATGCGAAAAAGAATTAGCCTGATCCTATGTGGCTCCAGGGGGATTAGGCAGAAGTTATAAGGATGCAGATTTCAGTTATAGCATCTGTTCACAAGTGGAGATTGTGGCCTTGGGTTGGAGAGTACCTTGTCATTTTCCAGCACAGGCAGAAGTGCATCTGTCAGGGTGAATGATGTAATTCAGAAAACACTTAGCACAGTATCCCAGCACTTCACAGGTGCTCAGTCAATGGAACAAAATAGTTGTATAGGGCTTTTCTTATCTCTTCTGGGAGTATGTGATAGATGATTCTAGAATTATAGAGAACAGGAACTCTTACCTATAGTTTTTTTCCTTTGTGCCCACCATGGAGTTTGGCATATGGTTGGTGGCCTTTGACTATCAAATACATGAATGAGAGATTTGTATCATCTCCAAAACTGTGCATTAATAATTATGATGTTAAAAAAGACCATTTATAGTTCCAGTTCCATTTTTAGTGACAATGAGATTTGACATTACATTTTTCCAGCAGTTTTATTTTTTTTTAAACTGTTACTTAAAATCTCAGTCATTCTCTGGAGCACATGCAGCTTTCTGTCATTTCATAAAATGTCAACATTCATTGCCTTGCAGATTTACTTAGAATTTATGGAAGATCCATAATTTCATTCTCTAACATGTAGGATCCTTTCAAAGCTCAGATCATTCTATTATAACTTGCATTATTCTGATCCACACAATACATCTTTCTTATTTATGAAGCCATCTTATTTCTAGAAGTTTCTCTCAGTTTATCCCTTTTCTTCTCAAAATAAACATTATTACTTTCAACTTCTTTTCTAATCACTCTCCTTTCCCCCCTAAACTCACTCTGGAAATAACTGATTATTTCCAGTTCTCTTAGAAGCTGGATAATTGTGTCAATGTTAACTATCCGAAGACTCCTTTACTATCTATTGAGGGCTTACTGTGTGGCAGAAATCTTACATACTTTATCTCCTTTAATGCTCCTGACAGCTTTCTTGTGTGGGTGTTTTTATTCCCATTCTACAGATGAAGACAAGCAGAGTCAGAGAAAGGGGATAATTTCACTAATGCTCCACAACATATTAGTGGAGGAGGTAGGGTTTTTTTCTCTTAATCCACTTTTTTCTCTTAATCCCACAGTCTTTGGACTCCTCATGTCAACTAGAATTTTGGATTGAAACTTAAACATATAAAAAAGAGAAAGGGAAACTGGACTTTGTTTTGAATGAGGTTTATCTTTATCAAATAAATTGCATAGCTCCTTTGTATAATTAACTATAAACAAAGAGATTCAAAAGGCTGATATCTCTCGAAATGCCCTCAGACCTTCAAAGTTAGGCGACTCTACCAATCAGAATAGAAAGTTTCTTCCAGAGGTTTCAGGCCAACCTCTGGTTTTGGGACAAGGAGTGGCACACTGACTTGCTCAAGACCACCTACCTGCTTAACAGCACAAAGAGGACTAAAGGCCAGGCTTCTAGATTTCCAGACTAGTTTCCAGACTGTTTCTGGGGATCTTTGAGTGAAATCGTGCACATTTTCTCCTGATTAAAAACTCTACTCAAACACAAGACACAACAGAAGGGATATAGTTTGATAGTTTCAAGCTAAAAAAAAAAAAAAAAAAAAATCTTGATTTAAGATCAAGCAAGTGTTTATAAAGCATTTCTGAACTCCTTGGAGAAAGGTACTTTCTAAATAAAAGTTTCGTTTGATCATTTTGAAATGTTTATTTTAGGCAAGCATCCTTTTCATAAAATATTTACACGTGCTCTAATACAAACATTCACATTAGTATGTGCTAAAGATCTGAAATTTACTTAGCCAAAATTATTTGCTTTTCTGAGTCCAACCAGCAGGATTTCCAGAAATCCAAAAGAGATAAAGGGATTTCCTTACAAAGCCTGTTAAAGCATCAGATAGGAATTTGGAAAGGGCAATTCTAAAATAAGGCTCATTGAGAATAAGAACTTCCTTAAGATCTTGACTTGAAGTCTACACTAGCTCAGACACCTGCAAAATGAGCAAATAAGGCATAATTTCCCGACGACATTATGCCAAAATCTTGCTAAATTCTTTTCACTGCCAAGGACTCAGTTAATGTTTCAAAAAATGAAGAACAGCAAGTTTTAGCAGGTTTTTTTTTTTTTTCTGGATTTCCAAAAGAGAAAATAGATTTTGGAATTGCTGTTTTATCAAAAGAAAAGCAATATAGAGTAAACTTTGGCCTCTATTAGAGGTGACTCTAGGAGTGTCGACGTCTTATTAATGTTGGCAGCAAACCCTGTGGTAGGTATATTTTGAATGGAAAACAACCCCACCTGCTCCTTTGAGCTTATTTTGAATGAATCTCATGGGAAATCATAAAGAACAAGCTCTTTCTGGTAAAAAGGAAATTTCATTGCTGTAAGTCCCATGATATAGCAGAAAGTGTGTCAGGAGAAGGTAGCAGAGGATTTCTAGGCTCTTCTTAATCAGATAATGTGTCCTTAAGTAAATCACTTACTTGACCTGGGCCTCAGTTTCTCCCTGGAAAAGGAGGGCACCACTTTCTGAGTTTTCTTTCATCACTGTCCTTTTTTTGGAGATTTGGCCATGACTTTTTTCCACCCTTCTCATGAATCTGCCTCCCAGGAGCACTATATCCTCACGAGGTATAGCTTCTGTCTGCCTTTGCAAATGGTGTTTGTAAGCCAAGAGGCACCCACATCAACTTCTCATCCTTTCAGTCACTTTTCTTGTATGTTGGAAACTATCTAGTAAAACTTCATTTGTTAGAACCTCATCAAAGTTTTTCTTTGCTCTCTTTCAGAGAAGAAAGTGGCAATCACTTAAGAAAACTATGTAAGTCAGGTTTGTCGTGTTTGACTTCCTGAAATAAGTCAACTCAGCTTTGTAGCTAGTTGGTTCTTAGGAAGCAATAATGACAGGACTAAATGTTAGTAGGTTTTGGCAAGGGTTTACAGTCTGTTAGCCTTAGTTGGATTTATCAAACATGATTGAAAGTAATCAGGTCCATTTCTTTAAGAGGACCAGGGTTGAGATTTTTACTCTGTGGCTACACACATAGAACTAATTAGGTCTTTGGATCCAAACTCACCTAACAAATTGAGTCAGGGAAAAACAACAACAACAATTGGTTACATCTTAAAAAGTACTGTCTGCCAAAAGAGTTAATCTGGTTGTACATCTCAATAAATGCTTTTCATTTAATCAAGTCTGATTAACAGGTTGTGAGATTCACGTATTGGGTCAGGGACAGCATTAAGAAACAATAAAATAGAGCAGAATAGGAAACATCAGGGTATATCCCAATAATGGTTAGTATGAATTTGCAAAAATTAATTTTATTCATATAGAGAGAACATACATATGCATATATGGTCCTGGTCTCAATGTGAATTTTATTTGTCATTCTAGGTCTGGTTAAGAAAAGGTCAGGTTACTGGGGAAACATGTTTTAAGATGGAGATTGGTGTGCGTTGGGTTTATTGGGAATTGCAGAATAGGGACAACATACGTGACAACGAGAGGGAGGCAGAATTGGGCAGAAGAAGCTGAACAGAGATGCAATTACCACAGAGATCTCAGTTGATTCCTATGGGGAGCTCTGGAGTTTAGCTGGCCCCACAGAGTTGGCTTAAATTGAGGAAGGAGGCGGGGCCTTTGTACCCTCTCCAGCCACCCAGCCAGATACTGGTTGTGGGCTGCTCCTAGGAAAGGGGCAGGCAATTCTTTGAATGACATTTTTCTCTTCACTGGCTGAGGGCAGTTCAGCACAGAAACTCTGCTCTGAGCAATTAGCAGCCTGCACAGCTGGGGGAGTGAGTGTCTGGCTGCTGAGGGGGGCCATGCGGCAGGAGGGCCATCTGAGGGGGCCATCTGCTGAGGGATGAGTGAGTGCCTGGCTGCTGAGGCGGGGGAGGGGCGGGCGGGGCATCTGATGGGTCCACAGCATCTACAAGGCCACTACCTACATACCACCTGAATCAGACTACCCCACATGCAGCACAGGGACTCTCAACCCCAGTATTATTGAAATTTAAACCTGGAAAAACTTTGTTGTGGGGGCCATTTATTACCCCCTGTACTGCAGGGTATAATAAAGAGTCTGACTCCATTTTTGATGGTGGACCCCTGAGAACTTTCAAGTCCCACCATTCCTCATTGTTCTTTCCTTCCTTCTCTGAACAAGCCCTAAGAGAACTAGGATGTTCCTTCCCTTGGTCCCAGTAGGGAAGTTCAAACACAGCAAACCTAAGGGTGAGAGTCCTCACCCTCACTTAACCTCCTAACTATAATAAAAACCCAAACCATTTTCAGAATGGCTTGGGCATCTGCCCTGCATTCTCCAAGAAATTTCATCATGTGAACAATAAACCTTTTCATACTCTCTTGGTGTGTGTGTGTGTGTGTATACTCATGCGCACACGTGAATGTGGCATCATCAGCCTTGACATCGGAACCAAAATTCAAGCATAAGATATTCAACAGCATCCCCCTTCTCTTTCCAGCAGATAACAATTGTAGCCTTTCCCCTTCAAGTTGCCCCAGGCATTGCGAGATGCCTCTGAGGGAGCCTATTATCACCACTGGTTGAGAAACACTGCTTCAGAGCATAAATGCACTTCTGCTAGATAGATAACTGATATCAAAATTTAAGTCCAGTGCACTGTGTTCTAAATATTTTTCTGTGATACCCAACAAAGACCTGGGGTGGTTCTAAATTCTCATGACTCAACAGGATAATTTCACGGGTTCTGTGCGATTAGTTAAAATGTTTGACTTCCTATTTCCAGTCTGGCCGTAAAGTCGGAGTAGGTGATCTGGTGAGAAAACAGACTGGAGGCTTGAAACTTTGATTGTTTTATTTATGGGATACATTAGCTCCTTCTTTGGAAGCCACATAAAATCACTGAGGCCCAGTAAAATGGGATAATGGGGTGATTTGCATTTGCCTGCCATTGAAGAAATCCTTTTTTATGAAGTAGGAGTGAAGCAGAATGGTAAAGTTGGATTTTAATCATTAAAGTTTGACCTCCCCTCTTGAGAGCTATTATGCAATTTTAAAGATTAGAAACTACAAAGAGCAAGAGAACAGAGGTGGCTGAGATGGAAGGAGTGGCTTTTAAAGAAGTAATTGCTGAGGATGTTTTCGCTAACTATTGTAGACCACGGAATCTCACACTTTACCTTGGGTGCCTTAATTTTTAAATGATACTTACACTAAAATATGGGGATTGAAATGAGGTGGGATGGCCTCACAATTATATTAGGCTCACCCAATAATTTTTCCCAAGTATTTATTTGGCATAGTAGAAGAAATCCTCTCCAGGTCTCATTTAGGGATTCACTTTTGCTCATGGTAATGAATAATATTGTTTTCATGACTTGAAAGTTAGAAACACTGCTATTTCAGGGCTGCAATTAACCAAAAATTTTAAGAATGTAATGTTTTTAAAATTAACTCATCTATAAGTACTTTAATCTTGACACATACTATTGTAAGTTTTAGCCTTGCATATTTTGGTTTGGTCAATTCAAAGGTGATTTCATTGAGGAAAAGTGGCTTTTAAGGGGAGAAATTAACAACTCGTCTATGAGGAAGTCATTCTCTCATTTCTGGGCTTGGGTGCCCAAAGCAAGCTGGATGGTAGCATCAAGTCTAAAGAAATGTGTAAGAGCTGGGAAATACTGTAGACATCAGTGCAATGACTGCTTCTCTAGACAGAATTCTTTTGATTGCAAGGAATAGAGTCCACGTTAGAATGAGAAAATTGGATATTAGACAAGGATTTGAACAGGTTTTATGGAATCCAAGAAAAGGACACAGAGCACTGCCTGACTTTATAAGGACCAGAAATCTGGCAGAAACTAGGTCTGCCTTTGCCATCATCTCTCAAAATTGTCTCTGTTTCGGATTGGTTTCATTTTATTCCTCTTTGCTATGGATTATTTTCCTCTGACATTCCTCAGATTATCAAGGGTCCAAAACACTGGACTAAGGGCAAGAGTAGACATGACTTTTCCTAATTTTATGTAGTTACTGGCTTAGAGTCCCAAAGCCCAAATCTCATGGAGAGTCTTACTAGCTCAGGCTTAGTTGTCTGTCTACCCTTCTTCCTATCAGCTGTGGCTACCTGGGTCAGACTCTTGTGCAGCATTTGGATGGGCAAACATAGCAAACCAGGTGTGCTAGGCTTTCATTTTAAAAATGAGAGAACTGAACACCTGTGAGGGAGTAATTTGTCTTTACTTACATAGCCTGTTATCAACTGGCAAAGACAGTAATGGAAGCCAGGACTCCTTATTTCTCTCCAGTTCACACCACATTTCTCCTTTCTTTTTTTAATCATCAAAGGTATATTATATCTGCCACGCCTCTCTAGCATTTCTTCCTAATTAAAGGGAAGCAGAACACTCTTGGACTGGGAAACTGAGGCAGAGGGTGATCGGCAAGTCTGAGATGCATCTAGGTTTTCTGCCTTGCTATTTTGTAATTCAGTAGGTTCTCAATTCAATTTCTCTTAACCAGCTTCACTGAAGTATAATTTACATACCATTAAATTCACCCATTTTAATTATACAACTCAATGAATTTTAGTATATTTGAAGTTATACAATCATCACCACAGTCAAGTTTTAGAATATTTCTATCACCTTAGGCCCATTTACAGTCACTCCCCACTCCTAACCAAACCCTAAGCAATCACTATTCTACTTTCTGTCATTATATGTTTGCCTTTCCTGAACATTTCATAAATATGGAATAATATAATAATGGGATTTCTTTTTGTGCCTTTTTTTTTTTGACAAAGGATAGTGTCTTTGAAGATCATTTCTGTTGTAGCATATATCAGTACTAACTTCCTTTTTACTACTAATAATATTCCATTACATGGATATTAAAAAATGGATTTATATATTCCATTATATAGGGATACACACACACACACATACACACACATCACATTTTGATTCTATTTTTACCAGTTGATGGATATTTGGGGTTGTTTCCACTTTCTGGCTATTGTGAATACTGCCTTCATGAATATTTGTATACAAGTCTTTGTGGAGCTACAGTTTAGCTTTTCTCTTGGGCATATACCTAGTAGTAGAACTCTACTTTATGTGTTAACTCTATGTTTGTTTAAGGAACGGCCAAATTGTTTCCAAAGCAGCTCCACCACTTTACATCCCACCAGCAACATTTGCAAATTTCAGTTTCTCTCTACCTTCACAGACATTTGTTACTGTCTTTTTTATTTTAGCCATCCTAGTGGATGTGAACTGATATATATTACTATGGTTTTGATTTTCATTTCCCAAATTACTAATGATGTTGGACATCTTTTCATTGATTACTGACCACTCATATATCTTTTTTGGATATATATGGGATTCTTAAAAAATATATATATATTTTTTAATCCCTTTGCCCATTTTTTAAAATTTAAAATTAATCAATATGTAGTGTATTATTAGTTTCAGAGGTAGAGTTTAGTGATTCATCCGTTTCATGTAACACCCAGAGCTCATCACATCATGTGGCCTCCTTAATGCCCATCACCCAGCTACCCCATCCCCCCACCCATCTTCCCTCCAGCAACCCTCAGTTTGCTTCCTGTAGGTAAGAGTCTCTTATGCTTTGTCTCCGTCTCTGATTTCATCTTACTTTATTTTTCTTTCCCTTCCCCTGTGTGCATCTGTGTTGTTTCTTAAATTACACATACAAGTGAAATCATATGATATTTGTCTTTTGCTGACTTATTTCGCTTAGCCTATACCCTCTAGTTCCAACCACATCATTGTAAATGGCAAAATTTCATTCTTTTTGGATGACTGAATAGTATTCCACTGCAGACAGTACACCACGTCTTCTTTCTCCATTCATTTGATGATTAAAATCTGGGCTCTTTCCATATTTTGGCTATTGTGGACATCACCTTTTGCTCATTTTTAAGTTACATTACTTGTCTTTTTATGTTTGAGTCATGAGAGCTCTTTACATATTCTGGGTACAAATACCTTATTGATTTGCAAAAGTAAATTCAATTCTGCATACACAACAATAACCTAATTCCTTATGTTTTATATTGTTCAATTATAGTGTAAAGCAGGCATTATGCTATAATTGTTACAAAACATTATCTTTGTCCTGTGTTTCTTGTATTTGAGCTGTGATGTTTATTTGGATAATATAGGAAAAATATAATATATTAATGGACAAAGGGCCATGGCAATGCAGAGGAAAAACCAACTCATAAGTAAGTAAGATTAAAAAATCATTATTATAATAGTTTACAATAACTATAATAACATTTATTAATAAGATTTTATTACAGTTATATATTATGATATGGAAATTATTATATATTTTATATGGTTTATATGTTATTATATATTTATATATTAATTATATGATATATAACATTATGGCCATAAAATGGTTGTCAGGTATGAAACTTACTACATGTGGGACAATATGCTAAGTGATTTGCACATGTAATTTTTTTTTTTTAAAGATTTTATTTATTTATTTGACAGACAGAGATCACAAGTAGGCAGAGAGGCAGGCAGAGAGAGAGAAGGAAGCAGGCTCCCCCCTGAGCAGAGAGCTCGATGTGGGGCTCGATCCCAGGACCCTGAGATCATGACCTGAGCCAAAGGCAGCGGCTTAACCCACTGAGCCACCCACGCGCCTCTGCACATGTAATTTAATTCTAGTATTAATTTTACAGAAAATGTTTTCCTGAATTTTCACATTCAAAAATTATGATATTTCAAATTACATATGATATTAAACCAACTTGACAAATATATATTAGCTATCTACATACAAATCACCTTGGATGACATTACAAAGAAGAATGTGGTCCTGCCCCTACAAGCCTAGAAAGAGAAAGTATATACTCACAAGTTACTATTTTATAAAGGCAGAATATTATTTCCCTTCAAATAGCAATGAAGTCATAGAAAAGAGAGAAATAGTAACTTGTGAAATTAGGGAAGACTCATTGTAAAAGGTAGTAATTAAACTTTACATTGAATAATGCAGACAGTTTTAAAAGTGAAAATGGGAGTGCCTGGGTGGCTCAGTGGGTTAAAGCCTCTGCCTTTGGCTCCGGTCATGATCTCAGGGTCGTGGAATTGAGCCCCGCATTGGGCTCTCTGCTCAGTGGAAAGCCTGCTTCCCCTTCTCTCTCTGCCTGCCTCTCTGCCTACTTGTGATCTCTCTATCTCTCTGTCAAATAAATAAATAAAATCTTTTAAAAAAACAGTTTTCTTTTTAAAAAAATGAAAATGGACGGTTGAGGTGATAATTTATTGTTCATCCTTGAACAACAGGAAAGAGAGCAGAGTGAAAGAGGAGCCTATTAATAATTACACCGATCCAATAGGAAAAAATTGGGAGTGTCCTGGGAAATGGATGTGTGATCACCCTAGTCTTTGGAGGGAAGAAAAGTGTATGAGACAGGAGCAAAAGCTCAAAGGTGGAAAAGGGAAGGCCATTTAGGGAAACAGCATATGAAATGATGTTGCTATGCTTAGCACCACTCTAGTTCACAGGAGTCATGCCTATTGGGTTCTGTCCTGTCCCATCTTGGGTCATGAATCCATTTCCCCACCAATTCCCCACTCTCTAGGGATAACAGATATGGATCTTGGGAAGTAGGGGAAGTTGGGGACTTTGGACAGTCAATGATCAATAATGTGGATCATGGAGGTCATCACTCCCTCAGTTCCCAATACACTTTTTTTTTTCTCCATGTGGGGTTCTTTTACCTCCCTCACACTTGAAATACTCCAGTTTCTCCACTCCTACAGTCAAAGTTATATTTATAATCCCTCCTGCCCCTTTCTAGCCCAGTGTTGTGGGTTTTTACAGAAGAACAAACTCAGCAAATTTTTCCGTCTCCAATTTCTGCCAGCTAATTATTTGAGTCTTTGTTTCTGGTTCAGTGTGATCTGAAGAATAAAGGTGAGTTATAATACTGCCAGTACAGTTAATCTGTATGTTTGGTTGTTACCTAATTGTAAGTAGGGCAGTGGTGGTGGGACTGGAACAATTCATGAATAAAGGACAGATTTCTTTTGAGTGAAATTCCTTGGGTCCAGTTTCAAAATGCAGAATTTCACAGAAGTCGATAAGTTAATTTTCAACAAGGATTATAGAATAATGTCACACATGGCAAAGGAACTAGGTATTTACTAGGGATATCAAATTAAGATGCTGGAATATGAGGACAACTAAAAAGATTGGTGATGGATAAAAAATGGTGCCAAAAAAATTTAATACAGTTTTGTTTAGAAGTCCTGTGAACAAATTAGGAGCATTAAAAGTGAGGGCCTAATTTAAAGATATTTAATTTGGAGAGCATGAGCTGTATCTTTCATAGAAACTGCCCGCATACCTATCTAGACATCTATTACTTGGCTTTCATCTGGAGAACAATCATATTTCATCTACTCCTTTGTTCTAAGGATTACATAGTCCCTTCCCATAAGTACCAAGAGGAAAACTGAATATGAGACATAATAGTGGAATATGTACATGTGGGATTTATTCCAAGATATTGCCTGGAGGTTAAAAGCCTCCTAAAATGCTCTCCTGAAAAACCTTCAGCTAGTTTCCTACCCATCAACATTTCACTGGGCATAATAAAACACACTATTCTAAGACTTCCAGAGCCTATATAACTCTTGATTTTCATATAAAATATTAATATTAAATAGCTTTAAAGTAGGATTCTGGTTTCATGTACTGCTATAGCAATTCAATAAAGACATCATTGTTATAAACCAGCAACATTTCAAGGATATCTACTGAAGACCTCCAAAATGAAAAGAAATGATCTTTAATGTACACTAAACTAATTAAAAAAGAACTTAGTAATTTAAGGTTTTTCATTTTCATTGTAAGTCAAAGTGTAATCAAGATAGTTAAAACGATAGAATGAGATACTGATAATTTTATTCCAGTGATGATCCTATGAAGCAGGGATCGACACCTTGGAACCATCATTATTCCATTAAAAATGCATCAGCATTGAGAGTCTGTCTAAATTTATCACGGTCTGATTATGAAGCCACATTAGCTATAGTGTATGTAAGCTGTTAGCACACAATAAGCTCTAGACAGATTATTATTAAGAGCATAAATCCAACAAGAAATGAATAAATCTGTAGCATTACTTTAATACATAGAGAAAGTTATTTCTTTATATCCTAAATATTATAGAATTTTATCCAAATGAAGAGCATTGGACTTCATCTTGTCCAACCTAGTATTTAAGAAATGAAGAAATTGAGAATTATTAAGTGATTTATCCAAAACACATAGCTAATCAGAAATTGATCAAGAATTAGAATCCATTTGATAGAGTAGAAGTGAAATATACTAACAGGAAGTAGTGTTCTTACCAGAGTACTGCTATGCTTAGTTGTGACTTGCTGGTAAAAACCTTTTTACAGAAAGATGTTTGTTTTCATAAGGGATAGGTAGAAAAGTATCTCTTTCTGTCACTTGTAAACTATGTCCAAGACACTTAATCTCATGTCATAATTAACTGGTTAGTTAAAGGAAATAATATCCACCAGGCTTCTTTCTTAGTTTGTTGTGGAAAATGAATGAACAAAAAAATTCCTTTATTTATTCTGTATTTTATTGACACTTAAATATTTATACTGCCACACTGAACATTATCTCAAAAGTAAACCTGATTGGATCCTGTCTTTTAAAGCCTTGCTGGTTAGTCGAAGAGCTAAGACTTGTCTGTCTTCCCCACAATGAACACAATGAATTGTGTTCATTGCTGTATCAGCAGGACCTGGTTTGTAAGGCAATGTTCAATGGCTACTAAGTGAATACATGTGTTAAGGACCAATTGAACCTATAGAAATAACTGCAGTGTAAGATAGGAAGTAGTAAGAGTCCTAAGGGCACAGCAGGTTGAATTCTCGGTGTTTATAGGTCTTTGTTAGACTGTAAAGAGCAAATGAAACTGTGTTAACGCCTTTAGCTCAGACTCCACAAGTCTTGGGTACTAGAGCCAGTCCTAACAGGGTACCTATTTCTACAGTATTGATCAAACTATATAATATAGACTCTAATTTATTTGTAAAATGGAAATGATCACACTATATAATATAGACTCTAATTTATTTGTAAAATGGACATGTTAGACCACAGAGACCAGGCCAATAATATAAATGAATGAAATAGAATGAAGGCAAGGTAATGAGCCCTGGGAGGGACTGTATCAATCTAGAAAGTTTCCTGGTCTGACAGGGATCACTCCTTCTCAGTCCAGCAGATTGTTTCCATTCAGGAATAAGGGCACAGTGCTATCTAATCTTTCACATTTTCAAGAGAAATCCAGATTTTTCCTACTTTTAGAGTTTTCCAGTTTTTAAATGTTAGCAACTAATTCAACTAAAAAAAAATGAAATGCAAGCCAAACAAATGTGTCTCTGGACCAGATCTAGCCCTTGGGTCACTATTATTTCATGTCTAGATTAGATGATCTTCAAGATTCCTGTAATCTCTAATTCTTCAGTTTGCTACATGTCTTATTTTTTTTTTTTAAAGAGGCTTAATAGGGGCACCTGGGTGGCTCAGTGGGTTAAGCCTCTGCCTTTGGCTCAGGTCATGATCTCAGGGTCCTGGGATCGAGCCCCACATCAGGCTCTTTGCTCAGCGGAGAGCCTGCTTCCCCTTCTCTCTCTGCCTGCTGCTCTGCCGACTTCTGATCTCTTTCTGTCAAATAAATAAGATCTTAAAAAAAAAAAAAAGAGGCTTAATAGCTTATTTTATTTTATTTTTCATTTTATTTTATTTCTTTTCAGTGTTCCAAAATTCATCATTTATGCACTGCACCCAGTGCTCCTTGCTGCATGTCTTAAACCGAGATTGCTAAACTTAGGAAATGATGCATTAATTTTGGAGTGACCCCTTATTTTTCCCAAAGTATCTCTTTGTCAACTTTTACTTATGAGATTTGTGCTGACAGTTTGCTGTGCAGATATGGTTTCTCAAATCACAACATAAATATTGCTTCCTAGAATTTTCAGAGGATAATTAATATTTGAAAATCAGGCCGAGATCTGGAATTACTGCTAATCATAGATAGAAGGACAAAAGCAAACAGTGTGTCTTTATTAGGGTTTCTCTATTTAGTTTATCTTGCAGTCCTTTTAGGAACTGTTTTTCCAGGGAGTTTGCCCTTACCTCAATGCTGACAGTTTAGAACTAACTCGATGAGGTTCTTGGCTTTCCCAACATGCATTTCTCTCTCTGTCTGGGTATCCATTTACAATGAACTGACTGTTTTAGAACAGTAGATGCCTTTTATTATTGCTGACATAGGTCTTGGATATTTTTTCCCCCACATTTGCACCATGCAGATTTATTTCTTTTATGTTTATTCAGCTAAAAGTTGCATGCCTGAGAAAAATTGAAGTTGTATGACATTTGTCATTTTTCCCGGCCATGTCTTTAAATAACACCTGTTTTTGTGTGTGTGTGTGTGTGTTGTTTTTTTTTCTTACTGAATATTTGCAAAAATAATTTATTGATAGAATTGATATGAAAGGAGCCTGGTAGCATATTGCAGTATCTTCTGTCCATTGTCCTTATACTGTACTTTTTCCTCTTTCCTTTTGTAAGACATGCTTTCTAGGAGGAGGAATTCGTAGGCCTCTTTTTACTTTGCTGTAACACAATCTGCCTTCAGTAATTTATCTTCACTGCACTTTTTTTCTAGTACTTTTTGGACTAAAAATGGAAATAAAAGTGAATGTGGAATAGTATGGTACTTGCTCTGAGTTGGATTGTCTAGATGAGTCTTTCATTTATTTCCACTACTTACTGTGTCACTTTGGGCAAGCTACTTAACCACACTTAACCAAACTTCAGTTTCCTCATGTGTAAATTGGAAATAATAATAGTACTCTTTCATACAACTGTTCGAAGAGTTAATATTAAAAATTAATAGTACATGATACACAATAGTTATTAGGCAATAATTATTAGCTGTTATTTTCATTGTTATAATTTTTTAAAAATTTTATTTATCTATTTGAGAGAGAGAGAGTGAGAGAGAGAGCATGAGAGGGGAGAATTCTGGTCAGAGTTGGGAGCCTGATGCAGGACTCGATCCAGGACTCCGGGACCATGACCTGAGCCAAAGGCCATGGCTTAACCAACTGAGCCACCCAGGTGTCCTATTTTCATTGTTATCATTTTAAACTATCTCTTAGGAAGTATAGCATTAGGCTACAAGTAACATTCAGCTTTAGTTTAGGGAACAACATTTGTACTGCACTTTACCCTTTTCCCAAGCTCTGATCTTCCTTCCATTCTTCCTAACTTCCATTGTCCTCTCTCCCTGTTTTTTGGCTCTCTCTCAGTCCTTAAATCATTCTTGAGTATTTGAGTACTTACTAAGTGCCAGTCATGGACAAGAAACCACAAAGACAGTAGTGATCCAAAAGACTTAGTCCCAGTTCTCAGGAAGCTTGCAGGATGTTGGGGGGCAGGAAGCAGCCATTAATCCAGCAATGGCATGAATATACAATTCCAGACAATGACAGCTAATCAAAATTAATGAACACCCTCAATTTACCCTTGCTTAAAGAACTGTGAAACATAATAACATTAGCAACTAATATTTAAGATGTTTACTGCTTACAAAGCACTTGTGCTTATTTTATTTTATTTGAACTGTATAATGGTGGTATGATTTAGATATTATTAATTCCCACTTTATATATGAAGATGCTGAGAGGTTAAATGACTTGCTTATGGTCACACAGTAATCCTATTAAAAGACATAAAGCAGAATCATCTGTCTCCAAACTCTATATTCTTTAATAATTTGCAAAATAAGAATTTTTTTCTGAGAAGATCCATTTATTTTCATTTTACCCTCTCATCAAAATTAGGACTGAATTGCCATATGGGAATATAATATTGGCAACATTTTCTGAGACAGTGACTTCTCTTCTACTTGGAACTTTTAATGTTTCAAACTTAAGAGGTAGAAGAAAAAATGATATCTAATGTTTAATATTTTGCCTACTGTGTGCTTATGTCCTTCAGATTCTCCACAGGAAATAGATTTCACATTTAGACAGGGTATTTGAAATATATGTGAGGGAAGAACTATTAACAGAACTTGGGCAATTAAGGAAAACCAGAAAGGTCGGGTGAAGCATGTCAGCACTAACAAGAGCTATGGGCTGCTAATGCTCAGTCAGATCTGAAGAGGCAAGAGGGTGAAACAATTACTAGAACCTGTAAAAATGTAACTGTAGTAATAAGAGGCAACTCTGGGGTCAGAGCTGTGGTGCTTAATCGACTCTGCAGGGGTCCAAGGAATACAAACCCCAACCTCACCTTCCTCCTCCCATCTTCTCTTTTGCAGCTGCTTCCCATTGGTCGTACCCAGCCATAGGGTAAAGGAGTTCTCTGACACCGTCTAGAACTGTTCAGTTCCCAGGAAACAAAATAGGGTGGGAGGGCTGAAGAGGAAATCTGGAGAAGTAAACACAAACATCCAGCACCATCCACCTCTTTCGCTTTTCAGGATCCATTCTTGTTCTTCTTGATGAGAAATTGATGTACCCATGTAAGGCACATAACTAGAGGTGCCTCCACAGGGTGCGGCCCAGAATAAAGATGGCGCCGGCTTGCCGTCTCTTCCGGCCAACAAGGCACCAATTTCACAGTTTCGGTTCCTGAAACCTATGGCACTTCCTCCTCTCACCCAACACGCCTTACCCAGCAACTGCTACTTGGCATAATCTTATTGGCTCTTCCCCCTCTGTCCTCACTTCCCTTCTGCTGCTCTATATAAGGTGTGCCCCCGCACAATAAAGTGAGATCCTGCTTCGACAGATCCCCCGAGCCCGGTGTCTTCTGTGGGTGCGTTCTGGGTTCGCGACACTCGCCATCCCGCTCAGCCCCAAGGAGAGGCCTCCGGCTGGCCCGGGCGCCTCCTCCCCTCGGCGGGGAGCCCAACAACCCATACAATATATTTCATTTTATCATATTTCATTTAATCATGGGATGATAGCACTGTAGATAGACTCCCACCCCAAAACATAAAATTTTAGCCACCACCATTTCTTAATACTTAAAGGGGAGGGAAAGAAACAATTAATGTAAAACTTGGCTTTAGCACTCCTGTTTCAGTAACTTCCGTCTTCCAACACCCACTGAAGACCACTTTTATCTTCTGTGACTACCTAAAATGGATAGGATTCTTTACCAAGTGGCATGGCCCAAACCTGTCCTCCTGGGGTCTGAGTCTTTTCTGGCCCTGTCTTCAGTAGACTGCTGCAGTGTTCCATTGACCATTACTGAGAGGGCACTAAAAAGGTACTAAAAGTCAGTAAATCCTCTGGTTGAAGACATCGTCTTCCTTGTTGCCCTGTAGAGTAGTCATCCATTTTCTCCTCAAAAATGAAGATCAATCACTTTGCCAGGAGAGTAATCCTCTTCAATACACACAAAACTTGTATTCAGTTCTAGAGGCTACAAGTCCCAAATCATAGAGTGCAAGAGCTATACAATAAGAGTGTTTGAAATTGTCAAACTCACCTAACAGCTTGTGGAAATGACTGAGCTTCTCAAGGGACTTCTATTCAAATGGTGTTTTGGGACCCAAACTCTAGGCTTTCATCCCTGAATAGACCAGTTGACCCGTCTACCTCTAGGCTGTGGTTCTATTCCTAGCCATTTCTGCTCAAAGCAAGCTGTGAATACCAAGGAAGACCACTGAGATTACAGCCCTCATTTATCAGGACCCACCCCTGCTTCTGGGAAAGCCCTCTTAAGGTCCAGATGCATGTGCAGATTCTTTAGTACCCGCAAGGTTGCCTCTATACCAGAGTTCCTATTGTTGCTACCCCCCACTGGTGTGATTTTCTCTCACCCTGAAAAGACAAAAAGACAATAGTAGAAAATATCCATTTCTTTACTGCACTGCTGGAATTCTTACACTATCTAAGAACGGAGTTGCAAAGAAACCAACGATAGCTGGACCAAGTAGGAAATCCCTTCCTCTAGGTATGTGTGCACATGCTTCCGTGGGCACAATGAAGCCTGTTAGTAGCCTCACCTTTCAGGAAGCAGACATGGGACTGGGTCACCTCACCTGGGGTCCATACTCAGAGGAATACCTAGGGAAACTCTGCATTTCTTTCCCTTGAAGCTGTACCTTTAAACAATGCATCACATTGACTTGCTTGCCTGATGGTAAAATGTGGCTACGACAGAAATGATTCAATTTTATCACATTCATAAGGATCATAAGCAGCTACATAACACAGGGCCGCCTCAGCAACTAGTTTCAGAGGTCTACCCTCAGCATGCTCCCTACTCCATCCTTGAGACTGCCTAGTATTTACAGCCGTGACATCATAACTCACTCTCCACTATTTGTCCTGGATGAAATAAGCACTGTGTTCAAACAAGAGATTTTGCTTTGACTTTGAGCAAAATTTTTAATGAGTTACTATTGAAAAGAAACATAGGAGCAAAACATAGGAGCAAAAGGAGTCATGACAGTTTGGATTTGAGAGAGCTTTAGTTCAGTGCCTTCAACTACTGGTAAGTTAACTGGGGCATTATGTTAGGCAAAATCATGGCCCCTCAAAGGTGTACATGTCCTAATCCTCAGAACCTATAAAATGTTACCCTATATGACAAAAGAGACTTTGCAAATATAGTTAAAGTTAAGGTCCTTATGGTGGGGAGATTATCCTGAGTTAACACTGATGTGCTCATTCTAATCACACAAGTCCAAAAGAAAGGCAGAAGAGTAGATCAGAGAGAAGCAGTGTGAGAAGACCACCACCAGTGGTTTCTGACTTCAAGGCTGGATGAAGGAAGGGAACGTCTAGCCAAAGAATTTTAAGTCCTGAATGAGTTGTGATTGGCTCTCCCTTACAGGTAGCGAGATAATAGGAACCTTGGTCCAACAAACTCAAGGAACTAAATCTTGCCGACAGTTTGAATGAGCAAAGACACAAAATGTCCCCTAGAGCCTCCAGAAAGAAAAACTTCACTGCCCATACCTATTTGTAGCCCAGTTAGACCCATGTTGGATTTCTGACCTATTTGTGTTAATTCAGGCTGCTAAATTTGTGGCAATTTTTCCTGGCAGCAATAAGAAATGGATTTAGGTATACAGAGGGAAAGAGACTTTGCGACTGTCACATATTTAATTTGTAGCCCAGCTGGGAGCTGTACCCAGGACTTTTGACCACTTGTTGTTCTAGGTCTTCCCTACCCATCCCAACTTTGATTCCTGTCTAACAGATCGCCTGGATCCTTTCCCTTATCCTGGGGATCGTGCCTCAATCCAATCTGAAGTTATCTTGCTTCCTTACTCAGCTTTATATCACTTATCTCACGGTCTAGAATGGAAGCTCCATGGTGAGGACCAAGGGTTTGTTTGTAGTGTTTCCCACTTTTACTTAGTTACCAGTACAATGCTGTATATGGAGTAGGGCTCAATAAAATATGCCATTTGAATGAATGAAAAACGTGAACAAATGAATGAGTACATGAATAAACACTGTGTCCAAATTACTGACAATGGAACTACCAAACTTGAACAGATTTCATAAATTGATATTCAAATTTCTCATTTTACAGATGAGGAAATCTGGGACTGAGCAGATCACAGATCCAAATCTTAACAGAACCAGAAGAGGGGCTAGACTTCCTGACCACCTGTACAGCACACTTCTGTTTTTCATTTGATGTGTACCAAGTGTCACGTTTTAAAAGCACTGTGGAAGAAAATAGAGGCTGTGCAATCAAAGGGTAGAAATTGGAACTGATACTGCCTGCGTGTACATATTTCTGAAAATATTCAGAGGCAGTACCTATCCTGAAATTGTTCGCCTTTTTAATCTTTTTTTTTTTTTTTTTTCTACAATTAGCTCAGATAGACCACAGTCATCAACCAAGCACTTTCATTCATTTTTGAAAAACCATGGTGAAGTTCTCTACCAGGCTTGGAAGTTCTGCCCGGCATCCTGATTATGCTGGTATTTGTTAAAAGGAGTCACTGCCTGTCTGGGCTATACGTTTGGTTTTTAAAATCCACTTCTAAGTGGCTCATTTGTTGTTCCTGTTTCTTTTCTATTTTATGCACCCAGTGCCCAATCTTTTAATTACTACCTCCATGTGTTATAATCAAAACTTGTGTGTTTGTGTTTTTTATGCTAGAAAAAAAATTGGAATAAAGCAATTTCTTATCTACCAGTTTCATCGATACATATCTCTTGAGAATTTGGCAGGGACAAGAGCAGAGATGCTAGCTTTGAGGGGACATGCAAGCTTAGTCCAAGGGCATCTCTTCTGGGACTGTCAAGGAGAGATGCCTGGAGGGCTCTTTCTGAGAGGGTCACAGCAAAGCCAACAGCTCCTCCTGAAGCCAGATGGCAGGCCAAATTGTGATTTGCAATTCTGCATACACGTGCTGCTACAGACTGAATGTTTGTGTCTCCCCAAAATTCATATGTTAAGACATAATCCCCAATATGATAGGATTTGGATGTTTGGGCCTTTGGGAGATGATTAGGTAGAACCCTGATGAATGGAATTAGTGTCCTTATAAAAGAGGCTCCAGAAATCTCCTTTGCTCCTTTAGCCCTGTGAGAACATAGCAATAAGACAGTCTGCAACCCCGAAGAGGGTCGTCATCAGAATTTGATCACAATGGTACCCTGATCTTGTACTACCAGAACTGTGAGAAATGCATTTATAATTTATATTTATCATAATTATATTATTTATGCATTTAATTTATATTTATAATTTATTTATTGTTTATAAGCCACACAGTCTGTGGTTCTATTTTAACAGCCCAAATGAACTAAGACACTTGGGGTATAATTTTCTGTTGAAACATTTTCCTTGATTTACAAATCCTTCCTCACTCTTCCCACACTGACTTCTCCTTTTCTTTCCTGAAAATAAAACCCTTTCCCCATCAGGGCCAAGGATGAGAAAACCAGGACATTTTAAAATTGGAAAAATAATCAGACCAGCCGGAGCAAGGGGGTAAAACAGGTAAAAACATCAATTCCTAGTCATGGGTGATTTGAGTCTTGTTGCATTTCTCTCCATTGTCCTGTACAGCCATTTCGCTGCCATCAGGTAGTATCTTCTGTTGGGCCAGAAGGTCAAGTCAGAGATGTCTTCTGGGCTGTCTGGAAACACAGCCTGTGCCCAGGCCAGTGGCTTTAATCAGCACAGCAGCTTCTGTCTGCTTCACTTCAGCCTCCTGCCTGCCATGAAGAAGCAGCAGGTACAACTGGGCTCCCACGGGTGAGTGCCGCAAATCAAATTGTCGTTCCTTTCATAAACCTGACCCAGGCAGTCACTCCCATGAGACAGCTGTTTTCCAGGAGAGCTTTTTCTGTTCTGACAAAACCCATGAGGCAACTCTTTGCAAAGAGATTGAATCTAGCTCTCCTATCCGGATGAAAACTTTCAAAATGACACTCTAGGCAGCGCCAAGTCGCAGGAGACCTGCGCGGAGCCTAGTCTCGTTTTGCTGCTCTCCGGCTGGGGCACCTTGGGAAAAATGTTTTAACTTCTCTGGGCCTTACTTTCCCATCTGTAAAGTGAGAGCTGGTCTAGTATCAGATACGGCAACATGGAGGCCTGGGATCTGAACTCAGTCTGCATGTGTATTTTATATATTCGTTTTTCTCTTTTTAAACCAAGAATTTTAATGTCTTTAGTTAAGATGGTTGTCGACCAGTCTCTCACAGTATCCCCCAGTCTGTCTTGGTTTAAACTGAATTTTACTCATTTAACTTATTTGGTCCCTGGAGGCATTTCAGTTTATAGCCCTGATTAGATGAACTTAAAGTTTAGTCTTGGCTTTAGTAGTTGATGATTTCTAATTCTAAGTCACATGTGATGGAACAACAAAAAAGTGATGAATTAGACATTTCAAGTATGTGTTCAGCTAGACACTGGATTCTAGAGGACGAATGATTGTTCCCATTTCACACGTCCTCCAATTTCCATGCCTGGTACATATTTTCAGCAGCAACCTGGACTTGGTGCCTCATGAAAGAGGAGAATGAGAGAAGTAGTGGCTGAGCAAGTAAAGGGAGTATGTGCAACAGTTTTAGACTTGCAGAAAGGAGAAACTCTGTGGTAGATGGCTCAGTAGCCACAATCCCTTTACGCTTTGCTTTCAGGAGGTGACTTGAGTTGTGCTGTGAGCACTGATTTGGGGGTGGTTTATTATGCAGAAACAGCTGGTACAGACTCATATGCTCAATTCATTTCAACAAATTCAACAAGTAGAATGTGAGAGTACAGATGAGTAAGACACTCTGTCTCCAAGGAGTGTGCCATTTAGGTGAGAAACAAGAAAACTGTATAGATATTGACAGGGAAAATGAGATACGGCAGGTTTCATAATGAAGGCAGAATGCTTTGGAGTTTAGATTGAAAAGTGCTTCATCAAAACAGCACTGTTTGAAGTGCATATTAGATCATGGGTAGGATTTATACAGGTGAAAATGAGAGATGGGTTTGTTATTTAGGGGGACAGGTAAGTGGCTAACAATAATACAGACACAGACACAAGAAGCAAGAACGGTTTCCATAAACATTTAACTTCACTCCCATTTTCCCATTTGTGAAAACCAAAGACACACGTGATCCAATTGGAAAGGCAAGACACAACTACATGAGAAAAATGATAAAGCAGAGCGCGAGGCTTCTCCCCAAGCCACCCACCGCACAGGAGGGTGGCTGTGAGAGCAGATGAGATTACAAGGCTCAGGTTGTCTGGCTGGAGAATAATATGACCTTTGGGAAGATTATCTGCAAGGCGATCCCAGCCCAACTCATTTTTATGGGTGACTAGAATCTTGCTTTCCACAATATTTCCCTTTGCACACCAACATATTTTCTGGTGATACTTCAAAAAAATGTTTCTCACATTTCTGTAGCAGAAGATGACGATGAATAAAGGTTTTCCTGGGACATTTCATGATTGTTGGCAAGAAATGTGCTGTTGATTGGGCTTGAAGAAGTTATTGAATGGCAGTGAAGGAGAGTTTGATGGGGGATAGTCTGTCTACCATTTTTATTTCCAAGTTCCTGGAAGTTACCAGCTGCATTGGCCTCTTGGCTAAGCATGCCTCAGGAATAATTTATCTTCCTCTAGGCAATATAGAGGTTTGCAAGTTCCAATATTTGAGACAGTTTGGTTAAACAGTATACTTAATTTTTGTCTGTATATGGAGAGGATGAGGAAATATTTAAAAATCCCGTATATAATAAGACATATTTTTACATGATTTATAGTTAAAAAAAAAAAAAAGGCATGAGTTAAATGACAACACAAAGGTAGCCACTTCTTCTATTAGGACTATGAGACACCCCAGAAATGGGGTTCAATATCTTTCAGAAAGTTTTGCACTGGGTCTCAAGCCTATAAGATGCTGCATGGTCCACTAAGCATAGGAAAAGCTACATACTGTAAATTGCTTGTGAAGATTAAGCCTTTGTTTTAATGTGTAAATGTTCTTGAGATGTTCCTGCTTTAAAAAGACCAATGTAACAGTGTTTCTTGAGGAGCAACTGAAACACCTCGGCAAACTTTGATCTACTCCGATCTTTTCCCTTGTCAGAGGAAACAGTTAGTGGCTTTAGTGATTTCCTTAAATCTCAACCCAGTTAATGCTAGAGATGAATGAGGACTCAGATCTCACCAGGAGATTCTTGGTCAGGGGTGTTCTTCCAGACCTCTCTTTGCCTCACACAAGGTAATCAGAGACCCTGTCCATAAGCATCAGGACAATAAAAACAGTGACTCCACAAGGAATACACCAAAGCCTGTGTGTGAGAATTGTGGAGAAGCTCCGTGATGGTGCTGTGTTGGGTATTGAATGACAGAGGGGATTTGGGTGGGCCAAATGAAGCAGAGGACGGTCCAGAGAATCCACAGAACATTCCAAATAGGACTCACTCTCACTGCTGCATCCCACCTCCCCTTCTTCTTTTCAAAAAAATTTTTATTTTAATAGATTTTATTTTTTAAAGAAGACTTCTTAGGTTCACAGCAAAATTGAGCATAAGGTAGAGATGTCCTTTATACCCCCTTCACCTACATATGCATAGCTTCCCCCACTATCAATATCCAGCATCACAGTGGTGCCTTAGTTACGGCTGATGAACCTATACTGACACATGATAATCATCCACAGTCCCTACATAGTTGAACTTAGGGTTTACTCTTGGTATTGTACATTCTGTGGGTTTAGACAAATTTATGGTGACCTGTGCCCACCACTACAGTATCATACAGAATGCGTCCCTCTTTATACTTGCCATATCAGATAAAATTAAAATATAACAGCAAAGTACCTCCGCTCTGTACAAATAAAGCAAAATCCAATTAGGGGAAAGAACCAAATTGTCTCAGGAATGCAATTTTATAAGTCATTTGCATTTAGTTTTTTTTTTAAATAGTGCATTCATGCTGTGATATTATGAATTGTATCCAGTAATTTAATAGGGTAAGGATACCCCCTCTCTGTTCTCCCTTATTCTTGAGTGTGTTATCAGTAATTGTTTCTGTCCTTTGCATATGACTTTGCTTTTTGTTTTGAAGCCTCGAGTTAGCTTCCAGAACTTTGTTACTCTAAATTTTACAACTGGCATCAACTTAGAAATGGCAGTGTATTTCTCTAACCAGACTTCCTCTTGCCTCTAGAAACACCTGCTGCTCTCTCTCCTGGCCCGCTTCTCCTCCACCTCATCCAAAAAAGCAGACTGCTGCTTGCTTCTGGACAGAACTGAAGCACAAGTAAACTGCAGAGCCAGGTTGGTGTTCAGCCTCCACTCAGCCTATCTCTGGCCTACTGATTTACAGAGACTCTGCTCACAATGGCTGTCCTGGGGCCTATAAACACTTTTGAAGGAGGGAATTACAGAAGGAATGGCCCAGTCATTTGCATGAGAATTTCTTTGTACTTCAGAGTGGATTGAGTTTCACACCAAGGCAGGATCAACTAGCCCTGGGTTGCAGCTTTCTAGATTATGGAAGTTTCCCCAGGCAGTGCTGGAGGGGGCTGGGTAGCCTTTGTTTCACAGAGGGGTTGTAAAGCTCTGGAGGAGGCCCTTAAGCAATAGAAAACATAATGGCTGTCCTTCAGTAGTGTGGACTCAATCCTAGATAAGCAGTTTGGACAAACAGGTGATAGAAGTGGGGGCAATGATAACAATTCATTAAAATGGAATATGATAAAAAGTGTGTGGGACCTATTGTGAAAGAATTAAGAGAGGAAAAATTCTTTCTTTCCAGAAAGTTCTGGAAAATTTTCAAAGAAAAGTAGGATAGGATTTGGAATTTGAAAGGACCAGTATTACATCAACTTAAAAACTATAAAAACAGTTTTTCATGTAAAAATTCATGAAACCGTGACCTTCTTATGAAATCACAGTAAGTACTTTTATTTTTCCTTTCAGTGTATTTCAGAGATATAATAGTGTGCAAATAATTATGTACTGTGCTTTTTTCACCTTTCCCTTATGTACAAGTTTTTCTCATGACATGTACCTTTTCCTTATTTACATGTTTGGAAAGTATTTTTTAGACATGGTAGGTATTTTAAAAATAGCAATGCCCAATAGAATGATCAAATTGTTCTACTTTAGTTTCTCTGACTTTCCCATTTTTAGCACTGAAATTCCTCCCTCTAGCAACCCCCCTCCCTACCTGCCCAACCTGAGATAACCAGAATTGTTGGTCATCCTATAAAAAGATGTTGCCTTTGGGGGTGCCTGGGTGTCTCAGGTCATTAAAAGTCCCACTCTTGATTTTGGCTCAGGTCAGGATCTCACAGTTGGGATCAAGCTCCACGATAGACTCTGCCTGGAGTCAGCTTGAGATTCCCTCTCTCCCTCTGCCTCTTCCCCTCCCCCTGCTCTCTCTCTGTCTCTCAAATGAATAAATTAATTAAAATTAAAAAATAAATTAATTTTAAATTAATTTTAAATAAAGACCCTAGACTCAAGGAGATTATAATGTGTGGAGAAGAGACTATGAGTCCATAATTTTATGTGCACTGAGTGTTATAAGGGAAGTGTAAGAGCTGTTAAAATGCCTGGTCAGAGGAAGGCATCCTAGAGGAAATTGTATTTCATGAAGATCAAGAAAGAGTTAGTTATGGAGAAAACCACCTTAAATACAATGCACCTGGAAGCAGACCCACTGTGGGAAGCTAAATTACATTCCTAAAGTTGTTTTTGATCCTAGAATCAAAATCCTAGGAGAATATGGGGTTGACCATATAGGGGAGATGTGTCTGCATGGCTCAGTAGTAGAACTACATATCTGTTTTATTCTTCTGAAATGATAAGGTTTCTTTATTTGTTTTCTATATTGGTAATAAGTTTAACAATATTTCAATTACAGAACTTCAGATAGAGCACTGAGTCATTGGTCACAATTTGCGTAGTTGATTTCACAACTTTCTGACTTTTTCTCATGTTTTTGGCAATTAAACATATTTGTTTCCTCTCTGAAAAATTTGAGACACATGACCTCTACTTTCCCTTTGCCCCAGGGGATAGTCTTTTTTTTTTTTTTTAAGATTTTATTTATTTATTTGACAGAGAGAGAGATCACAAGTAGGCAGAGAGGCAGGCAGAGAGAGGGGGAAGCAGACTCCCCACTGAGCAGAAAGCCCGATGCAACGATGCAACGTGGGGCTCAACTCCAGGACCCTGAGATCATGACCTGAGCTGAAGGCAGAGGCTTAATCCACTCAGGATCCCCAGCCCTAGGGGATGGTCTTAAAGGATAACCCTTCCACCCTTAAAATGACTGCATGAAAACAGACTGGCGGAAGGCACTGGATACAGTATCCACAGGTCTGGATACATACTGCCGAAATCTTTTCACTTTTTATATTCCATGTGAACCACCCCCTATTTCTATTGATGGGCTCTTTTGTCAGATATGCTAATATCATTGATTAAGCTACTGCTTTCTTTTGTAGTCAAACTTTGATTAGATGTGCATGGTCCTTTTCTTTTTTTTCCCCTCACTTTAAAAAATTGAATTATAATTGATATATACTATTACATTAGTTTCAGGTATATAACATATTGATTTCATATTTTTATATATTACAAAATGATCACCATGATAGGTCTAGTTGCCTTTTGTCACTGTACAAAATTATTACAATACTACTGATTATATTCTCTGTGTTGCATATTGTATCTTCATGACTTACTCATTTTATAACTAGAAGATTGTATCTCTTAACTTCTCCCAATTGTTTCTCCCATCCCCCCAACAGCGTCCCCTCTGGTGACCACCAGTTTGTTTCCTGTGTCTATGAGTCTGTTTCTGTTTTACTTTGTTTTGTAGTAAAATCACACAGAATGTCTTTCTCTGTTTGACTTATTTCACTTAGCATAATATCTTCAAGGTCCATCTATTTTGTTTCAAATGACAACATTTCATTATTTTTTATGGCTAAATAGTGTGTGTGTGTATCACATCTTTTTAATCCATTCATCCCAGTGCTTTTCTTTTTGCCTTTGGCTTGGGAAATGGTCTACAAGGAGAGTTGCTTTGAGAAGCCGTTGAAAATCAGCCAGTGGGATTTTACTGGTGACACTCTCAGGCATTATAGAGGTATTCATAGGTTGCCCTATTTTTTAAATGCATTTCTCTGTTGGCGTTCTCTCCCTACTCTATCCCATGCCTTGCTCCAAGAGGGGGATTTCATGTCTTCCTTTGACTTCCAAATAAGGTGCAAACCCTTGAACAGAAAGAAGGGGATCAACCTTCTTGGGAAGCTTAGAAGAAGTCATCCCTGTCCCCAAGAAAATGAGATTCAGGAGCTCTGTAATGCATTGTTCATTTCCAAATGAGAGATAGAAAGAAAACAAGAGATTTTAGTTCAGGGAAGAGAGAAACTTTTGTGTAGTTCAGGAACATTTAATGGAGGTAGAGACCTGACCTGGGTTTTGGAAACTAGGGAGAACGGTGCTTCCAGTTGAAATAGCTCTTTCCCTTATTACCGTATAGTCATAAGTGATGGGAAGGTGCAGTGGTATTTTCCTTTGCAAATATGTTCATATAATACCTGAGGCCCACTGACCCCACTGAGAATGTTCTTCAAATAGGTGACTGCTTACCTGGAACAAGCTAAGATTAGGAACCTGGGGTGAAAGTTTTGCTTCATTTCTGTCCAAACTTATGAGTCCGTGGCCAGCCTGACCCCTGTGCCATTTACACAGCTGCCTCTTCTAAGACAGGGATGACACATGCCATCCTCTCAAGCAGAGCAGTGACCAGGCATGGAGCTGTAGCCGGAAGTTGGGGAACAAGGAAGAAGGCCCTCATGATGGAGAATACCTAATCAGATTTTAGATCTCCCTGAAAATACCCAGTCAGGCACAAATATGGCTTTACTACTATATAAAACAATAAATCATAAAAGAAAATGTGCTAAGTTTTTTTCCAAATTAAATTTTCACTGATGCCCATGGCTTCTGAAGAATAAAGTGCAGCTAAGACAGACATGTATTTCGTGAAGGCTTAAAATAAAAATTTCAACTGAGCAAAAAAAAAAATAATAAAAAATGCAAGTTTAATGTCTAACAAGACATACTGTATGTAATTAAACTCAACTTTATCAGTCCAGCATTCATTAATGGATTCTAAGCCTGAGGAGCTATGAAGTTCTTTAAGAGGCAATCAATAATCCATTACAATTGTGACACAAACTCTGAACCTAATTACCAGCAACAGAATAGTTGTGGCCCATTTAATAAGATAGGAGTATTATTAGAGGTGAGCAAACGTATGTGGGGGTTAATCGACATTGGCTTGTATTTCACCAAACCTATACCTTAATTTTTCCTTTATAATACCATCTAGGAAAAATGCTAATTAGAACTGTTCATTAGACCTTCCTGTTCTTTCTAACCTTGAACTTCAGGTTTGTTCTTTCTGAAAACGTTGCTTTTCAAGTGCTTTGAAGAGCGGATCACTTCATTTTATGGTATTTTACAGGATTTCCCTTGAACATTTCTCATTTTCAGCAGCCTTGTGAATTGCCTTCACCATTCTTTTTCTTAATGCTCTTTAATTTACTCTGATGGAACCCCACTCCCTCCCAGGCATTTTCACTTAGATCTTTGAGTGTCACTGTCGTGAACATTCTGTGTTGAATCTTCTGTGTGCTACTGACTCTCCTTGTATTCCTCAGAGCAAACCCTGAGACAGGATTTGATATAAGCAATTGATTTGGGGTTTAAAGAGATACCCAGTAGGGATTGGGGAAGGAAGGCAGTAAAGGGAAGGCAGACAGCAAAGAAGGAGAGTCATCAAGCCGGATTTACTATGGCTGCTGGAGTTTAGTCCTGTTGGGGAAACTCTGGATGCCAGGGAAGAATACATACCTCAGAGTTTTGTTCCCCAACAGGCCTGGAATTGGGTAATTACATACCAACTCTGATCAGACATTGGTTGAGGACTATTCCAAGTGTGCATTAATTTCTTGATATGCCACTTAGATGACAGAGTGCTCAAGAGGTAGGAGAATGCCCTCAGAGTTGGGGTTTAGAAGCCAGGCAGTGTCTTGGTAAGGGCAGGGGATTTGAAGAAGTTACCCAAAGTTTCTGCTTCTTCCACCATTGGTGATCTTCTGCCCATACCTCCCTAAGAACAACTGACCCTTGAACAATGTCTTGGTTAGGGATGCTGACCCCTGTGCAATTAAAAATCTGTGCATAATTTTTGACTGCCCCAAAGCTTAACTACCAATTGGCTACTGGTTACCAGAAATCTAAAGGACAGCATGAACAGTTGGTTAATATATATTTTGTACATTATATGTATTTCATGCTGTATTCTTACAACAAAGGAAGCCAGAGAAAGAAAATGTTATTAATAAAATCATAAGTAAGAAAAAATACATTTACAGTACTGTACTTTATTTATTGAAAACAATCCACAAATAAGTGCATTTGCACACTTCAAGACCTTATTGTTCAAGGGTCCTCTGTATGCGAGGTCTGTAGGGCCTTGGCCAGAATCTTACATTCCTGGCAACGTTTGTTGTCCTAGTAGACATTTTAGGTTTACAGTAGATATTGGCAACTAGAGAACTGGGTTGGGGAGATAGCCATAGAAAAAGAACCGGAATGATCTTGGCCAGAGAGGAAGCTAAATGTCTTAAGATGGAAAGAGGAGGGAGAAGAAGCTTAATGACTGTCTCTCATGATTTCAGACAGTTACCACCAGGGACAGAAAGAAATCACAACATAAGATCATTTGTTAACTCCTGGTAGTTCCCAAAGGGTCAAAATCAGGAAATAGCCTACGATCAGACTGTGGTTATGCAAGAGCCTACCTGTGTGCACACATGCACACACACGTGTGAGCCCAGGGGCTATGTTATACATGGTCTTAGGCTGAGACATGGACTCAAAGGACTGCAAATCAGTTCTTGTTTTGTTTAGGGTTCACATTGGACTGAACACTCTAGTGCAACCCATAGTTCCACAGCCTTTCTTTTGCCTTAAGACACTATTTTTCAGGTGTATTTTCAAAACCAAGACCTGTTGCTAAAGGCCAAATGACTCCAGGTAAGTATCATTATTTTAATGAAGAAGTAAAAGGACTTCTTAAGAAATTCAGTTGGTTATCTTGAACATAACCCACGAGGTTTTCCTGTGGTTGTGATTTTCTCTTCAAGTGTGTTATTTTGGAGAGCAAAAACAGCATGTGTGAGGCTAAACTTCCAGACTGAGTAAGGGTAAGGAAAATCAGACTTAGCTCTGCAGCATAAATTGCTCCGTGTTCTCTTTTTGGGACCATTCAGGTGTCTGTCAGTGCTTACAGGGCAAACCCTGCAATTACATGTGCTTACCTATGTAATCTAGATATGGATGAGTGTAGATTGCATTGTGCATATGCATCCACATGGAATCCCATGGAATATTTTAGAATTTTCACCTTTCCTTTGATTTGACTGAGTTTTCATTCAATGCATTTTTCCATTCCTTTTCTATTTCTCAAGGACCGTTAGTATATCTTGAAGTGATTTTCTGTGCAATAGTCCTATGGATGCTAATTAGAAAATCATCAACCTTTGTAGTCTTTTGGAATCTCTTAGGAAATTAGCATAATTGGCTATTTCTTGCATTCTGAAGTTTCACACACTTGATGAAGGACACGTTCATCTTCCATTGATCTTTCCTCAATTCCACATCCCTGTTTTTTGTACCTAATGGGTGTTCAATAACTCTCAGTTGAAATAAATGTTATCTTCTAAATCTTTCAAAGTCGGTCCTTCAGTCTTTTGTTCAGTTAATGCTATGGAATTTTTCAAAAGGGGAAACCTGTTTGTTCACCAGTCTCTTTCAGCTGCCATCACCTATGGGCCCCACCACAGGCTCAACTCACTCAGTCCCTGTGAGAGTGAGCAGAATGATATTAGCTCAAGCCAAGAGCAGGCTTTAGAATTAGACTTGTTGAATTTGGAGTCTGTTTCACCACAGGATACAGGTCCTGCTCTCCCTGTGATGGCCTAGGATGTATGGCTGTAACTTTGCTTTGATTTCCTTTCCTAATCACTCATTCTTTACTGGTACTACCACTTGTTTAGGATCCATGAGTGCTGTGAATTGTGTAAGATTGACGAATCACAGACCTGCATCCCTGAAACAAATACTACATTATATGTTAATTTAATGTTAATTTAAATTTTAAAAGAAGGATCCAACCTGCAAAGTCAGGCCTTGACACCTTGCTTAAATTGTGCTCTCTCTCTTCCCAGGAGCTGAATCATACACAGATAATCAAGACCACTGTCTGTGTTTTTCTTATGAATAGAGTTTTCATCCAAAGTGATTTTTTTTCACTGTGCACTTGACTGAAGGCATTTGATACCACTTAGACAAAGGATACTGTATCATGCTGATTAAATTTGGTCACCTCAGTTGTCTGTTTTCCTTAGTCATTCAAATATCTGCCCATCTAATTTTTTATTTATTGATTCTCTTACCCTTCCCTGAGGACTGCTTTGCCCCAGGCACAATTTCAAAAGAGATTCTATGCTTTGGACCTGCACTTTGAGTTGTCAACTACTCTACCAAGAGCCAGTTCTATGCCTGGTCAGTCTCCCTCATCCCTCGATTTTCACCAATACCTAGCTTCTCTTCAGCAGCCCAGTTATAGAAGTGCCTACTTATCTTGTATCCAAGCCTACTCAAATTTAACAAAAGATCATCTCACTTTGGTCTTTATATATTCCTTTTAGTCTTGCCAAGCTAATCCTATTGTTTCTTTATATGGCAGTTAAAGTTAAGAATTGAATTTTGTATCCTGAAAGGAAAGGTAAAATCAAATAAGTTAGTTAATTGGACACATATTTATTGTGTACCTACTATGTGTCAGACACGGTAGGATGTAGTGAATAAGGCAGATAAGACCTCTACTCTCAGGACGTTTATGACTTAGCAAGGGAAGCGTCCATTTAACTAGGACAGTTGATCCCTCATTATTCCCAGATTCCATATTTGCAAATTCATCTACTCACTAAAACATATTTATAACCCCCCAGATCAATACAGCATTTTCAGGGTCATTTGCAGACATGCACAGAGCAGCAAAGAATTTGAGATGCTCAATCCAGTGTTGCCAGCCAAGGTTAAGTAAGACTTAACCTTCTTATTTCAGCTTGCATCTTGTAAAAAAAGTATCCTTTTCATGGTGGTTTTACTGCTACCTTTTTGGTATTTTATTGGTGAGTTTTCTGTTTAAAATATCCCTCAGGTTTAGTGCTAACATGCAGTCTAATGTTTCTAAGCACAAGAAGTCTGTGAAGTGCCTTAACATATTAGATAAGCTTCCTTCCATCATGATTATGGTGCCATTGACCCTGATTTCAGTGCTAATGAATCAACAACATACAGCAAATGAGGTATCTTTAAACAGACACAACCATAAAACAAGATTATGTATTGAGCAGCTGATGAAAATGTAATGACCAGAGACTTGCAGGAACCTAACCCCATAGTTCCCCTGGGAGCCACGCTTCGGTATCTGCTAATTTAGTGTTCTTGATGACTCTATAGAACATAAGTGCTGTCAATGACCAGAATCAACTCTAATTTAGTGAAAAATTCTTTAATTGTGTTATGATAGGTACTACAAATTAATGGCACTCCATACTGTTAGAGTGTGGAATAGTGACTTACCTTCGTATAAATGGTTAGAAAAAGCTTCTGCAGGGAAATGGTATTTTAGCTGTGACATGAAAGAGATGAGGGGATTAGCTGGGTCAAGAGTGGGAAGAAGAGCACTTTAGATAAAGACAACAGCACAGGCATAAGCTTGATACAGGAAATACTGTGATTTATTTGGAAAATACAATAGGCCACTGTAAGGGAATGATTGTGTGTATGGGGGTGGGGCAGTTCATGCAGGACTTCCTTGGCTAGGTTAACGATTTGAACTTTACTTAACAGCAGTGAAAAGGTACAGACAAGTTTTAATGGGAGGACTGCTCTTTCTTTCCATTCTATAAAGAAGGGAGTAAAGATAGCCAACCTAGAAATGGAGTGACCATTGAAAGTCTGTTTCAGGATTCCAGACAGGGGATGATGATGGTTTAGACTAAGTTGTGACAGTGAATATAGAGAAAAGGAAATATATCCATAACGTTAGAGGTAAAAACAGCAACATTCAGTGATTGAAGAAACATAGAGGTTGAGGGTCAAGGAGGGTAATCATACTAGGAGCTTCTGTATAGATGGTGATACCATTTATGAGAAGGTGAACTCTGGAGGAAGAATACAATTACAGAGAATGTAGTAAATTTTGTTGTTAAAAATGGCTGCAAAAATATCTCCCATCTGTAGTGTGACTGTACTCTTCTTCCAATAAGAGGTAGGATTTGTTTTTCCTCCCCTTGACTCTCGGCTGGTCCGTTGACCGGCTCTGTCCTGATAGAACACAGTAAAAGTGAAGTGATGCTGTACAGCTTTTGAGACTGAACCTTCAAAGAGCTGCAGCCTCTGCCTTAGTCTCTTGAAATGCTTGTGCTTGGAATCCAGTTGCCATTTGCGAGGAAGCCCAAGCAGCTACGTGGAAAAGCTCACGGGGAGGAGAACCGAACTGTGGCTCATCACCTCCATTGACTTCCCACCAGCAGCCAATATTGGCCACCAGCCATGTGCATTTTAGAACTTTTAATCCTCCCAATAAACCCTATTTGCCCCATATGGAGTGGTAGAACCATCCAAAATCACGAAAAAGCACACTTTTCTGTTTTAAACCATTAAGTTTGAAGTGATTTATCATATAGCAAAAGAAAACTAAAACAGAGGTAGGTAAGAACAAATCTATCAACAGCTTCATGAAATGCTATGAAACATTCAGGTGAAGATGTCTGTCAGGGAGTTGGTTATAAAGTCTAGAGCTGAGAAGTAAGATCTGGGTTGGGTTGCTAGCATTTAGATGGTGTTTTTAGACATGGAAGTTGATCAAACAAACAAAAAACTACTGAGAAGGTAGAGAGAAAAAGAAAGCAAGCTAGAATTAGGACTAGGCTTTGAAGAATTTGAACATTTAATGATCGTGTATCAAGAAGGCACCCTCGATGGAGATTAAGAAGGAGCCGCCAGAAGGTTTTCTTGGCATCACAGAAGTCAAGAGAAGAGAGTGAGCCCTCAGTAGTGGCATCAAAAGCTACTAAGTTACATAAGATGTGCTCATAAATTATCCTTTGCTGGTTTAAAAACAAGGTGGTCCTTAATGGGTTATTTATGTAAATCTCCAGATAATTTACTTCTTTACTGCTGATAATATTTTTGTTTTAAGCATTTTAAGTATGAGAGCTGACTTTGCACCCTTAAGTGTGTGCAAGGCACTGTATTGGATTCTTCACATATATTATGTCATCTCTAATTTAACCATTATATCAACCAAATTTATGTTGGAAACAATTAAGGCTTAAGGAAATTACATTTTTTAGCTGGTAGGTGGCTACATGGCCTACCTTCTCATCTCCATCCCCTGCTGCCCTCTAATTTGCTCCTCTAAGCCTATTAAAGGAAAGAAAGCTACATATGCAAGCTTGATACAATTGTGACCATAAGGAGTAGAAAAGTAGCTGTTATTTTATAATAATAATATAGTATTATTTTAGGTGTAATAATTGTCATTTGCATGGGAGGTTTTTTAGAGTCTTATCTTTTAGAAGTACAAACTGAAATATTCACAGATGAAAATTTACCTCTTGCAGTTGCTTCAAAATAATCTGGTTGAGAGGGGAAGTATATAGGGTATTGAGGAAATTAGATTAGCCATGAGTTGATATTTGTCCAGGCTGTGTGATGGGTAGAGTGAGTCATTATACCATTCTCTCTACTTTTCTATAGTTTGAAATTTTTTATAATATGAAGTTAAAAAAATAAGTATCTCAATGAGGCCCTGAGGGCCTCCCAGTGAATAAAATCACATGGACTTTGTAATAGCTATTTTGGTACTTAGAGCTTTATTTCTAGTATTTTTTTCTCTTGTACTCTGGATGGATAGATAGAGGTGCTAGATAAATGACACTGGACATAGGAGGAACTATTTATTAAGTAGTCTATAAAATCTGTGAAGAAATGAACCTCAAATTGTAACTTACCAAATAATCATTAAGCGTGGAATTCATCATCACTCTATAAGCTTAGTAGTATTTTCGAGATGACAATTAATTAGCTGGATGGTTTTGCAAAATGCATGTTTCTTTTAATTGCTATGGCCCATTTTCCTTGTTTAATACAAAATTGGAATCTCTTAAATGCATCAGAAATCTTTCTGGATTTGCAGTTGCATGGTTCCACAGACATTTCCCCCTGGAGACATGGTAATTTTGCAACTTTTAAATATTCAACACAACTCTAATTATAAATAGTTCTCTTTCAAAAGCGATAGCCAGACTCTTGGCACAAACCACCCCTTGTTATATGAGTAAGGATGACAGCACAATGACTGATGATATGTGTTAGATTCCCTCGTTTCTCTTAATTAGGATTTTCTCTGCATTATCATGCTTTGTAACTAATCAGCTTCTTTCTGACATTGGTTAATGTGATTGGGAATGGTTTTAACTTTGTATTTCATCGGGAGAAACAGCTTAGCCAGTCTGTCTGATAGCCCACAGATACAGAGGAAGAAACCTCCCCAAATCCTTCACTTTTTCTGTTCTACTTGGGTTAATCAGGATATGGAGAGGGAGAAGGGGAAAGGGAGCACGTTTTGTGCTTTTAGAAATGAGGGAATAGATGCAGAGGGAAGAAGGATGCAGCGTTGGGATAGAAGGTTAGAGAAGGTCACCATATGGAGTCATAAATCAGCAGCTACCCAGGCAACAAAGCTGACCCTGGACATCTGGTTCATGACTCACTAGTTATTTATTGAGCACCTGCTGTGGGCACAATCCTGCATCAGCCACTGTGGGGGAATACAAAAGACTCCAGAGACCTTTTTCCTGCCTTCAACTCTAGTTGGAGTGAGGCCATCTACATACAATTCAATAGCTTTCTTGAAGACAGAGGCTCAGTCTCTTTGGTTCAACTCTACTTCCCATCATCTGGTACCAGGTATAGCTTGCAGTTGTTCCCTTTGATAAATGATTTGCTAAGAAAAGGGTGGATGAGTGAATAGTTATGGGGCCACTAACAAAGTGCCCAAATAGCCCACTTTAAACTAAATGTGTAAAGGCTGATGGTGTGGTCACAGCATTTGGAAAGGGTGAGAGAAGAGTAGGTTTCTACAAGACGTCAGGTTTCTGGAAAACCTACTCTAATCTCGTTCCCCCCTGCATCCAAACATGGGATAAATTGACGAAGACTCTGAAGGTTGAACTGCCTAGGCCCCACTCATGGGACACTTGTGACAACAGAATTCCTGGCACCCAGCTCTCAGGTAGGCAAGAGAGTGTCTGACAGTTATAAGAATGTGAGATAGTCCCAGCTCCTCACAGACTGCACCAACACTGGTGGGTCTGCCACTTGGAAGACTTGTGAGAGGACACCATCACTTGATCAGAGTCCTAGGTGAGCCTGATGCAGGATGCAGGTGGATTTTATCATGACTTCTTGGGGGTTTGTGTTGTGGCCAGTCCTGTATCTTTCAAAGCATAAGAAGACAGTGTTCTGGAGGTCAGTCATTGTGGTGTCCTGGAAAGAAGAGCCTTGTGAGAGGGGAAGACATGGCAGCTTTACTGCATTACTCTGAAAGACTCAAAAAAGATACCAGTCTTATGCTTTGCTTTCAATCCATAAATTGCTCACCATCACCAAAGTAAGGATGTAGGGATTGGTTGGAAAATGTAAATTTTATTTCTAGATCCTTCTCTTTATTTAGCACAATACCAGACTTGAAGCAAATATTTAGGTAACTCTATGGTGTTGCTTTATCTAGAAGTTCACATCGTATTTGTCTTTCAAAGTAGTGACATGTAAAGAAAATAATTCAACTAGAGAATTTATGAAGAATATGCTCCTACCACCCTCCCCACACAGACTTTTGAGAACTTCTTTTCTCTTCTTCTAGTGAATATGTGAATATTTTGCTAAATTGAACACATTAATTGCTACCACATGGCTAAACCCCTGCTTAGGATAGAATGTCATTGTTATGGACCGAATTGTGTACCCCAAAATTCATTTGTTGAAGCCCTAATGCCCAATGTGACTGTATTTGTAAGTAGAGCTTTTATGCAGATAATTAGGGTAAATGAGGTTATAGTGGTGAGAACTTAATTCAATAGGACTGGTGTCCTTCTAGGAAGAGGAGGAGATACTAGGGATAGACACACGCAGAGGAAAGACTGTGCAAAGACAAAGTGAGAAGGCAGCCATATGTAATCAAGGGGGAAACATTTCACCAGGAACCAATCCTACTGGTAACTTGATCTTGGGCTTTTAGCCTCCAAAACTGAGGAAATACATTTCTGTTGTTTAAACCACCCAGTCTGTGGTATTCTGTTACAGTAGCCCTAGCAGACTAATAAAATCATCTAAAAGTAAATAAATAAAACTTGGCTTTTCTTTCTTTTTTTTTTTTAGATTTTTATTTTATTTTATTTTATTTTATTTATTTGACAGACAGAGATCACAAGTAGGCAGAAAGGCAGGCAGAGAGAGAGGAAGGCAAGCAGGCTCCCTCCTGAGCAGAGCCCGATGGATGCGGGCTCAGTCCAAGGACCCTGGGATCATGAACTGAGCCGAAGGCAGAGGCTTTAACCCACTGAGCCACCCAGGTGCCCCAAAACTTGGTTTTGTTTATCAGTGAACTTAAGTTCAGTTGAGGAGGAAAGACTAATGTGGGTAAAATAGAGAAGATACACTGCTGTGCTGAAGAATGCTGACAATAATATAATAAAAATAATAGCCCTATTTTAATGGTCACCTTACTATGTGATCATTAAGCTTACTATATGGCTATGTCAACTTTATGTTAAACCATTGTTACAAGTTGAATTATGCCCCTCCTCCCAAAAGATACATTGAAGTCCTAACTCCAGTAGCTCAGAATGTGACTGTATTTGTCTTACAGAGGTAATCAAGTTACAATGAAGTTAAAATTAGGAAGGGCCCTAATTTTCTGTGATTAATGTCCTTATGGGAAGGGGAAATTTGGATATAGAGAAAAATGCACAGAGGGAAGATGATGTGAAGACAGACAGGGAGAAGGAGTCATGTAACTGGAGTGCTGCATCTGCAGGTCCAAGAATACCAAGGATTGCTGCCACATACCAGAAGCAGAAAGAGGCAAGGAAGAATTCTTTGTTAAAACCAGCAGAGAAAGCACGGTCCTGCTGACACATGGATTTTAGAGTTCCAGCCTCCAGACCTGTGAGACAATAAATTGCTGCATTTTCTGGTACTTTGTTCTAACACAACCCTGTTCTCAGAGCTAGATAAAGGGTAGTTTACCAGAGCAACTTCTCAGTTACCAAACCACAAAAGGTTCTAAACTGTCCCTGGGATGATCTAGAATTTGAGTGCTAGTCATTACAGCTTTCCTCAGAGGGGGTGAAGTGTTCCTGCTGAAGTAGTGAAGTGTCGCTACTGGAAAGAAAATAATAATCTAAAACATCACTTGCCATCACTCAACTAATGCTGGTGAGTAGTTTTGTGATGCACTTTCTATACAGTGACTTTCTATAAGGCAGATACTGTTATTATCTCATTTTACAGCTCAGGAAAGGAGGGTCAGAGCAATTAAATGATTTGCCTGATTTGCCTGTGGTCACACAGTAAATTGTAGGCTGGCATTAGAACTAAGGTTTCCTAGAGCTAAGTACTCAAAGGTGAAAGAATTTGGATAAATAAAGAAGAGAATAGGAAGTACTTTTGAGCTGGAAGGCTAAACATAGCTATTTCCACTAGAGATGTTTCTAGGCATCTATAAAAGAAAGAGTGGGAGATGTAACTGGGGAATGAGGAGCCTAACATAATAGGATTAGGGTGGGCAAAAGATCAAGGTCCCCCTTTAGTTACATTTAAGGCCAATTTTCCCCATCCTTAGGATTTCCTCCTTCTAAGAATAGATTAAGAATAGATGAGTAGACTGTAGAACTTGACCTAAATCCATTCGACATGTGTGATATAATGATTTATAAGAAATATATGCTGGTAATTTGAAGATATATTTGGTCTTCACCCACAGTTTCTGAAAATGCTTCAGAATCATACAAGTGAAATAGGTATCTAGTTATTAGTGAAGGTGACTTTTGGACCCCACCCAAGGGAGGAGACTGGTTGCCCGGAGGACCATCCATTTGATTAAAAGGTTCAGACTTTCAGTCCCACAATCTTCCCACCCTCTGGGGTGTATAGAGGAGGTGGAGGTTAAATCAGCCAACGGCCAATGACTTAGTCAAACATGACTGTGTAATGAAGCTTCCAAAAGAAACCCAAGAGGACAAATTTTGGGGCTTTTTTTTCTGGAGAGCTTCTACATGTAGGGAAACAGAATATCCCCATGAACTACTGAGCCTGGCCCCAAGGTCCAGTGGGGCAGGAACCTCGACCCATGTATCTTTTCATCTGCCTGTGTATTTGTACTCTTTTTTTTTTTTAAAGATTTTATTTATTTATTTGACAGACAGAGATTACAAGTAGGCAGAGAGGAGGAAGCAGGCTCCCTGCTGAGCAGAGACACCCCCCCCCCATACGGGGGTCAATCCCAGGACCCTGGAATCATGACCCAAGCCGAAGGCAGAGATTCTAACCCACTGAGCCACCCAGGCACCCCTGTATTTGTACTCTTTATCATATCCTTTAATAAACCAATAAATGTGTTTACCTGAGTTCTATGATCTGCTCTAGCTGCTCCACCTAAGGAGGACATCAATTGAACCCCCAATCTGTAGCCAGAGGTTAGAAGCCCGGACCTTGTGACCAGTGTCTGAAGTGGGGGAGGGGGCCATCTGGTAGTACAGACCCCTGAATATGTAGAATCTGATGCTGCTTCTGGGTAGATAGTGTCAGAACTGAGTTGAGCTGAGTTGAATTCTTGGTCACTCTGCTGGTATCTAAGAATTGCTTCGTTGTATTTCTGGGAGCCCCCCCACCCCAACACACACACACACACACACACACACTGAAATTGGTCTCAGAGGACCAAAAGAGCATAGCCCAATATGAAATTCTGTGTCTTTCTCTTGCTGCTCTATATCCTTACCTCTTTAGATTCCATGTGGTGTGGAGGACTATGTAAATCATTGATTATATCAATCCCATAGAAAATCCATGTGTCCCTTCTGAGATTTACATTGGGGAATCTATGCAAATAATGAGCATTTTCTCCAGAGCTTTTTTGTATTTTACAGATAAGTAGTAATAAGACCCGTTATCTTTTAATTTTCCATTCCTTAAGCACTATGCTATAGTAAGTCATCATCATCATATAAAATGGTGAAATAAAATAATAATAGCAAACAATGCAGACGTTCCAATGGGAAGACTGTGCTGCTTCACTGAAATTCTGAATTATGGAACGGTTAACAAGAAATGTAGCTTCACAGCAGAATTCTGCAGCTAAACTATAAGAATTTAGTTAATAAGGAAGAGCATCTTGTTATTAAGGCAGAGTGAGGGCATACTATTGTATAGAGAATGTTCTCCTTTGTGACTGGAAGATCTGGTTTTGGTTCTGCTACTCTGTGGCTTTGAGAGTGTCTTCACCTCCCAGAGACTCATGGTTCTTATCTATAAAATAAGGAGATTTCATTAAAAATCATAAATTCATCTTGAGGTCTAAGTCTGGCCTTATGATGGGTAGAACTCAGTGCTTCTCAGGTGCCTAATGGTACTTCCAAGTGTCCTTTTGAACTTTGTTAACATGGGGAAGATTATCTCTAAGCATTACTTTCTGGCTTATAAAACCCTGTCTTGGTTCAATTAGAATTAAAATAATTGCAAATCAGTGATGTCCAAATGAGGAAGGTATAGCCTTTATATGGCCCGTGTGGTTACACTAACATGATCTTTCTCTAATCAGTAACTTCTTGTGCCATATTGAGAATTTATTGTTTGGCAAATGTTTATGTATCTTAGGTTCTGAATCTAGCTATTTACAGTTGTATCAATATATTAGCAATAGCCAATTTGTTGCATTATAACTTTATATATAGAATATGTATTAAAGCCCCTGGATTTCACATATTATTTATATGAAATTTCTGTAGTATATCATTTAAATATAAAGCATATATGATATAAGTAATAATTTTTAAAAGAAAATACTAGTATTAAATAATCTTTAATAAGAAATAATCTGATTGATCAAAACTGGGGACATTCACTGAGCCACATTTCCTAGGGGATGAGATGACTGAATTAAAAAAGCAACACCAGACCCTCTATTGCTTTTTTGTGTGCTACATTTTGCTGCTGCTGCTGTTTGGGGTAAGCTATTCTCTTCTATTCATCTGACCGAGTGAGAGAACTCATCTCTTCCACAGATCCACCTATCTTCATATGGGTTGACCCCAAGATTCAGGTTTCTGAAGGAATAAGAGTTCTTCACTGAACTCAAAGCTACACTCTCCAAAACCATTTACCATCCCACCCCCTCAATTGAAGGTCATTGGATACTTGCCCTGCCATGAGTAAAGCTAATGTGTTGTGTTAGTTTCTTGCATCCATTAGTTAGAACCTGGTATGGAGGACCTGGTAGGAAGGAGGGGTGAATCTTGGTCCTCTTCCAACTTCCAGTATTGTGCATCGGGGTATAGACAAGAGCTTGCGAATTCCTGACTCTTCATCTGATTTGGTCTGCCTCTTGACACAACCTCTTTATCCTGGTTTTTAAGACATGTCTCTGTGTGTATATACATATGTATATATTTTAAAGTTATCCCATTTTAACTAGCATAGCTGTTACTTTTATGTGTTATTATAAAACAGTGTTTCAGCTGTCAGAATACTGTTCTCCTTCCATATGCTTCCCCTGTTGTCTTCTGACACTGCCTTTCCCATGGCCCTTAGGAAGCACAGGGAGTCTACAGCTTGTCTAGAGGGCTTCTTCTGGGTCATGGTGCAATTCTGAATAGCTCTGTCTTCTCACTTAGTGCTTCTCAATGCAGCTTTGCTGAGTCAGTAAGATGCACCCATATCTTCATGGGAGCTTTTGGGGATGAAGCCTAGTTCTTAAACCATGGTCTTGTAAGCTAATGCTGAATTTCTGTTGCTGCCAGTTTATTGTAGTAGATTGGAAGATAGTATTTTGAAATTTTATATCTTCTAAGAGTGAAAAGTATCATGTTCCTTTGAGCTCATAAAAACCCCTTGCATTTGTAGAGTGCTTTATGGTTCACAAGATGTTTTTATATTATTATCTCCAATGAGGCTCACAACATTAAATACTTGGGTAATACCTACTTTCTGTAGACCAGTTAGAATGGTGACAAATCAGCCATTCAACAGATATTGTTTGGACACTGACTGTATGCTGGGCATTAAGGATTGAAGGTGATTTTATTGTTGTTATGATTGTTGTCGTTATCTATTCTTTATTTGCTACTTTATTTATTTACTATTCAGTTCCAATTTACAGATGAAGATGTGGCTGAGAAAAATTAAGTAAATTATCTTTAGTCATCCAGATAGTAAACAATGGAGTCAAAATCTCAAACCCTGGTTTTTTTATTCCAGCTTTAGTAATAGGCCTTTTGTATATGATTCTGAGTTGTCCCTCATGGGGGTACTTCTAACTCACCACCTCTCTGAGAGATTTCTTTTTTTCTCAAATGTAAACAGAATAAGCAGTTCTTTACTGAGTATCTGATAGCCTTGGATACTAATAATAAACACTAGGTTCGTGTCAGAAATGAGAAGAAATGTCTTGGAAAAAATACAGGTTTAGAGGATCAGAGTAAAAAGTTGCAAAAAAACAGGAAAGAAGATTTTAAGGAGAAAAGAGGTATTAGAATGATTTTTCACTTTCTGCACTGATGTACAGATTGTAAATATTTTTCTGCACTGGCAACTTCACTCTTTGGGCATATTGAAAAATTGGGCTTCATTTAAAAAAATGTTTAGTTTCCACCATAATACAGGTTTTAACTTACAGAAATGTTAAATAGCAGCTAGGAAATTATTTTGAGTCAATAGAAAGAAACTTAACTGAAAAATTATTGAGGATATGAACTAAACTCCAAAATAAAATGAGGTGTAAAATAAATATCTTAAAAATTATGTCACCTATGTGCCAGTAATATGTTAGACAATTTGTTAACATAGGAGGTGATATTCAAAATAGCATGACAAATACTAAAGACCCAGGAATCAACTTAGAAAGTAACATATTGCTTCTAGAGAAAAAAACAAAAACCTTAACCAAGGGCTCAAATACTGAGCTTTAACACATGGACAGATAAGTGACTATTACAAATACTTTAAAGTTTCCTGAAGAAATACACATGTTAAAGGAGGCACTCCAAGATGGTGGGGTAGCAAGACCCAGAATGCGCCTCATCCCATGGACACACAAATCTATAGCTACATAAGGATCATTTCCCTCTGAACTTGATCTGAAAATGAGAGGAACTGTTTTCCTCAATAAGGAATGAAAGGGCCACATCAAGAAGGCAGGAGAGACAGAGACATAGCCTTGCAAAAAACCCACCGCTGGTGCTGTGACACACAGTAGGGAGAGATCTTACCAGCCACATGCTTCTCCCAGAAGAGTAAAGGGTTTGTGCTCCACATTGAGCACCCCAACCCTTAGAATCTGTATAGGACATCTGGCTTGGAAAACAAATGGGGCTGATATCTGGGAGTCCCAAAATGTTGTAGGAACCTGTGATTCCCCTCTTGGCTGGCTCAAGAGCAGGCTTGCCAACCCTTAGAGCAAGTGAAAAAAAAAAAAAAAGAAAGTTTGAAAAGTACCTACACTGTATGTGAGGGAGGTTTATTGGCTGACCTGGGAGCATTGGCTACGGTGCGGGGGAGACAGCTGAGATACTCCCTCGAAATGGAGGTACTGGTGGAAGTCATTTTTACACTCTCCACATAGCCTGCCAACACAGGTGGGTAAGCTTAAGGTGGTACCTTTTCACCGCCTTGCTGTTTCAGGCAGGAGTGAATGGTCCTGGCATTTTCTGAGACCTGAATGTATGGGTGGTTACAGTGCTTCCCTGCTCCCTTAATGGGATGGGCAAGTGAAAATGGTCATGGAGTTCTCTTGCTCCCTAATTCAAATCTGCAAGAATGGGCACTTCTGATACTCCCTTGCCCCCTGGCTAAGGCTGGTGAGTGCTTGCAATGGCAGCCTTCTCCCACTACTGGCTTAAAGCCAGCACACAAACAGACAAGGACTCCTCCTGCTCTGTTGCTGAAGATTTGGGGCAGGCATATATCAAGACATTTTCCTGCTGCCTTTCTGAAGCCAACAAGTGTGCCTTGTCCCCAGTACTCTCCAGCTGTCTTTCTAAAGCCAGTGGGCACATGCAACCCACACAAGGGACACCCCTTGATTGCCTGGTTGTGGTGGCCAAGAGGCTGGCATTCCAGAGCTCCAAGGGACTATAACAATTGGAAAGATACTTCTTGGCAGGCTACCACCCCCATGGCACTACACAGACAGCAGGCTGAAGCACACCTCAGTATTCCTGTGAAATACACTTATTTACTTAGCCTGGAACTTCAGCTTAAGGAACAGGCTTCAGGTTTCCCACACATCTAGAGGGTAGGAAAGTGCTCCCAGAGAATAGAAGCAGGGAGACACCATCCTTGTATAACACTTTGGCCTTGCTACAGCTCAACAAGACTTCCCACTTTGTGGGAAGTAATACACTCATCTGGAGCCCCAGTTTTTGCAACTGTCACCCAAGGGGACAACTCCAGATCTTCTGGTCTGGAGACCAGTAGGGATTACAATTGTGGTTCCACAGGACTGTATGTATTTGCATACTTTATTTTTTATTTTATTATTTTGTTATTTTTTCATCATTACAAGTGTACCCTTTAATCCCCGTCACCTACTCTCTGATAACCATCAGTTTGTTCTCTATAGTTAACAGTCTGTTTTTTGGTTTGTCTCTCTCTCTTCTTTGTTTCTCCTTTGCTTATTTGTTTTGTTTCTTAAATTCCACATATGAGTGAGATCATATGGTATTTATGTCTTTTTCTGAATGACTTATATCACTTAGCATTATACTCTCTAGCTCTTGCAAATGGCAAGATTTCATTCTTTTTTTATGACTGAATAACATTCCACTGTGTGTGTATGTATATGTATGTGTGTTTGTACATATATGTACATATATTCCATTGTGTGTACACACACACACACACACACACACACACACCATCTTCTTTATCCATTCATGTCTCCATGGATACTTGGCCTGCTTCCATAATTTGGTTATTGTAAATAATACTGCTATAAACATAAGAATGCATGTATTCCTTTGAATTAGCATTTTTGCATTTGGGATAAATACCCAGTAGTATAATTAGTAGATCATAGGGTAGTACTATTTTTAATTTTTTGAAGAACCTCTGTATTGTTTTCCACGGTGGCTGCATTAGTTTGCATTACCACTAACTGTGCATGACGGTTCTTTTTGTCCACATCCTTGTCAACATTGCTGTTTCTTATGTTTTTGATGTTAGCCATTCTGACAGGTGTGAAGTGATATCTCATTGTAGTTTTGATTTGATTTTCCTGATGATGAGTGACTTTGAGCATCTTTTCATGTGTCTGTTGGGCATCTCCATGTCTTTCTTGGAGAAATGTCTGTATATTTGCACCCTTTAAAAACCGCTGCCCGAGAGTCTGGCTTTCAGTCATCCTGAAAGTAGGTACTAAATGAGATTCCTCTTCTTGTATTACTAACAGACTTTGCCCCCAGTAATAGGCACATAGTAAGAATAAATCATATGATTTGAGACCATCATAAATGTTCAAGAGACAAGCAAGAACTAGGGCAACGTTGAATGAGAATGATCAACACCTACACAAGGCCACTCCTTTAAGGCTGAGAGAGGTAGTGTTCACTTAATACATAGAAACAAAGACAGAGAGCCAAGCAAGGCGAGGAGACAGAGAATTTGTTCCAAGTGAAGAACAAAACAAAACTTCAGAAAAATACCTTAATGATATGGAGATAAGTAATCTACCTGGTAAAGTGATAAAAGTAATGGTCATCAAGGTGCTCACCAAATTCAGGAAAAGAATGAATGAACACAGTAAGAATTTTAACAAAAAGATAGGAGACAAGAAAAATACCGAACAGAAGTCACAGAGTTGAAGAATACAATAACTGAACTGAAAAATACACTCCAGGGATTTCCATTGGATAAAGCGGAACAGATCAGTGAGCTGGAGGTTAAAGAAGTGGAATTCATTCAGAGCAGCAAAAAGGCGAAAAAAAAAGAATTTTTAAAAGATGAAGATAGCTTAAGGAAGCTCTGGAGCAATGTCAAGCAGAATAACATTTATAGAGGTCTCAGAGAATGAGAGGGAGAGAAAGGAAAGGTTTGAAAACTTAGTGGAAGAAAGAAAACTTATTTATTTATTTATTTATTTAAAAATTAAATTTATTTATTTATTTTCAGAAAAACAGTATTCATTATTTTTTCACCACACCCAGTGCTCCATGCAATCCGTGCCCTCTATAATAAAGAAATAATGGCGAGAACACTTTGTAGGCCAGGGAAGGAAACAGACATCCAAATCTAAGAAGCCTAGAGAGTTCCAAATAAGAGGAACCCGAAGACAGCTATACCAAGATACCTTATAATTAAAACATTAAGAGCTAAAGATAAAGAATCTTACAAACAGCAAGAGGAAGACAAATTGTTTTATGCAAGAGAAATCTCATATGGTTATCAGCAGATTTCTCAGCAGAAACTTTGCAAACCAGAAGGGAGTAATAAAACATACAAAGTGATGAAAGGAAAAAAAGAAAAAAATGCCAACCAAGGATACTCTATCTGGCAAGGTTATCATTCGAATTTGATGGAGAAATGAAAGTTTTCCAAACAAGCAAAAGTTAAAGGTTTATCATTATTAAACCAGTCTTACAAGAAATATTAAGGGGATTTTAAGCTGAAAAGAAATGACATTAATAAAAAGAAAACATGTGAATGTAAAAATATCACTGGAAAAAGATAATGTATAGTAAAAGTAGTGTATTAATCACTTCTCAAGCTATTAAGATTAAAAGACAAAAGTAGTAAGATTAACTAAACTGCAATAATTAATTAGTTAAGGGATACATAAAAAAAGAGAAGTAAAAAGTAACATCAAAAACATAAAATTTGTGGAGGGAGTAAAAATGTAGAGTTTTGGAATGTGTTCAAATCTGAGTTGCTATCAACCTAAATAGACTGTTATATACATAGTATGATATATATGAGCATCATGGTCCCCACAAAGCAGCAACTTATATAAATACACAAAGGAAAACGAGGAAGGAGTGTAAACGTAACACTAAAGAAAGCCATAAAACCACAAGAGAAGAGACGAATAGAAGAAAGAAACAGAGAAAAATAAGTCTGGCAGAAAATTTTGAGCAAGAAGAATAATGAAGGGGAAAGTTGCCTCCCTGGATATAAAAATATAATAGAAGTCACTTCAAATCAAAATATCACATTAATATTTTAAGATAGGACAGATTGCAAACAAGCAATAGAAATACAAAAATAATTTTAAAAAGTTATAAAAAAGAAATATAAATGGAAAACAAATGTGTTAAGGGCTCAAACTTCTAATAATAAATAATCCAACTTAGATATCAGAATATACTATTTATCTATTAAGGGGAGAATTATTTGGCAGAAATTTTAAAATGATGAATTTTAGTATATTCACATATGATCACAGAAATAGTGACGGGAAATATGGGTGGAGAAACAAAGTAAGTTATTATATTTTTTTACTCAGACAAGAAGAAGTATGAGTTAGCATGTTAGTACTTGAAGGAATCCAGGACCAATCAAAAGTCTAAAAAATATTCATGACCTCTGACCCCATCATCTGACTTCCAGAAATACAGAAGAGATGCATGAAAACAATTATCTAGAGGTGTATTTATTGCATTATTTTTAATTTTTTTAAAGATTTATTTATTTACTTGAGGGAGAGAGAGAGTGCATGCATGAGCTGGAGGAGTGGAAGAGAGAGAGAGAATCTCAAGCAGACCCATGCTGAGCATAGAGCCTGACCTAGGGCTGGATCCCAGAACCCTGAGATCATGACCTGAATTGAAACGAAGAGCTGGATGCTTAACCAACTGAGCAACTCACGTTGCCCATATTATTACTAATTTTAAATAAAAATCAGAAATCCTTGGGGCGCCTGGGTGGCTCAGTGGGTTAAGCCGCTGCCTTCGTCTCAGGTCGTGATCTCAGGGTCCTGGGATCGAGTCCCACATCAGGCTCTCTGTTCAGCAGGGGGCCTGCTTCCCTTCCTCTCTCTGCCTGCCTCTCTGCCTACTTGTGATCTCTCTCTGTCAAATAAATAAATAAAATCTTTAAAAAAAAAATCAGAAATCCTCCTAATGGTTAATGATACATGATACATGATGCACGGACACAGACACACAGACACACAGACACACACAAATGAGCAACTAGTTTATAATCATTAATAGTACATTTTAAAGTATATAAGATGTATACAAAAGTATATAAAATGGGTGGCTCAGTAGGTTAAAGCCTCTGCCTTCAGCTCAGGTCATGATCCCAGGGTCCTGGGATCGAGCCCTGCATTGGGCTTTCTGCTAAGTGGGGAGCCTGCTTCTTCCTCTCTCTCTCTCAGCCTGCCTCTCTGCTTACTTGTGATCGCTCTCTGTCAAATAAATAAATAAACAAATCTTTTTTTAAAAAAGTATATAAAATGGGGAAAAAAACAAAATATAATGTAGGTGAGAACAAAACAGGATCTACAATCATATATATGGATAAATTACTGAGTTGAAAGACACACCACACTGTTAATAATGGATATGTGTGGAAGATAGAAGTTCAGGCCATATAAAATGTTATTCTTCATATTTTTTCATATTTTAAAAAGTACACAAAAAGCATGTATTATGGTTATGCTTTTAGTAAATGAATGATATTATTTTAATAATATTTCATTATTTAGGTAAAAGTATTATTTTATGTATCCAAATCCAGAAACCAGTTAATTTTGAAGTCAGCTTTCCTGAATGCTGCTTTTGGTTAATATCATAATTTTACAAATTTCTGCTTAAGATATGCCACTTGATAGTTGGGAGGAGCATTTTTGATGTTTTAACTGGCATTTCTTTGATATTAATAACATTAACCTTGGTTTCCTGTATTTACTAGTCATTATTATTTCTATTAAATGTTTTAATATACTAAAGTATGATTATTGTGCATACTATTCCATTCAGTTCTTTGGCTCTTCTTGTGCAACTACCATATGCCATTATATATGGTAATATATAACCATTATATATTTGATAATATATAATATAATCAATATATATGATAATATATAATCATGATATAATACTTAATTTTATGATACACTTTAATGGTCAATCTTGCAAGGGCAAATTATTCTCCCTTTACCTTGCAGCTCTACCTTGCTCTTGTTCTGAAAATGTTCTCAGCTGTTGATTTCTTTGAGTGGTGCATTAGTATACAATAGGACCTATTTTCTGAGATAAACAGACTTTGACACTTAGGGTTAAGTATTTAGGCCCCACCTTTAAATATATATATATATTATATTTGAGTGGCTGATATAAGTTCCACTGCTAAATAGTTTTTAATTAAGAATTCAAACCTTCCTGTGTTACTGAACCAAAATGAGTATCAGGTTCAAGAATTGTAAGCAGATCCAAAAAAGCAATGAAATGAGCAGATCCAAAGACCACAGATGAGGCAACTGGGCATAGAAGTTAAGTGTTCAACTCAGAAGTTGCTTTCTCCTTTTAATGGTTATTGGACAGGGAAGAGTGAATAGAATACCGAACCTAAGTTGAGATATAAATACAATGGTTAGGTTGGTTTGTAAGAGTACATGTTAATCATGTATACTTGCTTTTTTTTTTTTTTTTTTAAAGTGGGCTCAATGGAGCTTGAACTCAAGACCTTGAGATCATGATCTGAGCTGAGTTCAAGAGTCATGCACTCAACTGACTGAGCCACTCAGGTACCTTAATCATGTATCCTTTTTATACATTTGCAGGGACAACTTCTCTTTTGACTTAGAATACTGATTCTCAACCATTGGTGATTTCAGGCCCTAATGGTCATTTGGCAATATCTGGAGACATTGTGGTTCGTCACAGCTGGTGTGGGAATGGGTGTGTGCTTAGAGGCCAAAGATTCTCCTAAACATTCTAAAATGCATAGGACAGCTCTCACCAACAATGAAATATTTGCTGTTTCAATACAATAATGTTGAGGTTTAGAAATCCTAGCCTAGAATGACCAAATAACTCTTTCTGGAAAAAAAAAATTACTATGAAAGAAAAATTTCTCTTATTTGAAGGCATTACTCCATTATTGTAACTATAAGCCTCTAATTGCACTGGCTATTTAATAATAAAAAAAATTTCCAGAAAACAAACACTAGTGTTTCTACTAGGATTCCAGAGACTAGTGTCCTTGTTTCCATGTAGCTCTGTGATGTGAAATAAGTTTCTTCATTTTTGGGGGGTATCTTCATGTCCTGATCTGTAACATGATGTGAAGATAGAGATAATTGTTATAAAAGTGATTGAAACTGTGAAGTGCTATGCAGAAATATAAGATGTTATTGAATATGAAATTCTTCATATATGAACATATATGTTCAGTATAACTAGCTGGTAGTCACCTTTCTCTGGTTCTGACCACGAAGTCACTTTTACAAAGGGCATTAGCCTTTCTACAAATTCGCTCTTTTCTCACAATAAATAAGAAAGAATAGCTCATTGAACAAAACAAAAACTATCTGCTAAATTTGAGGAATAATCCCCCATCCAGAATAATCCAGAACCATTTCCCTTACTTAAGAGGTTGGAGAGCATAAACAATGAATTTTGGAACACTGAAAAAAAAAATAAAGTAAAATAAAATTTAAGTTTCATGGTTAAAAAAAAAAGGAGGTTATGGAACACTTTATTTATTTTTTTAAAAGATTTTTATTTACTTATTTGACAGACAGAGATCACAAGTAGGCAGAGAGGCAGACAGACAGAGAGAGAGGGGGAAGCAGGTTCCCCACTGAGCAGAGAGCCCAATGCAGGGCTCAATCCCAGGACCCTGGGATCATGACCTGAGCTGAAGGTAGAGGCTTTAACCCACTGAGCCACTAAGGCATCCCTCTTTATTTTTTTTTTAAGATCTCTACTTTCTGGACTGGATGATATTATGAGCTGAGTTGTTTCCCCCAAATTTATCTGTTGAAGTCCTAACCCCTAGTACCTCAAAATGCATTAAGATATTTAAAAAGGTAACCAAATTAAAATGAGAGATTAGGGCACAGACAGATTCAGAGGAAAAACCACACGAAGACACAGTGAGAAGGTCACCATCTGCTAGCTGTGAAGAGAGGCCTCAGAAGAAACCAATTCTGCTGACGTTTTGATTTTAGACTTCTGGCTTCCAGAATTGTGAGAAAATAAATTTCTGGGTTTTTTTAAACTACCTAGTCTGTGGTACTTTGCTATGGCAGCCCTAGGAAACTCATACAGATGGGCCATTCTAAATGTTTCTCCCTGGAAACCATAGCACGTAAAATATGCATCTGGTCTTCTGACTCCAAGATCCTGGGGTAATTTCAGCAAATAGAACTTGGCTCTGGAAATGGCTTTGTGCTTTCATTACCTGCCATTCTGGGGCTTTTCATGAAAGGCAGGGACAAGGGCCAAACCCACATAGACTCAGATGGAATCAGTTTGAAGGGGCTGTTATAAATCCATCATTTCTAAGTTCCAGAGGAATTCTCCATCATTCCTTCTCTCCTGCAGCCTTGGAGAAGAACAAGGGACTGTAGCCTTCTTGGGCAGCATCTGTCACTCCTATGTGTGTGCTCAGCCTCAAGGCAGTGTGCCCTGCTTGTTTGTAAATGTCTAGCTAAAACCAAATGTGTTGGTCTGTTCACGATGACACTGCAAAACGACGTCCCTAGGTTGCAAATGTTTTGTATCCAGCTCGCCTGTGTTTAGCAGATGAGACCTAAAAGCATTTTGTTACTCTCCTGGGATAATGGGTAATTTGACTCTAGGGCATCTTGAAAGCAAGATGCTTCTTCCTCTACTTCTACATTCCCTTCCAAGATAGTCCTGGAAAGTTCTCAGACATGCTCTGTTCTTTGTACTTGCTTGTGTTAGAATGTGAGTCTAGGGCAGGGCTCAGGCTGGGGCTGGATTGCGTGAGTACAACTACTGATTTGCTGTTTCCTGGCATTATGACTTCAGGCACATTACTCAGCCTTGCTGTGCTTTAATTTCCCTACCCGTGAAAAAGAATAATCCTAGTACCTATTTCCTCTGGTAGTTGTAGGATTAAATGGCTTAATGCGTATAAAGCCATTAGAACAGTACTTGGCACATAATAAGCATTCAGTAAATGTAACCAATGGAGATAGAATATAGTACCTGAGGGTTTTTTTTTTTTTTCAGTACCATTGACGGAGAATGGACATCACAAAATTTTTGCTGTGTAAATGCTGCAACATATCCTCTCCCTTAGACAGAGTAAAACAACACTAATGAGGCTTCTTATGTGTCAGGCATCATGCTGAATATTTAATATGCTTTATCTTATTTAAGCCTCATAACAGTCCCCTGAGGTAAACCCTATCAGGATAGGGTAGGTCAGGACAGGGTAGGTTATGCTATAGTAGCAAATAATGCCAGAATCCCAGTGGCTAAATGGAACAAAGATCTTCTTATTCACACTACATTTTCACACTACTTTTCTCCAGCAGATAAACAGGAATATTTGGTTATCCCTATCATTCAGGAAGGTAGGCTGGTGGAGGATGATGCTTTCATCTCAGCACAAGCCTTTAGGGTTAGCCATGGTAAGGGTGAGAGCCAGGAGAATGGGATGCTAACTTTTCAGTACTTCAGCACTGGAATGACATTTATCATTTCTGCTAGAACCAACCACAGAAAGTCAAGTGACCATGTATAATATTGGTGGGGAGTGTGCCTGGAAGAAAAGGAGAGAGGCATCTCAGTGAGTGCGCACTGCTATTGTTCTTGTTCTACACATGAGAAGAGAAAACAGAGACACAGACATACAGGGACAACACCATGTGAGGATAGAGACAAAGCTCCAAAGGCCAAGGATTGCCAACAATACCAGGAGCTGGAAAAAGTCAAGGACACATGCTTCCCTGGAGCCTTCAGAAGGAACATGGCCCTGCTGAACATTGATTTTGGACTTCTGGGCTCCAGAATTATGAGAGAATGAATATCTGTTGCTTAAAACCACCCTGTTTGTACTTTGTTATAGCAGCCCTAGGAAACTAATACAAAGCACATTCTACAATAATGTGTTTTATTTTTATTTTTTTAAAAAGATTTTACTTATTTATTTGAGAGAGCATGCACAAGAGAGCACAAGAGCATGAGCAGAGGGAGAGGCAGAGGGAGACGGAGAAGCAGGCCCCCCATTGAGCAGGGAGCCTGGCATGGGGCTCGATCCCAGGACCCCAGGGATCATGACCTGAGCTGAAGGCAGTCACTTAACCACTGAGCCACCGAGGTGCCCCCAATAATGTGTTTTAGATCTTCATTTTCACATTGCCCACTTGGCTCACGTGACCTCTCTAACCAGCCTGGAACTTCTCAGAGGCTATCTGCAAGAAGTTTTCTATGGGCCATGTTTTATTTTTTTGTCTCTGATGCCTCAGACAGTTTCTTCACTTCAGACAGTTTCTTACACTGAATAGGCACTCAGGAATGCTTGTCGAACACATACAATAGGATCATTTTTATTCTTTGTTTTCCCAGTTTTGTAACAAGGCAGAAGAATGTTTATTTCAGGCTTTGGGAGATACTGAGAATTTTGAGCGCACATTTTATGCATTGGTTCTCCTTATGATATGCTTGAGTACAGGTAACAGGCTCAGCTTCATATACAAAGCTTATTGCAGTTGGATCCATGCTGGTCTCTAGGTTGAACTCTCAAAAAGCTGAAGTGGGATGGAGTTTGGAGTTTCAGATATTTACCAGAGAACACTGCCAATAAAAAGAAGGAGAGGAAGCAGTGTTGAAGAAAACAGGTCGAGCTGTGATGCAGGACCGACATGGCCTCAGTTAACCTATCTTTTGGGGGCTCTGGAGGAGTTCTGTATATCATTCTCTGCAGCTGAGCCTACCCTGAAATGTGGACACCTGGAGTTCAGCTGCAGACTGCCCTCTCTGTAGCCAAAAAGCAAGACCTTCCTTGAAGAGGAATGTACGTGGTGCCTCTACACCTTTATTCTACTCATCCACTTCTCTGATTTCATCCCTGTTCCCACCATCACTTCCAGAACCCTAGCCTTCCCTGACCACACCACTTGCAGATCTTTAAAACCTCTTGGTTTCTACTTCTATGCCTTTACTTTAGCCCACCCTGGAGTACTCCGCTGTCTCTCCCAGAAAACTCAGTCTTCGTCTCCAGTACTCCAGATCTCATCATTTTAGGAAAGCTTTGCTGACCTCATGTCTATTTCTTCTCTGTATTCAGTACCTTGTAACACCATCATTGCAAGGCTTATTACACATGACCACATCAGCTTCTCACTGGACCCAGGATCGCCCTGAAAAGGGAATTTGAATTCAAACTCTGTGGCATCTGTGCCTAGTCTGATGTCTGGCCCATATAGGCAATTACTAAATATTGATGATGGACTGGCTGAAATATACAGAAGGAAGCAAAAGGAGCCTTCGTATGTCAAGAGAGGGAACATTTGATTCGATCATAGTAGAACTCAAACTCGAATTAAGTATTAACCGCTTCCATCTGGCCTTAGACCAGCCAGATCCAGTGACCTATAAAAATCTAGCTTTAACCAAACACTTTTTCAAGGAGCTGAGAACCCCAACAGGAATGCTTCAAAGACAAACAAGGAAGATGTGTAACTTAGACAGGAGCAACTTACCCATGGGACGTATTGTGTAAACCAGACTCTAACTGTGGAGGGAAGTGTGCCCTAAGGATTTGTCAATGGAACTGGCCCAGTCTTGAAGCTGCTAAAAGGTTCCAAAGGTAGCTACAGAGTTTAAAGAGCCCTGGATGGAATAATCAACATCTTCTGTCTTTGTCTAATCAGTACAGATTTCTCCTTTATTGGAAACAGCCCTAGTTTTTCCTTTGGGAACTATCCTTTGCTCATTTGCATTCAATTAGGAGGAGACTATCCGTCAAGGATTCTCACCTCTCCCAAATACAATAAATAGTTTTGCAGAGGGCTTGGGACTCAAGACAGCCTAGTCAAACCGGTGGGCATTAGTTCTGGGAAGGAGAAACTCTTTGCTAGTTGTTAGGATGATAGAAGGTAAGATTGGATCTGTTGGAGATCATCAGGATACCAGGCAGGTAGAGCTGCCAGGGATTCTAAGAACAGAGACAAAGGATGGAAAGAGACAAGTTCTTGGTATCATTAGAGCTAGATTTGGTTAAGTTTAGCACAATAATCAAATTTTTAATTAGTCTGCCAGTGAATCCCTGTGGTTTGTTTTTTACTGTTGTTGTTTCTTTGTTTTTGTTTTTCTTTTCTAAAGCTATTTTGAATTGGGTTCTTATTACTTGAAACTGAAAGTTTCCTCTTCATCAGGAACCATCCTGTCCTTTCACTTAAATTTTCAGATGGAAGAGTAGGAAAAACTGGTCTACTCTTGTTTTTTTTTTTTAATTTTATTTATTTATATGACAGAGAGGGATCACAAGCAGGCCGAGAGGCAGGCAGAGAGAGAGGAAGGGAAGCAGGCTCCCTGCTGAGCAGAGAGCCCGATGTGAGGCTCGATCCTAGGACCGTGAGATCAAGACCTGAGCCGAAGGCAGCGGCTTAACCCACTGAGCCACCCAGGTACCCCTGGTCTACTCTATCTTTGACTGAGTTCTGTACTTCACACCAAAAAACCAAACTGAAACAACTCTTTTATGTCATTTGTAAGTGAATTTTATCCCTGGGAATGAAAAAAATATATATATATATCTAAATATCTAGATAGATAACTATCTATCTATCTATCTATCTATATATATATATGGGAGGTATATAGTATATCAGGGTGCCTTGCGTGGCCTTGTTACCGGGAGCATACTTCCTTGGGGACAGATTGCTCAGACTTTCAGCCTTTTCAAGATTGGACTGAATCGTTCATTGGTTACATTGCTTAAGAAACAAAAAGCAAAAACATGGAGACATAGGAGCTAGCTGCATTTTGGGGGAGTTTTGCAATATGGTTTAAAAAGTCTAAGGTTCGGAGGAGTCAAGATGGCGGAGAAGTAGCAAGCTGAGACTGCTTCAGCTAGCCGGAGATCAGCTAGATAGCTTATCTAAAGATTGCAAACACCTGAAAATCCATTGGCAGATCGAAGAGAAGAAGAACAGCAATTCTGGAAACAGAAAAACAACCACTTTCTGAAAGGTAGGACCGGCGGAGAAGTGAATCCAAAGCGACGGGAAGATAGACCCCGGGGGGAGGGGCCGGCTCCCGGCAAGCGGCAGAGCAACCGCGCACAAAATAAGGACTTTTAAAAGTCTGTTCCGCTGAGGGACATCACTCCAGAGGCTAAACCGGGGCGAAGCCCACGCGGGGTCAGCGTGGCCTCAGGTCCCGCAGGGTCACAGAAGGATCGGGGGTGTCTGAGTGTCGCAGAGCTTGCGGGTATTGGAACGGGAAAGCCGGCTACAGAAACAGAGCCGAGAGTAAGCTCGCAGCTCGGTGTTACCTTGAACCGATCGCAGGCTCGGTGAGCTCGGAGCGCGGCCGGAGGTCAGGCAGACGGGAATAACTGGGCGCTGTTCTCTGAGGGTGCACTGAGGAGTGGGGCCCTGGGCTCTCGGCTCCTCCGGGCCGGAGACCAGGAGGCCGCCATTTGTGTTCCCGTCCTCCGGAACTCTACGGAAAGTGCTCAGGGAACAAAAGCTCCTGAAAGCAAACCCGAGCGGATTACTCACCCCGGCCCCGGGTAAGGGAGGTGTAATTCCGCCTGGGGCAAAGACACTTGAGAATCACTACAACAGGCCCCTCCCCCAGAAGATCAACAAGAAATCCAGCCGAGACCAAGTTCACCTACCAAGGAGTGCGGTTTCAATACCAAGGAGAGCAGCAGAATTCCAGAGGAGGAGAAAGCCAAGCACGGAACTCATGGCTTTTTTCCTGTGATTTTTTTTAGTCTTGCAGTTAATTTAATTTTTTCTTTTTCATTTTTTTTTTTTCTTTTTCTTCTCGCCTTCGGGTAAAATTTTTTTTTTTAACTGTTACCTTTTTCTTTTTTAACGATTTTTTACTAGTTTATCTAATATATATATTTTTTCTTTTTTACATTTTTCTCAGGTGTTTTCTTTTTTTAAAAAAATTTTTTTTTCTTTTCTTTTTTTTTTTTTTTCTTTCTTTTTGAACCTCTTTTTATCCCCTTTCTCCCCACTCACGATTTTGGATCTCTTCTAATTTAGTTAAAGCATATTTTCCTGGGGTTGTTGCCACCCTTTTAGTATTTTACTTGCCCCTTCATTTACTCTTATCTGGCCAAAATGACAAGACGTAAAAATTCAACGCAAAAAAAAGAACAAGAGGCAGTACCGAAGGCTAGGGACCTAATCAATACAGACATCGGTAATATGTCAGATCTAGAGTTCAGAATGACAATTCTCAAGGTTCTAGCCGGGCTCGAAAAAGGCATGGAAGATATTAGAGAAACCCTCTCGAGAGATATAAAAGCCCTTTCTGGAGAAATAAAAGAACTAAAATCTAACCAAGTTGAAATCAAAAAAGCTATTAATGAGGTGCAATCAAAAATGGAGGCTCTAACTGCTAGGATAAATGAGGCAGAAGAAAGAATTAGTGATATAGAAGACCAAATGACAGAGAATAAAGAAGCTGAGCAAAAGAGGGACAAACAGCTACTGGACCACGAGGGGAGAATTCGAGAATTAAGTGACACCATAAGACGAAACAACATTAGAATAATTGGGATTCCAGAAGAAGAAGAAAGAGAGAGGGGAGCAGAAGGTATACTGGAGAGAATTATTGGGGAGAATTTCCCCAATATGGCAAAGGGAACAAGCATCAAAATTCAGGAGGTTCAGAGAACGCCCCTCAAAATCAATAAGAATAGGCCCACACCCCGTCACCTAATAGTAAAATTTACAAGTCTCAGTGACAAAGAGAAAATCCTGAAAGCAGCCTGGGAAAAGAAGTCTGTAACATACAATGGTAAAAATATTAGATTGGTAGCTGACTTATCCACAGAGACCTGGCAGGCCAGAAAGAGCTGGCATGATATTTTTAGAGCACTAAACGAGAAAAACATGCAGCCCAGAATACTATATCCAGCTAGGCTATCATTGAAAATAGAAGGAGAGATTAAAAGCTTCCAGGACAAACAACAACTGAAAGAATTTGCAAATACCAAACCAGCTCTACAGGAAATATTGAAAGGGGTCCTCTAAGCAAAGAGAGAGCCTACAAGTGGTAGATCAGAAAGGAACAGAGACCATATGCAATAACAGTCACCTTACAGGCAATACAATGGCACTAAATTCATATCTCTCAATAGTTACCCTGAATGTGAATGGGCTAAATGCCCCTGTCAAAAGACACAGGGTATCAGAATGGATAAAAAAACAAAACCCATCTATATGTTGCCTCCAAGAAACTCATTTTAAGCCCGAAGACACCTCCAGATTTAAAGTGAGGGGGTGGAAAAGAATTTACCATGCTAATGGACATCAGAAGAAAGCAGGAGTGGCAATCCTTATATCAGATCAATTAGATTTTAAGCCAAAGACTATAATAAGAGATGAGGAAGGACACTATATCATACTCAAAGGGTCTGTTCAACAAGAAGATTTAACAATTTTAAATATCTATGCCCCCAACGTGGGAGCAGCCAACTATATAAACCAATTAATAACAAAATCAAAGAAACACATCAACAATAATACAATAATAGTAGGGGACTTTAACACTCCCCTCACTGAAATGGACAGGTCATCCAAGCAAAAGATCAGCAAGGAAATAAAGGCCTTAAACGACACACTGGACCAGATGGACATCACAGATATATTCAGAACATTTCATCCCAAAGCAACAGAATACACATTCTTCTCTAGTGCACATGGAACATTCTCCAGAATAGATCACATCCTCGGTCCTAAATCAGGACTCAACCGGTATCAAAAGATTGGGATCATTCCCTGCATATTTTCAGACCACAATGCTCTAAAGCTAGAACTCAACCACAAAAGGAAGTTTGGAAAGAACCCAAATACATGGAGACTAAACAGTATCCTTCTAAAGAATGAATGGGTCAACTGGGAAATTAAAGAAGAATTGAAAAAAATCATGGAAACAAATGATAATGAAAATACAACGGTTCAAAATCTGTGGGACACAATAAAGGCAGTCCTGAGAGGAAAATATATAGCGGTACAAGCCTTTCTCAAGAAACAAGAAAGGTCTCAGGTACACAACCTAACCCTACACCTAAAGGAGCTGGAGAAAGAACAAGAAAGAAACCCTAAGCCCAGCAGGAGAAGAGAAATCATAAAGATCAGAGCAGAAATCAATGAAATAGAAACCAAAAAAACAATAGAAAAAATCAACGAAAGTAGGAGCTGGTTCTTTGAAAGAATTAATAAAATTGATAAACCCCTGGCCCGACTTATCAAAAAGAAAAGAGAAAGGACCCAAATAAATAAAATCATGAATGAAAGAGGAGAGATCACAACTAACACCAAAGAAATACAAACTATTATAAGAACATACTATGAGCAACTCTACGGCAATAAATTTGACAATCTGGAAGAAATGGATGCATTCCTAGAAAGATATAAACTACCACAACTGAACCAGGAAGAAATAGAAAGCCTGAACAGACCCATAACCAGTAAGGAGATTGAAACAGTCATTAAAAATCTCCAAACAAACAAAAGCCCAGGGCCAGATGGCTTCCCGGGGGAATTCTACCAAACATTTAAAGAAGAACTAATTCCTATTCTCCTGAAACTGTTCCAAAAAATAGAAATGGAAGGAAAACTTCCAAACTCATTTTATGAGGCCAGCATCACCTTGATCCCAAAACCAGACAAGGATCCCACCAAAAAAGAGAGCTATAGACCGATATCCTTGATGAACACAGATGCGAAAATACTCAACAAAATACTAGCCAATAGGATTCAACAGTACATTAAAAAGATTATTCACCACGACCAAGTGGGATTTATTCCAGGGCTGCAAGGTTGGTTCAACATCCGCAAATCAGTCAATGTGATACAATACATCAATAAAAGAAAAAACAAGAACCATATGATACTTTCAATAGATGCTGAAAAAGCATTTGACAAAGTACAGCATCCCTTCCTGATCAAAAATCTTCAAAGTGTAGGGATAGAGGGCACATACCTCAATATCATCAAAGCCATCTATGAAAAACCCACCGCAAATATCATTCTCAATGGAGAAAAACTGAAAGCTTTTCCACTAAGGTCAGGAACACGGCAGGGATGTCCATTATCACCACTGCTATTCAACATAGTACTAGAGGTACTAGCCTCAGCAATCAGACAACAAAAGAAAATTAAAGGCATCCAAATCGGCAAAGAAGAAGTCAAATTATCACTCTTCGCAGATGATATGATACTATATGTGGAAAACCCAAAAGACTCCACTCCAAAACTGCTAGAACTTATACAGAAATTCAGTAAAGTGTCAGGATATAAAATCAATGCACAGAAATCAGTTGCATATCTCTACACCAACAGCAAGACAGAAGAAAGAGATATTAAGGAGTCAATCCCATTTACAATTGCATCCAAAACCATAAGATACCTAGGAATAAACCTAACCAAAGAGACACAGAATCTATACTCAGAAAACTATAAAGTACTCATGAAAGAAATTGAGGAAGACACAAAGAAATGGAAAAATGTTCCATGCTCCTGGATTGGAAGAATAAATATTGTGAAAATGTCTATGCTACCTAAAGCAATCTACACATTTAATGCAATTCCTATCAAAGTACCATCCATCTTTTTCAAAGAAATGGAACAAATAATGCTAAAATTTATATGGAACCAGAAAAGACCTCGAATAGCCAAAGGGATATTGAAAAAGAAAGCCAAAGTTGGTGGCATCACAATTCCGGACTTCAAGCTCTATTACAAAGCTGTCATCATCAAGACAGCATGGTACTGGCACAAAAACAGACACATAGATCAATGGAACAGAATAGAGAGCCCAGAAATAGACCCTCAAATCTATGGTCAACTCATCTTCAACAAAGCAGGAAAGAATGTCCAATGGAAAAAAGACAGCCTCTTCAATAAATGGTGCTGGGAAAATTGGACAGCCACATGTAGAAAAATGAAATTGGACCATTTCCTTACACCACACACAAAAATAGACTCAAAATGGATGAAGGACCTCAATGTGCGAAAGGAATCCATCAAAATCCTTGAGGAGAACACAGGCAGCAACCTCTTCGACCTCTGCCGCAGCAACATCTTCCTAGGAACAACGCCAAAGGCAAGGGAAGCAAGGGCAAAAATGAACTATTGGGATTTCATCAAGATCAAAAGCTTTTGCACAGCAAAGGAAACAGTTAACAAAATCAAAAGACAACTGACAGAATGGGAGAAGATATTTGCAAACGACATATCAGATAAAGGACTAGTGTCCAGAATCTATAAAGAACTTAGCAAACTCAACACCCAAAGAACAAATAATCCAATCAAGAAATGGGCAGAGGACATGAACAGACATTTCTGCAAAGAAGACATCCAGATGGCCAACAGACACATGAAAAAGTGCTCCATATCACTCGGCATCAGGGAAATACAAATCAAAACCACAATGAGATATCACCTCACACCAGTCAGAATGGCTAAAATCAACAAGTCAGGAAATGACAGATGCTGGCGAGGATGCGGAGAAAGGGGAGCCCTCCTACACTGTTGGTGGGAATGCAAGCTGGTGCAGCCACTCTGGAAAACAGCATGGAGGTTCCTCAGAATGTTGAAAATAGAACTGCCCTATGACCCAGCAATTGCACTATTGGGTATTTACCCTAAAGATACAAATGTAGTGATCCAAAGGGGCACATGCACCCGAATGTTTATAGCAGCAATGTCCACAATAGCCAAACTATGGAAAGAACCTAGATGTCCATCCACAGATGAATGGATCAAGAAGATGTGGTATATATACACAATGGAATACTATGCAGCCATCAAAAGAAATGAAATCTTGCCATTTGCGACAACATGGATGGAACTAGAGCGTATCATGCTTAGCGAAATAAGTCAAGCAGAGAAAGACAACTATCATATGATCTCCCTGATATGAGGAAGTGGTGATGCAACATGGAGTCTTAAGTGGGTAGGAGAAGAATAAATGAAACAAGATGGGATTGGGAGGGAGACAAACCATAAGTGACTCTTAATCTCACAAAACAAACTGAGGGTTGCTGGGGGGAGGGGGTTTGGGAGAAGGGGGTGGGATTATGGACATTGGGGAGGGTATGTGCTTTGGTGAGTGCTGTGAAGTGTGTAAACCTGGTGATTCACAGACCTGTACCCCTGGGGATAAAAATATATGTTTATAAAAAATAAAAAATTAAAGTGTTAAAAAAAAAAAAAGTCTAAGGTTCAATAGATAATAATAGTGTTTATAGTTACCACTTATTGGACATTTACAACACTCCAGACATGGTGCTGAACACGTCACATGGATTGTTTCCTTTAATTCGCATAATAACCTTAGGAGGGGTGCAGTTCATCCCCGTTTTACAGATATGTAAACTGTGGTTCAGAAAGGTAAATTCATGTGCCCCAAATTCCAGAGCTAATGAGTGTAGGAGTCAGGATTTGAAATCAGTGTTGAAGCCTGAGTCCCCGCACCACTTACACCTCCTTTCCAGCAAGGGCAGTGACCTAGTGACCTCGAGGACTCATGAAGAACATCACTGCACACAGAAATGTTTGGTAAGGAGGACCTGGATCCAGAAAGAACAGCTCAGAATTCTCTTCCATTTTCCCAAAACAAAGTTAAAAAAAAAAAAAAAGAAAAAAAAGTAAGCCTGGATGGTGTGATGAGAACAGGAGAGGCAAGGACAGATTTTGCAAAGGAACATTGCAGGGTTTAGATACTGGGTGAACAAAAAAGAGAAAGAACAAAGAGTCAAAACATATCAGAGTTCACTTTAAACACGGGTATAAAATATCAGTGTCCAAAATAGTAGCTGTCAAGAGATTACTTGTAGCGTGTTCCGGGAATGCATTTAGGTTTCGTGGCAGAAAGCTGTGTCAAGTAAAGAACTCTTCACATACACATTTATTGGAGGCTCATTCATCTATTTAATGTATTTTTAAAATTTTAAAAGATCATTTGCCACCGCTGTGTCTGGGTGCATATATGAGGGGGAAAAAAATCAATGTTGAATTTTACAAAGAGATGCCCGTCTCTGCCCTCACTTTATCATTCCCATTAGGCAAATATCAAATAACATTATTGTGTGGAGTGGAGTTGTTTAGTAAGCTTGAGGAAAGTTCCAATATGCTGGCCCTTTTGTTTTTTAGACACAAGTTCTTTAGGCCAGCTTTTCTTCAGTTTCATGTTCCTATTGACCCCCCACCCCCCCAGAATACGTTTATTATTTTTTAAGATTCATGTTGAAATAGATGAACAGGAGATATTGCAGATGGTTTTCCCCATGCCTACAGGCTGGAGTGAGGCTATAATAAGAACATGTCTACTAAATATCAGGGAAAAACCAGCAGTCAGGCCCTGAGTGGCAATAAACCTGCAGTTGGTGGCCATAAGGACTGTTACAAAGCCTGACTTAACTTGGTTCAGGGATCGGAGACCTGGTCAGCCCAAGTCACCATCCTTAGCACTTGGTACATTGCACTTCCTTATGATGCCATCAGCATCATAAGCATGCCCGACTCACCCTTAACCTTTCTGTCTTCGAGTGATTCCAAACTGGGGAAGGAGCCCAGTTGAAGTAGTAAAAGGACCCCTGAGCTGGAGATCAAAAGACTGAGATGGAATCCCACCTGTGTGAACTTGGATGTGTCATTTCCCTGTGCTGGGTCTCCGTTTCCTCATCTGTAAAATGAAAAGAAGGGACAAAGTGACTGACAGTTCCTCAGAGCTCACACACCAGACTTTACTCATATGGAACATGTCTAACACATAAAATAAAAAATATGGACTTGTTGGGGAAATAACATAACAAACTTAACTTAAAAATAAACATATAAATAGTGACATGAGATGATTTGGGATGACATGCAGATAAGTTACTCATCTCTCTTAATTTATATTAGAAAAGGTATGACTGGCACTTCGAACCTGTGATTACATTGTTATTGCTTACAATGATGATACATTGGTTTAATGGGAAAAATTAGTTGATGAAAAAGTGTTTTGTAATAAAGAACTTGGCTGGCCTTTGTTTCTGGTTCCCTGGAGGTAACTTCTTAATCCTTGGAGTCACCAAGTGATAGAAGTGTTTTTGTTTTTCTTTGTGGGTTTTTCAGAGTTTGTGCTACAGAATGGCTCATGATGGACACTTAGATAGTTTCAGGATAGGTGACAGCCATGCTATAAAAACCAAAAACCAACCATGTGATTTAAAGATCAGGACTCTAAGCCAAGAGACATCAACCCAACCTCTGGGGAGGTTGTAGATTAAGTGTAGTCATGTGGCCAGTGGAGTTGCTCATGGCTGTGCAATAAAACCCCGATAAAAACTGGAGACACAATGGGGCATGTGTGTGGTTCAGTCTGTTAAGTGTCTGCCTTTGGCTCAGGTCATGATCCTGGGGTCCTGGAATTAAGCCCTACATGGGGTTTTCTGCTCAGTGGGGAGTCTGATTCTTCCTCTCCCACTCCCCTGCTTCTGTTTTCTTTCTCTGTCAAATAAATAAATGAAATCTTAAAAAAATAAAAAACAAAAAATAAAAGAACAACTCAAGACACTGAGCTCTGGCTGAATTTCCTGGTTGGTGATACACAGTAATGTATATCCTGAGAACATGGAAATTTTGTGTTTGGGATTCTCCTAGATCTTGTCCTATGTGTCTGTGCATTTAGCTGGTCCCAATTCTTTATAGTAAAACTGTGACCATAAGTAGAGAACTTTGCTGAGTTCTGTGAATCATTCTAGCAAATGATCAACTTGAAGAGGAAGTGGGGACCCCCCTCCCCTCAGTTTGCCTGGGAGCCCTGGAGCTTGTGGCTGGTGTCTGAAGGAGACCTAGTCTTGTAGAAGATTTTCCCCTTAACTTTTGAAATTTGACCTAACCCTAGATAGTATCACAATTGCGTGGCAAAGGGGCAATATTAAATAAAAAACATCTATTTAATAATAAAATGGTACATTTGGGTATGGCCCAAATTCTGTACCTGGTATAAAAATGACCAAAGTTTGGAAAATTCTAGTGTAATGTTCTCTGCATTAACTCTTTAAAGCCTGTTCTATCTTTTATTATTTTTTTAAATAATTTACTACTCACAAAAACACTATGAGGTTGATAGCTACTAAAATTTCCATTTTACAGATTAAGAAACTGAGGCCTAGAGAGGTTATATAGGGTCATGTCATAGGTAAGTGTCAGTGCTGGGTTATGAACTTAGGCAATCTGTCTCTAGAAAGTCTTGATCTTAGTGTGTTTGTCGTCACACTGGTAAAATATCCACGTTGTGAGGAGTCTGGGTAGCACAGTTGTTTAAGTGTCTGACTCTTCATTTTGGCTCAGGTCATGATCTTGGGGTCATGAGACTGAGCCCTGCCTTAGGCTCCATGCTCAGCAGTGAGTGGCTTGAAAGATTCTCTCTCTCTTCTTCCTGTGGCCCTCCCCTTACTTTCTCTCTCTCTCTCAAATAAATAATAAAATATATTTTTAAAAATCTACCTTATAGGATCACTATGAAGATTAAATGTTATATTGCATATAAAGCTCTTTGAAGACCTTTTAACACAGAATAAAGACTCAGTAAGTGTCAGTTTTGTTATTCCTGTCGTAATTAGGTATATATTTCTGTAATTTATAATATCAATCCATAAAATAAATTAGGGGAACATGTGATTTGGTCATACCCTATAACATTTTCTAGAATCAATTGAAAGCCATATATATGCTTTGTTTTATACGAAAAAGAGGTATTTTCTGTCTGTGAGGTACAGAAGGTGTAGCGGGATTTGCATCGCAGACTTTTCCAGGCATAAAGCAATCGCTTTTCCAGGCAAGGAATATCATTAAGTCCAAAAGTAAAGTGAGCATGACAAAGAACTTGGATTTTACAAACTTTTCTTGGTATTATGTAATTCTAGGTCAGGTAGTAGAAGACAAAGAGAGGAGAAATTTTAGCTAACATAGCAAAGTGTGCGTTCTGAGATTCATTTAGGTGACTACAGTGCCTTGTTAGTTAGAATGCTCTAGACTGGTAATTTATCTTTATTTGTCAGCTCCCTAGGGATGAATTTTTATGAAGGGCAAAAAGTAAGTAGGAAGCAAAAATAACTGCTGGTTTTTGACTAGTGATTGTCTTCCAGTTTGGGGGTGATACACTCTAAAAGTCTTTTGTCAGAAGAAAGCTTAAATACTCCCCTAAAAGGTCAAATGTATAACTTAGCAGGAATTGGGAAACAGATTAATAGTTCACGTATTTTCTTTCACATGAACATATGATGATATTAACAATATTGGCTGAGAAATAATACCTAGATATATCAATTTAAGAAAAAACACAATCTTAGAGTGAAGGGGCTTTTGATGTAATGTAGGGAACATTTTAACAAGAACACTTTTTCTGGCTGCAGTATTCTGTGAGTCAGTTATAAGCTCTGGGAAAGAAGTGACTTTGCATTTCCATGGAGGGAAAAAGCTTTATCTTTTACCCTGAAGGAAGAGCAAAGGGAGGGAGAGCCTATCACTCTGGCAAATTCATTGGCTCCGCGGAGAAAGGGAAGAGTAAAGGAATATGCTTTCAGCACCTTAGGGGAAAATAAACAGATTCCACCCCAGAACCCAAAGGAAAGGGTAAATGGGTTGTTCTAAGCTGTATCCTATGGTCAGTTTCTAGTGAACACAGGTTACATTGCTTTTCTTGCTTTCTACCTAGGCTGGAAGAGTTGGCTGTTTCAATGATTCCATTGGGGCAACCGTAACACTGGTCCGTGTGTTGGAAATTCTGTTTTCTTATATGCTTAGAAAGGATCTATTCTAATTGGGTTAGTTAAATATTCCAATTAATAGAGGTTATCATATACATTATGGCAGGTGGCTGTTGTGGTACACATTCATTCATTCATCTGCCTAGCAAATGATAATTGAAGACTTTCCATGTAATAGGCACAATTTTAAATACTGTGGATACGTGATGCTTATGAAGATTACAAATGAGATCCTTGCTTTCTTGGAATTTCCTTTTCAGTGGGAGAAGACAACCTGTAAAGTAAAAAATGAACACCATGATTTCAAAGTGCTTGGAGAAAGTGAACAGGGTACTGTAATTAGAAAGTGACTGTAGGAAGGTGGGGTGATTTAGACTGGGTGGTCAAGGAAGGTTTTTCTGAAGAGGTGCCATTATAGCTGAGACGCGGATGATAAGAAAGAACCAATGCTGTAAAGGATAGTAAATTGAGACAACATCAAATGCAAAGATCCTGAGGTTGAAGCAAGGTAGGTGGGCTTAAAGAACAGAAAGATGGGTAGGAGTGCTGTGAGTGAGGAAAGTAGGGTCAAAAGGTCAATATAGTAGTCAGGGGACAGATCATGTACAATCTTAAAATCCTGAGGTTTAAAAAGTCTGGGATTTTATTTTGTATGTGATGAGATGCCATTGAAGCAAAGGAGTGACATGATGTGGTATCTATTTTAAAGCATACTTGTATAGTGCATGTCTGCGGGGAGGTGTTTTGAAGAGTAGGCCTATCACTGCTTCTAAAAGTCCGAGAGAACTGAGGAGAAGAAATGCCAGTATTTATTAAATAGAAGAAATGGAACCTGGAGTTAGGCCTGGCTCTGTCTCTCATTTGCTATGCTTAGTTGAGACCCTTCTCTCTCTGGGCCTCTGTCACCTCACCTGAGACAGAAAAAAAATAATCGTTAATACTAGATTCTCTTCCAAGTGCCTCGGCACACCAATATTGTTTGGTTCAGTCATTTGTGACTCTTTAAAAGTAGAACTTCTAAGATTGAAATCACAAACTATAACCAACACCAAGCATGAATGATGGAAACCAACCAGGTGGAAGTAAACCCCTGGGCTGTCGTCAGTCCCCATGGTCTGATGTGTTACCTCTTTTTTTTTTTTTTTTAAGATTTTATTTATTTATTTGACAGACAGAGATCACAAGTAGGCAGAGAGGCAGGCAGAGAGAGAGAGGAGGAAGCAGGCTCCTGCTGAGCCCAATGTGGGGCTCGATCCCAGGACCCTGGGATCACGACCTGAGCCGAAAGCAGAGGCTTTAACCCACTGAGCCACCCAGGCGCCCCTGATGTGTTACCTCTTTGTTCGCATGAGCTCAGCGCGTATTAACTACCTTTGTCTGGTGGCTCTTCATCGACCCCATTTTTTATTGTTATTTTTTGCATTTGCCACTTCTTGACACTCCTTGGGCCCAGCACTGCTCCTGACTGCACCAAGGCTGGGTAGCTTGAGGACCTCTAGCAAGAGAAAGCATGTCTAACAATCTTTCATTTCTGATTTCATTGGAATATACACCCTTTTTTTGAGTCTGGGTGTCTGCATTGTCACTCCGAAGTAGGACAAGTGGACACGAAGTGCGCTGTGCTGTTCTCAATACGTCTGCTATTTAGGATTGTTGCAAATCCAGATCCAACTGAGAGACTTAACATTCCTGCCTAAACTCATGGCTTCTTCATGTAGCTATCAGAAGCCTAATTTAATAATAAGATGGTACCCTAAAAGACATACATCATTGGAAGTATTCCTCCCACCCCCACTCCCATAGAAAGAGATTTTTTTCCCCCCTTAAATTGACGTTGTTATGGTTTATTTTAAATGCCCTATCTGGGTTTATTATTTAAGTGTTTAATTTTGAAAGGCTTATATTGTCATATTCCTTTTTTAGCATGGAGTGACTGGGAAACTAAAACTGAAGAAATATTGAGGTGTTTTAGAAAAGAGTGTGGGTAAATACACCCTGCTGTTTATAAATTATTATTCAAATATTTCTTGAGTGATAGCACATGATTTTATCTCTAACCTAGACATTCAGGTAATTACCTCTGCTGCATGTGTTAGTTTCAATTGCTGTGTGACAGGTTGCCACAAATTTAGCAGCTTAAAACAATACCCATACTTCTTCCCTGTGTCAGAGGTGAGAAGTCCAAGTGGGCTCAGCCAGGCTGCTCAGGGTATCAGCAGGCTGAAATCAGGGTGCTGGCTGGGCTGAGTTCTTATATGCAGGCTTTGGGGGAATATCCACTTCCAACCTTGACTTGGGAAGGATGAAGTCTTGGAAGAATTCAGTTCCTGTGGTTGTAGCACTGAGATCTCTCATTCCTTGATGAAATTCTGGCTTTCAGTTCCGAGAGGCAGTTTGCATTCTTTGCTCCATCTACAAGGATGCACGCATTGAATCATTCTTTTGCTTTGAATCTCTCTTCCTTTGGTGTGACAAGACAGATAAAGCTCTGAGCTGGTCCCACATGATTAGGTTGGGAATACCCAGATAATCTCCTATATTAAGGTTGACTATGTCATAAGATAGAACCTAATCATGGAAGTAAAATCCATGGGATTCAGTCTTGGAGATTGTGCAGGCCATGTATTTCATGGGGTGGGAAATCTAGGGGCTTATGTTAGAACTCTGCCTACCACATTTGATTAATACAAATTTAGTTATTTTTGTTTGTTTTATTTTGTTTTGTTTTGTTTTATACTGAGTTACCCAAAGCCAGGCTCAAATTTGGGTTCCAGTAATTTATTTGGGAGGTGGTCCTTGCTAGCCCAGTGAAAGAGTGGGGGAGAGAGGAAAGTCAGTTAAGGAGTCCGTTATTACTATAAGCCACAAGAGCTCATCTGGGGACCCTCTAAGAGAGTGTAGCACATCCCTTAGTACTATTCACTTTTACCTACACCCTGCATTGAAGTTTGCTGGGGGCGAGGGGACATTGATATCCCAGTGTTTTTGGTTTATGGTATGTGTAGGCAAAACCTGGTTCAGAGCCCAGAGAGTGCTTGTGGCATGAAACTCAGGACAGTGCTGGGGTGTAGGTTCACTGCAGGCAGTCACTAAGGACTGCCTGCTAGCTTGGAACTTCACCTCTATCATCTTTTAGTTCCTCAGGTTAGCCCAGGAAGTGGGAATTACTGTTGCCATTTTGCACATTAGGAAACTGAGGCTTAGGTTAGGCGGTTTGTCTAAAATTGCTCTACAACTAGGTGGTGGACTATATTTAACCTATGTTGTCCAACTCACTCACAGGCTACAAGGGGAGGCAGAAGCCATAAGCTGTCCCTGCTCCTGGAGTTAGAGTCTCTTTGAATCTAGTTCTCAAACAAATGGGGAATAAATAAGTGCTGATGAGATTTTGAATAGAGGTGATCAGAAGGACAATACATAATCCATGGAGACAAAATGAGAAGGTCCCCACTAGTTCTCAAGGGGAAATACAGGGCTATCTCACATTTGTTTGCCTCCATTGTAGACTATTAGACCATACTTACTAATGAAATTTCACATGATGAATGTGCTTTAATTTTCTTGCTCAGGATGGCATTTGTTCCCCATCGACTTTTTTTTTTTTTTTAAAGATTTTATTTATTTATTTGACAGAGAGAAATCACAAGTAGATGGAGAGGCAGGCAGAGAGAGAGAGGGAAGCAGGCTCTCTGCCTAGCAGAGAGCCTGATGTGGGACCCGATCCCAGGACCCTGAGATCATGACCTGAGCTGAAGGCAGCGGCTTAAACCACTGAGCCACCCAGGCACCACCCCCCCCCCCCATCTACTTTTATGGTCCATCGAAGAGGTGTGATAGTGCTGGCAGTTTGAGCTTGGGTTTTGGAGTCAGTCTTTACTGAATTTAAAGTTATGCTCTGCCTTTCTCTGTATGTGTGATCTAAGATCTACACTAAGGTGGGGTGGGGGGCTCTTCTGTCCTTTGTGCCTTCTTCAAAGAATATGCTAAATCAGAAGGCATATTAAAAGTGTTTAGTATTATGAAGTTCTCAGTATTTGGTAACTATTGTTACTATTACTCTCATTGGCAGATGAAAAACTAATGTTCAGAGATAAGTGACTCGCCCAAGGCCATTTACTAGCTGGTGGTGGAATTAGCGCTAGAACCCAGATCTGGGTGAAACCTGTTCTCTCCTTGCTGCAAAGAAGATATGAATTTTCCTTTCTCTTCTCTAAAATGTGGGATAACACCCCAGTGAATCATCTAGTACCTTTCAAGAGGCACTGTGGGCATCCCAGGAAAGCCAATTCTCAGCTCCAGGTACAGGGATCTGTAGGGATGCTACAGTCCCTCTAGGGGACTACAGTGAGGGCACAAGGCCTCAGGGTACTATTCTAGAACTCAAAGAAAGGCAGAGAAATTGGTTCCAGCTGGTGCCGCTAGGGAGATGACCACCTCCTTGGTGGTCCTAAATGTGTGTTAAGGCTGACTTCTCTACATTGCTGACAGCACAGGCATATGAATCCTATCAGTGGTGGCGAATCCTATCAGTTAATTTCTGTGTTAAGAATTACTTTTTTATTTTTTTTTTAAATTAAAGAGTTACTTTTGAACAAAAAGCCATGGATATTTTTCTCTGTCTACCTTAATAGGCAAATTGAAATTCTAGATTTTTCTGTAAATAACTTCTGTTTAGCCTTTCCTTCACAAACCTTTAATTTAATCAACATGTATTGAATGTCTACCATCCACCAGGCACTATTGCAAACTTTGGGGATACAATAATCAGCAAAATATGCAGAGCTCTTGCCTTCATGAAGATTATATTATAGATGGGGAGGGGGAAATTGGCAATAGACAAAATTAAGTAAATTATGTAATATGTCCAGAAAATAAGATAGGGAAAGAAGGATAGAGAGGGCTGGAGGTTTAAGTGACAATGCTCAGCGGAAGATGATCTGAGGAGGTGATTTGTGGACTGAGGGCTGTAGGAAATGATATAGAGAATCATGTAGATACAAAGACAGAACGAAGTGTTAGTTTGAAGCACATTTTGTAGGTGATTTGAGGAGTAGGAAGGAGGTCAGTGTGGCTTGGGCTGAATGAGATGTAGATGAGTAGTAGATGAGGTTCTAGAGAAATAATCAGGAGCCAAAGTATAGAGGGGCTGATGCACCATCGTGAGGACTTCAGTTTTAGAAGTGATGGCTCGCTCAAGCTGCCCTCATAGTGTGTCTCGCCTCATAGTTTTCTTCAAAAATATGAAACAGCATATCTAGAAGAAATGTGGAACTAATGATGCTTAGATTTAATGATATTCAGATACCACAAAACAGGAGGTTCAAGTCTCAGTGCTGAGAATTGGAAGAGATATATTTGGGATATTCCTCTGCTACCCCATGGCACTTTAATAGTGGGATCCAGCGAAACTTGTGTTTTATTCTGGTCCTTTAAGTTTTAGAGGTTTTTTTTTTTTTTTTTTTCTTTCAAATGTTTTGTTGTTTTGAGTTAAAAATCATTCTCTAAAAAGAAAATTTCAGAAAGGAACATCAAATGTACTAGCAAAATTGTAACCCTCTAGATCAATCCCTTGCTTGGAAATTGGAGTTCGAATAATTAAAATCAATTGTTATGCTTTTTGCTACCACCATGATAGCATATTCCTGTCAAAGAGCTCCTGTGGGCTCTAGAGTAAGTGTGCTAATGGGATGTGGCCTATCTATAGCTAACGCATTTTCAGCAAAAACCCATAAAGCTCCAATTACACGAACTATTCTTTAAAAAGTCCTTCATGGTAATTCTATTGAGCCACATTTCAAGAAGCAAAATTACATTATTAAGATGATCATTTGATTATTTTTGTCTGTATTTCTGTTTCTCTTCTTGCTGCTAGGGAAAAAAAAATCTCATTTCAGATCTACTTAGAATTTATTGCTTCTAAGAATTTCTTCTAAAATAGAGGATGTCAGGAGAGCTACAGGAGTCTTTGCAAGTAATAACGAAGTAGCTTACTGGGATAACCAATAAACAAACATTAAGTAAGTGCACTTGAAAAAAATTAATGGAACATTGGAATAACTGTCAAAAACTGCATCAGAATCATCTATTGATTCTGAGATTGCTGTGTTCCATCCCCTGAGTTTCCAAACCAGCAGGAGGCCCACAGATTCACATTTTTTACAAGTCCCAGGTTGGGGGACCCATTTTAGGAAATACTGTTCTGGGATCACATTATACATACAATGCTGCCTTAGGTCTTGGATCTTATTCCAATGGTTATTATTAGTTCTCATTTGAGAGAGTCTAGATATTATGGATTTAAGAATTTAGCTTAGTGTATACTCCATCAAACAAGTGTCTAAGATGTAATTTTAAGTACCGCAAGGCTTCGAAATTAATTCAGATGAGGTTCAAGTCTTTGAAAAGAACGTGATCGGTTTTGGAGTGTTTCTTGATCAACTTTGGCTCTATGAAAGCCAAGTATTTCAAAACCCACTCTCCATATCAACTGGTTAACTTTTTGCTTTATACTCCTTCTGGGTACACCAGAGTTCTACTTACTCTGTTTTCCCACCCAAAATACCTTCCACGTTGTCCTCTGTCTAAACAAACCTGACCCAAGGCCTCAGTCGAATCTCAACTCTCTTATGAAACCTCCCATAAGGCAGTTTCTCCTTCTTCTGAGAACCTATAGCTTTTACTACCAGGACAATTAATATAGGATGAACCAGTGACCTGTTTTTACTCTGCATTACAAGATTAACCTTGTATAGTTATCTGAGTTTTTGCAGGAATATGTTTGACCTTCTCAACAGATTGTAAGCAGAGATCGTGAGCAGAGATTGAGGCTACTACAGAGTTGATGCTTAATATGTATTTATTTGAGTTTGGCTGAAGGCACAAATCCTACCAAACTAAGTGTATACTATTTTAAATAAATAAAAATAATTAATGTGAACTGAACACTTACTCTATAGAATTTGTATCATCTCACTAATTTTCTGTAATAATCATATGATGTTGATGCCATTATTATCCTTGTTATACCGGTGAGAAAACAAAGAGTTAACACAGTGAAGGGTCTCACAAAAGGTCACACATCCAAAAAGTTTAGAGGTAAGATTGGAAGCTGGTCAAACCCCAGAGCCTATACATTATTCTTTGCAGTATTATTACTGAACCATGATCCTTTTCCTACCCTCATTCTCAGCAACTCATACCTTCAGCTCTGTGGAGTTTACGGTATGACGCTAGTTTCTCTTCCCTCTGTCCCAAACTCATCTGAAACCACAGAAACCACATGAAAAATGGAGTCTGGCCACCTCCAATCCATGGATCCCAGAACTCTCCTTCTATAATGATTCACCATCAGGGGCTCTAGAAGCCACCGCAGCAATAAAGGACTCTAGTATCGATCTACTTTGAAATTATAGAGGAAAATAAATTACACTGAGCTTTTTTATTGGCATCGAGTGCTAGGTCCAGACAGAGTATAGAAAAAAATTAGCTTTTAAGGTTTAATTCAAAAGTCCCTTGCAAACTATGGATACAGGAAAATGAATCATCTTCTATGAGGGGATAGAGAGATAATGATAATAAATGCCTTTTTGAAAGTTTTGGTTTCCAAGCATAAATCCCTCCTTAATAGTTCATCAGAGTTGATTAGAAGCTCTAAAAATCCCATTATGGCTCCGAGCTGATAACTCCTCTTTTCCCTTTTGTAGAAAGATTTGGTCTGATAATACCCAAATAATAGCCATTGATTGAATAAGATCCATTCTATGTACATATTAATAATTGGATGCAGGATAATCATCTTATTATCTTTATTACTTAAGTCATGTATGAATCCAGCATTGTTTTAGACAATTCGAAGAATACATATATATACAGAAGAGGAAAGAGTGTTCCTTCAACATCCACCTCCCACTTGCTTCAGTCCACGCCTGTTCTGAGCTGTAGCCACAGCCAGTAGAGGAGTAGTCGTCCTGTATTCCCCTTGCTGCACACATATATGCATATGTGCATGTAAAGGAACAAATACACTTTTTTCCATAAATAGGATCATACTATAAAATTTATTCTGGCTATGACCCTTTTCTTCTTTTGAAATATTGAGATTTTTTTTTATATGGCATAATGCCTCTTTTTCCATCCTTTTTAAAGTTTTTAAAGTTAGCTTTAAATACTCTGGTACTATGCCACATTCGATTTCACATTGTTTTTATATGTATCTGAGGTATTGGGGTTTTTTTTGAAGTACAGTTGACACACAATGTTACATTAGTGTCAGGTGTATGACTCAGTGATTTGACAAGTTTATGCATTATGGTGTGTTTACCGTAATTAGAGCCACTATTACATCACTATTACATAACTATTACAATATCTTTCACTCTATTCCTTATGCTCTGCTTTTTATTCCCATGACTTACTCGTTCCATAACTGGAGGCCTGTAGCTCTCTCTTCCTTTTTTTTTTTTTTTAAGATTTTATTTATTTATTTGACAGAGAGAGATCACAAGTTAGGCAGAGAGGCAGGCAGAGAGAGAGAGGAGGAAGCAGGCTCCCTGCTGAGCAGAGAGCCTGATGTGGGGCTCCATCCCAGGACCCTGGGATCATGACCTGAACCGAAGGCAGAGGCTTTAATCCACTGAGCCACCCAGGTGCCCCATCTCTCTTCCTTTCATTCATTTTACCCAAACTTCTCCTCAGGCTACCATCAGTTTGTTCTCTGTATTTATAGTTCTAATTCTGCTTTTCTGTTTCTTTATTATTTTTTTTTAAGATTACACTTATGAGTGGAATCATAGGGTATTTTTCTTTCTCAGTCTGACTTATTTCATTTAGTGTAATATCTACTAGGTCCATCCATGTTGTCACAATCTTACCCTTTTCTACGGCCGTGTGGTATTCCATTACACACACACACACACACACACACACACTTACTCACCACATTTTCCATATCCATTTGTCTATTGATGGATACTTCAGTTGCTTCTATGTCTTGGTTATTGTAAATAATGCTGCAATAAACAAAAATAACTTTTTGAGTTAGCATTTTCATGTCTCCTGGGTAAATACCTAAAATGGAATTAGCATATCATATAGTACTTCTATTTTTAATTTCTTGAGGAAACTCCATACTGTTTTCCAGAGTGGCTGCACCAATTTACATTCACACCAATAATGCACAAGGTTTCCTTTATCTTCACATCCTTACCAACATGTCTTACTGATTTTAGTCTTTCTAACAGGTATGAGGTGATAGGTCATTGTGGTTTTGATTTGCATTTTCCTGATGATGAGTGATGCTGAGCATCTTTTCATGTATCTGTTGACCATCTGTATCTGGGATGTTGTTTTTATTCAGGTACGGTGAAGTTAACAGATCAGGAGACAGTTGCTGTTGAAAAGATGGTCTGTGACTCAGTGGTTCTCAAGTGGAAGGAATATGCTATGCTATTACAGAACTGCATGGAGGAAGTGCCAGGGCTGGTCAGAAGCCACAGTGAGGGGAGAGAAATATAGTCTTTGTTGTGGTTTTTTGTTGTTGTTGTTGTTGTTTTTGTGAGAAGGAAAGGATGAGGTATGGTAAGCAAACCAGGCAAGTTTAGGATTGGATATTGGAATAATTTCAGGATACTCTGGGATATAGGGGTGGTCCTTAATTGTTTGGCACCTGGCCCTGGAGTGATTTTGGGCAAAAAAGAATGTTGGCTTGGTGTGTGAAAGTAAAATAAAAGAGATGATTAGGGGTATGGACTCTGGATTACTTGGTTTGGACATGAGAGTTAAGCTTGTAAGAAGGTGTTTATAGTCTCCAAAAATTAGCTAGCTCTTGAAAAAGTGGTCCCTCCTGGTTCCATAAGGCACCAAGATGTTGAGACATCATAAGACATAGGGAATGAAAATGATTAATATAAACAGTTCTCCATTTGCTGAACATTTTGCTTTTTCCAGTCTGTTATTGTTGTTCTTATTCTGCCTACCTCACAAAGTGTGAAGATCAAATAAGACAATGTATGGGCAAATACCATAAATTAAAAAGTGATAAACATATGGAGGGATGCTGATATCACCTATGATACCCATTGTTGAATATTCCATAGCTGTAATGTTTTTTCCCATTATGTCTCTTCCTATATAATGATTAAGATATAAATGAAAGCTCATATTTAAGCAATGTTAGCCAGGGTTATGAAGAAATACAGCTTGCATCCATTTTGTATAGTCCCCTCAGTGATGTTGTCTAGTAGCTCTTGTCCCCATTTTAAAGATGAACGCTTAGAGGCTATGAAAAAATAATGTTTCTAAGGTCTCTCAGTTCCTAAGGCAAACAGTTAGCTATTGTTTTAAACTTAGCTTTTTCTGTCCCTGGAATTCTTACTATGCATTTTTGACCCTACCTGGTTCTAATACTTTGCCTCTTCTTTCTCTCATATGTAGTTGCTAATTGATCCCCATATATAAGGCAGCCCCATCTTTGGCCCCTGAACTTGAAAACTGAAATAACACCAAACTAACCTGCCTGACAGAGGTTCTTATGAGATTTCACAATGTCCCTGCCAAAGGCTGAGGTCACTCTGAACCCTGCTCTGTCCCAGGGATCCTACTGTCTGCCCAGAGAGTCTCCAGATACAGACTGCTTCCTGGATTCCCTTTGGTGATTCCAGCCAAAGATTTCCCCACTGCCCCCAGAACCTCAGTTGTCTGCTGCTTGCTTATTCCATGACCCATTTTATGCTAAGTCCTTTTAATAGTCTGCAGTGCCTGCCAGGCTGGGTTTTTCCTCAGCATCTGCAGGAGCTTTGTGTGCCATTGTCACTCCTGTTCCAGGACCAGCCCTTGTAGCTGATCAGGCTGTGCTCAGTTGTGCCTCTAGTTGGGATCTTTTTAGTGCTCATTCTCCTCAGTTGCCCTCTACCTAAGAGTTCAGATAAAGTCCCTTGCTCTTAATTCTTGTTTTATTTATTTATTTATATAAAAATTTTTATGTTTATTTAGAGAGAGAGCAGGGGTGGGGCAAGGGCGTGCGGAGGAGAAGTAGAGGTGAGGGAGAAAGAGAATCCTCTAGCAGATTCCCTGCTATGCATGGAGCCCAACATGGGGCTCTATTTCACGATCCTGAGATCATGATCTGAGCCAAAACCAAGAGTCATTGCTTAACTGACTGTGCCACCCAGGCTCCCTAATTCTCGTTTTAATATATCACTTACCTGATCCTGCTTTCTCTGGCATCTTTTTGTCTTCAGTGATATTGGGAAAATCACAATTATAATATTGATTGCCACCATTTATTGATCACCAACTATGATTTAGTGAATAGATAAGGCACTTTACATCTGGTATCTCATTAGATCTCACAAGTTTTTTAGGTGAGTGTTATTAGCTCCATTTCTAGTAGGAAGGCACTGTACCTCAGAGAGGTCATCCAGTCTGTGCAAAGTCACACAGCTAGCGAGGGAAAGATGATGATTGTCTTTAATCTTTAACTGACTCTAAAGACCTTATTCTTCCCATTATTTTCTTCTTCTTTATAAGTAGGTACACAAAGTTCTGGTCATCATGGGCTTTTATGTCAGCACTTAATCCATCTGAGAGTTAAGTTGGATAATGGGGAGTGGATGATCACAAAACTAAAGCTAGCCTGCCAGGATCTGTTCTCTCAGGTCAAGTAGACCTCAGTGCTTCTTTCAAATCTTCATTATTGCTCTCACTTTCAAGATGAACTCTGTCCATCCTGTGAATTAAAACCACATCTGGGCTATATGGAATGTTAAAGATGCTGCATGAGTAAAGCAACTGGGGGTCCTCATCAGCACAAGAGAAAAGGAAAAAGGCAGAATTGAGGTATAAAGACACTAAAGTGGATGTCACACAATTTGGATCCCAATCTTGCCTCGGTCACCAACTCGTACTTGAAATGTGGGGATTAGCCAGAAGGGCGTCTCCTGTTGCAAATGCTGTTGTTTGGGTAGTACTGCCTGGAGTATGATGGATTTTCAGGCCGTATCTGGGCTTAGTGGTTAATTTCTGGGTACAAGTGATATGAGAGGAGCATCAGTTCCATTGATTTCCTTCCCTGCAAACTATAAAATTTGATCCCCAACTTTCAGAAACTAACGTTCTTCATTTCATCTCCTCACATAGGAGATCCCAGGTCATGTCCCAGTTGAGAAATAGTACAAGTTTCTTGTATGCTGACCTGCTGTATGACTCCAAGAAAATAACATACAGGTTAGCTGCTTAGTGGTGCTGAATACTGCTAAAAAATCTGTTGACTATACATTAAAGGAGGAATTTTGCTTGAAAACATAAAGACTTGATATCCTTAAATCCTTAAAGTACAATCCATATTTTAATTTTCTTTGTCCTCAGTCATGCCAGCACCCTAGTAAGCCTACACCACATAGACTGGAAAGAAAATCATCTTAATGGGAGAGCCAAAAGTGGTGGAGGTGTTGAGGGTTAGTTATTTTTTCCCTGTTGTCAATATTAGTTGGAAGCTGAAACCCATTTTGTGACCCTAGAAAGTTTTTGCCTGGTCTTCCCTTTTTTTTTTAGCCTTGTTTTTCTCCCAGCAAGCATTTGTCCTTTGCCCAAACCGCTTTCCATTTTACGCAGATTCTATCTGCTGTAGGGAGGCAGTTTGCCCTCCATGACCATGCGTGACACAAGAAGCCCATGACACGGCAAAGCACAGGGGAATTGTTATATTCTCACTGGCTGTTGGGCACCCCAGAGACCCTATGTGACACTAATGCAGCAGGAGCCAAATAGGGAAACCAAACTGTAAGTTATAAAGCCCTTGGTAACCTTTTATCTAAATCTGTGCCTTTTTTCATATATATGTTACTCTTCATCCTAGTCCTTTGCTCTGTGTTTTGCATCTATAAATTTGTAGGCAAATGTTCCTTTCATGATAAGGAAACCACAAGTTAGCCCTAGCGTCCCTTTGTGACACTGAATTGGCAATTCTATATTGGAATTCCCATTTTGGCCTTGTCCAAGACTCATACCCCCATTGCTATCACTGATGGTTATTTACTCTTTCCCTAACCAACCAGGGTGCTTGGGACCTCGAACCAGATGGAATCACATTCTTGTCTATTTGTACCGGCAACAGTAAGAGTTAACACCAAAGAATAGGTCTTTGTTGGATCCATCATAAGCAGTATGGAGGCTCTCACATGTGATAAATGGGTCTAGGCTTTTGGGACAATATCTACGCATAAACTGCTCTTTTATCTCAGGATCGAGGTCATACCATTGTAACACTTTGTGTCTTTAAGCCTTTAAAAAAACTCCTTGCACTTCTATGTTGAGTTTTTTCATAGTCTCCCTTTTCTCTCCTTTGTCCCAATTTTTATTGTCAGATGTGATTTCTATGAGCCTCTGATTATGCCTGCAAATTATTGAAACATTGTCCACTGTGTTCTTTCTATATCTGTTCTAAGGTTCACTACTGGATCCATTTTATAGTAAGAAACTGTAAGAAAGAATCACACATTTTTCTCTTTCCTGGACCCCACTCATCAACTTAAAAATTATCCCCTCTGTTCACTTCTTGCCATTCAGGGTTGGGGGTGACCTGGAAAAGAGCCTTCAGTAGAGTCCAGAGCTGTCCTTCATGTCCTCTGTGGCCACTCATCTTCCTTTTCAAACATGTTTCCTCATCGGTTAAATGAGAGGATTGGCCTAGATAATCTCTAAGTATCTAATAATCTCTTCGATGACATACTATGATTCTAGTTGATTCATACCTGAAATTTATTGAATTCTTAAATTCAAAAATTCTTCTGAATTCATAAATTCTTCTGAATTTATTGAATGCTTAATGGGTGCTGATCATAGAGCTCAGTACTTTTCTTATATGCAAATGAGATACATACAAACTGCACAACATCCCTAGATGATGATAATAATGATGGCAATAATAGAAGACATTTAAGAAATGTGTCCTATGTGTCTAGCACTGTGTTAAGCTCTTTATATTATTTCATTAAACACCCACAATAATACTTTGTGGGTTTTATTTTCATGCCTACTTTACAGATAAAGAAACAGAAACTCAGAAGGATTTAAATAGCTCATCAAAGATCATGCAGCCAGAAAGTGGAGAGTGGGGATTTGAATTCCAGACTCTTTTACTCCAGAAAATGAGATCTTTTCTGGGTTAAATGATTCTGGTAGTTATTTTCATAGTGAGTGCAAGGTTGGCCTTTGATTACCACTGCTAAATATATTTCAGGAGCATGAAGCAAATGGATCCTGAAAACATTAATAATTTCACAAGGGAAAGAACAAGGCACAGCAAAATAAGGCAGTTGTGGGAAGAGCTAGCAGGAGAGGAAACTCAGCTCTAAGCAAGGAAAAAGCAAACCCAGGCGGAGGCTTTCCAAAAGCTTATGGAGACAAGAAGGGAATAATTGAAATTAAGAAGATTATAAACCCTTTGGGTACTGGTGACCCTGAGCCACTCAGCAGAGATCCACGAGGACTGACATTTCAATGGTCCATGAAATCAAAAGACAATTAATGAATTTAGCCAGTCCTGTGCCTTGGGAGGAGGTAACACAGTTCAAAGTTAGTTCACTGAAAGATGCAATATAATTAGAACACTTCAAAATCAAATTTTGATACACACACACACACACACACCCTCTCTAAATAAAATATTGAATCAGGTATAGAAATAGGAGAGGCAATTAAGTTAATTCAGTGAACTTTTGAATGCCAACCATTCCTGAGCTGTTTAGAAGCCCATGTTGTCAGCTCAGGAATTTGGATTTAATCTCTTCACTCACTGTCTATATTTAACAAATTCTTAATGTGTCACATCTGTTACCTTGATATTTCCAACTTGGGAGATGCACAAGAGGTGAATCACTCTAGGATTTTTGCAGTGGGGGCTAGGAGAGTTTTTAAACTGAAGATGCATGAAAATCACAGAAAACAATAGGTGAAAAATGCAACTTAATTTTATAGAAGGAGAGCACCTTTAAAGTTACCTCTCATACTACAGACAGACCATTTACTGAAAATAGGAGCATGTCCCCATCTTTTGCCACAAACAATACCCACTTATAAAGCTTATGTGTCAGTGACCTGGAGGTTACATGACTGTTTTCAGTGGAATGTTCTAATAACAACACCTAGCCTTATTACATCTCTCCCTGAAGATATCAAATCCCTTCAATTTCTTGTTTAATACCTTTTCTCTGCAGATATCCTCAGGGGAGAGAGATAAGAAAAGTACTAGTAAATGTGTATATTAATTGTGAATTAGATCCCACAGGTTTGTTTTTTTTATCCCAGCATTCCTCATGGACACTGATGACCAAACATATGCTCATACCAAAAACCCAAGGAGTCCTCCTGAATTTTTCCCTCTCTCTTACTTCGCACATCCAATCAAGCAACAAATCCTGTTGTTAACACTTGGAAGTATTTTGGAAGTGGCTGTAGCCACCATCCTTGCCTTCTGGATTGCTAAAATATCCTCTTTTACTCTTCTTGATTTCATTCTTTCTCCCTTCTAGTGTATTCTCCAAAGAGCAACCATATAAACATTAAATAACAACAACAACTCATCACATATAAATTAACCCCTATGATGTTATCAGTGGATTACACAGCAGAAACTGCAGAGAGTTGTGTGATATATTTAAAGTGCTGAATGAAAACCAAAACCAAAACCAAAAACTGCCAACCAACATTACTTTTGCTGACAAAGGTTTCCTTCATAAATGAAGGAAAGATAATTATGTTCCCAAACAAACAGAAGCTGATGGAGTTAATCACCACTAGACCTGCCTTATGAGAAATGCCAAAAAAAGTTTTTCAAGCTGAAATAAGACATTAATAAGGAACCTGAACACATATGAAGGTATAAAACTCACTTGTAAAGATAAGTATACAGTCAAATTCAGGATACTTGAATACTGTAATGGTGGTGTATAAATCACTTAGGTATAGTATAAGGGTTAAAAGACAAAAACATGGGTTCTCTGGGTGTCTCAGTTGGTTAAGCATCTGCCTTGGCTCAGGTCATGACCCCTGGGGCCCTGGGCTTGAGCCCTGTGTTGGACTTCGTGATCAGTGGAGCGTCTACTTGTCCCTTGCCCTCTGCCACCCCTCCCTCCACCTGTATCTTTTCATTTGCTCTCTCTCAAATAAATAAAATCCTTAAAAAAGACAAAAATATTAAAAATAAGTACAGCTACAATAATTTGTTAATAGAAACAAATATAAAAAATATGTTTTATGACAGTAAGACATAAGATACCCATAAAATGGGCTGGTAAAATTATAGCTTTTGTATGCAATCAAAGCTAAGGTGTTATCAGCTTAAAATAGGTTGTTATAAGTATAAGATGTTTTGTGTATACTCAGGGTAGCCACAAAACAATAATGTATAGTAGATACACAGAAGATGAAAAGAAAAGAAGCAAAGTATACCATTATGGAAATCATGAAATCACAAAGGAAGACAGCAACAGAAGAAGAAAGAAAAAAAGAACCACAAAACGGCCAGAAAACAATTAACAAGAGGACACCACTAAATCTTTATCTTTAAATAATTACTTTAAATGTAAATAGATTAAATTCTCCAATGAAAAGACATAGATTGGATGAATTAAAAAAAAAAAAAAAGACCGATATGTATGTGGCCTACAGGAGACTCACTTTAGGTTTAAGGATACATATAGGCTGAAAGTGAAAGAATGGAAAAAGATATTCCATGCAAATAGAACCGAAAAGAGAGTAGGTAGGGATAGCTATGTTTATATCTGACAAAATCAACTTTAAGTCCAAAACTGTAGCAAGAGACAAAGATAATAATTAATATAGTGATAAATGCATCAATGAATCAGCAGAATATAGCAAGTATAAATATATAAGCACCCATCATCAGAGCACCTAAATATAGTAAGCAAATATTAATAGATCTGAAGGGGGAGATAACAATGCAAAAATAGTAGGGGGCTTCAGTACCCCACTTTCAACAATAAGGTAGATCATCTAGGTATAAATTTGAGAATGAAGTATTAGACTTGAACTATAATTTAGACAAAATGGAAAAAAAATAGAAGGAAAGAAATAACAAAGATCAGAGGGCAGTAATAAATGAAATAGGCACTAAAAAAAATAGAGCAATAAAATTAAAAGCTAGATTTTTGAAAGGATATGCAAAATTAATAAATCTTTAGCTAGACTAAGAAAAAAAGAAGATGAATTAAATCAGAGATGAAAAAGGAGACATTGCAATCGAGGATGGAGAAATAACAAAAGATTAGAAAAAATGAGGATTAAAAAATGAGGATAAAATGATCTTCTGATCATTTCTGATCTTCTCAATAAGATGCAGAAAAAACATTTGACAGTATGCAGCATCCTTTCATGATAAAAGATCTAAACAAGAAGAAAAGAAATGTACCTCAACATAATAAAGGTTATATATGACAAGTAGCTAACATACTCAATAGTGAGAACTTGAAAGCCTTTTTAGGATTTCTATTCAACATAGTGTTGCAAGTCTTTGTCGGGGCAATTAGATAATAAAAAAGAAAACAAAAAAGAAAGAAGAGGTATCTAAATTGGAAAGGAAGAAATAAAACTGTATCTGTAGATCCCACAGTATTATATATAGAAAACCCCAAAGACTCCACTAAAAACTGTTAGAACTAGTAAAATATATTCAGTAAATTTGCAGTGTACAAAATACATACACTGTTGCATTTCTATATACTGACAACAGATAATCTGAAGGGAAATTTAAAAAGCAATCTCTCTAACAAAAGTATAGAACATGTGAATATTTATGCATCCAACACAGAAGCACCAAAATTATTAAAGCAAATATTAACAGACTTAGGGGGAGAAATGGACAGCAGTATAATAATAGTAGGGGACTTTAGTACCCCACTTAAACCAATAGACAGATCACCCACACAGAAAATCAATAAAAAAATACTGCCCTCAAATGACACATTAGACCAGATGGACTTAACAGGTACTTAGAGAACATTCCATCCAAGGGAACAGAATATGCATTCTTCTCAACTGCATGTGGAACATTTTCTGAGATAGATTATATATTGGGCCACAAAACAAATCTTAATAAATGTAAGAGGATTGAAATTATATGAGGCATCTTTTTCTAATCATAATGAAATTAGAAATTAATTACATGAAGAAAACTGGACAATTAAAAAATACATGGAGATTAAAAACATGATAGTGAATATCCAATGGATCAAAGAAGAAATCGTGAGAAATAACTAAAAATATCCTTGAGACAAATGAAAATGGAAATGGAAGAACGAACATTTATGGGATACAATGAGAGCAGTTCTAAAAGAGAGGTTAAAGCAATCAATGCCTATCTCAAGGAACAAGAGAAGTCTCAAATAAGCAACCTAAGTACATACCTCAAGGAGGAAGAAAAAGAACAACAAAACCCAAAGTTAATAGAAAGAAAGAGAATAAATAAGTCAAATAGAGATTAAAAAAAATAGAATCAACAAAACTAGGAGATGGTTCTTTGGAAAGATAAAATTGACCGACATTTAGCTAGACTCACCAAGGGAAAAAAAAGACTCAAATAAATATAATCAGAAATGAAAGAGATGTTACAACTGATTCCACAGCAATACAAAGAATCATAAGAAACTGCTATGAAGAATTATACCAACAAATTGGACAAACTAGAAGAAATGGATAAATTCCTAGAATAATACAACTGGTCAAGACTGAATCATGATAAAATAGAAAATCTGAACAAACTGACTCATTACTAGTAAGGAAATTGAATCAGTCTTCAAAAACTTCCAGTGAACAAAACCCAGGACCAAAATGTTTGGTGGATTTCACCAAACATTTAAAGAAGAATTAGTCCTAATCCTTCTCAAACTCTTCAAAAAGAAGAGGAAGGATCTCTTTCAAACTAACTTTATGAGGCCAACATTACCCTGATAACAGACAGAGATACTACAAAAAAATCTGCAGAACAGTATCTGTGATGAACAGTAATGCAAATATCCTCAAAAATATTAGCAAACTGAATTCAATGATACATTAAAAGGGTCACACACTATGATCTAGTGGATTTTTTCCAGTGATGCAAAGATGGTTCAAAATCTGCAAATCAGTCAATGTGATATACCACATTAACAAAAGAAAGGATAAAAATCATATGATTATCTCAATAAATGCAGAAAAAGCATTTGACAAAATTCAACATCTGTTTATAATAAAAACCCAACAAAGCAGGTTATAGAGCAAATCCAACTCAACATAATAAAGGCCATGTATAAAAAGCTCCTAGTTCACAGCATTCTCAATGGTGAAAAGATGAAAGCTTTCCCTCTAAGATCAGGAACAAGACAAGGATGCCCACTCTCACCACTTTTATTCAACATAATATTGGAAGTCTTAGCCATAAAAATTAGGCAGGAAAAAGGACCTAGTGGTATCCAAGTTAACAGGGGACACAAAGTATATATATATATATATATATATATATATATATATATATATACACACACATATATATGTGTATATATATATATATTAGTAGATATAGTATCTAATATATGATAATATATAAGTATATATTTATATATATGTATATATATTCCTAAAGACTCCCATCAAAAAACTGTTAGAATTTAACAAACAAACTTAGTAAAGTTGCAGAATACAAAATCAATACACAAAAATCTATTTTGTTTTTATATACTAGTAACAAACTATCAGAAAAATAAATTAAGAAAATGGTTCTATTTATAATGACATCCCAAAGAATAAAATACCCAAGAATCGATTTAACCAAGGAGATGAAAGATCTGTACATTTAAAACTCTGAGACATTAATGAAGGAAAGTAAAGAAGATATAGATAATTCAAAAGATATCCTGTGCTCGTGGATTGGAAGAATTAATATAAAATGTCCATACTACCAAAAACAAAATACAGATTCAATGTAATCCTTACCAAATTTTAATAGCATTTTTCATAGGAATAAAACAATCCTAGAATGTATATGGAACCACAGCAACCCTAAATAGCCAAAAGAATAGAGAAAAACAAAACAAAAACAAAAAATAAAAACAAACAAAAAATGCTGGAAGCATCACATGCCTTGATTTCAAACTATATCCCAAAGCTATAGTAATTAAAACAGTATGATACTGGTGTACAAATAGCACATGGTTTAATGGGACAGAACAGACAGCCCAGAAATAAACCCACACACAACTTGTCTATTAATTTATGACAAAGAAGCCAAGAATATACAATGAGGCAAGTTAGTCTCTTCAATAAAGAGTGTTAGGAAAATTGGACAGCCACATACAAAACAATGACTGGATCACAATCTTACACATACACAAGAATTAACTCAAGATAGATTAACTTGAATGTAAGACCTGAAATCATAAAACTTCTATAAGAAAACACAGACAGTATAGACATTTTAACAATGTTTATTTTTCTGACCCATAAGCATGGAATGGTCTTCCATCTTTTTTGTGTGTTCTTCAATTTCTTTCATGAGTGTTCTGTAGTTCCTTGAGTACAGATCCTTTACCTCTTTGGTTAGGTTTATTCCCAGGAATCTTATGGCTTTTGGTGCTATAGTAAATGGAATCAATTCTCTAATTTTCCTTTCTGTATTTTCATTGCTAGTGTATAAGAAAGCAACTGATTTCTGTACATCAATCTTGTATCCTGCCACATAAATGAATTGCTGAATGAGTTCTAGTAGTTTGGGGGGTGGAGTCTTTTGGGTTTTCCATATAAAGTATCATGTCATCTGCGAAGAGAGAGAGTTTGACTTCTTCCTTGCCAATTTGAATACCTTTTATTTCGCTTTGTTGTCTGATTGCTTTTGCTAGGACTTCTAATACTATGTTGAACAAGAGTGGTGAGAGTGGGCATCCTTGTCGTGTTCCTGATCTCAAAGGGAAGGCTGTCAGCTTTTTCCCATTGAGAATGATACTCACTGTGGGTTTTTCATAGCTAGATTTTATGAAGTTGAGGAATGTTCCCTCTATTCCTATACTTTGAAGTGTTTTAATCAGGAACGGATGCTGGATTTTGTCAAATGCTTTTTCTGCATCAATTGAGAGGACAATGTGGTTCTTCTCTTTTCTGTTATTGATTTGTTTTATCACACTGATTGATTTGTGAATGTTGAACCACCCTTGCAACCCAGGGATAAATCCCACCTGGTCATGGTGGATAATCTTTTTAACGTACTGTTGGATCCTATTAGCTATGATCTTGTTGAGAATCTTATCATCCATAGGCATCAGGGATATTGGTCTGAAATTCTCCTTTTTGGTGAGGTTTTTGCCTGGTTTGGGGATCAGGGTAATGCTGGCTTCATAAAAAGAGTCTGGAAGTTTTCCTTCTGCTTCAGTTTTTTGAAACAGCTTCAGGAGAATAGGTATTATTTCTTCTTTGAAAGTTTGGTAGAATTCCCCAGGGAATCTGTCAGGTCCTGGGCTTTTGTTTTTTTAGGAGGTTTTTGATCACTGCTTCAATCTCATTACTAGGTATTTGTCCATTCAGGTTGTCAATTTATTCCTGGTTTTGCAAGATTATAGTTTTCCAGGAATGCATCCATTTCATCTAGTTTGCTTAACTTATTGGCATATAACTTTTGATAATAATTTCTGATGATTGTTTCTATTTTCTTGGTGTTAGTTGTGATCTCTCCCTTTTCATTCATAATCTTATTATTTTGGGTCTTCTCTCTTTTCTTTTGGATTAGTTTAGCCAGTGGTTTATCAACCTTATTGATTCTTTCAAAAAACCAGCTTCTAGTTTCATTGATGTGTTCTACTGTATCTCTAGTTTCTATCTCATTGACCTCTGCTCTAATCTTGATTATTTCCTTTCTTGGGTGTGGAGTTGACTTAATTTGTTGTTGATTCTCCAGTTCTTTAAGGTGTAAAGACAGTGGGTATATTCTGGATTTTTCAGTTTTTTTTTTTTTAGGGAGGCTTAGATGGCTATGTATTTCCCCCTTCGGACTGCCCTTGCTATATCCCATAGGTTTTGGACCAAAGTGTCTTCATCCTCATTGGTTTCCATAAATTGTTTAAGTTCTTCTTTGATTTCCTGGTTGATCCAAGCATTCTTAAGCAAGGTGGTCTTTAGCTTCCAGGTGTTTGAATTCCTTCCAAACTTTTTCTTGTGGTTGAACTCCAGTTTCAAAGCACTGTGATCTGAGAATATGCAGGGTATAATTTCAGTCTTTTGGTATAGGTTGAGCCCTGATTTGTGACCCAGTATGTGGTCTATTCTGGAAAAGGTTCCATGTGCACTCGAGAAGAATGAGTATTCTGTTGTTTTAGGGTGGGAAAAAAAAAAAAAAGAAAACACAGATAGTAAGCTGTTTGACATAGACCTTGACAATGATTTGTTGAATCTGATGCAAAAAGCAAGAACAGCAAAAGCAAAACAAACAAGTGGGACTATGTGGACATAAAGAGCTCCTACATAGTAAAGAAAACAACAGAATGAAAATGCATCCAGCAAATGAAGTAAATATCTGTAAATCATATATCTGATAAGATGCTAATGTCCAAAATATAGAAAGAACACATACAACACAATTGCAAAACAAAACACAAACAAATAAACACCTCAGAAAACAATCTGATTTAAAAAATGGGTAGATGATATGAATAAACAGTTTTCCAAAGAAGACATACAGATGGCTAACAGGTACATGAGAAGATGCTCAACATCACCAATAATTAGGAAATGCAAGTCAAAACCACAGTGCATTATTACCTCATATCTCTTAGAAAGGCTATTATTAAAAAGACAAGACATAACAATTATTTGGGGATGTGGAGAGTAGGGGACCCTTTTACACTGTTGACTGGGATGTGAATTAGTATAGCCATTATGAAAAAAAATATGGAGTTTCCTCAAAAAACAAAACAAAACCCCAAAACCCATGTGATCTAATAATACTATTTCTGGGTATATATATCCAAAAGTAATGAAATCAGTCTCTTAAAAAATATCCGAACTTCCAGATTTGCAGTATTATTTACAATAACCAACATAGGGAAACAACCTAAGTGTTCATCAATAGATGAATGGATGAAGAAAAAGTTACACAAACTGATATACACACTGAAACATGTGTTTCAGACATTAAAAATGAAATTCTCCATTTGGGAAAACATGGATGAATCTGGGTGGCATTATGGTAAGGGAAATAAGCCAGATAGGGAAAGACAAATATAATATTTGTGGTGTATGTGGAATTTTTAAAATAATATTGAACTCATAGAAACAGTGAAACAGAGAGTCGAACGGTGGTTGCCAGCAGCTGGGGATGGAGGTCATGGGGAGAGTTGGTCAAAGGATAAAAATTTCAGTTATAAATGAGTTAGGATCTAATAATGTACAGCCTGGTGACTGTAGTTAATAATACTCTATTGTCTTCTTGACATTGCTAAGAGAATAGATCTAACTCTTCTCAGTAATAGTAATAATGTGAAGTGATAGGTTATATTAATTAAGTTCATTTGTTAATGATTTTAATGATTACAATGGATATGTATATAAATTATCACATTATAAGCTAAGCATATACAATTTTATCTATCACTTATACCTTAATAAACTTTAATAAAAAGAAAAAGGAAAAATTCCTGGTGATTTACACTAATAAAAACTACTCTTAAGAGTCGGCACATTTTCTATCGTCCTACCATTTCTTCAACTCAACAATTTTTATTTTCAGAGTCTTTTTTTTTTTTTTGAGATTTTCTTTATCTATTCATGAGAGAGAGAGGGAGGCAGAGGGAGAAGCATGCTCTCTGAGGAGAAGAGAGCTTGACATAGGACTCAATCCCAGGACCCTGGGATCATGACTTGAGCTGAAGGCAGACTCCTAACTGCCTGAGCCACCAAGCACCCTATTTTCAGAGTCTTCTTAAAGTCCTTTCTTTGGTCTGAAAAATTTTATGCAATACTCCCTGCTTCCTATTATACTGGGTTTCTCTCACTCTCCTCAATTTGCCCCCTTCTCTCTCTCTGCAAATAATTAATGCCTCCTGTCCCGAGATCCCAAATGCTTTTGGTTGACTTCCATTCCTTCAGATCTTAGCTCAACCATTACTCAAGGAAACCCTTTCAGACCTACCATTGTGGCTGATTTCTTAGCTACCTACTCTCACAGAAGCTTGTACTTCCATCAGAGCCCTTTTCTATAACTACGGGTTTACTAATGCAAGTACTTCATGAATAAAGTGTTTTTGCTCACCACTGTGTCTTGAGCAGCTGGCAGAACATGGCCCAATACCGAGAAGTGGAAGAAAAAGAAAAGAACGAGAGATTAGATCAGGAAAGTGATCTTTTCTTTCATACCTCTAACCACTCTTCCTCCTGGATCTGAGTGGGAAAGAGGAGAAACAGGGGATAAGACCTTTCCAGTGGCATTCTGCAGTGTTATTATCTTCTGAGTGTAATTGCAAGGAATGTGAATCCAACTTTAGCTGAAATATTCCAAAACAATACCTGTAGCCAAATTATGACTGATTTCTAAATGTGGCAACATTGTTGCCGACATGAAAAGGGCTGCCTGGAACAAAAGCACTGTGACTGCCTGTATTCTGACAAATATGGGAAGTGGGTAAAGCAGTTCGATTGGCCAGTGTGTGTGTTGGGTGTGTGTGTGTATGTGAAGGTTATTATCATGATATTTAGGCTTAGGATGTTGCGTGTGTGGCTGGTGTCTTGGTCTTCCATGTCAATGAACTTTGCTGGGTAGTTGTTTCATTTTCTGCTTGAGTTTAAAGAACACACACACACACACACAGGTTTATGCTTCTGTGTCTCAAAAGGGGTATGGTATGCCACAGGAAAGTATTTGCACTTATTTCTTTTTCTGTTAACTTGGGATATTAATGTTGCTGTGGGAATTGTTACCATGGTTGTTCCAGAAGCATTTGCAAATGTGTACATGTATTCCCCCTTGATATTTCTTTCGTCTCTAAGATTAGCATCAGCACAAACAGTTGGAATAGTCAATATTACACATTTGAATAGAACAGTTGGGATGATATATGAAAGTCTGTGAAGGTTTTTTTTTTTTTTTTTGGTAATGTATTAAATTTTCAATCCTAGAGGATATTTTAGAAAGCTAACAGAATATATGGAAAGATGTCACATTTTGTGAACAAGAGCAAGTGTGGGTCACCTTAACTAGAGTATCAATTTTGTTTGGGAGAAGAAGCATCAAAAGGCAACTATAGGTATAATACAAACTGACTTTAATATGACAACTTTGAGAAAGTCTGTTGATCTATGCTTGGAACTTTCTTCATCAGAACTTGAAAGCAGTTGCTTAAGAAAGCTATATTATCCCTCATGCTTCAGTTGGTCCTTGGAAAAAATTATGAAAATATACATAATGAATAGATTAACTGCCTAACAATTGGGTTACATTGTCTCCCTAACTCAGTGGGGCCCAACTAATCTTTTAGGAAGCAAGTTCCTTAAATATATTGTTACGCCAACTGGAAAATTAACTGGGGTGTTCACTGGAGAGATCTCATTTCCATGCTAAGACTTGCCAAGTAGAAATGAAAGAGGTGTCCAACTATATACTTTTCAAAATGTGTGTGCTGTTGCTGGATCTTTTAATGTCAATTATCTCTTCCAGGGAAAAGAGAAGAATTGAAAGAGTTCCTTAGTCATTAAAAAAAAAAAAAAAAAAAGTCAAAACATTAAATGAGATTGTATTTAGCTCAAATGACAACTTCTTAAATAGCTTGACATAATCTTCCTGGACAAAAAAAATTTACTCAACATTTATCTTCCATAACAGCTTTATCTCTCTCTAATGTAACTCCTACTCGTCTAGAAAGAAAAAGGGTGGGGAATATTGGCACATATACCTGAAAATCTCAGGAGTGATGGTTTAGGCACAGCTGGAACCAGAGGGTTGAGAGATATGAGCTATATGTACTCAGTCTTTTATGCTCTATCTCTCACTGTTTTCCTTGAATTGACAAATTGACACCTTTCTCAAGGCTCTCCTCACAGTGTAGCAAGATGACTAGCAGAAAATCTAGACTCCTGTTCTAGTCTCTCAGCATCTTCTATCAGGAAGAGACCTCTCTCTTCCAATAACTCCTACAAAAGTCCTAGAATTTGACCTCAGCGGCCTGGCTTGGGTCATATGCCTATTTATGAACCAATGGCTATGGCCTAAATGAATAGAAGTCTGATATTGTGCAGATCTGAGCCACATGCCCTCCTTGAGAGTTGGGAGTGAGAGCCAACCACACAGAGTCCAAAAGTGGAAGAGTAGTTTCCTAAAGGAGAGTTAAGGTGCACTTTCCAGAAGTAGAAATGGATACAGACCACACAGGAAAACAAAAAACAAAAAACAAAAGAACAAAAAAAACATTTGCTGTGGTAGTTTGCATTAATGACTTCTTCTTATATCTATTTCTCTAAGGAGAAGATGATTCCTTGATTCCATCCCTTGAATTTGTATTTGGCCATGTGGCTTGCTTTAGCAATGAGATTTGGCAGAAATGATAAAAGTGGAGATATGAAAAGGCACTTACAGATTGGGCCTGCCTCTTGCACCTGTGTCTGATGAGACTATCCACTGGTTGTGGAGGAAGAATAGAGTCATGCCAAGCATAGCAGAGCTTCACCAGCTTGGTGGATAGCCTCAGCTAAGCCTAGCGCAGAGCAGAGGCCTGATTTAATTCAAACACATGTGAATGGACCCCACCAAGATCAGCTGGCCCATTTGTCACCTGTGAGGCATAATCAATGACCATTATTAAAGCCACTGTGTTTCAGAGTGGTTTGTTATGTAATACATCTGGTATACTATTCGACAAAATAGAAACTACTATCTTTATCATCATACTATCTTTCTCTTTCATTAATGTTTTATGTTTTAGTTAGAGAAAGTCTGCCTGGGTATTAGTCAGGACTTCCCAGAGAAACAGAAGGATATATCTATAGGAAGATATTTATTATGAAGAATGGCTTGTTTAAACTGAGAAATCCTATAATTTGACATCTGTAACCTGGAGACCCAGGGACGCTAGTGATGTAATTCTAGTCCAAGTCCAAAGGCCTGAGAACCATGGGACCCAATAGTGCGAATCCCAGTTCCCAAGGGAAGGAGAATACCAGTGTCCCATTTCAAGCAGGCAGGCAAGAAACAAAAAGGGCAAATTCTCCCTTCCTCTACACTTTTATTCTATTCAAGCCTTCAGTGGATTGGATAATGCCCAGCCCTATTGGGGAGGACAATCTACTTAGTGCACTGATTCAAATGCTAATCTTATCCAAGAATACCCTTAAAGACACACCCAGAAATAATGTTTAATCTGGGCACCCCATGGCCTGGTCAAATTGAGACATGAAATTAACCATCACAACCTGTTTCTCCTTTCACTGGCTAATATTGGAGTTGAAAATCCTGACTGTAACAATCATTTTTCTCCACGCTTCTGTTAAAATATGCAAACCAGGCCTGGCACTCTCTTAAACTGCTATTTTCAAGTTCAGCCTGCTAGACTGGTGGACATATTCATTTGGGGCAGAGAACACCTGCACAACCGTACAAATCACACAGCCACCACTTCTTGCTTATTATATATGCCTGGGCTTAATTTAGTGCAAATGAACTCTGAGACCAAGACTGTTATCCATGGCCAAAACAGCAAGGATTGCCACCAAAGTGCTCTTTGGAAGGGACCAGGAAGGTCATCTAGCTTCTAGTCTATCACCCTATTGGAGTTTGTGTATCTTTTATATACCTCAGGGAAAAATTTGTACTACTGGGGGCACCTGGGTGGTTTAGTCAGTTAAGTCTCCGACTCTTGGTTTCAGCTCAGGTCATGATCTCAGTGTGATGAGATCCAGCCTTGCACAGGGCTCTTCACTCAGCATGGAGTCTGCTTGGGAATCTCTCCTTTTCCTTCTGCCTCTCCCTCTGTCCTTCTCCCCATCTTAAATAAATAAATAAATAAATAAATAAAAATCTTTTTTTTTTTTTCTTTTCTAAAAAAAGTTCCTACCACTGTACTTGAGTACGGCCTCTTAAAGTAAAAAGTCTATTTTTTCATCAGGTCTGCGGACTGTGGATCATTTTTCTGTGCTCTGAGTCCAAATTGGCCTTCTTTATCATCCCTTCTTCTCCTGCAAAGAATTGTCAATATGGTTTGCAGAACTAGTGTGAGAACAGCTTTTTAGCTATAGTGCAGTCATTCCATTAAAAACTTATTTCTGAGATCAACTATGCAGGAAAAGAATCAGGCTCAACTACCATTAGTTATTCTAATGTGATCAAGGCTTAGGCATGGGAAAATTATCAAATGAAATTACACTCAGGAAAAATCTCTAGATAGCTCCCTATGCTGAAATGCATGACTTCAGGATGGGTATTAAGCTCTAATGGTCCCTAATAGGAATATTTTCTCTTGCTTTGATTTTTCGTTCTTTTTCTTCTTTTTCAGCAATATGACACAGTACATCCTTGGCTCCCTCATGGGAAGGTAGGGAGTGGTGTTCATATGGATGTGTCTGTCCTTGGCACCAACCTCAAGAAGACGTGAATTCAGGTGGAAGAGAGGCAGGTAGAAAATTATTGTAGCACTGAACTTACAAGGAAAGTTGAGAGAACTTTGAGCAGAGTTAAAATGGGGGCTGTACTGAGGAACCCTTTCAGAATGTTCCATTGTAAAACTGCTGATCTCAGTGGTGGCCAGAGTCTCAACACCTCACCTGTGATGCTGTGATTCCAAGAGGCTGGTATCTCGTGCCAAAAAGCCTAGTTGGTCTGGAATTTTTGGTGAACATGAGCCCATCATTATCCATCTTTAGCAGCTCATACTGGGTCCATCTGTGCTTTTTAACAGCACACAGTTTGCAGTGTAGAAGATAGATGTGTCTTAGTTTTAAGAGGCACTTAGTTCTTTATTTGGTGGATATGTTTTTCTTTTGGTTGTTTTGTTTTTGCTTTTGATTTTTTCCTACTAGGTCAGCCTTAAGTCAAATTGGAAAGTCGGGAATTAATGGTACTTTACATGTGTGTTGCACTTTATAGGTATTAAAGTATTTCTGCATCTTTTATTTGATTTTGTTGGGTGTTCACAAACTAAAGCCGGCAAGGCTATGTTACTGCAGTTTGTAGAACTGGCTAAAGCCCAAAGAGGCTAAACGAGCTGCCCACTAACACAAAGTGAGAGAAATGAAAATGGGAAATAGAACCCAGGTATTCACGTCCTGGTCCAGTGTTCTTTATACTTAACTCAGGTGGAAGAGAGGCAGGTAGAAACTCCATCCTTAAGCTCTACTCTCCTTTTCTTTCTGGTTCTGAGCACTACCTACCTACTTAACCCTGATTGTGCCATGTACTCTGTCACTGAGGCCAGTCTAGACTACCAGGGCAACTAGGTTCTGGATCTTTTCCTAAGCCTTTCTCTCATCACAAATTTGTCCAATGTATCATTTTAAAAGGACCTCTTCTGTGCTAATGAATAATTTCAAAATATATGATATTTAAACAAATGATTCTAGAAATAGGCCAGCAGGGATAAAATAGTATACAGACTCAAATGCCTCAGGGCCAGGAAGGAAGTGCTAATGAGTGGCATAGTTTTGCTGTCAACACTAGGGAGTGGTAGAGACTATAGCAATTTAGAGAGTTTGTTCTCTGTCTAAAGTTGAGTAGCTTCTACATACCTCCAGCTGACTGTGGCATGGAGGAATGCAGGGCTAATGCTGCCAGATCGTCCCATTACCTTTTCCTCTATAGAACGCGGGAAGTCTGGACTTCTGTATGTAACTTTAAAACATTGAGTAAACCTCACAAAACACATTAGGGTGTGTAATTGGGCTGTTAGCTGGCCGATTTTCGTCCTCTGATCTGAGAGGCAGAGATGAAAGCCTGCTCTACTTGGCTATGAGGGGCCTTCAGGAGAATAATAGGTGGTCTGGGCATCATTTTTTGAGGGTTATAGACAAACGAACATATTTAGAGATAAAGGACAAAGGTGATGAGGAGAATTGAATACATACAAGGAAAGGTGACAGAACTAGAGACAATTACCCTGGGTATAAGAATACTTGATGAACTGCCTATAGAAGATGGTAGAAAATTGTTCTGCACAGTCCTAAGGGTAACTTCTCATGTTACACTACCCACTACATTTTAGATAGTAGGCCTGTCTCTTCCTTCCCTCTACACTCTCCCCCCTTTTCTTAACCAGTCTTTATACTCTCAGAATATATGGATTTAATTTTTAAAAATTTTAATGTACTAGGGTAAGGATGGGCAAATGTGCTTTATAGAGAGCATTTTCAGCCTTTGAGCCACATAGGCTTGGTAGTTTGTATATTCTTGGTAGTTTTGTTTTTTTTCTAGCTTCTATAACTGTTTACTAACATAAAAATCTTGTTAACTCCTCCTCCTTATAAAAACAGATCAAAGGCTAGCTTTTATAGTTTGCTGACCCCTGGCCTAGATGGATTGAATAGTTAAACAGATGAGCGGGGATAGTCTTATTTCTCCTTAAACAGCAATTTCTATACTCTGTTACCACAAATATCAGTAGGTGTTATAAATAAAATAATTCTGAGATCGAATAAATTTGGAAAGCATTGGGTTAAGCAAAATTAAAAGGTTTTTGTTCTAGAGACTTGAACATGCTGATGTGAATTAAGTATTTCTAAGAAAGAACATTTCCAAAATTTACCAGGGAACATTTTTCTTGAGGATTTTGTCAATATCACCTAGGATGTTTGCTTAGGAAATGCTCTCAAAAGGAAACTGTTCTTGAAAACCCATCAAAACAAAACAAAACAAAACAACAATAATAAGGGTTTTTGTTTCCTAATTCACCTTTTTTTTTTTTTTAAAGCCACTTTGCCCGAGTTATGGAAAATATATTTAGAATCTTTCATATTCTAGAAGGCATAAAAGGTACAATTAATATTCTTTGGAGAAAAAGGGCAACCAGCTGAGGTGGAAAGAAGGCAAAATTGTTTGGCTTACTTTCCACCTAAGGGTGATTTCTGTGCAATGAATTCCTAAATGCTTTAAATTACTCTGTTACTAACCATTAATCTGTGGAGCCCACACAGCAATCCATAGTCAATTGCTTGACCATTTTGATTAAAAACAATTAGCACAAACTTTGTCTATTTGCAGCTAAATGCTAATTCCCTGAAGAAAAAATACCCACTTAAAATGTGAAGCTTTAGCCCTATGCTTTACAAGACAAAAAGAGGAAACACCTTGCCCATTTCCTATAAGAAAGAAGCTAGGCTGAGCGTGTGCTACAGAAAAGTCACCAGACTTGGCTCCTGTCCTGACGTCATAAGTCAGGTAGCTAATCCGGGACAGCATATGAACAGTGACCTGGACACACTTTGAGCCATCTGCTTTTGCAAATTGGGCATTTGAGCCCAGCCCTACCTCTTAACCACTGCCTGTCCTCAGACACCTTACTTAAATTTATTTATTTCCAACGTACTCTTCTGTAAAATGGTGACAGGAAAACTTATCTTACAGGCTGCTTTTATCATGTTTAGAGAGAGGGTATGTAAAATAATTTGCCCATTCAGGCGATCCATTGCTAGGAGCGATGACGAGGGTCACAAGACAATACAAGAAATCCAGAAGGCAACAGAGCCTCGCTGTAGTTGAGCCCATCGACTTCTCATTTTCTGCCCCATTACTGTGAACACGACGGTTTGGGCCTCATGGCTGCAAGATGGCTGTTCAATGGCTGCTCTCCCTCGAGGCACTGTGGCAGTTTTCCAAGCAAGATGATAAAGAGTGCTTGAAGAGGAAGTAGTCCACAGGGCTGAGTTCCTCTACTTTTTCTCTGATATCCCACAGTTTCTTGTGCTTATATCTCGTTGGGTTGCAAAGTCAGTCTTAGCTGCAAGGGAATCTGGAGAGAAGAGTATTTTTAAAAGGCACATGGACAATTGAACAAAACTGAAAAAGAAATAAAATAATATAAGAAGACTCAAGAAAGGAAGACAAGACCCAGGTAAAAAGCAGAATCTCTTCCAGAGATTTTACCCATACTTATAGGCCATCCTCTAAATTTTGGCTAGGTGGTTCCAATTTATATTCCAAGGTACAAAGAAGCCAGCCAGGTTCTTTTTTCTTTGCCCCAAGAGAATGGAATAATGACAGGTCTCTACTCTTGGGCATTTACTACCTTATTCTAGGTCCTTTTGTAAGTACTTTTCATGTATTATTTCTTTTAATCCATCACACAGCCCCAGGAACTGGGTACGCACTATTATTAGCCTCCTTTTACAGAGGAGAACCCTGATGCACAGATTCAGTAACTTGATCCAGGCCAAACAGCTACTGAAAGGCAGAATTAAAATTATTTTCTAAGTTGTTTGGATTCACAGCCCATACCCTTAAGGACTATTCCAGTTTGCCTCATTAAAAACAAGTAATCTTATATTTATGGTCAACTCATTTTCAACAAAGATGCAAAGGAAATTTAATTACAAGAAATGATAGTCAGGGCGCCTGGGTGGCTCAGTGGTTTAAAGCCTCTGCCTTCGGCTCAGGTCATGATCCCAGGATCCTGGGATCAAGCCTGGCATCAGGCTCTTTGCTCGGCAGGGAGCCTGCTTTCCCCTGTTCCCCTCTCTCTGCCTGCCTCTCTGCCTACTTGTGATCTCTGTCAAATAAATAAATAGAATATTTTTTAAAAAAAGAAGAAATGATAGTCTTCAACAAATAGTGTGGTACAATTTGGTATGCACATGCAGAAATGAATTTAGACTCTTATCAGATATAAAAATTAAATCAAAATGGATCAAACCTAAAGTAAGAGCTAAAACTCAAAACTTTTAGAAGAAAATCTTTGTGACTTTGGATTAGGCACAGACTAAAGTAGGGCATCAAAAGCAGGGCCTGCAAAAGAAATTGGTAAATCCAGTTTTATAAAAATTAAAGACATATGCTTCAAAAGACACAGTTTTGAAAATGAAAAGATAAGCTACAGATCAGAAGAAAATATTTGGAAAGATTATATCTGAAAAAGAACTAGCATACAAAATATATTAGGAACTCTTAGGACTCAATGGTAAGACAAACAACTTGATTAAAATTGGACAGGAGATTTGAATAGACATTTTGTTAAAGAAAAGATACAAATGAGTAAAAAGTGGATGAAGAAGGTGTTCCACATCATTAGTTATTAGAGAAAAGCAAATTATCACCACAGGAAATTCTACTTCTCATCCACTGAAGAGACTTTCTTTAAAAAGACAGGCAATAACATATATTGGTGAGGCTATGGAGAAGCTAGATTCCTTTATACTCCCGTAAAGTTAAATCCTACAGTGACTGTAGAAATCAGTTTGTCCGTTGCTTAAAAAGGCAAACGTATTCTTAATGTATGACATAGCAATTGGACACCCAGGGAAATGAAATTTATCTCCATACAAAGACTTGCACATAAGTGTTCATATCACCATTATGTATAATAGCCAAGAAGTACAAACAAACCAAACACCTGGGACAGCTGATAAGGAGAATGTGCTATATCCATACGATAGAATACTACTCAGCAATATAAAGGAACTTAATCCTGATACATGTACAACATAAATACACCTCAAAAAAAAATAAGCTGAGTGAAAAAAGCCACATGTAAAAAGCTGCATGTTATATGATTTTATTTAGGCAAAATGTCCAAAAAAGTTAAGTCTTTAGAAAGAAAGCAGATTTGTGGTTGCCCAGACAGGGAGTGGGATTGCCTGAAAATGAGCACAAGGGATCTTTCTGATGATATTTGTATGATTTCAAATTTATCAAAGATCATCAGATTATACACTTAAAATAGGTGAATTTTATGTTACGTAAATGGTACACTAATAAAGCTGTTAAAATAAAAAGTAGTCTCAAAGGAATAGAGAGGTTATTTCCAGATATCCCTGTCTACTTTATTTTACCTAAGAATCTAGAGAAAAATGTATAAAATTGAGTAGTTCCTGACAGAAGCCAGGCTCAATTTCAATGCCTAATTTTGAATTGCATTCTGTATCTACGTACTAAGAGTATTTCATTCACCAGGCCTTTACTTTACTTTACTTTACTCAGGTTTCCTTTTGCATCTTCTACAAATTCTTTTTCAGTGTGCGCTATGGAGTACAAAGTATCATGGAGTAGAGACCCTAGGGCTGGTTCTTGTGCTTATCAAGAACCTATTGTGCTTACAATACCTATTTTTGGCATGTTCACTTGTCTCTTTGTCATAAACATGTGTTAACTTACTTGTTTTATATAGGATCTACCACAGTATTCAAATATGCATTCTGGAAACTGATTGAATATAATTTAGAAAGATTTTCATGATTGAAACAAATCATCAAACCATCAAAGTCTGACATTTCTGTGAAACTGAAGCTTCACCATCTCCCTTGGGTAAAAGTTGTATTATTTACAATTTTGAAATAAATTTGTGATGTTCCAATTGTGAAAAGCTTTATAGACCTACCTGACATCATTCCAAGGATATAGCACTTCTTTAAGTGCCTTTTTTAATAATAAAAAAATGACCTAATACCCGAAACTATCATTTCACTGTACATTATCTAACTAAAACTTAGAGAAACTAAAACTTCAGGAAAAAAAATCCATGAAACTATGCCTTTAAAAAAAATTGACCTGTGACATGTTTTCTCTAGACCCTTAATTTGTCTGAAAAGAATCATATTGCTTAAATAAGTCTTAAGTTCTGCCTTAATGACACAAACGAAGCTGAGACTTTTTCTTTTTATTTAGAGAGGCCTTGACTAAATTGTTTTAAACCTTTGGAAACAATTTACATGGGTCCAGCAGTTTGTCCTCAAATTCCCGTCTCTCTTGAACCATGTTACAGCACCATGCAATGGTAGAGCTAGAAGGACAGTGGGAGATACATAGCGCAGTCCTCTCCCTTTGTAGTTGGAGAAACTAATGACCAGGGAGTGTCTGTAACTGGCCTCGTCCAATACCACACAGTCACTTGGTAGGTCCCTGATTCTTGCTTGTTTTGCCACAGTGCTCTCTTAAAGCATCACAGAATCTCAGAGCCTGGAGAGAACTTTGAGACAAAGTCCTCTGATCTCTTGACCTCATGGCTGGGCAGCTGATCATTTCTGCAAGGTGGTCTCAGAGCTCTCTTCCACTTGGGTAGCATTCCTTTAGGATGTGGTGCTGGTGTTCTTAAGATTTCTAAATGTAGGGAACAGTTTGAACATTTCAGCTTATTTTCTGTATCTTGCCACTGTAGTGGGCTAAGAGAACAAAGTTTAGTGGAACTGTTTCAGACAATATAAACGACCATTTAGGGAGGACCATCTTGATGTAAGAAATGATTGGGCAGTAAACACATTTTATTTTTATTAGGAATATAATTTATAAATTAATTCACTTTAACATCTGTTTCAGACTTATTTTAGAAAGTTCCTTTTTGTTTATGGAGTACTTTCACATTTATTACCTTATCATATCATCCTAATAGCATCGTGAGGTTGATATTGCTATTCTGATTTAACAGATAAAAATGTAGAGTGCTAGAAACCATGGGCAGACTGCCCAAAGTCATACTATTAATGAAACAGAGGAGGGATCAGAGCCTTTAAATATTTTTTTCATTTCAAAACATATAGGCTCTTCCCAACCCATCTTATTACCTTTTGGATATTGTTGTCCTTTGGTTTTCTGTTTTCTGATAAAACTAACAGTTTATCACAGATTATATCTACAAGAGTACTTTGTGAAAATTTAATAAAGTACAGGGGCTACTTCTGTGACTATTTTTTTTCTCTTTTTTAAGTTCTACTTGTTGTGAGAAGAGTTTAACCTTAAATCACTTCTCTTCTGAAATACAGAGACTGGCTAGAAGTCGTTCTCAAAGAAAGTAAGATATTCATAAAGTTGAAATTGCAAAGCAAAGGAATTAGAAGTGATTATTCTTTTCATATGTATTCACTTTATAAAAGATTTACCAAAAGAATCCTATAAATAATGCACAAGTGTTCTTTATGCATTTCAGATATGATTCAGTTGACCAAAAAATTTAATCATTTTGCAATCAGTTTTTCTCAGAAGTTCATCTCTTGCTCTTTGCCGACTATCTCATTTCTTAAAGATTTCTTTTCTGTCACCTTTGAATGGTAAGAGGGGTCTCATTCTCTGTTTTCAAAATTATTGATGAATAATGGATTCCGAAGGGATCATGGGAAGTCCTTAATATTGAACTTGAACATACAGCAACTGGAGATAACTCCAGAGTCCTAAGTGATGGAATGTTACCTACTCTCTGGTGTTGATGTTTCTTCTGTTCTCATGTTTGTAGCCCAAAAGGCAGGTTCATCTGGCTTTCGAGTTGGTGAAGATGCAGGAACATCATTCATGAAGAGTGGAAGAGCAGCAAGGAGCTTCTTGGCTCACAGTTGCACAGCACTCTTTGATTTATTAATTTATTTTTAGTGTGACAATAAAAGTAATTCTATTACAATTATATTTCTTGCCTGAGATGAAACAATACTGATTTTTCAATTCTTCAGATGAAGATATACTTTTTTTTTTTTTTTTTTTTTTTTCCCCTGGATAGTGAGGTAGGCATGGGGGTGGGGCTGGATATTTGTGAGTTGTTGAAAGAAAAGAGGTTGGTGGAGAACAGATGGCCTCCTCCAGCATACATATTCATGAGTGCATTTATTTCATTATGTCATCCCCTGGGAAACTCTACACTTCAGGTTTTATAATTTTGTGTGGCCATCAAATTGAGCAGTCAGAAGCCCTCTGTCAAAAACTATGTTGCTGAAAATTTAAAGAAACATATGTGAAAGCCTTAGCTTCACACTTTTGTCTTGACTTTGCAATGCTGAAACACCTGTTATTTTGAGATCTAAGACAAGAATGTCATTGAGCATAATAAATGTTAAGTGTTGATAGCTGAACTGACATGTTTCATTAATCAGATGGTGGTGTGTTATGTTTAGAGTATCACTAAGCACATTGTTTGCTAATTTCATAAGAAACATGAGATTAAAACATGTCTGCATGTCTGTTTCCACATCTCCAAAGTTCATGCCAGGACGTCCTCATATATAGATAGGAAATGGGTCATCTGATGGTTTGGAAGGTGTTCATTATTGAATTCGCTGTGTGTCTGATAATTGGCAGGAAACCACCTGTTACGTACTTGATCAAACTCTTTTCTTCCAGACCAAGACACAGAGAAGACTGAGCAGTGTTTTTTTTTTTTTTCCCCTTTTACATTATGAGCAAGCTCCTGGCTAGTGATTAATGGAGGCATCTCGATAGCCTTTGCTTTAAATGATGTTATCACTGTCTTCATTTAACTGCACATTCCCTTACCACAAATGAGAATAAGAGCATTTCTGTCTTTTCTTGTTGTTGCCTGGCCTTGAGAAACTGTTGGTGTATGATGATTTGTTTTACAGAGCTGTCAGGTTTATTGCCTGTACACTTCTCTGTCAGATGATATGGTGTCGTCTGCTCCAAAAATCTATGCAGAAATAGAGGAATTTGTGAAGTCTACTCACTTGAATGGAGCAGTTCACTCATTTTCTGAAAATCTTTAAAATAATAATCATGATGGATTTAACAGCAATAACAATATAATCTAACATTAATGAAGCAGTTAGTCTGTGGCAGGTACTATACTAAGAATCTTACAGAAACTTTATGATGTTGATACTATTAGTCTTATATTTTATGGCCAAAGACACTGATATTTAAAGAAGATTGGTATCTTTTATATATTGTATCAAGAATCATGAGAGTCTTTTTTTACCCTCCTTGCAAAATTTTATTTTTTTAATTTAATTTTATTTTTTCAGTGTTCCAAGATTCATTGTTTATGCACCACATCCAAAGCTCCACGCAATATATTACCTCCTTAACACCCACCACCAGGCTCACCCCCCTCCCCTCCCAAACCCTCAGTTTGTTTCTCAGAGTTCACAGTCTAAGAAACATGAGAGTCTTTTTAACAAAGTGTTATCCCATTTAATTCTTGTGATCTGTTACAAACAAGAGATCCAAGAATGAGAAGCTGAAAGGTCCCATGGAGCCCAGGTCTGAGTAGACTTTACTGCAAGAAAAAGTCACATGCAAATGAATTACTGGGCATCAAAACCATGAAAAAGAAGAGGAAATTATTTTGCAGAGAAGAGAATAAAGTAGAAAATGGAGAAGTCAAGTGAGAGATAGAGGTGAGCAGAGAAGGTAGTTGGCTGGGTCTCTGAGAGTTTCATAGCTCCAACCAGCTCTTCTCAGGACCTCCAGCTGTGATTCATTTAGGAGTATGATCTATATTCTAACAAGATCCTTCCCTGGACTTTAGGTGGCTTTGAAAGGTTCCTATTCCTGAAAACCAAAAGTCTAGACTTGTAAATAATGGATCTAAGATTCATTTTTGGACCTGAACCAATCAATGCTTACTCTAAGTCATTTTCTGTTTAGTGGTCTCCCACACTGGAAAAAGAAAGGCCCATTAAACATGGCCTTGGGGCCATATGTCTCTTCAGAATTATCAAACTTGGAAAACAAAACAAATATATAAAGAAGGAAGCTGTGTAGACAATGTCTTCTGGTAGGATGGCAATAGATAATGCTTGTCTAAGACTAACTTTATTAAAACACATTTTGTTGTCTTTAAAATGGTAATTTTTAAAAAGATTTTATTTATTTATTTGACAGACAGAGATCACAAGTAGGCAGAGAGGCAGGCAGAGAGAGAGGGTGGAAGTAGGCTCCCTGCTGAGCAGAGAGCCCTATGCGGGGCTCGATCCCAGGACCCTGGGATCACGACCTGAGCTGATGGCAGAGGCTTTAACCCATTGAGCCACCCAGGTGCCTCTAAAAAGGTAATTTTTGAATTTAAATTTTTATTTATTTTATTTACATTTTTAGAGGGGGAGGGGCAAAGGGAGAGGGAGAGAATCTTAAGCAGGCGCCACACCTGGTGTGGAGCCTGAGGTGGGGCTCGATCTCACAGTCCTGAGATCATGACCTGATCTAAAACCAAGAGTTAGACGCTTAACCAACTGAGCCACCTAAGCATCCCCATTCATACTTTCTTCTTATTGATTGTACATTACATCATGGACAACACGACATAAGAATACACACAGATTTGCCTCATTCATATTCAGGGCTACATGGCATATTCCATGGAATGGGTACACCAGTTCTCTATCAATGAGCTTTTGATTATCTCCAAATTTCTGCTATTATGCATCATACTTCAATGAATAGAAATAATTCTCTTTAAAGTGCCTCATTTACTTATTTTAGGCCATATTTCAGAAACAGTGTTGGAAGAATTTAAAGTATATAGGTCCACCCTTATAATCCTAAGGGATATGTAAGTATAATACATATTTACAGCTCAAGTATCACCTAAAAATCAGTTAGGATGACATATATTAGGGTCCCATGATGCTAGCCATTAATCACATTCCTCTAGGTTTCTCAGTGTGATTCAGGGGAGGAAAGGGTGAGTATTATTGCAATTCCTTTGTCTAAGAAAAGATTTTAAAACATTAAAAAATAGCAGTGACTAACAACTGACTCTGGGTGGGGGAGATGTGAGATTGCTCTCTGAATTATTTACCCCTGACTCCTTAGAAAGCCAACTGGGGAGCAAGCATTTATTGATCACTCATGAAGTACCCAGAACAGATACAGGGAAAGATCTAGGATTTTTTTCTTATATTTCAAGTGGAACTCAGAGTCTGTGAGCATGTAAAGCAGGAAGGAATGGGCCTACAGTAATCAGATGACGTTGCTGATATTTTAGAACTTTTTATGTAAGATTTCAGAAACAGATGGATATATAAAGCACAGGACATATAACAATATTGAGACTGTAAAGAGAAGTTCTGGTAATGTTTTATGACATATGAGGATTTTCCTTGGGATAGAAAACAGATCTAACCAAAAGCTGTGTGTTTTATGACAATTTACTGCCTTCCGAAGTCATGATAGGTAAGGAAATCTTAAAAATTAGTGAAACGATATATATGTAATACCCAGCCATCTCCATAGTTCTTTATTAAAAGCCAAATAAGTGAAAACTCCCAAGTTTAACACTTTAGAAGCTGTCAAAACTAAAAATACATAATCCCTAGGCAAAAGGAACCTAAAGTTAATGTTGTATAATAGAGCACGCACATATTTTTAGCTTAGAAAAGTAAAAATTATAATTAAAGATTAATTCATTTCCATATTTGGGTCAATTCCTCTTTATTTTAAAAATTCTTTAAAAAGATTTATTTATTTATTTGTTTGTTTGTTGGGGAGAGAGAGAGAGAGAGAATAAGAGAGGGATTCTGGCTTTCTTTAAAAGGTAACTTAAAAATAAAAATAAATAGTCTTTTCAACAAGTAGTGTTGGGAAATTGGACCACTGTTCTGCACCACACACCAAAATAAACTCAAAATGGATGAAAGACCTAAATGTAAAACAGGAATTCATCGAAATCTTAAAAGAGAACACAAGCAGCAAACTCTTTCATGTTGGCCGCAGCAACTTCTTGCTAGACACATCTCCAAAGGCAAGGGAAACAAAGCAAAAATGAATTATTGGGACTTCATGAAGATAAAAAGTGTTTGCACAGCAAAGGAAACAGTCAACAAAACTAAAAGACAAACTATGGAATGGGAGAAGATATTTGCAAATCTTATCAGATTAAGGGCTAATATCCAAAATCTATAAAGAACTTTTCAAATTCAACACCCAAAAAACCAAAAGGTCCAGTCAAGAAATGGGCACAAAACATGAATAGACATTTTTCCAAAGAAGACATACAAAAGGCCAATGGACACATGAAAAAATTTTCAACATCATTTGGAATCAGGGAAATACAAATCAAAACCACAATGAGATACCACTTTATACCTGTCAGAATGTGTAATAGGCTCAACTCAGGAAATAACAGATGTTGGTAAGGATGTGGAGAAAGGGGAACCCTCTTATACTATTGGTGGGAATGTAAACTGATACAGACACTGTGAAAAACAGCCTGGAGGTTCCTCAGAAAGTTAAAAATAGAGCTACCCTATGACCTAGCAATCCACTACTGGGTATTTATCCTAAAGATACAAACGTAGTGATCCAAAGGGGCACATGCACCCGAATGTTTATAGCAGCAATGTCCACAATAGCCAAACTATGGAAGGAGCCCAGATGCCCATCAACAGATGAAGGGATAAAGAAGAGATGGTGTATATACATAATGGAATACTATCCAGCCATCAACAAGAATGAAATCTTGTCATTTGCGAAAATGTGGATGGAACTAGAGTGTATTAGGTGAAATAAGTCAGATAAATGCTGTATGATTTTACTCATATGTGGAAATTAAGAAACAAAATAGATGAACATAGGGGAAGGAAAGGAAAAATAAAATAAGATAAAAACAGAAGGGGAGACAAACCATAAGAGACTCATAATCATAGGAAACAAACTGGGTTGCTGGAGTGGAGGTTGGTTGGGGTAAGGGATAACTGGGTGATGGGCATGAAAAGGGTACTTGATGTAATGAGCACTGGCTGTTATAAGCAACTGGTGAATCATTGAACTGTACCTCTGAAACTAATAATTTCAGAATAGGTTAACTGAGTTGAATTTAAATAAAGAATTAAAAAAATAAAAAGTAACAGGTGAAAAGGGTTAGCTTACACCATTTGGATTAACATATAAAGTATTTCATTTATTTAAATGAGTTCATTCTATTATTATTATTATCATTGTCATTATTATTATTATTACCATTAGGGAAAAGCAACAGAATATATTGTTCCAAAGGGTATTTAAGGGTGTTCATATCCAAAGGGTATTGAAGACCTTAAGGGCTTTCATTTTGAGTAATGAGAAGGTCAAGCGTGATTTACAGAGCAATGTATTTAATGAAAATAAGTAATTGTCAAGAGAAATTGTTATTTGCCTGTTTGAAATCAACCAGTTTTTTTACTTTATAGCCCATACAGAAAGATTAGTTGAGAAAATCACAATAATATATAAAGCCGCCCTTTCAGAAAATTAATTTTCAAGACCATGCAATAGACAAAGATTAAAATGAATTGAAGAGGGACCAAAAAAAAAATTTTTCACAACATTTTGGACTCCTCCCAATTAGGACAAAGTCCTCATTGCTTATTCTGAACAAGGAAGCCCATTAATTTGTGCAATGCAAGTAGAATCTAAAATATTAATTTCCTTTGGGTTTTGGAATTTCATAAAAAGCCAAAAATTTTTTATTAATGGTCTCATCTTGAGAAGTAAGTAAGTATTACCAAGTTTACTCTCTCAGTAATTTGGAAGTGGAAGCAGCATGTTAAATTGCTTAGTTCTATTCCTATTTTCCACTTTGCCTCTGACTTAAGTAGGTGGTCAGTGTTTGCATTCAAGACCTGGGATCCTGTAGCTTAAGACCTCGTGATTTTAAAAATAGTTGCATCATGTCTTCAGGTGGTATAAGGAGGAATGAAAAGACTGCATAGTTCTGTGCTCAGTGTACCCAGTTTCATCCTTTGGAGAAAGGAGAGGGAGAACTGGTTTCTTTCCAAAAAGCCCATATCCAGGGAGAGTGCAGGAATGTGGTACAGACTCAAACTTAACTATGCCCCTGTAGCACAGGCATTTGGCTTGGAGAGAAGAGAGTGTAGGAAAACTCAAGACACAAGTTCTGGGGTTGGGACTAGGTCCTGATGCACTTTTATGTAAAGGCAAGGCTTAGTTTCACCCTGACTTCACATTAGGTACTACATTGGAGAACACCTATTTTGTAAGGGAACTGGGTTCCAGGAGAACCCTCTGGGCGTTATGAGTATGAAGTAACAGACCTGAGAACAGATTGTGTTTTTTCTTTTGATATCTGCATTTGTTGTTGGGCTATTTAGATACTAACTAAACTTTTTTTTTTTTTTTAATAAAGAGGTATTTTATAATAAAACAAGCCATGTGTGTGGAAATGAGGAAATCTTCAAGAAACTAAAGGTGATTTTTGTTGTTTGTTTGTTTCATGGGGAAAATGATGGCCGTACAGTAAAGAATTTCCTTTACATACTAGCAGATGTCAGGAGTGAACCAATCTCAGACCTGGGTATCATTTTTTCTATTACTACTTTATTGAAATAGTCATATACATAACATATAGTATATTAAGGTGATATAGCAGAGTGGTTAGGCAGAGGGTATGGAGTCAGCTATGTGGATTTGATTCTCAGCTTGACACTTTTTAATTATAGAACCATGGACAAGTTACTCAATTTCTTAGGCTTCAGTCTCATCACCTGTAAAATTATAATAATCTTTCATACTTCATAGGTAAAGATGAAATAAGATGGGAGTTGTCCAACACTCAAGTTATTAATGCTGTCAGTAGGCTTGGTGTCCAGTGAAGCAGAATTTCTAATTATTCACAATTATTAGTGACAAACCAGAGAACTGTCTTGACTATCATGAGTAAGGAAAGAGAGAGGTTATCTATTTTTTCATACATTGTTGGAACATATTTTGTTAGTCTGGAAACTAATTCTTTTGCAATCAAGAAAGAGGATGGTTTTTAACCATGTTCTCGCCAGTCATTTGAGGAGTAATCAACCTTTCTGACCCAGAAGGACAATCTGGCTCTAGGAAATGATGGAAAAATAACCATGTATTTAACCAACAATAAATAACAAATGCACGAACTTAGAACAGTGCCAGATATGGAGGAAGCACTAAAGAAATGTTTGTTCCTTTTCTTTCTTTACTCTCATTTCATTTCATATTCCTTCTATTCCTGTCTGGGAAGTATTTACTCACAGCTAGATCCTTACTGGATTGTAAACCCCATCTTACCATGACTTATTAGTTATACAATCTCACATTCCCAACCTCATAGCATGGAGCTTGCATGAAACAGGTGCTCAATACATGTTAAAAAGATCATTGAAATTAAGTACAGTATTGTTAAGATTGAAGGATTACTTCCTTTGTTCAGTTTTATATTTCATTAAAAGGAGTTAAGTCACTTGTCTGAGAAAGAGTACCTGAAGGAGAGTCATCAGGGGTGGCCTAATTTGCAAGAACTTGCAAAACTTGAGAGATTGACTTTGCACGTTAGGCTACTGGATACTTTTCAAGGTACCCTTACTGTGTTATTTTCCCACTTTGGGTTGAACTTCTGTTCCTCAAACATCTTCTTGCTTCACTAGAATAGCTTTTGACTTGATTGCAAATTAAAACTCTTGAAAGGGTAGCTGGCTCCAATGATTTTTCAATGACCACATTGTCATTGGTGATTTGTGATTATCACCACTGCTCCAAATTTCTATAAGCATTTGCATTTTGAAATGATTAGGATGACCATTCACTGAGAACATATAATTTTTTTCTCTTGATGTTTTAGTGGCTTTTTGCAAGAAGAACAATGAGAAGAGAGTAAGCTACTATTGTATCCATTTGGATAGAATCCCATTTCAGGGAGATTTGGGGGACATGGCTCAAACTTTGGCTCTTATTTAGCCCTTTAGAAACATTTCCACCTGAATCACCGAAGGACTTTTAGAGCCTTACAGATTTTTAGCAGCTATGAATTCCTAATGAAAAGCAAAATTTAACTTTTAGTTTGATTGTTAGTGCTGGGAGATGGGAAGGAATGGGGAAAGGGAAGGCAAGAGAAAAATGTCTTTTGAAGGTTAAAGTTGAAGCTGTTTCCCATTTACCCTTTTATTTCCCTTTTTCCTTTTTTTCCATAGTTCGATATGATATCTGGGACAAGGAACACTAGAACAGTATTACCTAAAACAGGGTCCACTTCTCACCAAGATTAGAGGAAGGGTTTATTAAACATTCAGATTCCTGACCATTACTCCAAACCTAGCAAATCAGGACACTCTCCACGCTATGTAAAATTTTAATAAGAACCCGGTGTTATGCACTTTAAGTTTATGAATTATTTGGATGTGTGGCTGGATTCAGAGAAGTAACATCAAGCCAAATTAAAAAACAAAGCTTTGCTTGAGATGTGGATATTTTATCTTTACAAGTAATTTATAAAAACTTCACTTTTAAAAGATGTCTTTTTTTTCTATTATAAAATACAAAGGTTCCCAGCTGGCAGTTCTGCGGCAGTCTAGGAACAGTGGGAGGGGTTGTCTTTCACAGCTGCGGTGGATACAGCAACAACCCACAGAGAAAAACGGATCATCCTCCTAACTCTGCATTATGTACGACAGCATCTCCACAGCTCCTCCTTAACTGAGATCATACATGACTTCATTGAGAGAATGGTCCATTTCTCTATCCCTAATGGAGAAAATGGGTTTTATATGGCAGGTAAATCATACTCCTTCTCTCTAAAATCATACTGATGTAACCAAATTTAGTACTAATCTCTTGCTTAATATGTTTTTAAAAGCAGCAAGGGAATTTACGTTTTGATGCCAAAATCAATTCCTGTCATTCCATAGGACTGTTAAAAGGTTTCATTCTAAAATCATATTTCTTTCTACTGAACTCTGACATCCAAGTCTATGAAATTGTTTACCCTTGATTTTTTTTTAAATCAGTTTACTGACATGTTTTGACGGATGCTGTATAATCATATCTTCTGTTACCAGGTATTATTCATCCTTTTTAAATTTGATTTTAATTCATTTTGCATACATAAACTATCAAATAAAAGCCAGTAATTTTGTCATCAAAATCTAGCCCCATATGCATCTGGGAACAATTTTCTGTCTATTATTACAGGTTCCCCACTGTCAGCAGCACAACCAAGTGTGACCATGAAATGTGGCTTGGAAGTAAAAATCCTTGGTAGTGAGAAAGAAGGTCACCAGAATGGTCACTAATATATCTCAGAGTGGTGTTAGGAACAAGACAGGAGGAAAATGTCAGAGAGCTAGACTCCACAATTTTAAGTGACTATATGGGAAAGTTGAAAATATTAGTAACATGACAAGAAGAAAAAGTGGTGATATAATTAAGTGGTGTGAGCTTGGAGGTATGCTAGGCAGAAAGGTTCCCCAAAGAAGTCCATGGCCTAAAAGTTGAAATGTGGAAATAGGCTGTACAACAAGGCAAAAGGGGCTTTGCCAATCAAATTAAGGGTTAAGGGCCTTAAAATATGGAGACTATCCTTGATTTTCAAGATGGGTCCAATCTAATTACATGGGTCCTTAAAAGTGGAGTGCATCTGAGAATAGGAGAGATGAGGCTGAAGGGGAAATTAGAGTGATCCAAAGAATGAGAAGGACTCAACCAACTATTGCTGACTTTGAAGATGAGAGGGCCACAAACTGGGGAATGTAGAGGCCTCTACAATGACCTCTACACTGGCCAACCTCTAATGAGAAAATAGTAACCTCCATTCTATAATCACATGGGATTGAATCCAGCCAGTAACCTAAATGAGTTGGTAAGAATGAGTTGGTAAGTAGGTTCTCCTCCAGAGCCATGGCTTTGATTTTAGCCAAGTGAAACAAGGAATAGAGAAATCAGTCTACCACCCTGGGACTTCTGACCTACAGAACTGTGAGGTAATAAATACGTATGTTGTTAGCTGCTAAATTTGTGGTAATCTGTTAGGACAGTAATAGAAATGAATGCAAAGGGCAATGGAGTTGTTGCAAGGGAGGTAACAAACTTCAATTTGGAGTGGGCATGGGGAGAGAGGCAATAGTGGTAATGCCTCTGGACTTGGATATACTAAAGTTCATATCCTTGCTGATACCTAGTAGCTGAGTGAGCTTACTCAGGAGATTGCACTCTTACAAAGCTTGATTTCCTCTTCTACAAAATGGAAATATTAACAGCATTTCTTATACAAGCTAATGGTTAGGTTAAGATGAAGTAAAAGATGTACAAGTATGTAACAGTGCATGGGCACAGAACTGGCACTGAATAGAGTAGTCTTTACATAACAAAGCAATCTTGGTCCCTGTTATCCAAAGGCAGGTAACAATGGGCAAACTTTACTTATGAGGAGTTATAAAGTATCGCCATCAAGAGGAAAGCCAGTTTTCATCCAAGCCTGGAGATGGAGAAAATATGCTCAGAAAAGGGCCTGTAGCAAATGGTGAGCCACAATGTGACTCAGAGCAGCCTTCCCAAATTCAAATCGCATAAAGATCACCCAGATTCTGAGAGGATTCAGGAAAGATGGCAGACTGAGAAACACTAGGAATCTGTCTTTCTACCTAGACAATGATTGCACTGGAAGAATCTTTCTGTGTAACTATTTTGGAACTCTGGAATCCATTGAAGTCTTGCAACTTCTAAGGGAAAGCTTAGATGGTAAATTGTGGATAATTTTGGTCAATAACAGCTCCTAGAACATTAAGGGCTAATCCATCTCCGGTCCCAGCCATGTGGCAGGCAGCTGTGCACATGTTTGGAAAATAACCAATCTGCACAGAGCTTTCAAGAACCACGGAGGGCAAGAAGGACACTGTCTTCCAAATATTGGGAATCTGTGCTGTAGTAACTCTGATCGCTTCCAATCACAGAGGTGCAAAGAGATGAATGATCATTTGCTGTACTTCTCCCCATTGTTGTAAGCCCGTCCTTCTCTGGCTAAAGTGACTTCCAGGTGATTTAAAGGAAAGGCACCCTTCCCTTCTCCCTTCATATTACTCTTTTTCCTCTCTTGTGAACCAAATATTAAAGACTGGGATATTCAAAAACAATTGCATATATGGGGAAAACTAGAAGGGAGGAGCTCAGAAATGACCTGTAAAGATCTTAAATTTATACCTTGGGCTGATATTAGGCACAGAGAGACTTTAACAATGCAGAAAATAAAACAAAACATCAAAAAACCATGAACTCCGGGGAAGTGGAGAATTTAATTTCCAAAGTAATCATGTTATTAGATTCAAATGTCCAGTGCTCAACAAAGAAATCACAAGGCATACAAAACAAAACGGAACAAACACTGGAAAAGTATGGCTCATTCAAAGGAAACAAATTGACAAAATCTGTCCCTGAAAAAGACCTAATGGCAGATATATTGGACAAAGACTTTAAAATAATTGTTTTAAAGATGCTCAAAAAACTAAAAGAAGATGTAAGAAAAATCAAGCAAATAATGTATGCAAAAAAGGGAAATACCAGTATAGAGAGAAAGCCTTAAAAGAGACCAAAAGCCATTCTGGAGCTGAAAAGTACATTGACTCAAATGAAAAATTCAGCTAGTAGGATTCAAAGGCAGTTTTGAACAGAAAGAATCAGCAGACTTAAAGATAGGATAATGGAAATTACCATACCTGAAGAACAGAAAGAAAAAGAATGAAGAAAAATCAACAGAGCCTAAGGGACCTCTGGGACACCATCAGGTGGTCTATTAAGTGCATCATATATGTATGTTGATATGCATTTTGGGAATCCCAGAAAGAGAAGAGACAGAGGATGATTGAATAGATAATGGCTGAAAACTTCCAAAGTTTGATGAAAGATATGAATGTAAACATCCAAAAATCTCCATGAGCTCCAAGTAAGCTGATTCAAAGATACCATACTGAAAAACATAATCTAACTTCCAAAGGACAAAGACAAAAGTATTATTGTAACAATAATGTGTAACTCCACTTTTTGTTTTCTACATAATTTAATACTTATATATATTTTTGAAAAGCAATTATCAATCTAAAAGCTAATATTTTTGTGACTTTGATTTATAACTATAAATTCTATTTTCCACATAATTCAAGAAACTGATGCATTTAAAGATTTTGTTTATTTATTTAAGAGAGAGAGATCACAAGTAGGCAGAGAGTCAGGCAGAGAGAGGGGGAAGCAGGCTCCCTGCCGAGCAGACAGCCCCATGTGGGGCTCGATCCCAAGACACTGAGATCATGACCTGAGCCAAAGGCAGAGGCTTAACCCACTGAGCCACCCAGGCACCCCAAGGGACTGATGTATTTAAAAGAATTATTAGTTTATTTTTAGGGCACACAATGCATAAAGATGCAAATTTATGATATCAACAGTGGAAAGGGGTGAGAATATATATATGTAAAGGAGCAGAGCTTTTGTATTTTACTGAAGTCAAGCTAGTATAAATTCAAATTTGAGTGTTATAACTTTAGAATGTTAATGTAATCCCCATACTAACAACAAAGCAACAATTATACATTATACACAAAAAGAGATGAGAAAGGAACTTAAACATTTTATTACAAACCATATAAATACTACAAATTACTACAAAATACAAAAGAAGACATTAGTGCAGGAAAAAATACAGTAATGTAGGAGAAAGGGGTAAAGCTGGCTATAATGACATCAGACAAAATAGAGTTTAAATAAAAAAGGTAAAGAGACAAAGAAGGAAATTATATATTAATAAAATCTTCAATACATCAAAAATATTTAAAAAATAAAAACATTTATGCACATTAGAACAGACCTTAAAATATATGAAGCAAAAACTAATAGAATTGAAGAGAAAGATATATGAAGCAAAAACTAATAGAATTGAAGAGAAAGATAAACAGTTCTATATCAATATCCTACTTAATAATGGATAGAATGATCATACAGAGCATAAGTAAGGAAATAGAAGGCTTAACACAATAAAATAACTAGGTCTAACAGATAAAAACAGAACACACTACCCAACAAAAGATCACACACATTCTTTTCAAATGCATATCTGATAAGAAATGAGACACTTGAGAAGAAATGGGACATTTTTTAGGGTAGTATCTATGTTAGACCACAAATTAAGTCTCAATAGACACATAAATATAAATGCCATACAAAGTATCTTTTTTTTAAAGATTTTATTTATTTATTTGACAGACAGAGATCACAAGTAAGCAGAGAGGCAGACAGAGAGAGAGGGGGAAGCAGACTTCCTGCTGAGCAGAGAGTCGGATGTGGGGCTTGATCCCAGGACCCTGAGATCATGACCTGAGCGGAAGGCAGAGGCTTAACCCACTGAACCACTCAGGCGCCCCCATACAAAGTATCCTTTATGACCCCAATGATAAGAAGTAATAATTGGTAAGATAAATAAAACTGGAAAATTGACCAGCTTGGGGAAATTGAACAACGCATTCTTAAACAACCAATGTATCAAAAAGAAATCAAAAGAGAAGTTTTAAAATCCTTAGAGATGAATTCAAATGAAAACACAACATACCAAAACTTATGGGATGCAGCAATAACAGCATGAAAGGGAATATTTATAGCTACAAATGCTCATGTTAAAAAAAAGATATCAAATCAACAACCTTACTTTACAACGTAAGGAATTAGCAAAAGAAGAAAAAGCTAAAACTAAAGCTAGCAAAAAGAAGGAAATGAAAATTGGAGCAAAGATAAATGAAATGGAGAATAGAAAAGTGATAGAGAAAATTAATAAAGATGAAAGCTTGAAAAGCTTTGAAAAGAAAAATAATTTTGAAATTATTTGAAAAGACAAAATAATAGACAAATAATTGACTAAAAAATGGCCAAAAACTGGGCTCCTGGGTGGCTCAGTAGGTTAAGCCACTGCCTTCGGCTCAGGTCATGATCTCAGGGTCCTAGGATCGAGTCCCGCATGGGGTTCTCTGTTCAGCAGGGAGCCTGCTTCCCTCTCTCTCTCTGCCTGCCTCTCTGCCTCCTTGTGATCTCTGCCTGTCAAATAAATAAATAAATAAATAAATAATCTTAAAAAAAAAATAATGGCCAAAAACTTCCAAAGTTTTATGAAAGATATGGATGTAAAGATCCAAAAAGACCCAGGAAAAAAATAACTTTTATTATTATATAATAATAAATAATAATAATTGACTAAAATAAAAAGGAGAGAGAGAAGACTCAAATTACTAAAATCAGGCATAAAAATGAGTACGTTGCTATGATTCCACAGAAATTAATAGAAAAGACTGTAAAAGAGTACTGTGATGAATGAAGTACTAACAAATTAGATAACCTAGATTAAATGGACAAATTTCTAGAAAGACAAAACCTACCAAGATTAAAATCAAGAAGAAACAGAAAATCTGACCTACTATAACCAGTAAGGAGATAGAAATAGTACCCAAAAAAATCTCCCAAATGAGAAAAACCCTGGACCTGATGGTATTACTGGTAAATTCTACCAAATATTTTGAATACTAACATTTCTCAAACTTTTCCAAACATTTAAAGAAAAAGAAACACTTTCTAACCCACTTTGTGAGCATTACTCTGATAACTAAAGCCAGACAGACACCATAAAGAAAAGAAAATTACAAATCAATATCCCTTATGAACACTGATGCAAAAATCCCCAAGCAAAATAATAACAAACCAAATTGAGCAAAGTAGTAAAAAGATTACATACCAAGCTAAGTGATTATTCCTGGAATGCAAAGAATGTATCAAGGTATGAAAGTCAACCAATACATTACATAAACAGAATGAAGGAAAAAACCATATGATCATCTCAACTGATGCAAAAAAAAATCATTTGATAAAATTCAACACCCTTTTATAATAAAGAATTCAACAAATAAGAATAGAAGTAAATGACTATTTATAATAATAATAATTTTAAAAGCCCCCAACAAACATCATGCTTAAATGGTAAAAGTCAAGGTTTTTCCTCTAAGGAGAGGAACAAGACAGGGATGTCTACTTTTCCCATTTCTATTCAGCACAGTACTGGAAGTGCTAGCCAGTGCAATCAGGGAAGGAAAAGAAACAGTCATATGAACTGGAAAGGAAGAAGTAAAATTATCTGTATAGTCATACCAACTGGAAAGGAAGAAGTAAAATTATCTGTAGATGATATGATCGTACATGTAGAAAATTCTAAAGATTACACACTGAGACACAAAGTTTTAGAATTAAAAAATGAATTCAGTAAGCAAAATAGAGAAATATAAAACAAACAGAAAAAAATGATTACATTTTTATGTATTAAAATAAACAATCTGAAAAGGAAATTATAAAAACAATTCAATTTATAATAATATCAAAAAGAATAAAATACTTAGGAATTAATTTAACCAAGGAGATAAAAGATTTGTACAATGAAAACCATAAAGCGTTGCTAAAGGAAATTAAAGAAGAAATAGGGGTGCCTGGGTGGCTCAGTGGAGTAAGCCTCTGCCTTCAGCTCAGGTCATGATCTCAGGGTCCTGGGACAGAGCCCCTCATTAGACCCTCTGCTCAGCAGGGAGTCTACTTCACCTTCCCCCTCTGCCTGCCTCTCTGACGACTTGTGATCTCTCTCTTCTCTGTCAAATAAATAAATAAAATCTTAAAAAAAAAAGAAAAAAGACACACAAGATTTAAAAAAAATAGGCATCAATAAATGGAAGCACATCTCATGTTCATGGATTGGAAGACTTCATATTGTTAAAATATAAATTCTCAAAGTGATCTTCAGATTCATTGAAATTCCTATCAAAAATCTAGTGAATTTTTTGTGGGGTCTTTTGCTGAAAAAGAAAAATGATACTAAAATTCACATGGAATCTCAAAAGACCCTCAAAAGTTAAAACAATATTGAAAATAAAGAACAAAACTTAGGGACTCATCCCTCCTAATTTCAAAACCTATAACAAAGCTATAGTAATCCAACAGTGTGGTACTGGCATAATGACAGACACATGGACCAATGGAATAGAGAGGCTAGAAATAAACCCTCAGATACAGGGTCAAATGATCTTTAACCAGGATTTCAAGATTTCCCCCCATCAATGGGGAAAACCCTTCTTTGAACAACTGGTGCTGGGAAAACTGGATATCCACATACAAAAGAATGTGGTTAGACTCTTATCTAATAACATATACAAAAATTAATTCAAAATGGATCAGAGACCTAAATGTAAAACCTTAAACTATAAAATTCTTAGAAAAAAATATAGGGCAAAAGGTTCATTATGTGAATTTGGCAATGGTGTTTTCGGAATGATATCAAAGGCACAGGTAACAGAAGAAATAGAAAAATGAGTTCATCAATTTTTTTGAAAAAATTGTATATCAAAGGGCAATATCAATAGAGTAGAACGGCAACTCGTGGAATGGGAAAATATTTTCAAACCATATATCAGACAAAGGACTAATATCCAGAATATATAGAGATCTCCTAAAACAGAACAATAACAACAAATGATTGAAACATGCAAAAGAATAGAATAGGTATTTTTCCAAAGAAGACATTCAGATGGCCAGTAAGCCCAAGAAAAGATGTCCATATTACTGATTATTAGGGAAATGCAAATCAAAACTACAAAAAGATACCACCTCATACCCGTTTGGGTGGCTGCTATGAAGAACTACCCCCCAAAATAGAAGTGTTGGCAAGAATGTGAAGAAATTAGAACTCTTGTGCACTGTTTTTGGGCATGTACAATGGTACAGCTTCTATGGAAAAAAAATATAGCAGTTCCTCAACAAATTAAAAATAGAATTACCATATGATTTAGGAACTCCACTTCTGGGTATACGCTCAAAATAACTGACAGCATGGTTTTGAAGAGAGATTTGTACACCCATGTTTATAGCAGCATTATTCACGATAGATAAATGTGGAAGCAATCGTAGTGTCCACTGACAGAGGAGTGGCTAAGCATAATATGGTACATACACATAATGGAATATTTTTATCCTTAAAAGGAAAGACTATTCTGACATACACTACACCATGGATGAAACTTGAAGATGAAACTTGAAGCAAGTCAAAAAAGACAAAGACTGGGTATTTCATTTATATGAGATATCTAGAGTAGTTAAAATCATAAGAGACAGAAAGTAGAGTGGCGATTTTCAGGGGCTGGAGGAAGGAGGAATAAGAAGTTCTTTCTTAATGGGTATAGAGTTCCTGCTTTGCAAGATGATGGAGATGGATGGTAATGATGGTTGCACAATATTATGAAAATATTTAATACCACTGAGGTGTTACAGTTAAAAATGGTTAAAATGGTAAATTTTACATTATATGTATTTTATCACAATAAATAAATGAAAAAAAAAGGGAAAAGAGGACCCAGAGACCTAGGTACAAAGCAGGTTCTGACTTGGCAGATGGGGTGGGGCCTGGGACTCTGCATTTCCAATAAGTTCCCTGGTGATGTATGTGCTGCTGGTCTGTGGACCACAATTTGAGTAAAAGTGTCATTGTCTCCCATAATGCTGGATGGTAACATGAACAAGAAAGGGAATGGAAAGGAATCAGGCTTGCTGAGTCAGGAGCAGGATGTAATGAGCAAGTTGACTCAGCTGCGCAGGGAGGGCCTCCCCCTCTATCATAGGGCCTGTTTCCTATAGTGGGAACAGGCCTAGTTAGACACAGGTGTGTGTGTCTGTATATTGTCAACACCTGCGGGCACCAGATGCTTCAGTGTTTGCTCGAAGCCTCTGTTCTCAGAAAGTTCGCGCTGCCGGCTGCTGGTCAGAACGCCTCAGGAAGCAGGTCCTGTGAAAAATTAAAGCCAATTTGCTTTCTCCATATTCCAGAGTTGAGGTGGACATCAGAACTGAGGCAGGTAGGACATTTTGGGACTATAGTATCTAAAAAAATTGAGTATGGTCTTGGCTCGGTATGACTAACGCTTTTTTCTTAGCCTTCCCAGTCATTTCCTTTTTAAAGCTACTTTCAGATTTGTGATCTCGTCTTGTTCTCTTGGTGTTTTATTAAACTCTAATGGTGTTGACATGTAGTACATGTATATGATACTTTGCATTCTTGTCTGATGTTAAATATGCAGGCCTGCCTGCTGTCCATGGGGTCCTAGAACCCAAGGTATTGAATATTTCATCCTGTTTTTTTTCTTGTTCAAATAAGCACAGGTTGTGCTCATTACAGCCTCAGAAAGTTAACTTCGTGAGGAAGCCTGTTGACTTCTCTCTGTGTTTGTTGTCTGGCCCCTGGTCTGAGTGGTCAGGGCCAATACCTGGAAGCTATTTAGGGACATGGATCGGGGCTTTTATAACTTGAAACATAAATTATAGCAGAATGAAAAGAATATAATGCAAAGGTACTGGGAATGTTGAATTTGTTTCTGGGGATACTTCCTGGCTAGTGTTTTTGCTTATAATATTGCCTGTGAGGAATTAAGCATTTTGGGGGTTTTATTCTGGTTTTCTTTGGTGGGTGTAAAATGTATTGAACTCTTATTGTAGGAAGTGCTTTATGTAAGCTATTTTCACGTTCCTATAAAGTAAGGCAAATTGGTAATAAAAGCACAACTAAGCAAGGTATGTATTAACATTTTCATATATTCATAGCTGTCGATGTTTTTGTTACTGGTTTTAAGACCGAATCATATAGTTACTGACTGAACTTTATGATCTAATCTTCAGGGATGCAATGCATGAGTGAATTTATTAACTTCTGTGGGTTTAAGTGATTTAATGAAAAATGAATTTTTAAGGAAAAAGATGGCAGGTAATAAATACGAGATACTTCCCACCTGCTTCTGATATATGACCCCCCCATGGTAATTCTCTTCAGTTAAGCAAAAGATGGATCACTTTAGCCACGCCAGAAAGAACCTTAAACCGAACTTTGTGAATGACAATCAGAGAAAATAGGCCAAGGTCACCTGAATTTCCTCACAAAGATTACCCTACCTAAAGTGAGATTTTAAAAGAGGGAAGGACTTGGCTATATTAAAAAGGAAAGTTTTATTAATATAAAAGGGTTCGACTACAAGAAAGGTTCAGGAGATTAACCTACTTGCTTATTCAAATAAATTAAAGATTAGGAATTTTGACTCCATTTCTGATGTTACTGTTTTAAAAGGTAGATTTGATCATTCTGTTTCTATATCCAGAGCTCATTGCCTTGGATGCTTGCGGAATTTGGGGCAGCCCAGTCATTGAAACACAGTGGCTGAGGAAGAATCTCAATTGTCCTTTCCTGATAATGGTTACGTCAAAATATATTCAGTCAACCGACCAATATTCGCATGCTTAACTGCATCCCAGGCACTAAACTACTGACTACTGAACCAATGGGGAGCCAAAAAGGTAACGTCTGGCCCCCTCTGCTTGTAGTTTTACTTGGGAAGGTGAATATTGACAGGGATAAATGCCATGATGGAAAGAGAAGAGCGCGAAAGGGAATAATGGAGGGAGAAGCTTTTCTTGCTAAAAGCAGGGAGCACACTGAGACAGTAATGCGCTGCGGGGCTCTAGTTCTCTGGGATCGGGCACCAGCCTCGCTGCCACCTCTCCACATGGGCAGCTACTTACATGGCCAGAAAGAACAAGCGGAATTGGTTTGGGACTCCCCCAAGGTGACAGCCATACTGAGCCAGTGACACTCTCAAGCATGGCTCTGACTTGGTTGAACTTGGAAACTGCCTATGGAGTTTAAAAAATAACTATTACCTGACTCCCTCTCCTAAGGGATTCTGATAAAATTGGTACGGCGTGCTCCCTAGAGGGTTGAAAAAGCTCCCCAGATGATGCTCATGTTTTCTGGGGTTGAAACGCTAAAGCAGTTTATATGTTCACATGCATCTAAATCACCTGGTTGGCTCACCGAAGCACAGGTTTCTGGCAGTCTCTCTCTCCTCCTCCCAGAGTCTCTGGTCCCGTTTGTCTAGGGGATGGCCTAGGAATTTACCTTTTTTAATAAACTCCCAGGTCATGCTGCTGCTGACTCAGGAACCGCATTTTGAGAGCTATTCCTGTAATTTGTTTCTTCCTGTTAATCAACGGGAAAGTGGCATATAGCAGAGTAAAATTCAAAACATGACACTCAATACAGTCTGTTCCTTCCTCATCTCTCTCTCCTCAGACAGAAAGAGTAGTGCGCTATGGTGAGTGCTGTGAAATGTGTAAACCCATTGATTCACAGACCTGTAGCCCCGGGGATAAAAAATACATTATGTTTATAAAAAAATTTAAAAATTAATAAAATAAAAAAGAAACCTCAACTTCTGTTTTCTAAATATTAATTTTACTTCCTGTTCTTTCACCATTATATTTGTGTTATAAGAAAGTGGAGAACAGAGGCTGTTCTCTTAGCAGGAGGCCATTTTGCTTTTTGTGTCTTAGTACCCAGCAGTTCATTTAGTCAGAATGTAATTGCCCAGGTTGATATTAGGTAATTCTGTAGCAGAGTTTAAATTCTCTCCTGACATTCCCTTGTCCTTCCCTTTGCAGTTTCTCTATCTTAGGTGCTATTAAAAATAACTAGGCTTCATGCTTCCCTCGCAAATACAAGGGAGGTAATCGCCTTAAGTGATGTTTTCTGGTTATAACTTAACCTTTGACTTTAACAATAATGAATGGTAGAGACTTGAGTGAGGAGTAAGATACCAGGTATGAGGGCTCAAGAGCCTGTGGAGAAAAATTAGGCTTTCTTCACCTTTTGGAGATGGGAAAATGATTTTAACTCTGTTCCAAGTGACATCCCAATTCAAAAAAATGATCGGTTTCAGATCTCCTTCCCTAAAGAGTCCAGGGCTTGATCTAGCCAGCATCAAGTACCTGGGTCCAGGGTGCCATCCCTGCACTTGGCGTTCTTCGTGTTGGCATTAATCTCTCATTAAACTTCTTCCCTGGGGTGGCAAAGATGGTACCCACCAGCCACTGTCTACATTTAACCACAGTTATATCCCAGTGGAAAGTAGATGCCTCTCTTTCAGTGACTCTAGCCAAATTCTCAAGGCTGAGGCAGATGGCATATATCTTTGCCTTAACTGATCACTGTATCCTGTCGACATGGAGGACGTTTTGACTGAGACGAGGACTGGAGTTCACCTTAAAGGGAAGATGAAGGAAGAGCAGAAGACATTCAAGGCCAACACAGGAAGAAAATAGTTTATACTATTTTAAATAGTCGAAATATATACTATTTTAGTCGAAATATACTATTTTAATATAGTCTAATTTATATAATTTTTAATAATTATAAGTAATTTAATTTTTTATAATTATAAGTAACTTAATATAAATATACTATTTATATACTATTTTAAATTGTCGAAAATACAGTACTTAACCTCTAGGGCATGGGTACTATCCAGTAAGAGCAAAGGTTTTCAGGGTTCTCAAGGACCCGGATGGAAGGACTTGCTGGATCAGGGGACATTCTGGGGCTCTTGGTGGCAGGTGGTGAGAGGAACATGGGCTGACAGTCATTCACCAGCCACTATGTGAGTATTTCAATATTATACCAACCAGCATTGCTTTTATTGTGTATAACACCAAATATCAGCTTTGGTACACTGTCAAAACAAGGATCCATTCTATAGGACAGAAAGAACCTAGAAACTCAAGGACTCCCTCAAAAATCTTTGTGTTGTGCTGTGTAATGAAATATACCTTGAACTTGCAGAACATTTATTTTTTGCTTTTGAAGTTAATTTACATATTAAGTGTTTTTTTAATGTACTCACAAAAGTGAGTGGGTGAACAAATACCACTTCAGTGGAAGTAGTCAGTAGTGGACTCCTGAATGTGTGGCAAGAAATTTCTTTAAAGTTTTAGGTTGATATATATTTTGTATTCTAGTCCCTAATGTGTATTTACTTCGTATATTGAAATACTACTTTAAGAGTCCCACTAGGAGGGATGTAGTTTTATACTTCTAGGTTAATGGTAAGATGTTGTTATATTGAAGTTACCCATTTGGAACAAGTGAAGAAAATTAGGGCAAATTAAACATCACCCAACATAACAGGTTGAACCTTCAGGCAATTTCTCTTTGGTATCTTGGTGTCAGATCTCTCAAGAGCCCAGAATCATATAATTATACAGATACAGAAAATGGTACTATTTCTTATTTTAAACTTCCTGAGTCAGTTTTGAGTATCACAGTCTCATCACTGAGGAGAGATGCCCCCCTAATGTTACTCATAGATAATCAAGCAGAATGTTTTCAGGCTGTAGTGGCCATTCTAAACTCATTTGCAAGGGGTACTTCTGTTACTAGTAGATTGAAAAGATCTTTATTGTGGCTGACCTCTTTTATCACCTCTGGAAAATACTAATCATAGGAAGTTTTTGAGGGAAGAAAGATGGCAAATGCTGTAATACTTATTTTGCCATGGATACTGTAATTTTTCTTAGTAGATTTACATAAGGAATCTGGTTTATGTGATGAGAACACATGTCAAATTAGTTTGTGAACATCAAGAAATTCCCAAATAGCTATTCTGATACTTGTGGTTCTGTCAGTGCCAGTCATAGGAGGTTTGTCATTTTCTTGAAAGTGGCTTGTCTGTTACATTCTTCGTGTTAAGATATTTGGCTCCCAGAACTCCAAGGCATAGTTTCCAGTCAGTTGCTGCAAATTAATTTTTGGAGTCTTGGGCTGCTAATGTTCTTCCTTATACATACACATACTCAAAAACCAAAAATAGGCTGGCATTGGAAAGCAGTTTTTGATGATTGTGTAGGATTTCAGTAAAGATTATGAGGCTTTGTGAAGTGCTTGTTGAAGTGATTTTTTATTCTACAACTTTGTAAAAAAATGATAAATTTATTTCTCTAAACCAGTATTTAAATCCTCTGAGGCCTTAGCTTGCTTGGCTGGTGGGAAATTTAGTCTCAATCTTTACTGGGGTTCCTTGTCCTTTAGAGCTAGCTATAGTTCCCAGAAGCTAATATTTTCCACCTTGGAGAGCCCTCCTTGTTTCACAGTTCTTTATGGACCTCTGTTCCTCTACCTTCTTCACTCCACCAAAAAGAATCTCTTCCATTCCATGGAGGAATCGTTCTTCCTCTCCTCACATCTACTTACCCTCTAGCCTGTTCAACATAATCACCCTCAACTTGCAGATTTTCTGAGAACAAAAGTTAGCTGCTATTTTCATCCAGTAACACACATACTCCTGAGATAAAGAAATAAAAATACCAGATTCCTTCTTGTAATGGGGCAGAGGAAAATGCAGAAAGAGCAAAATACACATTTTTTAAAAACTTGAAAAATTATCTTATTGTGGCTATAAAAATCAAAACGGTTTCCCCCCTGAATATTCTTGCAAAATCAAACCTCTCAGGAGCCATGTTAAGTGTTTTGTTCAGCTTTACATAGTCTAAGGATTCCAAAGTATTTCCCAGGATGCGTGCATTCTGACTCAAGAAATAGGGACATCAGTTCTCATTTGATGCTTCAAAACCATATGGGTTGAGAGCCATTATCTCCTTTTTACAGATGACAACAGTGAGGCTTACGTAATCTGGGACTTCCCCTAGGTTAGTGATTGATGCATGCAGCAAATCCTTTGAGCATTATGCGCTGGCCACTCTTCTAGATATGAGTACGTCTGTGAACAAGACTTACTAGCTCTCTCCTCTTGGGAAGCTTCCAAGGAGGTTGGAGAGCAGGGGAAAAAGCAAACAGTAAACTAAATAAAGAATTTCAGATTATAGCAATAAGAGCAGCTAAAATTTATTAAATTGCCAGTCTTGGCTGGTCCCAAGTTTAAGTGTTTAACATGTGTTGTCATCAAATCTTTAAAGGAACCCTGTGCAATAGGGAATGTTAGACTGTTTTAAATGGGGAAACTAAGGGAGGCCTACAAAGATTAAGTAATTTACGCATAGGAAGCAATGGATTCTATCCCAAACACCCACGAATAACTTTGTGGTGTTATGCCAAAGGGAAAATAGGTCATGAGATGCAGGTGGGCCTGGAGCCAGACTGCTTTCCTAGGTCATGGCTGGGCTCTCTGGAGTTACATGTGAGCTGACAGCCAAAAGAGAAGGAGAAGCTCACAGTGCAAACTTTAGGAAGGGGAGTGGGGCTGTGCGGGTAGGATGGCAGCAATCGGGAAATCCATGTCTATTGGAATCCTAAATTCAGTGATCCTGCTGCTCTCTAAAGAGGAAATCAGTACCCGTGCAACCTCTAGCAAATAAAAAACAAAGCCTATGTTATGAAAGGACAGCTATGGCTGATAAAGTATTTTTTTACCTGTTTGCAGAGGTGTTAAGACTTCCACAGTAGCCTCATTCTATTCTTAGTTTGGGTAGACAGTTGAGGAGGCAAGAGGTATGTAGAAGTTCCCATTTTCTCTCAATGATTGCTTTCATAAACATAAACATGGGCTGATTTTTATTCTTCAGATTCTTTTCTAGCTTATAATTTTGAATTAAAACATTATGTTAGAAATAACTATAATTCGTTATTACTAACTATTGCTGGTAGAAATTGTGAAACATTTTCCTTTCTGTTTTGTGAAGTTTGGGGAACAGAATTAATCTTTTCTCCAGGATTTATTCTGCTTAGCTGAAGTTGTCGGAGCCATCTTAGCTCTACAACTTTGAGAAGTCTTTCAAGTATGCTAAGAGTGTGATGGATGAGCTTCTTCCTGGACTGAAGAGTGGTGTTTGGCAAAGTGCTCTGTTTTTGAAAGCACAGGGACAGAAGTTTTCCCACCGTGGAAGGTTAGGCACTTCCAGATGCATTTTAATTCATGTCACTTGCTAAATGGTCTAAATTTTGCTTAACCAGAATTATGGATTTTTCAATCTTGTCAAGTAGTTGAAATGTATTCAATTATTTCATTCACTCATTCATTGAACAGTGTATGAAGAAAACAGTGTATAATATCTGCTGAGCCCTATACCCAGTTCTGCCCTAAGCAAACAACGTTACTATCACCAAGTGGACTTGCATCTCTGAATATCATTTTCCACATCTGTAAAATGAAGGATGATGGGATGGGACAAATTGAAATAATTAAGTTTGGGATACGGAAACCTTGACTATTATAATACCTTGACTGCCTAACACTGTTTGAGATCTAGAGAAAGAGAATGACACCAGGCAGATGATGCTTTCATTACTAGTAATGGTCTTGGTGCTGAAACCAGTGTGGAACTGTAGTTGTAGCTCCTTGGAGTCAGAGGTTCTGTTGACCTGAGAGATGCTCCTTCAACCATTGCAATGGTTCGCTGAATCCAAAAGCAAAACAAATCTAAGGAGCCAGCTGACAGCCATTTTCCAAGTTCCTATTGATGCTCAATCTTCTGATATTACCACTCTAGTGTCAAGGAAAGACCTTTCTAGGAAAAGCACTTTTTCTTTTGAGATGAAGCAAGCCCAAGAGAAGGAGGTTTGAGCATGGTAGAGTATGTCCCATTGCCCAGAATCTCTCACCCCTAAGTCTTTTCAGGTCTGAACAACTCTGAGACAGAAGTACAGCCTTCCAATTTTGCCACAAGAGAACAAGATAGTAGGGCTGCACATCCTTGATTGTTATGTCACCCCAATCTCAACGAAAGAAAATGCCTAAAGAGAATTACCCCCAAATAAGATTATTTAGGTATTTCTGCAACAGTTCTTTTTTTTTTTTTTTTTTAATTTGACAGAGAGAGAAAAAGAGAGATCACAAATGGGCAGAGAGGCAGAGAGAGGGGGAAGCAGGCTACCTGCTGAGCAGAGAGCCCAATGCGGGGCTCGATCCCAGGACCCTGAGATCATGACATGACCTGAAGGCAGAGGTTTAACCCACTGAGCCACCCAGGCACCCCTCTGCAACAGTTCTAAACCTAGAAAATAAATCTTAGTGAATGCCATTGAACTTGATCAGTCAGCAACAGTTGTCCGGTCATTGTGGCAGATGACATAATAACTGGGAAAGGGTAGGAATGGAGAAGAGATCTGTACTACCATAGACAAGAAGTAGTCAAGACAAGGCAAGACAAGAAGGAACCATCCTAAAGTATCTTCAGTTGACAAGTTGTGACTCTGAGTTGGCCTTCAGTTGACAGGAAGGAAATAGGGACTTCAGTCCTACATCACAAGGAACTGAATTGTGTCAATGATCTGAGTGAGCAAGAAAACAATTTTTCCTCTAGAAGCCCCAGAAAGGAGCTCTCCTGACACCTTGGTTTTGGTCTAGTGAGATGCACACCAACTTTTGACCCATAAAGTGTATGATTATAAATTTGAGTTCTTGAACTAAATCTGTAGTAATTTGTTGCAACAACAGGAAACTAATAGATTCAGAGAAGATTAAGTCAAAATATGTCCTTAAGAATTCTGAATCGATTTTGTGATCCTAAGATCATGACCTGATCCAAAATAAGGAGTCAGACACTTAACTGAGACACCAAGGCACCCCTGAATAAGGTTTTCAATGACTGGCCCCATCATCTGCTCTGAATCTCATCAGCAAGGATGCACTGAGGGTTCATTACCAAGCATACTCTCTCCTTATGTCTCTCTTGAGCTGGGTAAACATTTCCTTATTTTTGTGTCTATTTAACCCTGCTGAGCCAAATCTAAGTAGTATTTCTTAAATAGTCTCAGCGGCTATTTTGCCATTGGGAAATTGTTCTTTGAAGCTTTGGTTTGTTTCTAACAGCATTTCTGCAGAACAGAAGACATCAATGTTTAAGTTTCACCACTTCTGAGTAGAGTTGAGGAGGTTATTAGCCCTAACCCCAAAATATCAATTTTAGGTAAAAGTATAGTGAGGGTATGAATTATAAAGAAATGAAAGGTCTGCTTCATCATGTGGATTCAAAAGAAAAGCTTTCAGGGTTTCTGCAATTTGTTTTGGGCTTAACAGAAAGATCTCATCTGTTGTTTTATAATGCAACCCACTATCTTATGAGTGGTACCATAGACATTACTTTGTAGGCTTTTTGTTTATTTCTGGAAGTAGAAGCAGCAGGAGAAACAGTTTAGTCCTTCAGAGAATTAAGGCTTGAAATGGAAAAATCAGTCCTTAGTGACAAGCTTTCTCTAAAAGCTGTTTGAAGATGAAGCTCTCACTTAAAAATAAACAACTTAGAATCTTCTCCCACCACTGATTGACTGTCCATGGGGAACTTCAACTGCACACATTCTCTGGAGCATAATAAAACCAACTGCTGGGATCCAAACAGTTTCTTCTTTGAAAAGTCTGAATGCTGATTGGCTGCACTTCTCTCATGGGTGATGTGCAAGGGGAATGATAAGGAAAGGAGAGTCGGGGTAACTGCTTCCCTATGATGACAGTAATCAGGTCTCAGGATGAGATAAAGACAGGCCATTTCTCTGTGCTCAGATAGGATAGCAAGTCAGAAAGCAGTGATTAATAAATAAAGAGTTGTATTAAAAATAGAGCATCATAGAATCAGTAGGGAACTCAGAAGTTTTTAAGTTCAACCCATAGTGCAAAGCGGAAAGCTCTTTAGAGTATTCACTGAGCCTTTTAGTGACAGAGACTTGACACATTTCAGAAAGCTGGTATTGGTTAAAAATCAGGTCCTTGTGTTGACCTGAATCTGGTTCTTTGTGAACTTTCTCCTAATGGTTCTTCAGTCTATGGACGTTGCACAAGTCACAGTCTTGAATCCAGTAGAAATTCCAAGCCCTTAGAGGGTTCTTCAAAATCATGTTGTTTAAACCTATCCTTTTACAGGTAAGAAAACTAGAGCCAAAGAAGGTCAGAATTTTGCCTAAAGTCCTTAAGCTAGCTGGTGGCCATCAACAACCTAAGTTGTACAATTGCCTGAGTTTTTTTTTTTTTTTTTTTTTTTAACTACACTCTGTCCATGAAAAGGGACCCCAGTGAAGGGACTTTTTATGTCAGCACACAGTGTCATCACCCAACCTGGGGTATTCTCAGTGTTGGGAGAAAAAAATGAATTCAAGAGTGAAAAAAGTCCCGAGTACTAATCATGGTCTTGGAACTTATTATCTGTTAAATCTTGGTTATTTTCTTGAACTGTCTTATTCTCAAATTTCTTAATTATGAATTAAAGATAATGAGAATTACCCCGAGGATGATATGAGGTCATAGTGTTCTGGGAGTACCTATTTCAGTACTTAAAATAGAGGTAACATTAATACATTATGTGATTCTTGTTTGTTAATATTTTCAGCAAATACTTTTTGAGTGCCCTCTGGGTTCAGGGTACTGATATAGATGCTGGGCATGTTGAACTGAATCAAAACATGACCAGTACCTGCCTTTATGTGAAGAGAGTGAATGAGCAAATATACAGGCACATCTAAATCATATTAGTGTTAAAAAATAAAGCAAGCTTGAAACAGAGAAAGTAACTAGGTGCTCTTTTCTACAGGGAGGTCAGGGAAGGAATCTCTGGGGAAGTGAATCTTGAAGAGGCACCTGAAAAAAGTCAAGTTAAGAACCATATGAACCCTGTTTTAGGATATCCCAAAAGGAAGAACCACCAAGGGCAAAGGTCCTGAGGCTAGGGTGTTAGTTGTGTGAGGAGGAGCTAGGAAGCCAGTGTGTCTAATGGTTGGAGATTAGGACAAACAAAAAGGCTAGGTCACATAGGACCTTCATGGACTGTGGTAAGAGGTTTAAGTGTGGTCTTGGTATGATGGGTGATTCTGAGGATGAATGTGACGTGATATAACACACATTTTAAAACAGTACTTCTCTGGACACACTGGAATTTCTTTACTATGAGTTTTTTCGGTTTTTTTTTTTTTTTTTTATGTTCAATTAGCCAACATATAGTACATCATTAGTTTTTGATATAGTGTTCAACAATTCATTAGTTGTGTATAACACCCCACACTGGAATTTTTTACGGATATTTTAAAAAATACCAGTGCTTGTTGCCAGAGACTCAAATTTAAATAATTTGGGTGAGAACCATTCTGAGGGATGCTAATAGGTATTTAAAGTAGAAGAGCACTCTTAGAAAAGGATCTCAGTAGTTGATTGGTTAAGAAACTAATATGACTCCCTGTTGGCCCTGAAGATTCTTTCTGGGTTGTAATAAGGAAAAAGATCAGAAAATTGTGATGTCAAAATGGATTCATAAGAACCAGCTTCTAGATACTTGCTTTGTTAAAGCATTTTAACTACAAAGAATTTCATTGTGCTGCAGTATGTGGCTGATGAGGATTCCTCATTTGAGTTACATATTGGATGTTAGTTGATTAATGACTTTGAATTCCAGTTTCTTGAGTACTTGTGATAAAATTTAAGTATTATTTCATCTTGTGTTTTAGATAGTTTGCATTCTTTTAAGCATTATGTAGTTCACCATAAAAACCACAGGGCTTCAACAGTTTAAAATTATATAGTCAAAAGTTGTGTGGTAGGTCATTGTTCCTCAACTGGGGGAGAATTATACTCCTCATGGATCATTTGGCAATGTCTACAGACATTTTTGGTTTTACAACTGGGATGGGGATGCTAGTAAGAGAGATTAGAGATGGCCCAAAATCCAGTAGTGACAAGATTGAGATACCCTGCTTTGTGGTCATTGTCCTGTAATGTGGAAAAGAAGAAAATCTAATTCTACATTTTTGCCACTTAGCTGTATACTATGCAAAAAATTTGACCTCTCTAAACTCCGGAGGAGGTGGTCTTACCTGAAAATAAGATATTGATTAGGATCAATACAATGTGATAAATTACCAGTGCCTATTATGTATCTGTTACTGTATTAAGCTGAAACAGAAAAGTTCCTTCCCCTTGAAAGGTAATGATATGTGAGGGTTTATATGACAACTATAGACACGATAATGCTTTGTAATAAGCCACATCAAATTTCACTCACTGAAAACACCATCATACATTCTCATTCATGGATTTCAGATTGGCTGGGGTTCATCAGAACTTACCATGGCTTATGTCCTGGTTAGGATCCACTTCTGATGCTCTATGTGACTTTCATCCTTCCTGGACTAGTAAGTTTTCCAAAGCATCATCCTTTCATGATGGTGGAAAAAAAGCAACAGAGGTATGTGTAGAAATATTCAATACCTATTAAGATCTGAGCTCAGATCTGTACCACTGCCCCTTTCAATGACATTCTTTTGGCCAAAGCATGTCATATAACTAAAACCAGAATCTTAGAGGTGGTAAAATAAATTCTACCTCTGGCAGTAAAAATTTTGAAATCACATGTTTAAGGGCATAAACATAAGGAAAGGTAGGAATTAGGAGCAATGGTGCTGTCTATGCAGAGAGAACTTCCAATTCAAGTGTGCAATGGTTTTAAGGCTATGTCCTTGTCTGTGCATCTCTTGAGATTTTTGATTAAGTTGAATTCAAAGATGTTGGATTTATTAAACTTCATTTAAAGTTAGTCTTAAGCAGAATTTCAGTTCTGCCCCAACTTGATTTGGTCTAAGGCATTCTTTCTACCATGAAGGCTTGTTACAAAAAGGGGTATAACTTGATTATTGCATAAGATAATTTATGATACTCTGGCAGTGGAAGGAAAAGGAACAGATGGTTAGCATCATCAGTACCATAGAGTGTGTCAGCTGAGTGATATGTCAGATGTTCTTCCTCCTCAGTGGGTGATGGCTTCCTCCCAGTTACTGCTCCTTGAATTTGAGAACCAGCAAACATTCTACTTCATAAATGGTCTTAGAAAGTGCTTTGAAGAATTCTCTAATACTATAACCATAAGTTAGATGCCTTACAAACTTTATCCCTCTGCCTAATGACAAAACCGAAGCTAGGTATTCTGATTTAACTTTAAAATATGTGTTATGTAAATGTGTGTGTTTGTAAATGCATAGAGTATATCCAAGAAGGAACTCATGAATTAACAGTTGTGCCAGGAGGTATTAAGTGGGTGTGGGACAGTGGAGAGAAGTAGAATTTTGTCATGAATGTTCTTTTTTTTAACCTCATATATTTTGTATTAAGAGCATATGTTACCTTTCAAAATATTTCAATAAAATAGAGGAACACAGTAATATTCATACTTTACAACTGGGGAAGCTAGTTAAGTTACTTATGTACTGAGAGCCTCAAACCTGTATTCCTAGATGGCAGAGTTGAGATTTGAATATAAGTCTCTGTAACTCTAAAAACTTAATTTTTATCCTGCTGTAAAGTTAATTCTCAAAATTTTCTGAAAATGGATATCATTGTATACGTTTGACTTACTTACTGTTCAGGAGACATTCCTGCATTTTCATCAATAATGTCTCCATTAGTGTAGTCATTATATTTCTGCTTGCCAGAAGTTCTGTTTGACAGGCTGTACAAAACCCATTATGTGATCTCCAGTCTGAGTGTGGAGTCATCAAGGCATAAAAGTTACCACAGTATATGAAGTCATCCACTAAAAGAGATGCTGAGAAGTCTAGTTGTGGACTCATGCATTTTTATCCTATTCACCTATTAAAACAACTAGTGATAACATTGCCCACCAATATCGATTACTTTTGCCATCTGGGATTAATATTTCCCAGAAGAACTTTTAAGACCAGCCAAGTTTGGGAGATTATATATGGGTGTGTGTGTGTGTGTGTGTATATATATATATATATATATCAGTGGATTAAGCCTCTGCCTTCGGCTCAGGTCATGATCCCAGGGTCCTGGGATCAAGCCCCGCATCGGGCTCTCTGCTCAGCAGGGAGCCTGCTTCCCTCCTCTCTCTCTGCCTGCTGCTCTGGCTACTTGTGATCTCTGTCTGTTAAATAAATACACAAAATATTTTTTTAAAAATGTCATTATAGGAGAAAGTTACTTAAAGTTCATAAACTACTTTTACACCTAAAATCCATGCATCTGCTTTGCCCAGGCACACATTAGGAGGAAGGAGTGGTTGTTAAAGAAGCTAAGTTTAAAAAATGGGAAGTGATTTATCCTTCTGAGAACATTTTCACTGCTTTGAAGTAGGCATTTATAAAGTCAGTTATCCTTAATAGTTGCTGATGTTTTTCAAGAGGAACTCTTATCACGACTTGCAGGTCTCCTTTGGCCCTTCTTAGGTTTGGGGCAGTCTGCTGTTGTTGTTTTTTTAATTTGTCTTTATGGGGAAGAAAGAGCATGATACTATGAAAAAATCCATACACTGGGGATTAGGCCACTGGGATTGAAGTCCTTCTCCATCCAGGCCAATGTGTGACCCTCACCAAGTCTCTTCTCTGTAGACCTCAGTTTCTAAGGTCTAAGAAGAGTCAGGCAGTATTATTCTCTGTTAGGTCTTTCCTATCCCAAGTATGATACTCATGATTAGTTTCCCTGGGATATGGTAACTCAAGTGCACATTTTTCACCTAAGAGTCCTAATAAAATTGTCAAATTATTTAAGTTTTCTTTAGTGGAATTTTATTTCCCTGCTTTGTATGTTTCCACTCTTTCTCTGTTTCTTCCTAGATAACTACTCTACAGTAGTCTGTTTGTATCAGACAGCTGCCAACTAGGGCAGGAGAGCATAGCAGAAAAAACATCAGATTTGGAGTCAAACGGGTGTTCGTTTATCTCTTGTTTTTCAATGAATTGTATCATCTTGAAAGGGTCACTCAACGTCATTAGACACGATGACCTAAATAATCTGGATAATTTCCTCAGAGCTAAAAAAACAAAACAAAACAAAACAAAAACAAAAACAAAAAAATCCACAAACAAAAACCCCCCACTATTCTGGGACCTGCTAAAGTGGCAGGGTATGATACTGCTTTTCCCAAATCCCTTATCCAAGTGCAGGTAATTTTATAGAGTGCATGGTTTTCTCTCTTGATTTTGATTTGTATCAGATAGTAAAGAAAGGAAACCCACCCCACAGTTCTACCATGCTGACATGTTAACTGTTTTCATTGTCCCATAGATTTTGGTTTGGGTTGGGCTAGGAATTTAATTTACTATAATACTCAGGGAGAGTAAATTTTTGTTTAGGGCTTCCTACATATCCCTGTCAATCACTGTGTAGGCATCTAGTTTGTTGTAAGGACAATCTGTTTTGTGTTAAAATGGGATCATGGTAAAGATAGAATAGCAGTTTTCAAAAGTGCTTAACTATGATCCACAATAAGAAATACATAATGATGTATGAATACGCACTGCTGAAATAAACACACTGCTGAAATATCTTTAAAAAACAATTATTGTCGTTATTATATGCACTACAACCTACTATTTTTTTATTCTATTTCTTTAAAAATGCATAAGTCATGACCTACTAAACTGATTTCATCGCCCTCTAATGGGTCTTCACCTGCTGTTTTGAAAAACAGTCACAGCCAATCTACCATTTAGTTGGAAAGCCCTAGGGATCCAAAAACATCTTGCTTGGCTCAGCTTTAAGCAAAGAAGTAAATAGTATCCATTAAATAATGTGCACTGGTTTGAATGTAGTACAATGGAGAACTTCTCAAATAGTGGCATCATCCTTTCACATGCATAAGCAATATCAAAACCCTGGAGGATCTCATTAGGATGGTTATTCTGCTCTATGATACATGTTTTCTAGCTTTTTCTTCTTAGAAGAATTTTGTATCATGTAACCACAAGTAACTTTGCCATCTTGGAAGAGCTCCATTGCTTAAATGTCTTGAGGCACTGCAGGCGTACTGTCCCATGTCCCTGTGTTACGGCAGCTCCAAGTGGAAACACGTAGTATTGGTGCAAAAGAGAAAAAGTCCAAAGTTCTAACAAATGAGCAGGTAGTCAACTTAGCAAGTCAGTGCCCAATGGTGAAACAAAGCAGTTGGACTAAAGACTTCCATGCATTTCCTTTGTCATGCGTTCTTATTAACTTGAAGTTTTCATTTGGCTTCTGAAAACCAGCCATCTCTTGATAATGCTCTTGCGTCTGAAATCGTCACCATTTTAGTACATGGGAATTAGTCTCATGCCTCTGAGGTCAAGTTTTCAAAGACCAAAGACCTCTCTTTGGACAGGTTGATGTTTCCAAAAGCAAAGTAGGGAATGACGGGTAAATATAGTGATTTTCAAACTGTAGAAGTGCAGTGATTTATGAAAAGATGCTTGATATCTTTAGTCACTAGGGAAATGTAAATCAATACTACAACGGAAAACCACTTCAGACCCACTAAGATAGCTGGAATCAAAAAGTCAGATAATAAGTGTTGATGAGAATGTGCAGAAATCAAAACACCAATGGGTAAAATTTAAAATACCACTTTGGAAAGCAGTCTTTCCATTTCCCAGATGCTTATACAAAAATTTATTCTATGATCTAATAATTCCCTTCCTAGATATTTTCTAAGAAAAATGAAAATAGATGTCCACAAAAAAACTTCTACACAAATACTTATGGTAACATTATTGGTGGTAGCAAAAAATTAAAGACAACCCAAATGTCCATCAACTAATGAATAGATGAATAAAACCTAGTCTATCTGTATAATATATATTATTCAGCTTTAAAAAGGAATACATTCTGATACATGTTATAATACAGATGAACTTCAGGAACTTTATGATGAGTGAAAGAAGCCAGATACAAAAGACCACACATTGTGTTTTTCCACTTATATAAAATAACCAAATCAACAGAGACAGGAAGTAGTTTAGCAGTTAGGAACTGGGGAACAGTGAGTGACTGAATTGGTACAGATTTTCTTTTTGGAATGATAAAAATGTTCTAAAGTTGGGTAGTGGTATACCCTATAAAATACACTGAAATCACTAAATATTACAGTTTATAATATATAAGTTATATCTCAAAGGTGCTTTTAAAATTTGCATATCTTTGATTAGTAAAACTGAGCGTATTTTGTATGCATATTAGACATTAAGTATTCTTTAGGGATTTTTCTGTTCCTATCCATTGCCCATTTCTTTTCTAGGAAATTTTAAATCTTATTTATTATTCTGGTAAAATACTAATAGCATAAAATTTACCATTTTAATCATTTTTAAGTGTATGGTTTTAAGTATATTTATGTTGTAGTGTCATAATCAGCACTATCTCCCAAGTTTTTCAACTTTCTAAACAAACACTCCATATCTATTAAGTAATACCTTCCCAATCTCTACTCCAGCCCCTTGGCAACCACCTTTTTACCTTCAGTGTCTATGAATTTGATGACTCTAGGTTCCTTACATAAGTGGAATTATATAGTATTTGCCCCTTTGTGACTGGCTTATTTTTTTTAGCGTAATATCTCCAAGATTCATTTTTGTTGTAGCTTTTATCAAAACTTTATTTTCCCTTTTTAAGGCCAACTGATATTCCATTGTATGTATATACTGCCTTTGTTTTTTTTGTCATCTGTTAGTGGACACTTGATTGCTTCCCTCTTTTGGCTATCGTGAATAATGCTGCTCTGAATGTGGGTATATAAATATCTGTTTGAGACCCTGATTTCAATTTTTTTAGGTATTACCCAGAAGTTGGATTGTTAGATTATATGATAATTTGATAATACCATTTTTAATTTTGGGGGAACCACCATCTGTTTCCATATTGGTTAAACCATTTTACATTTGCACTAGCACCGCACAAGAATTCTAATTCTCCACATCCTTACTAATATTTACTTAATCATTTTTTCATTATAGTCATTCTAATGAAGTGGTATTTCACTATAATTTTGATTTACAGTTCCCTAATCATTAGTGTGATGTTGACCATTCTTTTGTGTGCATTTTGGCAATTTGTCCATCTTTTTTTGAGAAATATCTATTCAAGGTTTTGCCCATTTTTTAGTTGAGTTACAAGATGAAAAAGTCCTGGATAAAATTGCATGACAATGTGACTATCCTTAAAACTATAGCACTTTATACTTAAGATGGTAGATAATATGACATTAACATCTTACCATAATTTTTTAAAGGAATAATAAAAAGTATTAAAGTAGAAGATGTCACAAGGGCAGTAAGGAGAAAACAAATAGCAATATGGTATATTTAAGTTCAACTAGGTCACACTAAGGGTAATCAGACTATATAACCTGAGGCAAAAATTGTCAGATTGAATAAAAAAGCATGACCCAACTATATTCTACCTATAAGAAGCACACTTTAAGTATAAAAATACAAATATACAAGAAGTAAAAGGATGGAAAAAAGACCTTCCTAAAATAAAATAAATATCATAAAAAGAAATATTAAAGATTAGAACACAAAAACATGAAATAGAAAAAAGCTAACTCAAAATTAAAAAAAAAAAAAAGATACACCACTCAGCAAAAGAAAACTGGAGTAGTTATGTTAATATAAGGTAAAGTTAATTTAAAAACAAAGAATGTTACAAGGGATAAAATGGAGCACACCAAAATGATAAAGATGACTGTTACATCATGAAGACATAACAATATCAGATATTTAATCATCTAAAAACAGAGCTTCAGAATACTTGAATCAAGTTTTGATAGCTGCAAGAAAAATAGATGAGTTTATAATTTTGGCCACAGAACAAATCTGAATTAATTTAAAAGGATTCTATGAACACAGTGGAATTACATTAGACATAAATAAGAGGAATACCTTGAAAAATCCCCGCATATTTAAAAATTTAATAACATTTTTATTTACTTATTTTCTCATGGAGCCTGAGATCATGACTCTGAGATCTCATGACTCTGATTGAGACCTGAGCTGAGATCAAGAGTGAGACCCTTAAGCACCTGAGCCACCCAGGCACCCCAATTTATTAACATTTCTCAATGCCATATTGGTCAAAGAAAAAACCAAATGGAAAATTATAAGTTATTTTTAATTAAAAGGAAAAAGTCCCAATATATTATAATGTTTGGATGTGGCTAAAGGAGTACCTATAGGAAAATCTATAACACTAGTCTATATTAGATAAGAAAAATGGCCCTAAATTAGTGTTTTACACTTCTACTAGAAAGACTTTAGAGAAAGGTAAGTCAAACCCAGGATAAGGAGATGAGAATAATAAAGATCAGAGCAGAAATAATTAAAAAAAAAAAAACTTCACAAAAACTGGTTCTTTGAGATCAATGAAATTGATAAACTTAGATTGATGTACAGTAAAAGGACAACAATTACCATTATTAGAAATGAGAGAGGTGGTGGTGTTAAAGATTCTTGCAGATATTAAAAAAGATAATAGGGAAATATTATTAATAACTTTATAGCAACATATTCTATGAGTAAGAGCTCACATGAACAGAAATAAATTACCTAGATACTCCTATTCCATTAAATAATTATACTTTATACTTAAAAATCTGCCCATAAAGTTTCTGGCCTGGTTGTCTTATCTGGTAAATTCTACCAAAAACAGAAGAAATATAGTCAATCGTATTTAAAAGAAAAAATTTTTAGTATAGTTGACACACAATGTTACTTTAATTTCACATGTAGAACACAATGATTTCACAAGTTTATACATCATACTGTGTTTGCCACAAGTCCCCGTAAATCACTATTATTATATCAGTGACTCTGTTCTTTCTGTTGTACCTTTAATTCCCATGATTTACTCATTCCATAACTGGAAGCCTGTATCTCACGTTCCCCTTCACCCATTAAAAAAAAAAGAAAACAAAAAACAAAAACAAAAAGAAATACAGTTAATCAAGCACAAACTTTTTAATAATAATGAATAGGAAGAAATACTTTGTGGCTCATTTTATTTGCTTAACATTATTCTAATACCCCAACCAAACAAAAACATTACAAGAAAACTGAATAACCACTTACCTTATGACTATAATTGCAAAATTTTTTTTTAGAGGGAGAGGGGAAGAGGCAGTGAGAGAATACAGGCTCCATGCCAATCGTAGAGTCTGACTTGGGCTCTATCTGACAACTCAGCGATCATGACCTGAGCCAAAATCAAGAGTCAGGTGCTTAACCCGACTGAGTCACGCATGTGCCTCCATCCCTGCAAAAACTCTACACAAAACAATTCCAAAGCAAATCCAACAAGTTTTGGGGCACTTGATTTTGTTTCTCTTGGTTAAGTTCCTACATGTATTTCCTGAGTTGTCTTGTAGGTGTATGTTTAGCTTTTTAAGAAACTTCTAAACAATGTGAATTAATTTCAAAATAACTGTGCTGAGTAAAATAAATTTTTTAAAATAGTACAATTTCATTTATATAAATTTCTAGAAAATCTAAACTGATGTGGAGTGAACAAAAGCATATTGGAGGATATAAAAAAGAGGTACAGATTATAAAGAGGAACAAAAGTTTGGGGGTGTCCTTGCTATCTTCACTATTTCAATTGGGGTAATGTTTTGACAGGTGTAAATACATGTCAAAATCAAATTGCACATTTTAAACATGTGAAATTTATTTTCAATTACATATCAATAAAGTTAAAAATGCAGTGGATAAAATAGTTGCTTTCACAATAGCAATACAAGTTATTAAATATCTAAAGCAAATGTAGGAATTAATGTACAGTGTAAGAATTATAAATTTTTCTTAAAAGACATAGGAAGATTTAAATTAATTGAAAAATATGCCATGCTTCTTCATATGATGACTCAGTATTTTTTTTCCTTTTTTTTTTTTTTAAGATTTTATTTATTTATTTGCCAGAGAGAGAGAGAAAGCACAGGCAGGCAGAGTGGCAGCAGAGGCAGAGGGAGAAGCAGACTCCCCGCCGAGCAAGAAGCCAGATGTGGGACTCGATCCCAGGATGCTGGGATCATGACCTGAGCCAAAGGCAGCTGCCCAGCCAACTGAGCCACCCAGGCGTCCCGATGACTCAATATTTTTGAAATCTATTCTCTGCTTTAATATAGAAATTCAAAGCAATCATAATCAAACCTCTCTTTTTTTCTAGTGCTGTTGCTAAGTTTGAGGAATTGATTTTAAACTTCATCTGGAAAAAGCAAATTTCAAATTTTACTTGAGAAAGTTTTGGAAGATAAGAATACTAAAGGGAAGGCATGCCTTCTAAGTTGTGAAAACCTATTTCACTCTATGACAAAAAAAATTTTTAAAAACATATTTCACTGTAGAATGATCAAAGCAATATGTTAAAGAAATAGAAACTGAAGAGAAACCCATATAAATATGCAAATTCAGTATGCAGTATTTAAGATGACTTTTAAAACAAATGGATTTTTAAATTTGTTATTTTTGTTATTGTTATTTTGTTGTTGTTTACCAGATAATGACCAATTGTTTTTCAAAGTGGTTACATCAATTTGTATGCACCAGAAGTGCTCTTGTTAACGCTCATCCACATCAACACATGATCTATTCTTGTGGTTTTAATGTTAATTTCTGAGATTACTGATCAGGTTGGGAATCTTTTATTGGTTGTTTAAATTTCCTTTCTATAAAATTATTAAGGTTTTTCCTCATTTTTTTCTTGGTTATTTTTCCTTTGTTTGTAGATTGCAGGAATTCTCTCTATTTTATTTTTGTATTGATTAATCCTTTGCCTCTTATAAGTATTGAAAACTAACGTCTTTCCGTATCTAATTCTCATTTCACTTTCTTTGTATTGACTTTGATGGTCAGAACCCCAAACTCGTTAGATATGAATTTTGTTAATCTTTTCCTTTGCAGTTTTCACTTCTGTGTTTTGTTTAACAAATTCCTATGCTTCTGAAGGTCATAAAGATATGTTTATAAAATATTATAGTTTTGCTTTTTTAAAAATATCACAGATTTAATATTACATGTGGTAGTTAGGTAAGGCTTCACTTTTTGTTTTTGTTTTTCCACATAGCTAATCATTTGTCCTAGCAACATCTTTAAAAACTTTGTTCAATTTAGGGACGACTGGATGGCTCAGTTGGTTAAGTATCCAACTCATGATTTAAGCTCAGGTAATGATCTTGGGGTGGTAGGAATCAAGCCCCCCTTCATGTGGATCCATGCTCAGTTCAGCGTCTGGTGGAGAGCCCTTTCTGCCCGCCTGTTCCCCACCCTCACCACTTGCTCATGCTCTCTTTCTCTAAAATAAATATTTAAAATTTTATTCAGTTTATTTAAACTAAACCAAAAAACTGCTAACCCAGTTCAACCATTTCTCTCACCTCCTCCTCTGGCAACCACCAATCTCTTCTCTTAATCTATGAAGCTTTTAAAAAATTTTCTTAGATTCCACATTAACATGAGATAACACAATATTTAGGTTTTGTTTGTTTGTTTGTTTTGCCTTTTATTTCACTTAGCATAATGCCTTCAAGGTCCATCCATGCTGTCACAGATGGCAAGATTTTATTCTTTTTTATGGCTGAATAATATTTCACTTTGTATGTGTGTCTGTGTGTGTATATAACCTTATGTATACATAAATGTGTGTGTTTGTGTATAAATATATATCTTTATCCATTCATCCACTGATGAACACTCACATTGATGAATACCCAAACCCCTCACATTGCATCTCCATTTCCTCTTATCAGGGAGATCATATGATAGTTGTCTTTCTCTGCTTGACTTATTTCGCTAAGCATAATACCCTCTAGTTCCATCCATGTCTGTGAAAATGGCAAGATTACTTTTCTTTTGATGGCTGCATAGTATTCCATTGTATATATATATACACCACATCTTCTTTATCCATTCATCTGTTGATGGACATCTAAGTTCTTTCCATAGTTTGGCTATTGTGGACATTTCTACTATAAACATTTGGGTGCACGTGCCCCTTTGGATCAATACATTTGTATCTTTAGAGTAAATACCCAGTAGTGCTATTGCTGGGTCATAGGTAGCTCTATTTTCAACTTTTTGAGGAAACTCCATGCTGTTTTCCAGAGTGGTTGCACCAGCCTGCATTCCCACCAACACCTACACCAAGTGTAGGAGGGTTCCCCTTTCTCTGGATCCTCACCAGCATCTTTCATTTCCTGACTTGTTAATTTTAGCCATTCTGACTGGTGTGAGGTGGTATCTCATTGTGGTTTTGATTTGTATTTCCCTGATGCCAAGTGATGTGGAACACTTTTTCATGTGTCTCTTGGCCATCTGGATGTCTTCTTTGCAGAAATGTCTGTTCATGTCCTCTGCCCATTTCTTGATTGGATTATTTATTCTTTGGGTGTTGAGTTTGTTTAGTTTTTATAGATTTTTGGATACTAGCCCTTTATCTGATATGTCATTTGCAAATATTTTCTTCCATTCTGTCAGTTGTCTTTTGGTTTTGTTAACTGTTTCTTTTGCTGTGCAAAAGATTTTGATCATGATGAAGTCCCAATAGTTCATTTTTGCCCTTGCTTCCCTTGCCTTTGACGATGTTTCTAGGAAGAAGTTGCTGTGGTTGAGGTCAAAGAGGTTGCAGCCTGTGTTCTCCTCAAGGATTTTGATGGATTCCTTTCTCACACTGAGGTCCTTCATCCATTTTAAGCCTATTTTCGTGTGGTGTTAGGAAATGGTCCAATTTCATTTTTCTGCATGTGGCTGTCCAATTTTCCCAACACCATTTGTTGAAGAGACTGTCTTTATTCTATTGGACATTCTTTCCTGCTTTGTCAAAGATTAGTTGACCATAGAAATGAAGGTGTATTTCTGGGCTCTCTATTCGGTTCCATTGATCTATGTGTGTTTTTGTGCTAGTACCATACTGCCTTGATGATGACAGCTTTGTAATAGAGCTTGAAGTCCGGAATTGTGATGCCACCAACTTTGGCTTTCTTTTTCAATATTCCTCTGGCTATTCAAGGTCTTTTCTGGTTCCATATAAATTTTAGGATTACTTGTTCCATTTCTTTGAAAAAAATTGATGAGATTTTGATAGGGATTGCATTAAATGTGTAGATTGCTTTAGGCAGCATAGACATTTTCACAATATTTATTCTTCCAATCCAGGAGCATGGAACATTGTTCCATTTCTTTGTGTCTTTCTCAATTTCTTTCATGAGTATTTTATAGTTTTCTGAGTATAGATTCTTTGCCTCTTTGGTTAGGTTTATCCCTAGGTATCTTATGGTTTTGGGTGCAATTGTAAATGGGATTGACTCCTTAATTTTTCTTTCTTCTCTCTTGTTGTTGGTGTATAGAAATGCAACTAATTCCTATGCATTGATTTTATATCCTGACACTTTACTGAATTCCTGTACAAGTTCTAGCAGATTTGGAGTGGAGTCTTTTGGGTTTTCCACATACAGTATCATATCATCTGCAAAGAGTGACAGTTTGACTTCTTTGCCGATTTGGATGCCTTTAATTTCTTTTTGTTGTCTGATTGCTGAGGCTAGGAGTTCTAGTACTATGTTGAATAGCACTGGTGAAAATGGACATCCCTGCCATGTTCCTGACCTTAGCAGAAAAGCTCTCAGTTTTTCTCCATTGAGAATGATATTTGAGGTGGGTTTTTCATAGATGGCTTTGATAATTGAGGTATGTGCCCTCTTTCCCTATACTTTGAAGAGTTTTGATCAGGAAAGAATGCTGTACCTTGTCAAATGCTTTTTCATCATCTATTGATAGAACCATATGGTTCTTGTCCTTTCTTTTATTAATGTATTGTATCACATTGATTGATTTGCAGATGTTGAATCAACCTTGCAGCCCTGGAATAAATCCCATTTCATCGTGGTAAATAATCCTTTTAATGTACTGTTAGATCCTATTGGCTAGTATTTTGGTGAGAATTTTCGCATCTGTGTTCATCAGGGATATTGGTCTGTAATTCTCTTTTTTGATGGGATCCTTGTCTGGTTCTGGGATCAAGGTGATGCTGGCCTCATAAAATGAATTTGGAAGATTTCCTTCCATTTCTATTTTTTGGAACAGTTTCAGGAGAAAAAGAATTAGTTCTTCTTTAAATGTTTGGTAGAATTCCCCTGGAAGCCATCTGGCCCTGGGCTCTTGTTTGTTGGGAGAGTTTCAATGACTGCTGCAATCTCCTTACTGGTTATGGGTCTGTTCAGGTTTTCTATTTATTCCTGGTTCAGTTGTGGTAGTTTATATGTCTCTAGGAATGCATTCATTTCTTCCAGATTGTCAAATTTGTTGGCGTAGAGTTGCTCATAATATGCTCTTACAATAGTTTGTATTTCTTTGGTGTTGGTTGTGATCTCTCCTCTTTCATTCATGATTTCATTTGTTTGGGTCCTTTCTCTTCTTTTTGATAAGTCTGGTCAGGGGTTTATCAATCTTATTAATTATTTCAAAGAACCAGTCCTAGTTTCGTTGATTTGTTCTATTGGGTTTTTGTTGTTGTTGTTTCTATTTCATTGATTTCTGCTCTGATCTTTATGATTTCTCCTCTCCTGCTGGATTTAGGCTTTCTTTGTTGTTCTATCTACAGTTCCTTTAGGTGTAGGGTTAGGTTGTGTACTTGAGACCTTTCTAGTTTCTTGAGAAAGGCTTGTATTGCTATATATTTTCCTCTCGGGACTGCCTTTGCTGTGTCCCACAGATTTTGAACCATTGTATTTTCATTATCATTTGTTTCCATGATTTTTTTCAATTCTTCTTTAATTTCCTGGTTGACCCATTCATTCTTTAGAAGGATGCTGTTTAGTCTCCATGTATTTGGGTTCTTTTCAAACTTCCTTTTGTGGTTGAGTTCTAGCTTTAGAGCACTGTGGTCTGAAAATATGCAGGGAATGATCCCAATCTTTTGATACCGGTTGAGTCCTGATTTAGGACCGAGGATGTGATCTATTCTGGAGAATGTTCCATGTGCACTAGAGAAGAATGTGTATTCTGTTGCTTTAGGATGAAATGTTCTGAATATATCTGTGATGTCCATCTGGTCCAGTGTGTCGTTTAAGGCCTTTATTTCCTTGCTGATCTTTTGCTTGGATGATCTGTCCATGTCAGTGAGGGGAGTGTTAAAGTCCCCTACTATTATTGTATTATTGTTTATGTGTTGCTTTGATTTGGTTATTAATTGGTTTATATAGTTGGCTGCTCCCACGTTGGGGACATAGATATTTAAAATTGTTAGATCTTTTTGTTGGACAGACCCTTTGAGTATGATATAATGTCCTTCCTCATCTCTTATTATAGTCTTTGGCTTAAAATCTAATTGATCTGATATAAGGATTGCCACTCCTGCTTTCTTCTGATGTCCATAAGCATGGTAAATTCTTTTCCACCCCCTCACTTTAAATCTGGAGGTGTCTTCGGGCTTAAAATGAGTTTCTTGGAGGCAACATATAGATGGGTTTTGTTTTTTTATCCATTCTGATACCCTGTGTCTTTTGACAGGGGCATTTAGCCCATTAACATTCAGGGTAACTATTGAGAGATATGAATTTAGTGCCATTGCATTGCCTGTAAGGTGACTGTTACTGTATATGGTCTCTGTTCCTTTCTGATCTACCACTTGTAGGCTCTCTCTTTGCTTAGAGGACCCCTTTCAATATTTCCTGTAGAGCTGGTTTGATGTTTGCAAATTCTTTCAGTTTTTGTTTGTCCTGGAAGCTTTTAATCTCTCCTTCTATTTTCAGTGATAGCCTAGCTGGATATAATATTATTGGCTGCATGTTTTTCTCATTTAGTTCTCTGAATAGATCACGACAGCTCTTTCTGGCCTGCCAGGTCTCTGTGAATAAGTCTGCTGCCAATCTAATATTTTTACCATTGTATGTTACAGACTTCTTTTCCCGGGCTGCTTTCAGGATTTTCTCTTTGTCACTAAGACTTGTAAATTTTACTATTAGATGATGGGGTGTGGACCTATTCTTATTGATTTTGAGGGGGGTTCTATGCACCTCCTGTGTTTTGATGCTTGTTGCCTTTGCCATGTTAGGGAAATTCTCTACAATAATTCTCTCCAATATACCTTCTGCTCCCCTCTCTCTTCTTCTTCTGGAATCCCAATTATTCTAATGTTGTTTCATCTTATGGTATCACTTATTCTCAAATTCTCCCCTCATGGTCCAGTGGTTGTTTGTCTCTCTCTTTTTCTCAGCTTCTTTATTCTCTGTCATTTGGTCTTCTATATCACCAATTCTTTCTTCTGCCTCATTTATCTTAGCAGTAAGAGCCTCCATTTTTTATTGTACCTCATTAATAGCTTTTTAAATTTCAACTCGGTTAGATTTTAGTTCTTTTATTTCTCCAGAAAGGGCTTTTATTTCTCCAGAAAGTGTTTCTCTAATATCTTCCATGCCTTTTTCAAGCCCGGCTAGAACCTTGAGAATCATCATTCTGAACTCTAGATCTGACATATTACCAATGTCCATATTGATTAGGTCCCTAGCCTTTGGTGCTGCCTCTTGTTCTTTTTCTTGTGGTGATTTTTTCTGTCTTGTCATTTTGTCTAGATAGGAATATATGAAGGAGCAAATAAAATACTAAGAGGGTGGCAAAGACTCCAGGAAAACATGCTTTAACCAAATCAGCAGAGACCCCAAATCGTGGGGGGGAGAAAGAGGGTAAAAAGAAATTCAGAAAAAAAAATTAAAAAATAAAACAAATAAAAAATATAAAAAAGAAAAAAATATATACACATATATTATACTGGTGACTAGAACAGGGTCAGCCTCTTAGTTTGGGAGTATTTTGTTCTCTTAGAAGGAACTACTACCCAAAATTTTAAAGAATGGAAAACATATATAAGGGTAAACACAATGAAGGGATGGAATATGATTATAAAGATGAAAAAAAATTTTTTTAATTTCTAAAAAAGGAGTTGATAAGGTGAGTTGGTTGGGAGAATAAAGAAAAAGAAAATGGAGAGAATTTTCTTGAGCTGGAGACTAGAACAAGCCTGGTGCTAGATTTAGGGTGTATTTTGATCTATTATAAGAAGTTGTACCCCAAATTTTTTAGAAGAAAAAATCCTATGTGTGTACAAAAAATAAAGTTAGACCACAATGATGGATAAAATATGACTATAATCATGAAGTTTCGAAAAAGATTTTTTTTTAAATGAAAGGTATTGTTAAGATAAACTAGTTAAAAAATGTTAAAAGAGGAAAGGGTAAAAGTTTAAAAAAATAGCAGAAGAAAAAATAAAATTAAAAAGAGTTAATTAACTTTGCAAGACTAAAGAATCATGGGGAGAATGCCATGAATTCCATGCTTTGCTTTCTTGTCCTTTGGAATTCTGCTGTTCTCCTTGGTAAGTGAACTTGGTCTTGTCTGGATTTCTTGTAGATCTTCTGGGGAAGGGGCCTGTTGTAGTGATTCTCAAGTGTCTTTGCTGTAGGCAGAATTGTACTGTTCTTACCCGGGGCCAGTCTAAGTAATCTGCTTGGCTTCCCTTTTGGGAGTTTTTGTTCCCCAAATGCTTTCCGTAGAGTTCTCGAGGACTGAAATGAAAATGGCGGCCTCCCAGTGTCCAGCCTGGAGAAGCAGAGAGCTCAGGCCCCCACTTCTCAGTCTGCCCTCAAAGAAAAGCGCTCAATCACTCCCATCTCCCTGGCCCCCAGCCGTGCTCCGAGCTCACCCATCCTGTGACCAAGCTTCTCTGTCTCTGGCACACAGCCCTGCCTGGAGTCTCCGAACACCGAAGATCCCTAAACTTTTCCAGGGGTGGTCTCCCCGGATCCTGTGGGATCTCCACTCACAGAACAGTAGCCTGTGCCATGGATTATGGTTCAAGGTTGAGAGCTCACTCCTCGGCTCTGTCTCTGTAGCCAGTTTCCCTGCTCTGATACCTGCAAGCTCTGTGACACTCAGACACCCCTGATTTTTCTGTGACCCTGCAGGACCTGGGGCCATGCTGTCCCCATGTGGGCTTCACCCCGGTTTAGCCTCTGGAGCAATGTCCCTCAGTGGAGCAGACTTTTAAAAGTTCTGATTTTGTGCTCTGTTGGTCCACCAGTTGCCAGGAGCCAGCCCCTCTCCCGACAGTCTATCTTCCTGTTGCTTTGGATTCACTTCTCCGCCAGTCCTACCTTTCAGAAAGTGGTCAATTTTCTGTTTCTAGATTTGTTGCTCTTCTTCTCTTCGATCTCCTCTTGGATTTGTAGGTGTTTGGAATGGTTTGATAAGCTATGTAGCTGATCTCCTGCTACCTGATGTTGTCTCAGCCTATTACTTCTCTGCCTTCTTGACTCCTCCCCCTACATATATCTTTTTGAGTTAGTGTTTTTATTTTCTTTTGGTAAATAGTAGTGGAATTACTTGATTGTATTTTTTTTTATTTTTAATTTTTTGAGGAAACTTCATACTGGTTTCCAGTGTATTTGCACCAATTTTCATTCCCACTGGCAGTGCATGAAGGTTCCCTTTCTCCACATCTTTGTCAAGACTTTTATAGTTTGAAATAGCTTTCTATTTGGAGCATTTGGCTCTGGGTTTGTTAATTGAAAGTAGGGAGTTTAAAGAGCCTATAATCTTTGATTAACTTTCAGTACTGTTTGGGATTTTATAATAAATATGGATTACTTTAAAATATTTCTAAATATATGTACACATGTATACATATTAGCAGATGTTTAAAAGGGTGATGTGAATCCACATGCACTGCCATGGAAAGATTTTCAAGGTACATTACTGAGTGACAGAAGTCACAGAATTGTGTATATAATTCAACCCAATGTCTGAAAGAAGAAATTACATTATGTGTATAATACTATACACATACATGTATAGTATTATACTTTAATCTATTTAAACACATATAAAAATACTCTAGGAAACAGGTGTAGAATTCCTTTGGAGAAAGTGATAAATTTATCTTCTCTTTTGTTCCATTTGATATTTTCACATTGATTTTTACTTTACCTTTGTAAGTTAAAACTTTTAATTAAGAAAAAATTCAGTGGGTAGGAGTGCCTGGGTGGCTCAGTCAGTTAAGTAGCTGCCTCCAGTTCAGGCCTGGGTTTCAGCCCTGTATCAAGTTCTCTTCTCAGTGGAAAACCTGCTTCTCCCTCTGCCTGCTGCTCCCCCCTGCTTGTGCTCTCTCCCTCCCTCTTTCTCTCTGTCAAATAAATTAAATCTTTAGAAAGAAAAACAAGAAAGAAAAGAATCAGTAGGGAAAATATATGACTCATTACTGAATTTTGGGATAAGCTGGTCTGCATTTAGCAAAGCAAGTTTATTACTACCTCACACCATACAGAATGATAAAGTCTTTTTAGAATATTTATTGAGTACCTATGCTGTGCCAGGCACTCTGTTAGAATTTTTATATGTATTCAGTAATTCACAACCAAAGAATGTGCAGGGTTGTACATTCCATTTCATAAGAAGTTTAGAAGGTTACTGATAGCAGAGATAGGCTCTAAATGCACATCCTCTTTTCTCTTCCTCCTTGTCTACATAGATGTTGGATTGCATTTTTCTTAAACATGTAAGAGAAGTGTAAAATGTTTAGAAATATAATATATCCTATTGATTTTTTAAAAAATGACCTAGGAAAAAATCTTAATCTTCCTTAGAAAGGAGAGAAATAATGCTCTGCTGCTTTTCCTCATATTGTCACCTCACTGTTGGAGTGCAATGTATCAAATACATTGGGATTCAGTGACAGAAGATTCTGATTACCATAATCTCTAAGTGGGAGATTTAAATTTAACTCTGACATTGAAGCCTTCAATCATGATATTATGACATGAAATCAGAATGCAAGTTCATGCAGTGTTCTGCAACTAATCCTGTAATTATATCTTCTAGGCTCTTATAAACTATGATTGTTTTCTCATGTGGTGACTTGTACTAGCCAGCATCCTAATTCATTTTCCTTTTTATTATAAAAGTCATGAGTGCCCATAGTTAGGTGTTTTGATAAGTATGAATATTATCAACTTCCAAAGTAGAGGGATTTACTTTTTAATATTTCTAGCACTAGTTAAAAATCTAGAATGACAGGCGTCATGCCTACTTATTTATCATGACTTCCACAAAGTAACTGTTCAATAAATATTTTAAATAGACGAATGACACCTTTTGTTTTCTACCCTAGATATACATCAGTCATAACACACTCTATTGGAAATAGTTGAATTAAGCCTGTAATATCTTTGCTATCTCTAGGAGACTCTTTAGTCTGACTACTGTTAAACAGTTAACACCAGAATCTAATCTAGTTTCTCTGCTAATGGTGTAGGTAATACTTATCTCAACAAATAGTTTTGGAATTGTGTTTTCAATTAAGAGATAACAGCATGTAATGAAAACAGAACTGTGAGTCTGAACTGGGATCAACTCCATAAATCTTGAAAACTAACCAGGGATCTCAATAGTACTAGTAATAGTTCATGAGAGCCAAGTTTGCATTTTATTCATAATCTACCCACCACTAGTCTGGCACATAGGGGTAAATTGGTAATTTTTCATTAGCTTAAAAAGGAAATTAAAAACCAATTGTGCCTTATATTTCCTATCTAAATTAGGTGCAGTTCTTCATGCTATACTGAAATCACCAAAGCTGTGATAGTTGTATCAGATAACTGAAGACTGAAAGTACTTTGAAAAGAGATGAAACTTTGTAAGAACATGTCTAAGCAGGCCTGGAACTCTGTCTAGCTCCCTCATCCCCATAGCCAAAGGGGCACCCATGTCTATAGGGTACTTAGAGCTGTGGCCCTGAATGTAGAACCTCCTTGCAGCTATCAGACTGGGGAAGCTGGTTGCAGACATGGAGCTGAAGAGTGGGCTCTCAGCTTGAGGTTGCCTTCAACCATGATCCAAGGCACAATCAGGCCATTGCACTTTGAGCAGGGACTCAACAAGCACCAGATATGGGGAGACTTCCCTTCCTGCTCCAGGAAGAGTGGCATGGGAGAACACCTCAGGAATCTGCTGGGTTTGGAGACTGCAAACAGGATTATGTGCCAGAGATAGAAATGCTTGGTCACAGGCTGGGTGAGCCCAGAGTGCAGCTGGAGGCCAGGAGACAGGAATGATTGCTTTTTTCTGAGGATGCATTGAAGAGTGGGGCCCCAAGTTCTTGGCTCATCTGGGTCAGATTGGGAGGCTACCATTTTCATTCTGGTCCTCCAAATCTGTACAGAAAGCTTTCAGGGAACAAAAGCTATCAAGAGCAAACCCAAGCAGATTGCTTAGCCTGGCCAGTGCAATTTTGCCTTGGGCAAAGAAACTTGAGAATTACTCCAACAGACCCCTCCCCCCAGAATATCAGCAAGAACATCCAGCTGAGACCAAGGTTACCAATCAATGAGAACTGCAAAACTGCTAGGATAATATAGCACATAGAATTCATGGCTTTTCCCCCATGATTCTTTATAGTCTTTCAAAGTTAATTTTTAAAATTTTCTTTTTCTATTTTTAAAATTATTTCTTCTATTTTAACCATTTACCTTATTAATTCCTTTTTTTAAAATCTTTTTTAAATTTTCATTTTTACAGTTATATTCCATCCATTCATTGTATTTACTTATTTTTTGTGTGTATATTTTAAATAAATTTAATTTAATTAAAAAAATATATATATATATATATACATATACATATATATGTATATGTGTGTATGTGTTTATAAAGTTTATCTTTCTTTAAAATTTGGAAGTCATTTTCCCCTTTTTTTTTAAAATTTTTTTCAGTGTTCCAGAATTCATTGTTTATGCACCACAACCAATGCTCCATGCAATACATGCCCTCCGTAATACCCACCACCAGGCTCACCCAATCTCCCAACCCCCGCCCCTCCAAAACCCTCAGGTTGTTTTTCAGAGTCCACAATCTCTCATGGTTCATCTCACCCTCTGATTTCCCCCAACTCCCTTCTCCTCTCCATCTCCCCATGTCTTCCATGTTATTCCTTATGCTCCACAAATAAGCAAAACCATATGATAATTTACTCTCTCTCTGATTGACTTATTTCACTCAGCATAATCACTTCCAGTCCCGTCCATGTTGATACAAAAGTTGGGTATTCGTCCTTTCTGATGGAGGCATAATACTCCATAGTATATATGGACCACATCTTCCTTATCCATTCATCCATTGAAGGGTATCTTGGTTCTTTCCACAGTTTGGTGACTGTGGCCATTGCTGCATATGGGTGCATATGGCCCTTCTTTTCACTACATCTTATCTTTGGGGTAAATACCCAGTAGTGCAATTGCAAGGTCATAGGGAAGTTCTATTTTTAATTTCTTAAGGAATCTTTACACTGTTTTCCAAAGTAGCTGCATCAACTTGCATTCCCACCAACAGCGTAAGAGGGTTCCCCTTTCTCCACATCCTCTCCAACACACATTGTTTACTGAATTGTTAATTTTGGTCATTCTGACTGGTGTAAAGTGGTATCTCAATGTGGTTTTGATTTGAATCTCCTTGATAACTAGTGATGATGCACATTGTTTCATGTGTCTGTTAACCATTTTTATGTCTTCATTGGAGAAGTGTTTGTTTATGTCTTCTGCCCATTTTTTGACGTGATTATCTGTTTTTTCGGTGTTGAGAAGTGATTTTCTTCTAACAGACCAAAATACACCAAAAATCTAGTGTGTGCCTCAGTTCTATAGTTCTATTCACCAGCCTGATCATAGTCTTTTTTTTTTTTTTTTTTTTTTCCTTTCTCTCCCCACCCCACCCTCCTTTTCAGGTCTCTTCTGATTTATTTAGTGTGTAATTTTCTGGAGTCATTGTTACCCTTGTGTTTTTTTTTTTTTTTTTTTTGTTCATCTGTTCCTCTCTGGACAAAATGACAAAATGGAAGCACCTAAAAAACAACAACAACAAAACAAAACAAAACAAAAAAAGAACAAGAGACAGTACCAATTGCCAGGGAGCTAATCAACATGGATATTAGTAAGATGTCAGAACTAGAGATTGGAATGATGCTTATAAAGATACTAGCTGGTCTTGAAGAAAGCATAGAAGATACTAGAGAATCCCTTTTTGGAGAAATAAAATCTAACCAAGTCATAATAAAAAAGTTATTAAGGATGTGCTATCAAAAATGGAGACTCTAACTGCTAGGATAAATGAGGTATAAGAGAGAATTATTAATATAGAAGACCAAATGATGGAGAATAAAGAACCTGAGAAAAAGAGAGATAAACAACTATTGGATCATGAGGAGAGAATTTGAGAGATAAGTGATACCATAAAGTGAAACAATATTAGAATGATTGGGATCCCAGAAGAAGAATGTAGGGGGCAGAAAGCATAATGGAACAATTATAGTGGAGAACTCCCCCAATTTGGGGAAGAAAAGAACCATCAAAATCCAGGAGGCACAGAGAACCCCCCACCTCAAAATCAATAAAAATAGATCAACACCCAAACATCTAATAGTAAAACTTATAGATCTCAGAGGCAAAGAGAAAATGCTTAAAGAAGCTCAGGACAAGAGGTCTGTAACATACAATGGTAGAAATATTAGATTGGCAGCAGACCTATCCACAGAGATGTGGAAGGCCAGAAAGGACTGGCATGATATATTCAGAGCACTAAACAAGAAAAATATGCAGCCAAGAATACCATATCCAGCTAGGCTGTCACTGGATAAAAAACTTCCAAAACAAACAGAATCTAAAAGAATTTGCAAACACAAACCAGCCCCTAAAAGAAATATTGAAAGGGGTCTTCTAAGCAAGAAGAGCCTAAAAGTAACATAGACCATGAAGAAACAGAGACAATATATAGTAACAGTCACCGTTCAGGTAATACAAAGGCACTAAATTCATATCTTTTAATAGTCACCCTGAATGTAATTGGACTAAAGTCCTAATCACAAGACACAGGGTATCCGATTGGATTAAAACAAAAACAAAAACAAAACAAAACAAAACAAGACCCCTAGATATGCTGTCTGCAAGAGACTCATTTTAGATCCAAAGATACCTCCAGATTTAAAGTGAGGGGTGGAAAACCATTTAACTTGCTAATGGACATCAAAAGAAACTGGGATGGCAATCCTTTTATCAAACAAATTAGATTTTAAATCAAAGACTATAAAAGATGAGGAAGAAACCTATATCATATTTAAAGGTTCTATCCAAGAAGAAGATCTAATAATTTTAAGTATCTATGCTCCTAACGTGGGAGCAGCCAGTTATATAAACCGATTAATAACAAAATCAAAGAAACACATTGACAATTATACAATAATAGTAAGGGACTTTAACACCCCCGCCCCTCACTGAAATGAACAGATAATCTAAACAAAAGATCAACAAGGAAATAAAGGCTTTAAATAACACACTGCACCAGATGGACATCACAGATATATTCAGAATATTCCATCCCAAAAAGACAGAATTCACATTATTCTCTAGTGCACATGGAACATTCTCCAGAATAGATCACATCCTGGGTCAAAAAGTCAGGTTTCAACTGATACTAAAGATTGGAATTATTCCATGTATATTTTTAGACCACAGTGCTCTGAAACTAGAGCTCAAATCACAAGAAGAAAGTTAGAACTCAAATACATGGAAGCTAAAGAGCATCCTACTAAAGAGTGAATGGGTATTGTGGAGGGCACATATTACATAGAGTACTGGGTTAGGTGCATAAACAATGAATTTTGGAACACTGAAAAAATTAAAATTTAAAAGTAAAATTAAATTTAAAGAAGAGTGAATAGGTCAACCAGGAAATTTAAGAAGAATTTTAAAAATTCATGGAAACAAATGAAAATGAAAACACAACTGTTTGAAATCTTTGGGATGCAGCAAAGGCAGTCTTAAGAGGAAAGTATATAGCACTACAAGCCTTTCTCAAGAAACAAGAAAGGTCTCGAATACACAACTAATCCTACACCTAAAGAAGCTGGAGAAAGAACAGCAAAGAAAGCCTAAACCCAGAAGGAGAAGAGAAATAATAAATATCAGAGAAGAAATCAATAAAATAGAAACTCAACAGTAGAACAGATCAATGAAACTAGGAGCTGGTTCTTTGAAGGAATTAATAACATTGATAAACCCCTGGCCAGACTTATCAAAAGGAAAAGAGATAGGAGCCAAATAAATAAAATCATGGATGAAAGAGGAGAGATCACAACCAACACTGAAGAAATGCAAACGATTATAAGAACATATTATGAGCAACTATATGCCAACAAATTAGACAATCTGGAGGAAATGGATGCATTCTTAGAGAGTATAAACTACCAAAACTGAACTAAGGAGAAACTGAGAACCTGAACAGACCCATAACCAGCAAGAAAATTGAAGCAGTTATCAAAAGTCTCCCAAAAAACAAGAGCCCAGGGGTAGGTGGCTTCCCAGGGGGGGTTCTAACAAACATTTATAGAAGAATTAATACCTTTTCTTCTGAAATTGTTCCAAAAAATAGAAATGGAAGGAAAACTTCCAAGCTCATTTTATGAGTCCAGCATTAACTTGACCTCAAAACCAGACAAAGACCCCATTAAAAAGGAAAATTACAGACCAATATCCCTGATGAACTTGGATGCAAAAATTCTCACCAAAATACTAGCCAATAGGGTCCAATAGTACATTAAAAGGATTATTCACCACGACCAAGTGGGATTTATTCCTGGGTTGCAAGGTTGGTTCAACATCTGCAAACCAATCAATGTGATACAATACATTAATAAAAGAAATAACTATATGATCCTCTCAATAGATGCAGAAAAAGCAATTGACAAAGTACAGCATTCTTTCTTGATCAACACTCTTAACAGTGTAGGGATAGAAGGTACATACCTCAATATCATCAAAGTCATTTATGAAAAACCCACAGTGAATATCATTCTCAATGGGGAAAAACTGAGAGCTTTTCCCCTAAGGTCAGGAACATAGTAGGGCTGTCCACTATCACCACTGCTGTTCAACATAGTACTGGGAGTCCTAGCCTCAGCAATCAGATAACAAAAAGAAATAAAAGACATCTAATCAGCAAAGAAGAAGTCAAACTCTCACTCTTTGCAGATGATGTGATACTTTATGTGGAAAACCCAAAAGACCCCACCCAAACTCCAAACTGCTAGAGCTCATACAGGAATTCAGTAGTGTCAGGGTATAAAAATCAATGCACAGAAATCAGTTGCATTTCTATACACCAACAATAAGACAGAACAAAGAGAAATTAAGAAGTTGATCCCATTTACAATTGCACCCAAACCATAAGATACCTACGAATAAATCTAACTAAATAGAGAAGGAATCTGTACTCAGAAAACTGTAGAATACTCCAAGAAATTGGAGGAAGACACAAAAGAAATGAAAAAAATGTTCCATACTCCTGGATTGGAAGAAGAAATATTGTGAAAATGTCTATGCTACCTAGAGCAATCCACACATTTAATGCAATCTTTGTCAAAATGCCATCAAACTTTTTTCACAGAAATGGAACAAATAATCCTAAAATTTGTGTGGAACAAGAAAAGACTCTGCATACCCAGAGATGTTGAAAAAGAAAACCAAAGCTGGTGGCACCACAATTCTGGACTTGAAGCTCTATTACAAAGCTATGATCATCAAGACAGTATGGTACTGGCACAAAAGCAGACACATAGATCAGTGGAATAGAATAGAGACCCCAGAAATGGGACCCTCAACTCTGGTCAACTAATCTTCAACAAAGCAGGAAAGAATGTTCAATGAAAAAAGGACAGTCTCTTCAACAAATAGTATTGGGAAAATTGGACAGCCACGTACAGAAGAATGAAACTGGACCCCTTCCTTACACCACACATGAAAATGACTCAAAATGGGTGAAAGATCTCAATGTGAGACAGGAATCCATCAAAGTCCTTGAGGAGAATACAGGCAGCAACCTCTTCGACCTCAGCTGCAGTAACTTCTTCCTAGAAACATCACCAAAGGCAAGGGAAGCAAGGGCAAAAATGAACCATTGGGACTTCATCAAGATCAAAAGCTTTTGCACAACAAAGGAAAC